>NC_090179.1:8986826-9636826 GCF_024679245.1 Pseudorasbora parva
TCACTTTTTAAAAATATATAATTGTACAATCTGCTTCTATTGCAGCTAGTAAAGCAAATGTTTCTGCTTTAATATATTTAATAAAATGCTGATAATCTGGTCTAGTATAACTTCTCCCTGAACCTCCCGCTGCCCTGTATCTCATTCTCTCATTGGTTGTCGGTCATCGCCGGTGTTATTTTCAGTCAGAACACGTTTCACACAGCAAGATTTTAAATCGCAGACAGGTCCAGATATTTAGCATGGCAAATCTTGACTCATCACAATTCTCTCAGATCTCATCACACCGCATGATTGTCACTCTTGTGAACTAGAAATAATTTGTCTATGATTTCTGACATTTGTTGGTGATTTCACAAAACCCTTCAGCGAGTGAAAATCGGGCCTAAAATTGCACAGAGTGAACTCGAAATTTGGGGTAGGGATAGGAATTTTGTCCAGGAATGACGTCTAACTCGTCAAAATCAGGACATGCTAAAATACCACACATAGACTGAGGGCAATGGAGGAAAATGTTGTCTAGCCCCCTATAGTGGCTGAAGTTTATTAGATAACTTAACATTAATTAACATAACTGAACATGTTAGTCTACTTTTCACAGAGCCAGAGAAGCAGGATTTTTGCTACTTGAATGACACTACTGTTTCTGTAAAGATATATGACAACCATATATATATATGACATATATATGACAATCACATATATATATATATATATATATATATATATATATATATATATATATATATATGTGACAATCATATATTTATATATATATATATATATATATATATATATATATATATATATATATATATATATATATATATATATATATATATATATATATATATATATATATATATATGACAACCATATATATATATGACATATATATGACAATCACATATATATATATATATATATATATATATATATATATATATATATATATATATATATATATATATATATATATATATATATATTGTGATTATGCAGTTATACAGTGATTAATATGCAAATGCACTGTCATGAATGAATAGGACATGATGTTAGATTATATCTCTAAAGAAGTCAGAAAGAGGACAATACCTTGCCGGATGATGAACTTGTGCACCTCCTTGCCAAAGTAGTCCTCATCGTCAGCCTGCAGAGGGACAGTGTTCAGCTTCATTTCTTCGCTTAGTTCAACAGTGCTGTTGTACAAAGAAAGCAAAGAATCTGGGATCTTCTGTCCATCATCGTCTATCTCTGATTCGGGCTCTTTGGCCATGCGCAATTTGCTGAGGATCTGACCGCGGATAGCCTCAATCCGTTTCTTCTTCACCACCTCCAGGTCCAGAGTCTTGCAGGTGGACATACTGCCCGTTCCAGCCACCATGCACAGGGTCGTCAGGACCAAGCAAACAAACCTCATGGTGCCAAATATGAACCCAAACTGTCTTTTGAAACAGTTTTAAGTAAGAAGAAAGACTTGTAATCGAGTCTGGAATTGACGTAGAGCCTTCGGATTAAACAGACACAGTAGTTTTGCTGGTTATGGAGTTAATGTTACCTGATGATGATTCTGGAAAGCACCTTGAAAAACGTAGCCAACAGAACAGCTGATGTCTTTCTAATATGGGAAATTCCTGACACATCACTTGATTCAGAGCTCCCTCCAGACAGCCCAGTACAGTTTTGCCAACCACTCTCCCATATAAACAAACTTAGGGAAACACAATGACCATACGATTACTAGGCTACACCTGAACACAGCCTTGTGTATTGAACATTGACATATGTAAGCATAAATCTGTTTGTTTTTTTAAACATATACAAACATACACAAGATCTTTTTTCACTATTGCCGACTCAGAATGCTTGTTCAAGTACATGCGTCTGGACTGACTATTTTTCTCTCCTCTAGTCTCTCCTCCAACTTCACACTGTGAAAACACGAAACGGTCCAGATACAATGGCACGTCTGTAACCTTGTTTTCTCACTAACTTTCCTCTACTCACAGCTTTTTTTTTTTTTACCCCTCCAAGCTTCTCTGGTCTTTATATGTCACTCAATACTTTGTCATCTAACACAAAAACCTCTAAATAAGCCTTTCTTTAACCATTTAACTAAAGCAGACAATCTCATCCCGTTGTATTCGACATTTGTTACAAGTCAAAGGGCTGTGTCTACTTAAGAAAGCTTAGATTAATTTTCCGCAAGCATCCAAATAATCAGATAACACTAATGATGGCTTGCACAGTTTGAAGGTACTTTAACAGTTCTTTTAACATGCAAACATCAAAGCTGATTTTAGAGCTCTGGGATGCTGTAAACCACTTAAAACATTGTAAAGAAGTTTAAAAAAAATGTATAACTCTCTACAGAGCAAAGGCTTCACAACCAATCAGTAAAAATAAGTAACAGTGTTTTTTAGATACGTAACATGGCTCTTTAAAGACCTCTTTTTCTCTCCAAACAAGAGATGTTCCCACTAAAAATGGAAGTGGAAAGTTTAATTTACATGGCTAACCAAACCCACTGCTTCACACACAAACCCACACTCTCATACACTGAGAGGAAATGAAATGAAAACAGATCCTCTCGGAAAATACCCTAATGTTTTGGCCTAGATGATGTAATGCGTCAGGAAAATCAAACTAACCACGTCCAACACGAGCCTTGAGTGACAGATGGAGTAAACAAAAAGAGCGAAACAAATGAACCGTCCATGAGTGCCCAGGCAGTAAGCACGTGAACCACAGCAGTGACAGCAGTAAATGAGGTGCAAATGTTCCTTCTCTACTCGCCCCTTGTTCTGTTTGTCCACTTTTGTGTCTTTTGGCTTCAGTCTTGAGTAAAAACAAGTCCTTCAGACACTCCTTTTCTCTCGTGGTACAGCACTCTTTATATTAGCTCCTTGTTGTAACACACTCCCTCTCTTCGCTTGTCAGAGCTTGCTGGTGACAAAATTAATTGGGAGAGCTTTACGTTCCAATAACTTCTCTCTCCCACTCATGCTCACTCACTCTTTTCAGGGTTGCCGTTGCTTCACTATTGAGCCGAGAACTCTCCGCCCAGGAAATGAGGCTAACAGACTCTCTGAAATCTGCTCCTCACACAGCACTGCTCTTATACTGGTCAGGAAGCCCTTAGCAGCTTCTGGGAGACACACATACAAAATACACAGTGAAAGGACAGACAGCTAAATAACATGGGCATGACACTAACGTCTGGCCAAACTAACCACACACCTTATTAAATAAGTGCCAAGGTAAGACGATGACAGACACACTGGAATGCTCTCTACTATACAAACACACTCCCAAACTGAACTCTGATGAGCTGCACAACAGAACACTGTTATAAAGTCACATTTATGTAATGCGGTAAGCTGATGTTCACTTTGCTGTTTATTTTCTGGCCTCTACTTCAAATGTTTTGAAGAAGGCAATCATTAAAGAGATGTGAAGCTTAAATATTAGATACATGTGATCCAAATCCACATTTGGCTGGCTTTGACATTAGGAATTTTGTAGGAGCACTAGGAATATTTTTAATTTTTTATAACAATGCCCTCTCTGTGAAAGAGCTGAATAATTGTTTATTTTAATTATTCAACCTGTACAGCACATCATATCAACACTCTAGCAACCACTGCTTGATTAAAGGGAATCTACAGTTATAGTATACTTTTGCTGCAAAATAATTCCATCATGCAATTTCATAAAGCATAACGAACCTTAGTAAAAGTTTTCATTTAGATTTGCTTTGGTTTGTTTTAAATGTCAGTAGCAAGAAAACGTATATAAGAATTATGTTTTCTGTGTTTTGGTAAGATATAGAAATATACGTATCATAAAATAAAGCCGGTTTAATGTGTTTCTGGCTCCCTCTTGTGGACCTGAAGAGCAGTTTAATCATCTGCTGATTTCAAGTCTTAAAGGATTAGTTCACCCATTGGTTACATTAGACACCCTTGCGTCATTGCAAACCCGTAAGACCTTTGCTCATCTTCAGAACACAAATTCATATATTTTGAGGAAGCTGTCTATGGAGGGGTCAGAGAGTTCTCAGGATTTCATCAAAAATTTCTTCATTTCTATTCCAAATAAGAACGAAGGTCTTACAGGTTTGGAACAACATGAGGGTGAGCAATTAATGACAGAATTTACATTTTTGGTTGAACTAACCCTTTAACATTAAATTCATGTGATGTCAAATAACAGTCTCTACTAATCATACTGGCCTGCCACCAAATGAAAAATTGCAGAAATAAGGAACACTTACCTTGTCTTTAACTGGTCAGATAAACAGATAGTCACACCACATCAGACTGCTCAAAACATCTTTGAAAGCACCACATGCAGAGTTATATCCCAGTGTTTACATCTTAGGAAGTCATACACACTGTAAAAAATAAATCCGTAAAATAATTAAAAAAGTACTGGCAGTTTACTGCCAGGACATTATTCAGCAATTTTGCGAACATTTCTGTAATGGAAGGCATTTTCTGCCAATTTTAAATAAATCAATTAAATGATTAAAATTGTATCACTAGATTAATCATTTTCTTCCATGGTTAAACCTAACATAGAATGCAATGAATTACAAAATTCTAAATTCTGGCCATTTACATAACTATACTTAATATATATGCTCCTAGAGAAACACCTACATTCTTTTCTGATATGATCTCTCTCTTAAATACACAATGCTCAACATTTGATTGGAGGAGATTAATTTAACGCTTTCTAATCTGGATAGATCCTCACACTCTGGAGGTCCTAACCCTAAATCTGCAAAAATGTTGCATGCTTTGAGTTCTGGTTTTGGATAAATAGATGCATGAAGAGAAATTTTTTTTCTCTAAAAGGCATAAATCTTATTCTCGTTTAGATTATATTTTTCTTCCTAAAAAATTTATGAAGTTTGTTTCAACTTATGAAATTCATGAAATGTATATATCAGACCACGCAATGGTCTCTTTGTAAATCACTCTTAATGAAACTCCCAAAGAAGATGAGATGTTTTGTAAAAAAAAAAAAAAAAAAATGAGAGAGTGGATTAAAGAATTTTTTTTTTTATGTATTATCTGAAATTACACCATCTATACTTTGGGACGCAGAGAAAGCCACTTTGAGAGGACATACAGTGCCCTCCACAATTATTGGCACCCCTGTTTAAGATGTGGTTGTGGACTTGATGCAAAAAAAAAAAAATCACAAATTTAGGGGGAAAAAAAACCCTTGAAATCATGTGTCCCACTATTATTGGCACCCCTAACAATTCCTCTGAAAAATGTAATTTATTTTTGTCTAAATATATTTTTCTGTAGTTGGTAAAGTTGGTTAGGGTATCTAGGAAATTTTAATTAGTAATTCATGACTTCCTGCTTCCCTGGGGTATAAATATGATGTGACACAGAGGCCTAATTCTCTCACCCATTTGTCAACATGGCAAAGACAAGAAAACACACCATTCAAGAAAGGCAGATGTGTGTCGACCTTCATAAGTCAGGCAATGGCTACAAGAAAATAGCCACTCGCCTTAACTTCCCCGTATCTGTAGTCAGAGGAATCATTTAGAAGTTTAAAACAACTAAACAGTGACAAACAAGGCTGGAAGAGGTCCCAAGTTTATCTTGCCACAACGCATAGTGAGGAAGATGGTAAGTGAAGTAAAAAAATGTCCTAAGCTCACTGTCACAGAATTGCATCAAAGATTGGAATCTTGGGGTCACAAAGTCTCCAAAACAAAAATCAGATGCTCTCTACATGCCAACAAGCTGTTTGGGAGGCATGTAAGAAAAAGCCTTGGTCTGCTTTGGTCAGATGAGACTAAGATTGAGCTTTTTGGCAACAGACACTCTAAGTGGGTCTTGCGTAAAACAAAAGATTAGTATGCCGAAAAGCACCTCATGCCCACCGTGAAGTATGGTGGAGGATCTGTGATGCTGTGGGCCTGTTTCTCTTCCAAAGGCCCTGGGAACCTTGTTAGGTTGCATGGCATTATGAATGCTTGAACTACCAGGACATTTTAAATAAAAAACCTGATGGCCTCTGCCAGAAAGCTGAAGATGGGTCGTCATCACCATGATAATGATCCAAAACATGTGGCAAAATCTACACAAAAATGGTTCAGCAGTCCAACCCGATCACACATAAATGCGTATAAATAGTAAGAGTGTGCAATGTCGTGGAATGTATATGCCAAAACTCATTTTGGCGTGCATATGATACGCTGTTTTTCGCGTGCATATGATACGCACTTTATGGCGTATATATGACACGCTCTCTTGGGTATGGTTAAGGGTAGTGGGGTGGGGGGTTCGTATGTATAATACGCCATAAAATATGTATCATATGCACGCAAAAAACAGCGTATCATAAGCAAGCCAAAATGAGTTTTGGCGTATACATTCCACGACATTGCACACTCGTACTATTTATACGCATTTTTCATGAGATCGCCCTGAGCAGTCACAAACTCAAGGCCCTCCCATGGCCATCTCAGTCCCCAGACTTCAACCCAATCGAAAACCTTTGAGGCGAGCTAAAGAAGAGAGTGCATGAGAGAGGACCCATGACACTATGATCTAGAAAGATTGTGCACAGAAGAATAGTCAAAGATCCCTCTCTCTGTGTTCTCCAATCTTGTGAAATGTTATAGGAGAAGATTAAGTGATCTCTTGTTGGCAAAAGGTGGTGGAACAAAGTATTAACATCAGGGGTGCCAATTATTGTGGGACACATGATTTCAAGGTTTTTTTTTCTTTCCAAATCTGTGATTTTTTTTACCACCAAAGTAATGTACTTAAACGAAAGGTAGGATTTTTCTCTTTTTTTGCATTTGGGTTCTATGTTGTTTTAAAGAAAGGAGAATTTTTAGAAGTCCGTGACCACATCTTAACCAGGGGTGCCAATAATTGTGGAGGGCACTGTATATCATACTCCTCTTATAAAAATAAAGAAAGAAAATCTATCACTAATGATCTGAAAGAGGAATTGTTACTTAGAAAAGCGTTACATTAGCAAGATCAATCTGAAGAAAATCGGAACAAATTAGTGAGAGCTAGAGCATATTTCAATTTAAACCATTCAAATTACATTTAACAAGAAAATCTGTATTTGAAACAAAAAATGTACGAATTTGGGAACAGATCGTTTAAAGTACACATTATTTATAGGGGTGATGAATTGAAAAATCAACTTTCCATTAATCTTTTGATATATAAAAGGTCATGGTAATATAAGTTCTATCCTGTAAGTTTCAGAGCTGAAAACTCCCTTGTTAGTCAAAGAAAAGCTTTTATAGACACCGGCAGGGCCGGACTGGGACACAATTTCAGGCCGGGAAATCCTCCAGGGCAATATGCACCCAAAATAAAATGTAGAAACACAGACAACCCTATTTTTTTACCTAAATAATTAAAGGCTTCATCTCAAACGGTACCCTCACTTCCCTTTTCCTTTTCTTAATTTTCTTAAATATCTCTGTCTCCATCTATTTTAGTAAATCAAAGTATTATATTTAAGACAAAATTTTGTTTTTATGTTTTTAAGTTAAAATTTTTTTTATAAAATATCGTCTCGGTTACGTATGGTAACCCTCGTTCCCTGAAGGAGGGAACGGAGATGTACGTCAGAACTAGACCGACGAATGGGGATCACTTCGAGAGCCCCTTTCAGCTTCGAAATTTAGAAAACGGGCCAATGAACATTGGCGTGAGTGCTTTGCATAGCGCACCCCACCCCGCAGCGCGGGTATAAAGCGGAGGCGCTCACCATGAACCATTGTTTTTCACTGAGGAGCTGAACCACGGCTCGAGCTGCAGTGATGGTACAGCAACTTTGGCGACAGGACGTACGTCTCCGTTCCCTCCTTCAGGGAATGAGGGTTACCATACGTAACCGAGACGTTCCCCTTCAGTCGGTCATGTTCGACGTACGTCAGAACTAGACCGACGAATGGGGATCCCTATGGAAAACGCCACAGTTACTACCACTTCCAGCGCCCTGCCGGAGTCCCTCGGACCCCGTCTGAGCAGGCGGGGAATTTCCTGCAGGGAGAGCCTTACTGCCATCCCACAAGACCCAAACAGTGGCTATTGGATAACGCTGGGAAAGCATGCCCCTGGGGGCCGCTGCGGAAGCCACACTCCCCCGAAGGAGATAATGTGTGGAAAACACGTATGGACTGGCTGTGGGCAGTACTACATACTGGAGTCCCAGGGGTGGCCCTGGCCCAGATGGGCGGGGGGCAGACATTGAACTGAGACGGCAGAGCGGGCTCTGCCAAGGGAAAGACACAGGCTCGCCGTGAACCGTGGAGAATACGCATATGGGACCACCGTGGGGGTCACTACATATGGAACCCAGCCTAACACAAGTTCCAACTGCATACGAGTGTTAGACCTGGCATCAGACGCTCCGCCACATCAGACTGCCAAGGGTTGCGGAAGACTCGACAGGGTTCGCCAAGCTGGGGATCTCGACTGGAGCAATAAGCGCACATATCCGTTCCAGAGGGAAGGGAGTGGCGCAGCAAGCCGACACTAGAACGGGCACTTCGGTGCTACCAACTCTGAGGAGTGAGTACATGGGAAGATACCGGTTCTACACGCAAGCTATAAAATCTAGCGAACGTGTTGGGTGTCGCCCAGCCCGCAGCTCTACAATATCTGTCAGCGAGGCGCCATGAGCCAGGGCCCAGGAAGAGGCTACACCCCTAGTGGAGTGGGCTCTAATCCCGAGTGGGCAGGGCACGTCTTGGGACTCATACGCCAAGACGATGGCATCCACTATCCAGTGGGCCATCCTCTGCTTGGAGACAGCCTTTCCCTTCTGCTGTCCTCCGTAACAGACGAAGAGCTGCTCTGAGGTCCTAAAGCTTTGCGTTCTGTCCACATACGTCCGAAGAGCTCGGACAGGACAGAGAAAAGCCAGGGCTGGGTCTGCCTGCTCCAAAGGCAGCACTTGCAGGCTCACCACCTGGTCCCGGAAGGGAGTGGTGGGAACCTTGGGCACATCCGGTCCGGGGTCTCAAGACAACGTGAGAGTAGTCCGGCCCGAATTCCAGGCACGATTCGTCGACCGAAAATGCCTGCAGGTCCCCTACCCAATGCAGTCAGGAGTACTGTCTTCAGAGACAGGATTTTTAACTCCACTGAATGCAAAGGCTCAAAGGGAGGACTCTGAAGTGCCCTAAGCACCAGAGCAAGGTCCCAAGAGGGTATAGAGGGGGGGGCGAGGCGGATTTAATCTCCTCGCACCCCTCAGGAACCTGACGATTAGGTCGTGCTTCCCCAAGACTTACCTTCTACCAGTTCGTGATGGGCAGAAATAGCGGCCACATACACCTTGAGGGTGGAGGGAGACAGCCTTCTCTCCAACCCACTCTGTAGGAAGGAAAGCACGGCCCCGACCGAACATCTTCGGGGGTCTTCTCAACGAGGTGCCATCGCATAGAGGTGCCTCGTAGAGGGAGCTCTAGTGGAAGTGATGGTGTCTACCACAGCCTGTGGCAGGCCACCTAGAACCTCCGTGTCCCGTCCAGGGACCAGACATGGAGTCTCCAGAGGTCTGGACACGGGTGCCAGAAGGTGCCCCGTCTCTAAGTCAGGAGGTCCTTCCTCAGAGGAATGGGCCAAGGAGGTGCTGTCGCAAGGAGCACTAGTTCCGGGAACCAGGTCCTGTTGGGCCAATACGGCGCCACCAACAGGACCTGCTCCTCGTCCTCCCTGACCTTGCACAGAGTCTGTGCAAGAAGGCTCAAAACGCATATTTGCCATGCTGTGTATCCGTGCCGAGGATCCCCTCGGATAGGGAATAAAACAACTGGCAGTGGGCAGTGTCCGGAGCGGCAAACAGATCTACCTGTGCGGCTCCGAAGCGGTCCCAGATCAGCTGCACCACCTGGGCATGGAGTCTCCACTCTCCTGGAAGCACTGGCTGTCGTGAGAGCTCATCGGCCGCACGATTGAGCAGGCCCGGAATGTGAGTGGCACGAAGTGACCTCAGATACTTCTGACGCCATAACAGGAGGTGGCGGGCGAGTTGTGACATGCGGCGGGAGCGTAGACCACCCTGTTTGTTGATGTACGCTACGGCCGCAGTGCTGTCCACACGGACCAGAACGTGCTTTCCCTGGAGCGGTGCCTTGAAGCGGCTCAGGGGAAGACGAACTGCTAACAACTCTAGGCAGTTGATGTGCCATTGCAGTTGAGGCCCCGTCCACAGACCTGAAACTGCAAGCCCGTTGTACGTGGCACCCCAGCCCGTGGATGAGGCATCCGTGGAGACAATCGCATGCCTGGACACCTGTTCTAAGGGCACCCCCGCCCGTAGAAACCCAGGGTCCGACCACGGGCTGAAGGTTTGGCGGCATCTCGGTGTAACCAAGACACGGAGGGAACCGCTGTGCCACGCCCACCTCGGGACTCGGTCGTGTAGCCAGCGTTGAAGCGGTCTCATATGGAGCAATCCGAGCGGCGTCATGTGGATGCCATATGCCCCAGGAGCCTCTGAAACTGTTTCAGTGGGACCGCCGTCCTGCATTTGAACGAATTCAAGCAGTTCAACACCGACTGAACGCGCTCCTCGGTGAGGCGCGCCGTCAGGGTGACCAAATCCAGCTCCACACAGAGAAAAGAGATCCTCTGCGTCGGGCAGAGTTTGCTCTTCTCCCAGTTGACCCGAAGTCCCAACTGGCTCAGGTGCCCGAGCACCATGTCCCTGTGCTCGCACAACTGCTCTCGTGACTGAGCAAGAATCAGCCAGTTGTCGAGGTAGTTGAGAATGCGAACACCATGCTCTCTCATGATCTCTTCGCGATCTTCGTGAAGACACAGGGCGACAGGGAGAGCCCGAAGGGTAGGACCTTATACTGATATGCTCGTCCGTCGAACGCAAAGCGTAGAAACGGTCTGTGTCGAGGGAGAATCGAGACATGAAAGTACGCGTCCTTCAGGTCGATCGCTGCAAACCAATCTTGGGGACGGACGCACCTGAGGATGCGTTTCTGCGTCAACATTCTGAACGGTAGCCTGTGAAGGGACCGGTTGAAGACACGCAGATCCAAGATCGGTTTTCGTCGCCCCTAGGGCGAGGTCCGTCGCCGTCCGGAGCTCCCGGAGGAGCTCTGGGCCAGGACTACCCTTGTGCATGTCCATGAGCGTCTGTGCTTGGTGAACCTGCAACAACGCCATGGAATGCAGGGCGGAAGCGGCCTGGCCACAGGACCTATAGGCCTTCGCGGTCAGACCAGAAGAGAACCTACAAGCCCTGGACGGGAGCTTCAGGTCCCCGCGCCAGCTGGAGGCGGACGTCGGACACAGTTGCATCGCGACCGCCTGCTCCCCCGGCGGAAGACCCTCATACCCCCTGGCCTGCCCGCCGTCGAGGGTAGTGAGGGGGGAGGAGCCACTAGGTCGCCCGCGGGCGCTAAACGGTGCTTTCCACGACCTAGTCAGCTCCTCATGCACCTTCGGGAAGAAAGGCACCGGGGCAGGATGCTGAGAACCAGCGCGGCCCGCCCCGAGAAACCAATCATCCAACCTAGAAGGTTCGGGACGTGGTGGAGGGTTCCACTCAAGCCCGACCTTTTCGGCAGCCCGGGAAAGCATAGCCATCAACTCCGGGTCCGACTCGGTCGTTGCCACTCTCCCAGAGGGAGGCAGTACGGCCGAATCTTCATACCCCGAGGACTGAAACTCCCCCTCCAATGCAGCGATCGACATCTGCTTGTCCGCGGGTGCCCCAAAAGACACTGTCGGCCGCTCATGTGAGGGGCCGACGGAGTCTCCCGGAAGCACCACCGGTTGCGGCGCGCGTAAGGGATTAGGGTCCCGCGGAGGGTTACTCGACGGGTTTGTCCTAACCGTAATCCTCAGGTCACCCCAGCCATCCATCAAAGTAGGTATATTCTGCTGGGCAGGAATAGACCTAGATTGAGCTATGGGTAGGGGGACTCCACCTTCCCGGAGGAAGGCGAGTCTCGACCTCAGCGCCGCGATAGTCATGTTCCCGCAGTGAGAACACAAACTATCCACAAACGCTGCCTCAGCGTGCTGTAAGCCCAGACACGTGATATAGCCCTTATGACCGTCAGCGGGCGACAGGGAACGACCGCATCCAGAAACGCACGGGTGGAAAGACACGTCACCCGTGTAGCTCTTTTTGTGAGGAAAATCTGCTCTTTTAGGTGTTGAAGCACCCAGCGATCGACCGCGGCAGAAACAACAGGGTTTGTGTGCAGCCTGTTTTCTGCTCTCACCAGAAAAAAGAACACGCCCACCGAACCAACTGTGTGTGGTGTATGTGTGTGTGTAATTTGCTCAGTTTGCTGTGAAAACAGCAGCTCTCTCAGCAGCAGTGAGATCGTGGTCGCACTGTCTTGTGCCGTCTGGCCAACACAAGAGCGATTTCCCCCGGCACACGCTTTCTCGCTCTCTTGTTGCTTAGATAGCAGGCAGTCAGATGCTTCATCAACGCCGTTCGGCTCCGAAGTGAATGACAATGGTTCGTGGTGAGCGCCTCCGCTTTATACCCGCGCTGCGGGGCGGGGTGCGCTATGCAAAGCACTCACGCCAATGTTCATTGGCCCGTTTTCTAAATCTCAAAGCTGATAGGGGCTCCCGAAGTGATCCCCATTCGTCGGTCTAGTTCAGACGTACGTCGAACGTGACCGACTGAAGGGGAACCCCAATTTAGCAACACTATATTGCCTACAATATGTAAAAAAGAAAAAGTTTCTTATTTTGCTTTTTCTCTGCCTGGCTGAATCTGATGAGTGATCACTGCACCACAGTGAGTGCAAGGATGATTATCTCCACCTTCATTTGATTAAAAAAAGGGGGAAAAGTTTTAAGACTCAGACTAATTCCCTGATCAGTGCCCTTCCTACCAAACTAGTTAGCTGATTGAGACGCACCCATAATTTTATAAATAAATGTCAAAATGTATTCAATAATAAACTATATTTTTACAGTATATGCAGGGGCTCAAGATCCAGGCCAATACACAAGCTCCTGGCCCTATGCAGCACTAGCAGTCCTGATGAGCCCTAATGTTCCCAAAATAAAAAAGCTGTAGATACTATTTACAAAGTAAAATAACTTAAGTGAAAATAGATTGTATTTACACCATATAAAAGTAGCAGTTCATTGCAATGTGTAAATAGTAATAACATGCAATTTATACTTTTTGACAGAAACATGATATTTGCACCTCAGTATTGTTATACATTAATATGATTCACTAATAATACGTGTAAATGATTATATTTATTCAAATTATTAAATGAATGCAGCCTTAATGGGACACCTATCCCTAATTATTTGTGCATTTCAGTCTTTAAGTATTTGTGTTTAGGTTGTACACTTTATTTATTTGTGTGTACTTTTTAGATAATTATTCTCTAATTTTACATTAAAATATGTTGCATGTCAAAATTGTAGACTGGCCCTTTAAGAATTGCGACTGTAAATCGTGCTGAAGAGAGTGGAGTCGCACCTTTTCTTTACTGCATCCGTAATATTTAGGATTTAAGATTATATTTATTTATTATATTTGCTTAATTTATTAACAAATCAAGATTAAAGGAAGATTTTTCATGAAAAAGACAGATTATGTGGGTTGTTTTTATTGGACAAGGAGCGAGTTGACTGGAAACTTATGCAATATGCGAACACATTGCTTTTGGAAGATTTCTTCATTTTTATTCAAAGTAAATGCCTTTGCATGATGTGATGGGAAAAGCATTGTCCTTTTGTTGTCTGGACTATTGCTCCTCACATTTAGTGGCGAAAACAGTCTCTACAGAATAGCCCCGGCCACTGACTCATCGGATCACACCATAGACAGTAAAAGAAATGGACAGAGCTATCCCATTGACTTCAATGGCGGAAAATGAGGCTGTGGCAAGGGGGGCGTGGTTCAGCGAGGTCTGCAGCGGGAGAGAGAGCCGCGGGACAAGCGGTAAGTGAGTGGGTTGGAAGCAGATTAATAACACCTGTCTCTCGTTCTAGTAATGAGCGCGGAGAGGGTATAAAACATCGGTGGAACCGGAGATCGAAGAGAGAGAGAGCCGGACTGTTGACGCGAACCCCAGAGACTGAGTTAACCGGAAGCCGGAAGTGCCGACCCGGAAGTGATCGTTGTGTTGAGAGAAAAGCACACCATTGAGTGTGCTGATGTGTTTTGAGAATTATAAATAAATACAGAGAGCGTCAACAGTCCAACCGACCCCCGTGTCCTCTTCCTTCCTTCCATTATCGAACTTTGCTACAGTGGTGCCGAAAACCCGGGAAGGAAGTAGGACCGCGCCGCCGCCATGACAACACCAACGCCCTCCGCCTCGCCGTTTGCGGACATCATCACCTCTCTCGCGGCCCTCCACCAGGAACAACACCAGTCCATGCTGGACCTGCGGGCGGACCAGGAGCGCCGCTTCGAGGCCATCGTCCGCGGCCAGCAAGAGGACCGCGAGAGGTTCCGGAGCTGGGTAGACCGGGAGGTTCGCACCGAAGCCGCCGGGCTCGCCAGCGCACCGGTCCACATGCCCCTACACAAGATGGGGCCACAGGACGATCCCGAGGCCTTCATCGACCTCTTTCAGAAGGCAGCGGAGGCCTGCGGGTGGCCCCGGGCACAGTGGCCGGTGCGCCTCATACCACTGCTCCCCGGAGAAGCCCAGGCGGCCGCCCAACAACTGCCGGTGGCGAACCTCCTGGATTATGAAGACCTGAAGAGGGCCATCATCCAGCGGGTCGGCCGGACCCCCGAGCAGCATCGTCAGCGGTTCCGCTCGCTGGAGTGGGGTGAGGCCGGCCGACCCTTCGCGATGGCCCACCAGCTCCGGGACGCGTGCCGCAAATGGCTATTGGCCGGCGGAAGCGACGTGGACCATATCATCGATCTGGTGGTGCTGGAGCAATTCATCACTCGGCTCCCAAGAAAGACCGCCGAGTGGGTCCAGTGCCACCGGCCCACGTCGCTGGAGACGGCCATCCAGCTGGCGGAGGACCATCTGGTGGCGTGCCCGGGGGTCGGCGAGCCCTCACTAACTCCTCACTCTCTCTCTCCCCCCTCTGTCTCTCCCTCTCACCCTGTCCCTCTCCCCAGGTCCCGTCCTCCAGGCCCTCCTCGCGTTCCCCCCAGAGGTCGGGGTGGGATGGGCCCAGGACCGTCCGGGAGTTCGCGGGCTCCGCCCAGGGGGGCGGGGCCGCTGGGGGCGGGTGGCGACAATGGCTCCGGTTTCACACCCTCCCCGCGCTCATTTTCCAACCCACTCCCCGCCGCAGGGGTGGCGGGTAAGCCTGGGCTGGCCTGCTGGCGGTGCGGTGATCCGGATCATTTTGTGGACCGATGTCCGAGGATGGACATCGGGACAATGATCCGGATCCCGGACGTCCAGCGGACCACCCCCGATCAAGCAGGAGAGTACCAAATTCCTGTAAGTATCAAGGGGGGTACATATCAGGCCTTGGTGGATTCAGGATGTAACCAAACCTCGATCCATCAAAGCCTGATGCAGCCTGGGGCATTGGATACAAGCCGCATGGTTAAGGTGCGGTGTGTGCACGGGGATGTGGTGGAATATCCGGTTGTCCCAGTCACGATACAGTTTAGGGGGAAAAAGCATAGTGTTGAGGTGGCGGTTAGTCCCCACCTCCGGCATCCGCTAATTCTGGGGACGAATTGGCCCGCCTTTTCGGCATTATTGGGGTCGTTATGCGCGGATGCCGCTTGGGAAAACAAGGCTAGGAACGGGGCGGTGCGAGTGCAGGTTGGCGAGACTGATACGGGACCCTTGGGAACAGCTTCAGAGGAACCGAGCGGGGTCGAGAGACTGATTCTCTCGGACCGCGATGACTTCCCTCTGGAGCAGTCTCAAGATGAGACCCTAAAACATGCATTTCAGCAGGTCCGCTCTATCGACGGTCAGTCTCTCCAACCCGCATTGCCCGTCACGTATCCTTATTTTGCCATAATTAAGGATCGGTTGTATCGAGTGACCCAAGACACTCAGACAAAAGTGGATACAACCCAGTTATTAGTACCAAAGAGCCGCCGGGAAATGCTTTTCCAGGCGGCTCACTCGAACCCGATGGCGGGCCACCTGGGGCAGGCGGCCACACTGAATCGCTTAATGACCCGATTTTTTTGGCCAGGCATTCATGACAATGTGCGCAGGTGGTGCGCGTCTTGCCCTGAATTTCAGTTGGTGAATCCACTGGCCGCCCCAAAAAGCGCCATTGCGCCCCCTTCCATTAATGCAGGTCCCCTTCGAGAGAATTGCGATGGACCTCATCGGGCCATTAGAGCGATCCGCACGCGGACATCGTTTTGCGCTAGTTATCGTGGACTACGCAACACGATATCCGGAAGCAGTGGCTCTCCGCAACATCTCTGCGAAGAGTGTTGCGGACGCACTGTTTCGTTTAATCTCCCGAGTGGGGATTCCGAAAGAAATCCTCACTGATCAAGGCACGGCGTTTATGTCACGCACGTTAAGCGAATTGTACGGATTATTGGGCATTAAATCTATTCGGACAAGCGTCTATCACCCACAAACAGACGGCTTGGTCGAACGATTTAATCGCACTCTTAAATCCATGATCCGTAAATTCGTACAGGAAGACGCCAAAAATTGGGATCGGTGGTTAGAACCCCTCTTATTCGCTGTGCGAGAGGTCCCGCAAGCCTCCACGGGGTTTTCCCCCTTCGAGCTTCTCTACGGACGGCAGCCCCGGGGGGTGCTGGACGTCCTACGAGAAACTTGGGAGGAGGGGCCTTCTTTGGCCAAGAACGAAATCCAAAATGTGCTGGACTTGCGAACAAAACTCCACACCTTGGGGCGGCTATCTAGGGAGAATTTGTTGCAAGCCCAGGACCGCCAAAGTCGGTCGTATAACAGGGGTACGAGACTACGCAAATTTACACCGGGAGAGAAAGTGCTCGTATTACTCCCTACATCGAGCTCTAAATTAATGTCGAAGTGGCAGGGGCCGTTTGAGGTCGCACGACAGGTTGGAGACCTCGATTATGAAGTGATACGGTCCGATAGGAACGGGGCACGTCAAATATACCACCTCAATCTCCTTAAGAAATGGAATGAGGTGGAATCAGTGTTGTTGGCGACGGTGATCGGGGGAGAGGATGATCTCGGGCCAGAGGCGAGCATCAAAGCACAATCGGTCGCGCTGGCCCCTGGGGGAGATCACCTCTCACCGTCCCAACTCACTGATCTCTCTAAACTACAGGCGGAGTTCGCCGACGTGTTTTCGCCCCTACCGGGACGTACCAACTTAATTCAGCACCATATCGAGACCGAGCCGGGCGTGGTAGTTCGCAGCCGGCCGTATCGTTTACCTGAACACAAGAAAAAAGTAGTTCAGGAAGAATTAGGGGCAATGCTCGATATGGGAGTAATAGAGGAGTCCAACAGTGACTGGGCGAGCCCGATCGTTTTGGTCCCTAAAACCGACGGCTCGGTCAGGTTCTGTGTGGACTACCGCAAGGTGAACGCAGTGTCGAAATTCGACGCGTATCCAATGCCGCGGGTTGACGAGTTGCTTGATCGGCTGGGCACGGCTCGATTTTATTCGACATTGGACTTAACGAAGGGCTATTGGCAGATCCCCTTGTCTCCATTGTCCAAAGAAACGACAGCCTTCACCACGCCGTTTGGATTGCACCAATTCGTCACGCTTCCCTTCGGCTTGTTCGGGGCACCCGCTACCTTTCAGCGCCTCATGGACAGGATTTTGCGTCCCCATGCCGCATATGCTGCTGCCTACCTGGACGATATCGTGATTTACAGTCACGATTGGCAGCGGCATATGCAGCATGTCAGGGCTGTCTTGAGGTCGCTGAGGGGAGCGGGGCTCACGGCCAATCCGAAGAAGTGTGCAATTGGGCGGGTGGAGGTAAGGTATCTGGGCTTCCACTTGGGTCATGGGCAGGTGCGTCCCCAAATTGATAAGACCGCCGCAATTGCAACCTGTCCGAGACCCAAGACCAAAAAGGAGGTAAGGCAGTTCTTGGGGCTGGCGGGATATTATAGACGGTTTATACCAAATTATTCGGACCTCACCAGCCCTCTGACTGACCTTACTAGAAAGGGGCTACCAGATACGGTCCAATGGACGGAGCCGTGCCAGCAGGCCTTCACCCGAGTTAAGGCTGCTCTATGTGGCGGGCCGCTTTTACACTCCCCTGACTTTTCTCTCCCTTTTTTGTTGCAGACTGACGCGTCGGACAGGGGGCTGGGCGCAGTCCTGGCCCAGGAGGTGGAGGGGGAGAGCGGCCGGTGCTGTACATTAGCCGTAAGCTCTCGAAGAGAGAGGCTAAGTACAGCACCATTGAAAAGGAGTGCCTTGCCATCAGGTGGGCCGTTCTCACCCTCCGCTACTACTTTCTGGGGCGGGAGTTCACCCTCTGTTCGGACCACGCTCCTCTCCAATGGCTCCACCGCATGAAGGATACCAACGCGCGGATCACCCGTTGGTATCTAGCTCTTCAGCCTTTTAAGTTCCAGGTGGTCCACAGGCCGGGTGCTCAGATGGCTGTGGCCGACTTCCTCTCCAGAAATGGGGGGGGGGGGGCTGCAGGCCGGACGGCTCCCCGGCCTGAGTCGGGCGGTGGGGGTATGTGGCAAGGGGGGCGTGGTTCAGCGAGGTCTGCAGCGGGAGAGAGAGCCACGGGACAAGCGGTAAGTGAGTGGGTTGGAAGCAGATTAATAACACCTGTCTCTCGTTCTAGTAATGAGCGCGGAGAGGGTATAAAACATCGGTGGAACCGGAGATCGAAGAGAGAGAGAGCCGGACTGTTGACGCGAACCCCAGAGACTGAGTAAACTGGAAGCCGGAAGTGCCGACCCGGAAGTGATCGTTGTGTTGAGAGAAAAGCACACCATTGAGTGTGCTGATGTGTTTTGAGAATTATAAATAAATACAGAGAGCGTCAACAGTCCAACCGACCCCCGTGTCCTCTTCCTTCCTTCCATTATCGAACTTTGCTACAGAGGCCAATCAGAGGCACTCACTTCTTGATGGCTGAGCGTACCGCGCAGGCTCAGACTGAGCTTGACGATGTAGATGTGACGTAAGCAACCAGTCTGACAGCTGTAGGTCTTCTAGTAGTTGTGGAAAGTGAAATCTGAATCACGTTGTTTACATATTTTCTCCCATTGCTTTTGGCTCACTATCGGCTTCTCCCCATTCTTCTCCCTTGACTTTATCGGACTTTATGTTTCCACGTCCCCCGACTGCCTCATAGACAGTAAAAGATTGTTTCTGAGCATCTCCTCCTGTCTATATGGTAATTTCTCAACTGTGCAACAGAGTCGCGTTGGTTATGATGCAATCGTTAGCCAATCGTTAGTAATCGTTATTTTTATAAAAACAGCTACTACGGGCTGATAGTGTAAGATACAAGGTAATGGAGCCTTTTATGCATTGTCGTGTTTCTTTATAAATAAACAATGGACAAATGGAGTCTTTAAACGCCTCAGATGTAAAGTTATTCACTGTCATAGTGACTCAAAAATGAATGGAAGTCAATGGGATGCTAACAGCAGGTGATGGCTTGCTTAGCAATGGCCGCCCCTATGGGTGGAACGCTTTTCGAGTGCTAGATTACCCCCTTGGATCACGCTAGCCAGCAGCAATAAACATGCTGAAGAAGATAGCAAGATATTGTGGAAGAACACAGTCGCTGCATGATCTTCCTTCGGATCATAATATAAGGAATGTGTGATACTACATTTATTTTTAATGAAGTTCCAGCTCACGTGGGGAAGAACATTTGCGTGTTCGCTTCATTTCACTGTGGAATCGTTTGTAAACAAGCCTCAAGCGCTGGATTTGCAGACACAATGTTGTGCCTTCTATATTGGATCCGACAGGAATGGGCAACAAACTTATGTGAGTAAAACGTCTTTTTTATATGTAATAGTAGTCCCAGGGCTGTGTGTTTTCCAGACGGGCTACCAAAACATACGCCCGTCGGCAGAAATAATATTTTCTTGATCTGGGCGTGCACGTGTGTGTGTGTGTGTGTGTGTGTGTGTGTGTGTGTGTGTGTGTGTGTGTGTGTGTGTGTGTGTGTGTGTGTTCGCTCTTATATCCACAGATCATGCGGGCCATGTAATACAGAAATAATATTCCAATCAATCGCAGGTGGATGAGAAATAAATACATCATTGTGTTTGTTAGATAAAGATGTTTACAAGCCCTGTGAGAGAATCATCCCGGTTGCCACTTTCAAATCAGTCCCTCCCTCATGTAAACTGAACTGACAGTAGAGCTGAAGCTCATTAAATATTAGGGGTGTCCCCGACTAAGGATTTACAGATTCGAATCAGAATTTTCGAATCTCTCTATGGTCGACCGATAGTCGAATCATCTCTGTGTGTGTAAACCATAGACCGGAAAAAATAAACGGAGTAAACAGGTTGGGAAGGGCAGGACACTAGTCAGCAGGAGGCTAAGACTATTTTTTATTTTACTTTACACACGGCACACAGCCACCACTATTAATAAAGTGATCAAAACAGGCTAACGTTAACATTCGTTAATTAACCGTTCTCTCATAACATTTAAAAGTCACGATCGAAACACAGGACATCACACAAATATATAAAAAAACATTTTGATAAATAAACCTAAAAACAATACCTGCCTAGTGAGGAAAAGAACACTTTGTGCACTTATATGCACATTCTTAAGCCGATTGTGCCTATAGACCCTTTTACTGTTTGTATACAATGATGACGTAGCAACGTATGCGCGCGCATTTTGGCAACAAACTGTGGCGAGAATCAGCAGCATGTCAAGCTAAGTGAGCGGATTAAGCAACACAAACCGAGAAAGTTATTTTAAAAAGTTGACTTTATCAAATGGTATTCGGCTACCAGATCCGTGTACTATAGTGGAGTGGATAGAAGACGTTAGCAGATGGCCAGGTGGTCGGATATATACGTATTTAGTTGAGAAACCGAGCGTGTACACCCGAGACAAGCATATAAATCACTGGATGCTTATGAATACGTTGTCTGTGGGCATGTACAGTATGTCCAATACAATTTTCTACATTTATTTTTATTCTTCACACAGACATACATTTATCCTTTTCCTTACATTTTATGTTGTTTTTGATTCGTATGTGTCGACACACTTCTGTTTAAAGTTTAATTTTGTAATGCTATAGTACTTAAATAGCAACTATGTTGCTTGCATACATTTCTCAGATGGTTATTTTGCAATTAAACTATTAATAAAATCATTACAAATGAAATTGATAAGTACTGTCATAATTGATATGATAATCTGGGGGTGGGGGGTACTTTATACACACCAGTGGCAGCCAATGTTGGGAGGTTTATTATAAAGCATTAAGTTTCAAGTGCAGTAAATGTTTTACAAATTAAATTTTTTATGTGAGCATTTTTATGTCCTCTTTCCCATCAATGCATTTATTCGCCTGCAGCCACAGGTACTGCCGGTTCTTCTGAAACGTCCATGATCCTGTCAGAATCCTATAAAATTTAAGCCCATTGGTGGAATAGCGATTAGTGCAACTGAAAACGCAACGCATATATATATATATATTTTATACTTTTATACTTTAAACTTATATTATTCAAATCAGTTAAATGATTGTTAGGCTGCATTAAAGCCGGGTGCACACTGTGCGATTTTGGCCACGATTTGGCCGTCTGAGACCAATTTAGCAAATCCTAAAAGATCCCTCAGATCCTAGGCTAAAATCTGACGTCTTTGGTCGTTAGTTTGGCATGTTCACCGGCAGCCGATTAATGAGCGCTGCGATCAAATTTTACCTCAGACAAAATTCTGGCAGTGTCAGAAGATTTGCCGCACAATCCTGCAGTGTGACTTCTCCTACAACGACAGTCAAATATCTCCATTTTTCAAGACAAACTATGACCAAAACGAGTACTAGAGATTTCTTTGTAGCCAGCATTTCAGTCCCACGTATAATTTACATTTAATCATTTAGCAGACGTTTTTATCCCAAGCGACTTACAAAAAAGGGGAGAGTAATAGAAGCAACGAAACAGACAAGGCCAACAACCTGTAAGAGCTGTAAGAAATCTCAATTAATTAGCACAGTACACAATTATTATTATTATTTTTTATTATTATTTTTTATAAATAGCCATCTACAACAAAAACTCACGTACGCAAAATGCCGAACACTGGATTTTGATAGCTATGATAACAACCCATTAGGACTAAGGCTGTTGTCCCAGCTGTTGTCGTTAATGCAGATTCAGTGGCCCAATGGGTTGGTTTTGTATGGCATTCTAGCTAAACGCGCAGCAATAGCCATCTACAACAAAAACTCATGTATGTAAAATACAGTACACCGGATTATAATAGTTATGTAACACACCCGCCTGAGGGCACAAATCCGGATGAGAGACGTAGATATGATCCAGGAGTGTGCGCTTTTTGGTCGTTGCTGTGGTGATCAGTAAGTGCTATTCTGTATTGGTCAAGTGCAATTGGAAAAGATGTGTCTTAAGATGTTTTTTAAAAATGGCTACAGACTCGGCAGCACGAATTGAGATCGGCAGGTCATTCCACCAGGTGGGAACGGTCCAGGAAAATGTCCGTGAGAGCGATTTCATGCCTCTTTGGGATGGAACCACGAGGCGCCGCTCGCTCGCAGAACGCAAGCTTCTAGAGGGTGTGTAAGTCTGAACAAGTGAGTTTAGGTATATTGGTGCAGAGCCAGTGGTTGTTTTGTAGGCAAGAACTAGTGCCTTGAATTTGATGCGAGCAGCCATTGGCAACCAGTGCAGTTTGATGAAGAGAGGCGTAACATGCGCTCTCTTCGGCTCATTAAAGACCACTCTCGCCGCTGCATTCTGGATCAGCTGCAAGGGTTTGATAGTGCATGCTGGAAGCCTAGCCAGAAGAGCATTACAATAGTCCAGTCTGGAGAGAACAAGAGCTTGAACCAGGAGTTGTGCAGCCTGTTCTGATAGGAAGGGTCTAATCTTTCTAATGTTGTATAAGGCAAATCTGCAGGACCGGGCCGTTGCAGTAATGTGGTCAGTGAAGTTTAACTGGTCATCAATCACAACTCCAAGGTTTCTGGCTGTCCTTGATGGAGATATGGTCGATGAACCAAGCTGAATGGAGAAATTTTGATGAAGTGCTGGGTTGGTTGAGAAAACAAGTAATTCTGTCTTTGCAAGATTGAGTTTAAGATGATGCTCTTTCATCCAGTCAGAAATGTCTGTCAGACAGGCAGCGATACGAACACTGACTGTAGGATCATCTGGTTGAAATGAGAAGTAGAGTTGAGTGTCATCAGCATAGCAGTGATAGGAGAAGCTGTGTTTCTGAATGACAGAACCTAATGATGACATGTAGATGGAGAAGAGAAGTGGTCCAAGCACTGAGCCCTGGGGAACCCCAGTAGCTAGATGATGTGACTTAGACACTACACCTCTCCATGACACCCTGTAGGACCTACCAGAGAGGTAAGACCTGAACCACTGGAGAGCAGTTCCTGAGATCCCTGCCTTCTTAAGTGTTGACAGGAGGATCTGGTGGTTAACTGTGTCAAAAGCAGCAGACAGATCCAGCAGAATGAGCACTGAGGATTTGGAAGCTGCTTTTGCCAGTCTCAGTGCTTCAGTTACCGAGAGCAAGGCAGTCTCAGTCGAATGGCCGCTTTTGAAGCCGGATTGGTTGTTGTCTAGGAGGTTGTCCCGTTCAAGAAACATAGAGAGTTGATTGAACACAACTCGCTCATGGGTCTTTGCAATGAAAGGCAGAAGGGATACCGGTCGGTAGTTTTCTAGAAGTGCTGGATTCAGAGAGGGTTTCTTAAGCAGTGGGGTTACCCGAGCCTGCTTAAATGCTGTGGGAAAGGTTCCCATGTGAAGAGAAGTGTTGACAATGTGAGTGAGTGCAGGAGTGATTGAAGAAGAAATAGCCTGAAGGAGGTGAGTGGGTATAGGATCAAGTGGACAGGTAGTAGGGTGATTGGAAAGGATGAGTTTAGAAATATCTGCCTCGGAGAGCGGAGAGAAGGATGGCAGCGTGTTTGTGTTTGTGGTTGAGATGTGCGGGTCAGTTTGTGGTGAGGAGAACTGGTTGCTAATGAGAGCTGTTTTGTTTGTGAAAAATGATGCAAAGTCATCAGCTGTAAGAGTTGATGAAGGAGGGGGAGGAGGAGGACAAAGGAGAGAGGAGAATGTTTTAAAGAGTTTGCGAGAGTCAGAGCAATTGTTGATTTTGTTGTGGTAGTATGTTGTTTTAGCAGTGGAGACATTTGTAGAGAAAGAAGAGAGAAGAGACTGATACAAGGTAAGGTCAGCATAGTTTTTAGATTTCTGCCATTTCCTCTCTGCCGCCCTGAGTCCAGAGCGATGTTCACGGAGAACATCAGACAGCCAGGGGGCAGATGGGGTGGGGCGGGCAGGTCTGGATGAAAGGGGGCAAAAACTGTCTAAGGAGGATGTTAGAGTGGAGCAAAGAGTGTCAGTAGCACTGTTAGTGTCCAGTGCTGAGAACTGAGCAAGTTGAGGGAGTGAAGATGATACCATAGTGGATAAGCGAGAGGGAGAGAGTGAGCGTAGATTACGCCGAAATGTAATCCGTGTAGGAGTACGTGTTGTATCAGGAGTCAGTATGAGGTTAAGAGTGATGAGAAAGTGGTCTGAGGTGTGTAATGGAGTAACTAAAGTGTTGTCCGTGGAGCAGTTGCGTGTGTAGACAAGGTCTAATTGGTTACCTGATCTGTGAGTAGCCGTAGTAGATACTAACTTAAGGTCAAATGAAGTCAGTAGAGTGCTGAAGTCTGCAGCTAGGTGTTTATCAAGATGGATGTTGAAGTCACCAAGCAGAATCAGAGGAGTGCCATCCTCAGGGAAGCTAGAAAGTAACACATCCAACTCCTCCACAAAGTTACAGAGGTGACCTGGAGGACGATAGACCACTACCACATGGATTTTAACAGGGTGAGTAATAGAGATTGAGTGCGATTCAAATGAATTGGCCGGTAGAGACGGTAATGGATAATATTTCCAATCATTTGAGATAAGCAAACCAGTACCCCCACCCCTCCCAATAGGCCGAGGAGTGTGTGAAAAAGTTAAATTGGTTGAGAGGGCTGCAGGAGTGGCAGTGTCCTCTGGTTTGATCCAGGTCTCAGTTAGGGCCATGAGGCTGAGCTAAGAATGAGTCCCAATAGATGAAATAAAGTCTGCTTTGTTTACAGCAGACTGGCAATTCCAGAGACCAATTGGAATAGAGAGTAAAGTAGCAGAGGATGTCAGGATATAGCGCAAATTATTAGGATTACGGCGTCTCGTGCGTACAGAGCGTGATTTACGAGTGCTAGTAGTTATAGTTGAGATTTGATAGCATATGGTGAATACAGATCAGAGAAAAGGCCAGATAGGAATTAGAAAAGAACTGAACATAAGTAATGAAAAGGAAGATGATACTCAAGTGCCTTGTCGGGGTCCTTGCTCAGGCGGAGTTGCGCTGGGAAGAGTTGAAGTCTTTACACTCGTTAGTCTTCATACAAGGAGGGCTTCACACTGCCGCTTCCGCTGACGCGGACTATCGCGCTATTTATACTCACTTGAGTATCGTTATTGAAAGCAGCTGGGAACGCCCCCAACAAACTCACTCCCAACGTGACAATGACCAAACAAATGCTAACTCAACAAATGCTAAGGCCGGGGACACACTGCAAGCGTGGCGTTTCTGCTGCGTGTCAGCCGCGGGGCGGCTGCGCATGGTTTTCTCTGTCTTTGCACACCAGAAGCATGTCTGACGCGGCGCTGCTGCTGCTGGGAAGCCCTATACTTCATGTTAAATATATATATATTGCCTATTGATACAGCAAAGACAACGTTGGCAGTAGTCTATTGACCATACATATATATGGTATTGACGGCAAAATAGGCTACAGAATATTTCGTTCTGTATTGATAGGTTTAATATTTCAAAATCGTTAATTATGTTGTTTTTTATTATTACAAGTAGGCCTATATCTGCATTTATGTTAACCTAAAGACTTTCAAACATGAAAATGTCATTTATTAATATGTATTCGTGTCAAAATGGCATATAAACATCTTTTCCTATGCTGTTTTGCCTAGAAACGCTTCCAACACGCTCGCGTGTCGCGTGAAAAATAGGCGTCTCTTCTATTTGAAGCATGCACGCGTTTTCCGCGCGGCTCGGACCGCGCGTGAGCCGCGCGGCTGACGCAGGCAGTATGCAAGCACTAACCGGTTAACATGGGAGCCGAAATAAAAACGGACACGCCACGCAGCCGAGACGCTCACGACACGCTTGCAGTGTGTCCCCGGCCTAACTCCCACACACACCAAAACTAGTAATACACACCACTGCACTACACAGACACACTTATTCAACACCAAATGAACAAACAATCAAATGAGAAGTTACAAACACTTACAGAGTAGTTGTCTATCAGTCAATTAATTGCTTCTCTCTAGCCAAATGTTAAACACACGAGGCTTTTAATACCTCGCTGGCCACGCCCCCAACAAACTCACTCCCAACGTGGCAATGACCAAACAAATGCTAACTCAACAAATGCTAACTCCCACACACACCAAAACTAGTAATACACACCACTGCACTACACAGACACACTTGTTCAACACCAAATGAACAAACAATCAAATGAGAAAAGTTACAAACACTTACAGAGTAGTTGTCTATCAGTCAATTAATTGCTTCTCTCTAGCCAAATGTTAAACACACGAGGCTTTTAATACCTCGCTGGCCACGCCCCCAACAAACTCACTCCCAACGTGGCAATGACCAAACAAATGCTAACTCAACAAATGCTAACTCCCACACACACCAAAACTAGTAATACACGCCACGCCACTGCACTACACAGACACACTTATTCAACACCAAATGAACAAACAATCAAATGAGAAAAGTTACAAACACTTACAGAGTAGTTGTCTATCAGTCAATTAATTGCTTCTCTCTCTATAATGCAGCTCACTGTCACCGAACGCGTCATTCATTGATGATATAAAACTCCGAACGAGTTTTCTTGCGTGCGTCCGTTTTTAGCGCGCCTTCATTATCGTTCAGTCTGACATTAATGCCAACTGAGATCTTATAGTGTGACATGGCTTACATCGGGGATCATGTTCATACAGTCTGACAAGGGACATTCGCAAAGGATTTTGAAAAATCGCAGTGTGCAGGCCCCATAACTAGGTCAGCTTGGACCAGGAATACTTCCCATAACACCTGATGTACTCGTTACATCATAAGAAGAGTGGCATCTACGCTAATATTAGACTCTCTGTTTATCCCGAGGTTTACTGTTGTCAGCCAGATTCGGGCTGTATCAGATCAGATGTTGGACCTGCGCCTGGACATGACCAACACATCCCTGAAATGTCTGCAGCGAGCGTGTCAATTAAAGGTCCCATTCTTCGCGTGTTTTCGAAGCTTCGATTATGTTTAAAGTGTGCAATATAACATGAGTTCATGTTTCGCGTGTAAAAAAACTGTATTTTTCACACAATTTACTTATCTATACAGCGCTGTTTTCTCTGTCCTAAAAACGGTCCTTGCCACATTGACAAGACATCCTGAATAAACTTGTCTATCTTTCAAATAATCTTACGAATATCTATTTACCTAATATGCAAGGCCTGTAACGTTGCCAGAATTATAATCATACACTATTTTTTCGTCGACTAGGCCTGGTTTCTCCCAAGGTTTTTTCTCCATTCTGACCCTGAAGGAGTTTTGGTTCCTTGCAACTCTTGCCTTTGGCTTTTGGCTTGCTCAGTTGGGGACACCTAAATTTCATCTATATTACCGATCTGCCCGCATTGACACTATAAGATAATTGAAATTAGCTGATAACATCACCGTTTTCACCAGAGCAGCTGTAC
The DNA here is from genome assembly GCF_024679245.1 of Pseudorasbora parva. Lineage (NCBI taxonomy): Eukaryota > Metazoa > Chordata > Actinopteri > Cypriniformes > Gobionidae > Pseudorasbora > Pseudorasbora parva. The sequence goes on from NC_090179.1 coordinate 9,014,770, forward strand.
AGCCGAATCCAATTCTGTTTAACATTGTAAAGCTGCTGTGAAACAATTGGACTTGTAAAAAGCCCTATATAAAAAAATGTGATTAACTTTACTGTATTTTACTTTACTAAAAGAGTTTGTACTATTTATTAGAAATAAACTTTGTTTCTCTTTCCAGAAATTCAAAATGGAAAATACAATAGGATTTTCTAAAACCCCACACTATAGCTTCTCTATATCAAATATCTAAATGTAATCAGGTTACTGTAGGACAAGGTCTAACTATGTCCAACACCATTTGTGTTTGTGGATATAGCCAACACTGACCTGTGATCTTTCTCACAAACTAAAGCCAATGAAACCAAGCTTCAAAACAGAGAGCTTGCTAGCTAGCACCAACATGCACTTTTGATCCCACAAACTCAAACTGGACTGTGAATCAGAATATGGTGACCACATAGTTTCTGAGCCTGTGTGTGATTATTTACATTGTGCTCATAAAAAGTGTCAAAGTAGCTAATCCTTCTGACAATTTCTTCAACCGTGTTACCCTTCGAACATTTTTTTTTAAAAAATACCTTATAAACATACAGTGGTTTGAAAATGTGTTTGCCCCCTTGTTAAATATGATAAAAGGTGGCTGTAAAAAAAGATATCTGCATTGTTAATCATTTTGATACTTTATTAAAAAAATATATATCAGACCTTTCATTGAAGTAAAATACCTGAAAGTTGGAGGAAATCACATAATGAAATAAATGTTTCTCCAAAACACGTTGGGAATAATTATTTTACGCCCGATTAGTTTGGAGAACACTTCCCAGCCAACACAACTATGTGGGGCCCAAAGGGGTTGCACATGGGCTGATATCTGGGGCCCACCTGGGCTACCCACCTGGGCTACCCAACTGGTACCCAGCTAAATTTTATCCTCAGTTTCCATGGAGGCCCTCCATGGGTTAGCCCAGATGTATTGATTATGGGTCTCTTGATGGGCTCAAACTAGGCCCATACGGGTAACCCAGGTAGCACCCATTTGGGGCCTACATGGGTCTGCCCATATGGGTTGATGACGGGACCCAGATAGTGTTTTGTAGGGCTCTTATGGGCCACAACAGGTATACAGATATTATATATATATATATATATATATATATATATATATATATATATATATATATATATATATATATATATATATTGGTTACCATATTTTCTGTTTGGGTTATTTTATAGTAAACCCCTAAATACAAACATTACATGTAATCCCCTAACTACAATAAAATGTTAAAAGGTATTCAATTAACAGAAACCAGTAGTTCATGCTTTAGTTTATAATGCAAGGTTTATTTGGAATAATTTGAAAATGACTGCATTTACAACTTTATAATACAAAAGTATCAAAAAGTACAGTCTAAGATAAAAGTATTTCACAAACAAATAAAAGAAAACCAGTGCAGCTCGACACTCCCCTGTCAGTCAGTGCCCTTTGAAAAAGACCAAACAAATTAATCAACCATTATGCCTCTTTTTTACTCCCTTTTTCACAGTTAAAGCCTTTTGGTACCCCACATCAAGTTGATCTAGATGAAATGCTCAGCAGGGTCAGACAAAAACAGATGGCGAAGAAACAACACACACTAACTGCCAAATAATTAAGAATTAAGGTGAAGAATTAAGTGTGAAACCATCAGAAACCCTTTAGTCTCCAGCACCACAATTTTGCTGCAACCAACCTGGAGTCTCCAGAAGTCCAAAATGTCAGGACCTCAGAGACTTCAGTTAAAGAATCCTAAAAAAATGACCCCACTTAATAAGAATCACAAGCAGATATGTTGTAAACAACCCGATCACACATAAATGTGTATAAATAGTACGAGTGTGCAATGTTGTGTAATGTATACGCCAAAACTCATAAAGTGCGTATCATACGCATGCGAAAAACAGCGTATCATATGCACGCCAAAATTAGTTTTGGCGTGTATATTCCACGACATTGCACAATCATACTATTTATTCACATTTTTCGTGAGATCCGGCTGATTGTAAAATACATGGTTATGGTGTCAAACCTTTCTTGGAGTATCACAGCCCTGCAGATTTTGTATGTCTCCCTATATCTGACACACCCATTTCAGGTCTTGCAGTCTCTACTAACGAGCTCATGAGTTGAATCAGGTGTGATAGATGAGGGCGACATACACAATCCTATAATTATTTATAAAGTAAAGATCCTGGTGTAACCTACTAATAATGACTCAGTATTTCCAAATCCTTCCAAAGACATTACAAATTATCTGGAACAGTACTATAAAGCAGTGGTTTTCAAACCTGTCCTGGAGGCATCCTAGCCCTGCACATTTTGTGTGTCTCCTTTATCAGACACACCCAATGTAGTTCTTGCAGTCTCAACTAACGAGCTAATGAGTTGAATCAGGTGTGATACATATGAGGGAGACACACAAAATGTGTAGGGGCTGGTGTGCCTCCAAGACAGGTTTGAAAACCACTGCCCTAATGTCTTACTATATTGGATATCTTTTGTGCATTTGTTATTTGAATTAGCAAAAAACGGGGGGAAAGCACAGGCAGCTGAGTGAGGAGAAGGATAAAGCTCCTCAGATCTAATTGCTCAGTGGAAACTAGTTGTTCTGTGACAAAATAAATATTTATTAAAGATCTATGGAAAATGAAATATTTAAGGATGGAAATATTTCATTTAATGTGCACACTTTTTGAATAAAAAAGTGCCAAAATGGTCCCTGTATGGCGCTGTTCTGTGAGAACAAAATAAACTCTTTTTTTGCTTTTTCTTCAGCTTTTTATGCCTGTTAACACTATATGGCAGGATATTTGGTAAAATTACTGATCAGGGAGTCAGCCCATTGACGTATGTCCTAATCAGTGCCCTGACTAGTGTACTAGTAAAATGATTGAGACACGCCTTATCTCCACATGGGAGAAGTTTCGCTTCTTTGCCGTCTTCCGTTTCCGCCATTGGCCCTCATTTATCAATCTTGCGTAGAAACGGGCGTATATGTTGGCGTAAGATTATGCTTACACTCTAGCCTAGAAATCTAGACGCACCCTAGTAGCAGCAAATTTAATCTGCCCCAGAGTGTCGTCTAGCAACTCTCAATACCCTTCTGAGCTGTATTCGCCTAACTCTTGCCGGGCCAATCACTTCATGTATAGAGTCGGTGGGCGGGGCCATAATGACGACGTCCGAGTTGCGTTTGCGTGCTTCTAGTAAACACAGAAACTGGCGAACGGCGGTCTTTCGAATCAGCTTTGGCCGCGACTCTGGAAGACTTGGAGTTAAGCTTTTCTCTGAGAAAAGAACAAAGAACGGCACTGAAGTCATTCTTAAAAAGGGAAGATGTGTTCGGAGTTTTGCCGACCGGATACGGCGAATGTTTAATCAGTCAACAAGCTCTGTTTCACTTTCGTTGCTCTGGTTGGTGTAGGGCTATCCTATCGTGTGCAGAGGGAGTTTGAAAGACAACCGTTTATCCGCCCCTCGGATTGAGCTGTCAATGGTGAGTTTCCAGACCAAACATCTTGATGTGGGTCTGGCTTGTCAGGCTACTTACCCTCCTCTCACCGCCTGATTTATGAAGCTGTGCGCACCTCTGCAATCCAGGTGTACGCAATACTTGCCCTTGATAAATGCTGCGGCTGAAAACGATCGTCATTAGAATAAAACGCCCCTATATATTCAAGTCTCCGCCTCCCCCACCCCCTCATTTTACGCCCTGACTGAACTAGTGAGATGAGACGATCACCAGGGAAGTGGAAAAAAAACGAAATTGTTTTATTTGGGAGTTTAAAGAGTGAGATTAAAGGCACCCACAAAAACAAAATATGGACCTAAATTACGAGTAGGCCTACTGTTAATAGTGTGGGGGTTGAGAACCGCACTCTAGCAGTTTAAATAGCTGTTTGGATGAGAAATTATCAATGCATTATTTTACAGAACATGTTTTGAAACAATTAGCATTTAATTTGGTATCACGGCACATGTAGGCTATTGGGGTGTACAATAGTGATGATGATGTGATGTGGAGTACCATTCATTAATAATGTATAAAACATTAATAATAGCATGACAATTTGTAAGATTCTTCTTCTTATTATGATTTTTATTATTAATGACGCTTATTGTTATTTAGAAGAAGAATGTTGTTATTATTAATTTTATTATTAGTATTATTAAAAAGAAGAAGAATGTCAATTTTATTATTTTGTCAGTCTGAATTATTTTCAGTCCCAGTTTGTGCGCAGCTGCCGGGCCTAACCCAGAAACGTCAGGTAAAGCGCACAGGCTCGCAGAGTCGCAGCTGGAGGAATACATATGCCTTCAAATCAAATGCTTTGGTATAGTCACACAAATTAAACATTGAAGTCCATGTTCCACATAAATAAACACTGAAGTTTATAATTACTATGTTGTTGTTGTTGTTGTTTTTACAGTGGGTCATAATATAGCATATCTTTGTCAGTGCGTTTTGTGGTGGTAGGAATTGTTTTTCTGTGCATTTTCGCAACTCAAACGTGCGTACACCACCTCGTAGGATTTGAGCGTGCCGTACGCCAACGTCCATATTGATAAATCTCAAAGTCACCATGGGTTTGGGTGTATGCAAGGTGTACGCTGGAAATTTGGTGTACGCACTTTTGATAAATGAGGGCCATTGTGTTTAAGTTTCAAAATAACAATACAATTTGTGTATTGTCTACCCATATAATCAACCTTTGGAATTGACTGTGTTTGCACTTTTAACTGTGAATGAATTAGACCAATGTGTAGCCCATTTTCAACCCATGTACTAATTTTCCATTAGTGAACCATCTAGGTCCCACATAAGGAGCCCAGCTGGGTTTGCCCATGTGGGACCTACTTAGTTCAGCCAAGTGGGCCCCAAATAAGATGCCCATTTTTCATCCCATGCCCACTCTGTACCGCTGTAGCCCATGTTTAAACCACATGGGCCCCACATGCACGTGTTGGCTGGGTTCTTCTTCTCTTTAGTTCAGAAAGCTACTTTTGTTTTTTTCACCTCTCCATAGAAAGTTTGAAAACTAACTGACACTACTGGAACTTCAAACGAGACTATGGTCAGATGACGCAAACAATTTAGCTTTTTTTTTTGCAGCAAACACTTAAGACGGGTTTGGTGCACACAGGGATAAAAAAGTACCCCATGTGTAAAATTAAATATATATATTTAAAGGGTTACTTCAGCGATTAACATATGGCTTTGTATCAGTAGAAACCCTGGAGTATATTCAAATGATCGTGCTCCCCCCTCTTATATCCCCCTGAGACGAGAGATTTATGCATTATATTTCTGGAAAAATTCCTCTCGTGACGCAAATTGACGATATTTGCGTCACGAGAGGAATGATTGCCCAGAGGCTAAAGACTACAGCCAGCAGAGGGAGCCATTTCCGCATGTTTTCAACTCGTGCATGGGGAATGGAGATCACACTTACAGCACAGCTAAGCTACAGGCATTAATTTAAACGGATGCTAAGCAATGTAAGTGTTTTAACTTCTCAAATTAATTTCTATGAAAGTTAAGCTTCAAAGGCATGAACTGAAAACGCGTTGTGAATGTATGCCGCGAATGTGGTCGCGATTACCTCAGCTCTCATTACGAGAACTCATCAACTCATTTATGACGTTAAATGTAATCTGAGTCTGCTGTGAAACTCACGCGGCAACTCGATCGTTATATTGAACAGACACGTTCAGTATTTAATTGTAGGAACTTAGTCTCTGTAATCCAGTAGCGGTGGCTTTGGGAATGGCCTCACAGGGCAGCACAGCATTCTGGGAATTGTAGTCTTTCATCCCCATGAGACAAAAATACATTTTCTGTCTTTTCTCAGTCTAGAAAGCACCAAATTAAAAAATTATTTCACATTTCTACTACATTAATGAGGCAGTTTAAATACAGATTCATCTTCCCAGCGCTGAAGTACCCCTTTAATGCTGTGGGCCTAATTTTGCCAAACAAAATAGACCTCTGCCAGAGGTCCTGGACATCTTGTTCAGATCAATGGCATCAAGGATTCGAAAAAATGTCAACCTATAAAAAATCGAAACCTGACCTGTGCTAGAAATCTTATAAAGGGCTATATTTGGATCTTCCAACAGGACAGTGATCTAAAATAAATAAACATAAAAAAACAATGGAAAAAAAAATAGGTCAGTGAGCACAAAACCAAGCATCTGCAATGGCCATCCGAGTCCCTGACCTGAACCCTCTAGAAAATGAGTGGGCTGAACTGAAGAGAAGAAACATCTCTTGGTGTTCTCCAAACTCAGCAGGCTTTTAGGAGCAGACTCAGAGCTGTTATCTTGGGGAAAGGAGGTTGCAATAAGTATTTAATAAAAGAGCGCAAAAATTGATGATGTGATTTCCCCGCCACTTTCAATTTTCTTACTTCAGTGAAAGGTTCGATTGTTGATATTTTTTAAAATGTTTTTTTTTTTTTTATAAAAAATATCAAAAGAATTAACAGTGTAGATTTATTTTTTTTACATCTTTAAACATATTTAACAAGGGAGCAAACACTTTGCCACACCACTGTAGTTATTTAATAATTGATTATTGTGTAAAGAGCTCTTTAATTGTATTGTTTCTAATCTGGTAAAAATGGAATTACAACTGAGAGATCCCATCCCATGAAACAAACTTTGAAATGGATACAAATTATTTACATTTAGAGTTGAAACAGATCCACAAAAACACACATCAGTCCAAAAATGCACACAACATATACACAAACACAAAATTCATGATTGGAAGAATGCACCAATACACTTTTCTTTGTTTAGTACCCCGGAATAATAATTCAACCTCAATTACAACATTCACTGCATAAATAAATACTAAACAGTATTGTATTGCTTTTCTACCTCAAGGTGTCTTTCCAAAATCCAAGAAAGCATATAATTTAGTGTAAATTGGTTTTCAATTTGATACCAGGGACCTGCATAATTGATGATCTGCTTGTACTCGCTTCCTGTGATAGAGCCAGTCACAGTTTATATTCGGTAAACATCTTGGTTGCGTATGTAACCCTCGTTCCCTGAAGGAGGGAACAGAGGCGTGCGTCAGACATCCCCAATTGAATTGGGATAACTTCAGGGAGTCCCTATCAGCTTTGAGTGTATGTGTAACAGGCCAATGGCCATTGGCATGCAAGATTTGCATCTAGCACTCCACCCTGCAGCGCGGGACTAAATACGGAAGCAGATGCAGCACACATTTGTTTTTCACTGAGGAGCTGAATTAGTGACTCAGCCCTTTAATGATGGTACAGCAACCATGACGATGGGACGAACATCTCCATTCCCTCCTTCAGGGGGCCCTCAACCCGAGCGGGCAAGGGACGCCTTGGGTTTGGTATGCTAGGGTTGCATGAAATGGCGTATGTATGATATGCCAATGCATATGCCATTTTGGCGTGCTTATAAAAAGTGATCAAGAATCACTTTTTAGCGTGTTTATCAATGCTGTTTGGCCTCCATTGACTTACATTACCTTGCATTTGCGTATTAATTTAAACACACACACACACACACATACACACGTTGTGTTTTTGTGAATTGTGGGGACTTCCCATAGGCGTAATGGATTTTAAACAGTACAAACTATACATTATATCCCCCTACACTGCCCCTACCCCTAAACCTACCCATCACACACACTCACACACAAAAACACACACACAGACCCTGCCCCTAAACCTACCCATCACAAGAAACATTCTGCATTTTTACATTGTGGACACACACACACACAGACATAATGGTTTGTTTCGGCGTAGACAATTTTGTCATCTATCACACATGCACACTTCAATAAGCCGACAGAAAGCAGGTTAAATTAACTGAATGAATCGGTTGAATCAAAGATTCAATGACCTATTAATAAATGACTGCATTATTCCTGAACGAATCAGCCATTGGAACAAATCAACTCAATGATTCACTCATAATTTAATGCAGTTGTAATTTTTCAGTGTAAATTATTTAATTTGACTGGTAAAAACCCTATAGTGTCTTATTCTAATTTAATTTATTGATCAAATTTAAGAATACAAAGGGAATGCTGAAGCATAGCTTATATTTAATAAGATTAGGGGGGGAAATGTTATTTATAAAACGTAAAAATATCATAAATATGAAGATTTAAATACAAACTGAGAATGTTGCTTCAGAATAATGACATTTAACTCTGCAGATCACCCTGACTTGATAGATAACCAGAATTGTAAGTCAGATTGTAAACTGGGCTACCGATGGTAGGCACAATTAAATTAACCTAAAACTAAAATGCCACAGCCCATAATGTTTTCTTCTTTTTAATTATTCACAACATTCTTTTGAATAGACTCGAAAATTATTTTGGCATAAGTGGAACTGCATTGGCATGGTTTAAATCGTACTTATCTGACCGTTATCAGTTTGTAGCAGTAAATGAAGAGATGTCACACCAATCACAAGTTCAGTATGGGGTACCGCAAGGCTCAGTGTTAGGACCGTTGCTTTTCACCCTGTATATGCTACCACTGGGAGATATCATTAGGAAGCATGGCATTAGTTTTCATTGTTATGCTGACGAAACTCAGCTCTATTTCTTCACACCCTGACGAAACCTACCAATTCACAAGATTAACGTAATGCATAGCTGATATAAAAAATTGTATGAATAGTAATTTCCTGCAACTTAATTCAGGTAAAATTAAATGTTTAAAAATATTTTAATAAAATTAAAACAGAAAAGCTCCACAAGAAGTAACCTATAGTACTGTCTAACACTTGATGGCTGCTCTGTCAAGCCCTCGTCGTCAGTTAGGAACCTGGGTGTGCTCTTTGATACCAATCTTTCAAGTTCTTTCGAGGTCTTATTAGAACCAGGAAGTATGATCATATTAGTCCATATTAGTTTTGTCAACTCGCACTGGCTCCCTATTAAACATTGCATACATTTTAAAATATTACTTATTACTTACAAAGCACTAAATGGTTTATCTCCTCATTACTTAAGCGAGCTTTTAACACATTATACTCCATCATGTCTATTGGGGTCTCAAAACTCTGGCCAGTTGATAATACCTAGAATATCTAAATCAACTGCAGGCGGTCGATCCTTTTCCTTTTTAGCACCTAAACTCTGGAACAGTCTTCTTAACATTGTTCGTGAAGCAGACACACTCTGTCAGTTTAAATCTAGACTAAAAAGGCATTTCTTTACTATGGCACACACATTTTTAACTTACATTATTCAAATCAATTGATTGTAGGCTGCATTAACTAGGTCAGCCAGAACCGGAAACACTTCCCATAACACCTGATGTACTCGTTACATCATAAGAAGAGTGGCATCTACGCTAATGTTAGTCTCTGTTTATCCCGAGGTTAACTGCAGTCGGCCGGATCCAGGCCGTGTCCGGATCAGATGGTGGACCTGCGCCCAGACATGACCAACACATCCTGGAGTGTCTGCTGAGCTGTGTCAATTGGTGTCTCTTCTGAATTTGCCTCACCGGCACGTTATCCTTAATAAACCTATCTCCGGCGTGATGACTACGATCTTTCAAGTATTCATACTCTTGTGTAATCGATGCGCCATGCTGAATAAACCTGTCTCTTGCGTGATACCCAGAACTTTTGAATATTGCATTAATTATGTATTATTAAATATATTGAATATTCTATTAATATGATTCTGACCTGTAAGGTTGCCAGAATAATAATCATACACTGTTTGTTAATAGGCCAGAGGAGAACTGGCACCCCGACTGAGCCTCCCAAGCTATATTTTTCTCCATCATGCCCTTATGGAGCTTGGGTTCCTTGTCACTGTCGCCTTTGGCTTGGCTTGCCCAGTTGGGAGAACTAAAATTATGATCTAAGTTATTCAACTAAATATACAAATAAAAATAATGAATTAGGTCTTATTTAATTCTATTAACTACTGATCTGCCAACATTGATGCTATATGATAAATTAAAATAAGCTGATAACATCACTGTTTTCTCCAGAATGACGATACAGCCAAATCAAATTTTGTTGCAATATTGTCCTGTTTGACACTGTGAAGCTGCTTTTTCACTATGTAAATAAAGTTGATTGATTGATTGATTGATTGATTGATTAGAATACAGACATTAAGAGACTATAATTGTTATGCAAGTACTGTTGCTTTTAATACATAAAGTATATTTAAAATCAGGTTAGACATGTGCCGATTTTCGATAATGCGATTTATCGCGATAATGAATATGCACAATATTGTTATCGTGGGCACTTTAAAATATCGTAAATAATAATTTATTAACAATGAATATTTTTTTTTATAATGCACTCAAGAATACTTTGCCCATCAACCGTATAAATGCTCAACACAGCTGTATTCTGCGTCAAATGGACCGCTCAGATGTAAACAAGCCCAACTTGCGTTTGCACATGACTGAACGACTGAACCGGTGAAGGAGACGTGCTGCTGAAGTGCCGCTCAGTGACAGCAGAGGGCGCTGATGAACTGCAGAATGCAACGGTTACCCCGGAAACCCGCAAACAAAAGCAACCGCTAGTGAAGGAGTTTTTAAAAACATCCATTCGTTTTTTTGTAATCTCAATGTTCATCACATCACCTAACAATACTTAATACTTAAAGACTTAATAGCCTATTTATTTTCAAGCTTAAACATGTTTATGTTTTAATCTGGACTACAACATGCCCTAATGATTAGAACTGTTCTAATTATTTGTTATTGTTCAGTAAAACTTTGAGACATACATACGACTTCATTAGTTAACAAGTTAATTCATTATTACCAAACTGACAATGAAAAATACTTATAAATAATTAATTATTCTAAGTAATGTTAATTTCTTAGTTACTGTTTAATAACATTAAAATCAAAATAACATTTTTAATGGACCTAAGATAAAACTAACAATGATTAATCGCAACATGAAAAATTGATATTGGCACATGCCTAATCAGGTACATTTTACTTTTAACTTAAGTATGGTTGTCATTATAGTACTTCTACTTTTACTAAAAAAATAAATAAAAAAAAAGTAAAGCAAAAAAAGTACAATAATGTTCAATATTAATTTGTATAGCGCGTAGGCCTACAATAATAATAGGTTTAAAATATTTTCTCAATAAATTTTCCGTAGACATCCTAGCACCCCCTTGTGGCCTTGAACCCCAGTTTGAAACCCCAGACAGTGGAGACAAGAAATGTAACTATAATAAGAAATAACTATTTTTATAGAGCCACAGTCCACAATCAACTTGCTACAAAGTAGCGAGCCTCACAGGTGGAAGGATTGTGTTGCCCAGTGATCACTTACACCATCTCACTGAGCTCAGAGCCTGAGCCAGCCTGACAACAGCGCCATGCGCAAGCTACGTGTTGTGGATACATTTAGATGCACCCAATAGTTCATGTTACTGCCTTCACGCCATCTGTTTTTAAGAACACTTCTAAAGGGACTCACCTGAGCGAACAAATCGACGACTCTTAAGTGACATTTCCAATAAATGCCATTGATCTGAGAAATGCATGCGTTTGTCTACTAGGAAGGAGCTTTCTGGAAGTTAATGCCTCAGGAAAGTGCAGGCACTAAACTAAAAAAACTGCGTGCTTGTAGCTCATATAGTCAACTCGCGACTGTTTTAATTAACATATACATTATGTTCGGAGTCAAAGAGGAAGAACTTAAAGAGAAGAAGAGAAAAGCTTTGGAATTGTAATTTACACGAGTCATTCCTCAGGTAAGGTAACATAGATTGTGCTTTTAAATCACATTAACATTTTAGCTTATTTGAAATAGATGTCGTATATCGATTTTTAACGTGGTCATTCGTTTAGATGAAAATAAGAACAGCAGCATTTTGTTATTTAAAAAAAATATATTTTCATAAATGTTTGACTTTGGTAGGCTATATATTAGACTTTAATATCATATAGATATTATGATTTTTAGGTAATATCTAAATTAACATTTTTATTTAAGACATACAAATAAAATGTATCTAAATAAATATTAAACTAGCAAAGGGAGGACCAAGCTATATTAATAATCGTGGTTTTAAAATGAATAGCCCATGTGAAGGTGTCCATAGTTTAGGACATATTGTGTATCTCCCAGAAATGGCAATTCTGGCATACAAATTGTTCCACATCATATGACTTTGTGTGTTTATGTTTGTTTGTTTTTTTGTTTTGTTTTTTGCAGTATGTAACTCTTCATGATCTCTGTGAGATGGATAAGTATGACAAACTGGCTAAGATTGGCGAGGGCTCGTATGGAGTTGTGTTCAAATGCAGACACAGGGACACAGGTCAGATCGTGGCCATTAAAAAATTTGTAGAGTCTGAAGATGATCCAGTCATCAAGAAGATCGCATTGAGAGAAATCCGCATGCTGAAGGTACAGTAGATAGTAGGTAAAGAGATTGTATGTATTCATATTGCAAATCCCCAAAACATTTGCACAATTATACATACACATTTCCATTTTTATCCATATAGCAGTTGAAGCATGTGAATTTGGTGAATTTGCTTGAGGTCTTCAGGAGAAAGCGACGACTACATCTTGTCTTTGAGTTTTGTGAGCAAACTGTTCTAAATGAACTGGACAAGCACCCCAGAGGGTCAGTCATATTCTCTTTTTCCTTATTCTTTTTATACTTATACCATATCGATGCAAAATATATATTTTAAAAAATCAAAAAATCTAAATCTTTAAAATGTCTGGAAAACAAAGCAAAATAAATAATTATGTTTTAAGATATTTGTCCATTATAGAAGGTTATCATGTTTTTTTCTTCTCCTTTTGAGCTTTTCTTTCCTTTTTCTTACCTTTGACCTTTCACTCCCACATTTAATGATTCCATCTTGCATTCATAATAATTTGTCCCATCTTTTTTGGTTGACTTCAGTAATCTCTCTTCCTTTTCAACACCTCCTCTACCATTACCTAAAATGGCCCCTGTTCATAAAGCAATCGATTCCGGATGGGTAAAGTCAAGATCTAATCTAACTTTTTGTGTGAACGTTTTTTTCATCTGAATTCCATAGACCGTATAGCTCTTGTTTTTCAAAGCTCCTAAGCTGGTCAGGCCACAAAGGCTGTGGCTGCCCAGCATTCTCTCTCTTTCCCAGAAGGCCTTTCAGTCGTAACCTTAGCTGCTCTTGAAAACAAAGGAACTGGTTGCCAGGGACTACAGGCCCATGGTTACTGCAGATATATGGGAGCTGCAATGATCTTTAGAGAACAAGAGAAATTACCTGTTGTAAGATCCTGCCAACTACAGAATGCCAAACATGTTTTATCAGCAGGATCTAAGATTTTGGCATAGTCAGCCGAATCTAAAGGCGTTTTCAGACCTGTAAATGGTTTCCTTTTCTGATACATGGACTTAATTTGTTACAATGTTGCATTTTGTTCTTGGTTCAGTTCACTTTCACAAGGCAACAGATTATTGTTGTTTAATATTCACTACACGTAAAAACAGTATACTTGTTTGGGACAAACTGAGTATAATTAGAAAGTTTAAGGACTTCAGTTTTATGATAAAACTAGGTTACAATGACATTCATTTCTTAATAGTAGATGCACTTTTACAAGCTTATTGTATGGAAATGTGTTTTGACAGTGCCTGTACACAACCATCATATAATGATAAAAATCCATCCATCTTTTTTTTAGTCTCCTTATATGTTTTCCCCTGTCTCAATTTATGCCGTGGTCGGATACGGTGACGCATTGCTGCCACATACAAATATTTTTTTCCACTCAATTATGTCGTAATAACGAGATCTAATGTAATTTTAACGACATTTTTTCTCATAATAATTAGAAATTATGGTCGTTTTAATGACATCTTTCCTTGCAATAACGAGAAGCTATGTCGTAAAAACAACATCATTTTCTTGTAATAACGAGATATGTGGTAAAAACAACATAATTTTCTTGTTAAAACTACATATATTTTCTCCTAATAAGGACATGTGTTGTATAGTGATGTGTAGCTACAAAATATGCCTTTATCCACATTAGAGAATTGATATAACTTATGTGCCTATGTAACACTGAGTTGTACCCGAGTATATGCACTGTGTAAGACTTAAGATATAAACCCAGGTAAATCGCACTGGTGTGTCATTCCCATTTTATACAAAATACTGGTCAAAACTAAATGTTTACAAACATTATCAATATGTAGCTATTTTAGGCTGTTTCCACAACAAATCTTTAAAATGTAACAAAATTCGCAAAAAGGATGAAAAATATAAATGTAAAACAAACATAACTTATGCCATTCATTAGCCTTCACACTATTTTTATTTTAAAGCCTAAGCAAATTAGGCCAGCCTAAAACGAAACTGAAACCATTGTGCTGCACAAATCATCATATTTATGTATTTGCACTTGGTGAATTGGTTCATAAGTGGTTCTTAATTCGCACTTGGTTCTTAAAGGGTTACTTCAGCGCTAGGAAGATGAATCTGTATTTAAACTAGATTATTAATGTAGTAGAAATGGGAAATTATTTTTGAATTTGGTGCCTTCTAGACTGAGAAAAGACAGAATTTTTTTTTTTTTTTTGTCTAATGGAGATTAAAGAAAACAACTCCCAGAATGCTTCACTGCTCTGTGAGGCCACTCCCAAAGCCACCACTACTGGATTACAGTGACTGAGTTGGAGAACAGAAACTACAATTAAATACTGAACGTGTCTGTTCAATATAATGAGTGAGTCGCTGCGCGAGTGTCACAGCCCTAACACGACTAACAGTCAGATTACATTCACAGTGATGAATGAGCTGAATGAGCTCTCGTGATGAGAGCTGAGGTAAACACGACTACACTCTCGGCATATATTCACAACAAGTGTTCAGTCTGGCGTGTTTTCAGTTCATGCCTTTGGAAGCTTAACTTTCATAGAAATTAATTTGAGAAGTTAAAACACTTACTTTGCTCCGCCGGCTGCACCGTTTATATGAATGCCTGAGGCTGCAGCTGCGAGCTGAGCTGTGAGTGTGATCTCTCATCCCCCATGCGTGGGTTGAAAACATGCGGAAATAGCTCCATCTGCTGGCTGTAGTCTTTAGCCTCTGGCCAAACATCCTCCGATGATGCAAATATCGTCAATTTGCATCATCGGAGGAATTTTTCCAGAAATAAAATGCCTAAATCTCTTGTCTCAGGGGGATATAAGGGGTGGGGAAGCACAATCGTTTGAATATATTTCAGGGTTTCTACTGATACAAAGCCATATGCTAATCGCTGAAGTAACCCTTTAAGTAGCACCAAAACATTGCTGGGCTAGAAGCAAGAACCGTTTTGATGCTGATGATTTACTGTGTCATAAATCCATGTGAATCAACAGTAACACAATGTTCTCCATTGTTGATGGAAGGCTTGTTCTAAATGCATCGGCGCTGTGCAGCCCGATCTCCGTATGACATCAATTAACAGCGAGATCATACGACTCCTTATGCTTTTGAATCCCTCATGCAGTATTTTGCAGCGTTGATGCATCTAGAACATGCCTGGTGTTTTTGTGTTTCCCGCTGCCCTGCTAGCGTTGCTGAGAAATATAAGACGTTTACAGCAGTGGTTTTCAAACCTGCCCTGGAGGCACCCCAGCCCTGCACATTCTGTATGTCTCCCTCATCAGACACACCCAATTTAGGTCTTGCGGTCTCTCCTAATGAGTTGAGTTGAATCAGGAGTGATAAATGAGGGAGACACACAAAATGTGCAGGGCTGGTGTGCCTCCAGGACAGGTTTGAAAACCACTAGTATACAGTGACGTAAGACCTGGCTCTGTTGTGGCTCTCAGCATGTGGAAAAGCAAACGGTTCTTGGAAGGCTCCTCAGTTGAACCAACTCTGAACTGGCACTAGCACTGGCTCTGAACTACTAGCACCTGGTTCATTCTGGTGGAAAAGGGGTATAATACAGGCAGCGGAAGATTACGCTGAGCTTGCTTCTGCTTTTCAAACATGGAAGTGTGACAAAGGCACATATGCTTTATAAATGTTTCTAATGTGGATAAAGGCATATTTTGTACACATCATACAACACATGTCCTTATTAGGAGAAAATATATGTTGTTTTAATGAGAACATGTTGTTTTTACAACATAACATCTCGTTATTATAAGAAAAATTTCATTTTTACGACAACATCTCGGTACAAGAAAAGATGTCGTTAAAACGAGATAAAATCTTGTTAATACGAGAAAAGCTGTAGTTTTTACGACATAAGATCTCGTTGACATAATTGAGTGGAAAAAAATAATATGTATGTGGCAGCAATGCGTCACCGTAGTCGGACACCCCTCACACGATTGTTGATTGACAAGCAGCGTTTCAACACAGACCTGCCCTGAGCGAGCTCTGTCATCATCACTGTCCACCATTGTTGATACGCTGAAGCAGAATGGCGTGGTGATTGTAGTGTTTTGTTCTTGGGTGTAATAATGAACACAGCAGTCATTCTGATGTTTCCTAAATCCGAACCGCTGAAGACACTGTGGTTGAGTTTTGTTTTTGTCAATGCTTTTATGTTTGCGCGAACTGCGAAGCATTTCTCAACAGACTGCTTTATAACCGAGGGTCAGTATAAAAGCAGGTTTTGCTAAGAAGCTCCTCCTGAATAAAGGATTCAGATCTGTACCAGCTATTCGTGTTCCTGCTGCCCCTCCAGAAGAAGTGAGTGTAGTTTAAAATACGTGCAAGCATGCTTTCTATGTTCTCAATACAATTCATAATCGCATGTTTATAATGAACAACGCGTTATGGTTATTGTGTTATTACAAACTGTGTACGCTGGTTTTAAAGTTAACATGGACATGGTAACTACACTAAGCTTAATTATAAGTAGATTGCTTATAATGGTGTCTGTAACTGTCAACAAAATCATGTAGTAACAGTTATTACAATGCCGATAATGTCATGCATCACTGGCAAACCAACATTAACAGAAAAAAAGTTTTTATTGGCATTAGCTGTAACATTAATCTGTCAATTAACTAACGTATATATCAGTAAACGCATAGCATTCGTATCTCAATACGCTAACGTTACCCTGGCAGTACAAAAAGATAGATCAAAGTGACATTACATAAACCAATCATTCAGAAACGTCCTGTTCGAGCCTTAATTGTCAAATTTCGTTGGGGCCGTCATCTTGTCCCAGGTCCGACTCCGGTTCAAATTGATACGGTTGTACAGATCTGTCGTCAGAGACTCTCGTCGCCATTCTTTCCCCTCAGCTGTTGTGTGAAAGCGCCCCACAGAACAGAGGGGCTTGGTGAGCAAAGCTCATTAGCATTAAAGTCGTATGCACTGAAATGGCTTGGTGAAAACAGAAAAAATTAAAAAATGTTCATTCAGACACTAAAGAATCATATTAACTTGTACAAAAATGTCATTATATGACCCTTTTTAATTTATGTCAAGAGTGCAAAATAATCGATCTGTAATTTGTAATATTTTAAATAGAATATCAACATGCATATGAAATTTTAGTTACGTCTGCTTCAGTTTATTTGTGTTCACATAGCTTTACTGAACAGTGTCCGTTAGGGTTCTTAGTCCAAAAGTGTAAATATATCAGGAGAAAAAATATTGATGCCGACTTCTAGTAGGGATGTAGACTCGTACATGTGAGTGTAAGAAGGATGGTACTGAACCTGTGGTATATCTGTAAGCAAGTGTCAATGCCTTGTACTTGATGCGATCAGCAAGTGATAGCCAGTATAGAGAGATGAAGTGAAGAGTGACATGAACCATTCAGGTTTAGTTGTAGACATGACAGCAGAAGTATTCTGAATCATTTGTAGAGGTTTGATTACACATGATGAAAGTGCAGCCAGAAGAGCATTGATATAATCAAGCCTGGAAATGACCAGGGCCTGGATGAGAAGTTGTGTTGCATGCTCAGTTAGGAAAGGCCTGATCTTCCCGATGTTGTAAAAACCTGCTTCAACCTACATCGTCCACTCTCATTTTGCTTTTTTTAATAAAAAATAAAAAACATTTAATTCAGTTGGATAACGGTAGCTTCATTTGTTAAATATTGTAAACGTCTGCTCTGCTCATCCAGCACGATTCACACCGTGCAGCTAATCACATGACAAGAGTACGGAGAGAAGATTGACAGGACCACGGAGGATTCATATGCAACAGAGCATTAAAAGGCATCTGATAAATGTCTTCTCTTGTAGAATGGGTGGACAGTGCCTTGCCCCACCCCAGTGCCTTTTTTTTTCAGATGTGCATGATAAACTTGGCAGTATGGAAGCATTATTGGTGCCAATATGGAACACCAAAACTGCCAAAATCTGCAATCAAAAGTTTTTCCTCTCTCTCTACCAGTGGCGCCACCAGGGGGTGGCCACCCCACTGGCCACCCCGCTGGCCATGGCGTAGGTTTGGGGGGGACGCTAGGTACTAGTCCCAATCAATATTTAGAATAAGCAAAATGACGCGTCCCGTATCAAACCAATACGGACGCGATGCACAAGATTGCGTTTTAGCGGCGCTTTGCTGCCATTTAGCGTTTTTTAAAAACATGTCGAGCTCGCGTCCACAGTTTGAACGCAAGAGGATTTCCAGATATAAGGCTGAATAAAAAAAAAGGTATCATGAGTGGGTCTGTCCAGTAACTTAAGATGAACCTAAGACAAACTGCACCCTTTGCAGAGAAGCATTTCAGTGTCTCAGACTGTCTAACTGAAAGCATGCGATGACAGACACATCCGTGAACTAAAGGTAGGCCTATTGTTTTTTTAATGGATAATATAATATTTCATACATTATCAGAGCTTGGCAGACTTATTTTTCTAGATATTAGAACGGTTAAATAATAGATTATAGCATATTAATGTTATCAATTTATCATTTAGCAGTTTGATATTTAAAAAATATTTAGATTAAAATGGGACAAATAATTACATAATAATATAGTCATAATAGTAAATTAATAAAGAGGATTAAACATTTTTGAATTTCAGAATTGTCAGTAAAGTGGTTACTGGTTCAGAATGACTGCTTAAAAAGACAGTGCACACAAAAATGAAAAATCTGTCATAATTTCCTCACCCTCAAGTTGTTCCAAACCTGTATACATTTCTTTATGTAGAATACATATGAAGACACATTCCTACCATGGAAGTCAATGTTGCCCTCAAAGCAAACATTTGGTTACAAACGTTCTTCAAAATATATTCTTTTATGTTCAACAGAACGAAGAAACTCATACAGGTTTGGAACATCATGAGGGAGTGTAAATGATGACAGAAATTTCATTTTTGGGTGAACTATCCCTTTAAAGTACACCAATACAGGCTACTAAAGAGATCTTTAGAAATAAATAAAATAATCAAAAGTAAAATACTTTAAAATGTGTTCTGTTGCAAGTTTACATACTTGATTCCATGTTTATTGTTGAGCTGCTGTCATTGTTTCATTGTCACTCTTATCACTCTTTAACTCTTTAACTAAGTTCATAAATCATTTTCAAAAACGGATTCAAAACTGATTTGGAAAAAAAAAACATACACACAAAATAACTTATTTTCAATATAAAAAGTAATTGTGGACTGGATATTTTTTGACCTTTTATCACAGTCTTGGACATGTCAAAGATTAGTAACAACACTGGCTCTGATGCATTGTTAGTTTGTGTGCAGCATCAGATTTACATTTTTTTAATCCCTCATTTATATGCAGTTATTATACTCTATACAAATGCCAGAAACTAAGCTTCTTCTTTTTTCTTCAGCACAGGCCTATCTAAAGGGTTAATGGTGCCACCTGGTTATCAACTGTAAAAATTACACATTTTACCTCTTCCCAACTGGGAAAACCACCAACAATCAAGAATGCATGAATATATGGTGTCATGGCTTTCCAATAATTTTTGTTGTGGCTATAATGGAAGTCAATGGGGCAAAAACAGCCACGAACAGTAAATGAGGGAGAAAAAAATCTGATGCTGCACAAAAACTAACAATGCATCAAAGCTAAAGTTGTTACAAATCTTTGACATGCCCAAGACTTTTATATATGTATTTTATATTTAAAATAAGTCATTTTGTGTGTAAAGAAGTTAACGTTAGAAGACGAAGACTACTGGTAAGTAAATAAGTCAAAAAATATTTTTTAGTAAAAGACGACGCAGAATTATGTGTCGTGACGTGCTACAGGCCGGTTTACTACACTAGTAGAATACAATTCTGAAATTATGGTTTCTAGTTTTGGTGTGCCACCCCAAGATTTTAAGTGGCCCCATCTGGCCACCCCTATGAAAAATTTCTGGAGGCGCCACTGCTCTCTACCCTTGATGGTGGGGTAACAGTACTACTGGCAAGCCGCCTCTACCCTGCATGCGATAGCCACCCTGCAAGTCTATAGCCCCTTTCACACTGCACGTCGGACCCGCAATATTCCCGGAACATTGCCGGGTCGCCTTTTGTGTGAAAGCAACCACATCCCAGGATTGATTACCGAATTCGACCCGGGTCGGGGACCTAGTAATATTGCGGTATTCGACCCGGGACGAGCGTTGTGTGAACAAAAGCCGAAACTAATGCCGCAACATGTACATAGTTATCGTGCGACTCCTAGAGCTTGTTTTTTCAATAATACAACCCTGCAGTGCCAGAAGAGCTAGTCGGTGTTTTAAACGCAGAGAGTGTTCGTATACAAAAGAAACTAAAATTAAACAAGCAGGAAACTGGACACAAGTCGAGACCACGGAGCTCCTTACTATCCGCGCTGAAGCTGAGATCGCTCGCCATTATACGACACATCAGGATGTCACGTGTCAACTCGACCCGGGTCCGTTAAGCGTTGTGTGTGAAAGTGCACATATTACGGCATTTCGCTGGCAGTGTGAATGGACCAAATCTAGCGGCCCGGGAACAAATGCCGGGTCGCATTATCCGTGTATTTGCCGGAATCGCAGTGTGAAAGGGGCTAATGAAAGGGCAAAGCACTCACTTTGCATGAGTGTAGTCCCGAGCCAGGGTTGTTGCAGGAACTGCTCATGGAGACTGACCGTGATTAAAGTCACAGTGAAGGCACCTGGCCAGATTATCTCACCCCTGGGTGGCCAGAAGCGCAAGAGCTTGCCCTGAAGTGCTACCATAAACACCACCCCTGAGAAAGACAACCCGGAGATGGATGGAGCTGCTCTTCCCCTGAGGAGGGCTGGGCAGAGATTTTTTTGTTACAATCAAAAAGTCTAAATTCTGCTCCGCCACTGGTGTCACAGCCAGCAGTACCCAAATTCTCATCCAAGTCGGGTCCCTGGTACATCTGTGGTTTCTGCTTGCATAGTTCCTGGGGGACCTCACCCGGACAGTACTCCTGACTGTATTGGCTTCCATTAAGAGTGTAGGGGACCAGCAAGCTTTTTTTGGTCAACGACTCGTGCCTAGAATTCGGCCCGGCTAACTCTTACATTATCCTGGGACCCTGTGTAAGCTATTGCAACAAAATTACCCCATTGTAAAAAATACATTGAGATAATTTTAATAGTAATTGATCAATTGATCAATAATTGTTCAAATCAAAACGATGCCCAACCCTAAGGAACATGCTGGCCACATGAATTTTTAGTAAAAAATAACAATGAATAATAACATGTTCTATTGTCATATTAAGCATCTTATCTTTTTTTACTGTGGTATCGATTTAGTATCGATATATCGATATTTTAGTCTGGTATTGTATCGAAGTCATAATTTTGGTATCGTGACAACACTAGTGTCCCCGACTAAGGATTTACATAGTCAAAATTGTCAAGTCTTGCCTATAGTCGACTGATAGCCACAATGTACAGAACATCACACAAAGATATAGGAGAAAATGTATAAACACATTTTGGATCAATAAACCTACAAAATAACTGCAGAAAGGCCACATTGCAGACAGGATTTGCATTTCATATGTCTGCAAATGTAATTAAATTGACTAAATTGCCTGAGTGCAACATTGATGCACCCAAACAATTTACAGAATTAGAACAGAATATACCGTTTCTAATAGGTAACTGCAGGGTAACATATTCAAAACACAAGTCACAAATACTTCAGTTAGATAATCTTAAATGATCAATAAATAAAATTAAAATAAAGAAATTATTCAAATAACAAAAGTACAGCCAGAATTGTCAAATGCTAAACTGGAATGGCAGTCTTTTTAGCTAAACATGTCCACAGAATCCAAAAATCACATTAGAATCGGCTGACATTTTTTTAAATCACTTGTAGCTACCCTACCCTTAATACAGTACTTCACTCTGCCAGTGTCCATTTGAGTCTCAAATTGTATGTGAGGAAAACCAGGTAATGTGAAATTAGACATTAGCCCATTTCACACAGCAATCCCTGGAAATTACCAGAATGACTTTACTGGTAAAAACACAAATATGCTATTCACACAAGCAACAGCCTTCTGGCTTTTTACCGATATGAGACACATCAGCACTGGCCCCCTTTTTAAAAATACGAGACAGGCATAATAGTAAACAACTACAAAAGTGCAACGCTGATGAATGGAAAAGAAGGCAGGGTCTTGAGCACAACATGTTGAAAAACCTTAGAGACATTTTTAAATAGAAAAACTATTAAAAAGCTTACTGTAAACAGCACAGGGTAATCACATAATATCCATAAGAACTTATGATTGGTCCAAAGCTGACTTTGTACGTGCTCATAATCTTAATTATGTGTTCACACAGCTCACAGTAAATCAGTAATTTACTGGTAATGTTACAACTTCCCTTATTGGGTAAATTGCTGGAAATGATTTACCAGTATTTTTGAAAAAGACCTGTTTGCACATGATCATTTAGATAATTTACCAGTAAAGACTGTGAAAGGTGTGCTATTGAGCATCATAAATGTGCTCCACATGGCTCCGGGGGGTTAATAAATGTCTTTGCCTTTGTGATGCATTTGTGTTAGAAAAATATCCATATTTAAAACTTTACAAACTGTAATCTCTAACATCCGCTAACTATCGTACATGCGTTCACAAAACTTAATGTGTTCACTCAGAAGAGAACCAGCATATTCTCACCGAAGTGTCCATCTCTTGTGAACGCTTACAACAGTTAGTAGTGTTACAATATGCTATATGGTCAGCAGGATGTGACAGACCAAGGCAAGCATGTGAAGTACGGTTGTGAGTTTGTTTATTATTAGAAATAAGAGCAAATGATAGAGTGATCCAGTTATATAACAAGCAGAAGTTTTTCTTACACAAACACATCACAAAGGAAAAGGCCTTTATTGATGCCCCAGAGCACTTTTATGGACATCAAAATAGAAACAGCCATTCGCTGCCCTTATAAAGCCAGGACATTTTTTTTTAAAATATAACTCTGATTTTAT
Source organism: Pseudorasbora parva (assembly GCF_024679245.1). Classification (NCBI taxonomy): domain Eukaryota; kingdom Metazoa; phylum Chordata; class Actinopteri; order Cypriniformes; family Gobionidae; genus Pseudorasbora; species Pseudorasbora parva. The sequence continues at coordinate 9,038,208 of NC_090179.1, forward strand.
CCATCTGAAAGAATAGTGTTAAATACACCTAGAATGCTTGAGGGGGAGAAAATTATGGGCTAATTTTCATTTTTAGGTGAACTATCCCTTTATGATGAAGAGGCACTCTGCTGTTTTCAACTTAGATACAGTCTCACAAAAAAGTTACAAAAGTTGTCAGAGGGACGGTACCCTTCAAAAAGGTTCTACTATGTACCATTTAGGTACTAATATGTACACTTTTGAAACCAATATGCACCTTTAAGGGACTGATATGCACGCTTTATGTACAAAGGTGTACCTTTTGAAAAGATACTGCCTCAATAACAGCTTTTGTACCTTTTTTTGAGAGTGTAGGTAGCTAATGTGCTCACTCACAATGCTGCTTTTTATATAACACATTTCCCGTTATATATTTTGATACCGCTTTGTTTGTTGGTCTGTTGGGTCGGATCAACCCAGAGTTTCTTTTCAATCAGGCTGAGACAAACCTTGGTTCCAATACAAACGAGCCAGGTGTGAAAACTCGCCTAACAGTCGATTTATGTCTTGGCCAGCAGCCTTAGTCTTGAGATTAACATTTTTCCTTTTTTTTTTCTCTTTAGGGTTCCTGAGGCACAACTTAAGAGTATTGTGTGGCAAACTCTACAAGCTGTGAACTTCTGTCACAAACACAATGTTAGTATGTCCAGCCTTTTTTTCAGCCTACCGATGTGTGTTAGTTATAACTGCTAAAGACAACTATGAAAAGCTACATTATTAACCCCTTGCATGTCAACCCCCATGTTGCTAGTGGGGCATTTTGACATACCCCAAATAAAAGGGCTGCTTGAAGTCTTTCTGCAGTAGACACAGAAGTAACAAGTAATATCTAGAAAGCCAATGCTTAAGAGTTTACAATTCAAGACTCAGAATTACTCAGACTGTTATTAATATGGAGATATATAGGCTCAAACATGAAAAAAAAAATATATATATTAATAATATATTTTAAAATGTATAACAATATTATGTGAATGTAGTATAACAACTTATAAACACAATAAGTATGGGTGCCAGTTCTCCTCTGGCCTATTAACAGTGTATGATTAATGGCAACCTTACAGGTCAGAAATCATTTTAGATCAGGATATTCGAAAGATCGAGGCATCACACAAGAGACGGGTTTATTTAGGATGTCGTGTCGAGTAAACAATCATTAAATAGGAGGAATATTCAAAGAATCGTCATCACGCCAGAGACGGTTTGTCTGATATTGAAAGTTGTAACTCGTTGTTGGTTAGTCTTTGTTTTATGTTTTGAGAGTAAAATAACCTGTTGTAAACCACAGCTCACTTCAGCAGACATGCGACCGTGCTCATTTTAAGGTGCACGAGCACCAGACGCGTTCTCTGTGAGACGTTCTAACCATAAATATATATGGTTCTAATAACATGCTGGTCTAACAGATCAGTAACTGACAGACACGCATAATCATTTCTGTGTTCTTGTTCCTCTTCATCTGGCAGTAAAACGCCTCGCTCGAATAGCTTAGATATAATATAGATATAGAGTCTTGCCACTCTCCATTGACAAGGGTTTATTTCCGTGAAGGCGGGCACCCTGTTGAGGTTTAAAACTATTGGATCTGCCCTGAGCCACTCTGTATCTGCCATAACCAATCGCTAACGTTTGGTCGTGACGTATGTCATGCGCCCTTCGCCTGTTTCACTCATGGAAATCCGAAAAAGAAAAGAAAAATGTGCACATGTGCATGCCACCTCAGTAATAAAACTATAGGATAAAACCTAAAACTCGTGCATTCGGATTGTGATTTATTCAAGCCAAGGTGGACAGGAGAGCTTTGTGATCGGGAACGCAGCGCTCATGTGTTCCGTAACATCATTGTATGTGCTGTAAATAAGATGTCATATGCTTGGTATGATAATAAATGCTGCTATAAATAACGGACCAAATCAAATGTTTAAGTGCTTTTATTTTAATTTGTTTGAGCGGTGATTAAATATATTGCTTTTCTAAATACTTGCCAGCATTTTAAGGAAATACAAGTCTAGAAATGCATCCTAATAACAGCAAAACAACCGTATGGTGTTCTGCAGTGGTCAAAAATGATTACAAACAGTGAATTTTGAAGTGATATATTGTTGAAAACTTAGAGATGTGGATTCGGACAGCTATTACATCAACACGACCTTGCGTTTGTCAAAAGCAGTCGGTAACTCAGCCGGGGATTTTTACGCAGGTGGTGAGAGACGGACGGCAATAAAATAACTGACCAGTCCCTGTAACTTAAATGATGGCAATACCTTCCGACCCCGCGAGAAACAGTTACCGTCCGAATAGCTTCAGCCAACTCCTTCATCACTAACGAAGCGATCTGGAAAATCAAACTTTTCCCGAATTGACCCTATTGGAGGGCCACAACATCATGGCCACCAACAAACCCCAGCAAAGACTGTTATTGCTCCGGCTTTAACTTCTGGATATTCGGCAGCGGTGCGACAATGCAATGAATGGTTTAGTTTGCATCTTTCTCCGCCGCCATTACTGAAATACATCTCAAACTAGCGCACGACATCAACATCATCGTTCTCAGCCACTCCCTCTGTTCGGTGATTGGACCGGTAAAAATTTGTTCGGAGAAAACCTAAGACTACACAGAAGTTCCAGACGTAGTACTGAAGGAAAATGAAAATTGAGCGGAAGTACGTAGGAGGGCAGAGCCAGGCTATTGATCGGCTCGATTACATTTTCAATTCCAGATTGAATTTTGCTACATTAATTGTGGAACATTTAATGAAAATGCAATCTTAACTGTGAGTGTAAATGTTATTAAGAAAAATAACATTTAAATTATCATTTTGCTAAAATTTTTGCTTGAACATGTTAAACACATTTAATCATTTCTGTAATACACTTTCTTTTTAATTTTTATGGTTTTATAATGTTTCCTTGGGTGTACTTATATTGTTAGTATGGTTTTTACATCCCAAAAAATGCTGTGATTGGCTGACATCTTTACATTTGAAATGAGATTACGTACGGATGGGGGCGTGGTTTAGTCAGGCACTGGAGCAGCTGCCAGTCGAGACGAGAGAGACAGAGAGAAACATATGGAGCCAGAATAGCGTCAATAATAATACATTTACAAAACAAAATTCATAAATGCACAGCACAATTCACATTTATAAAAATCGGATTCGTAAATTCAAAACACAATTCATAAATGCACAAGTAAAAGCATAAATATTTCCAAATGCATCTTACCTAAATAAATTAAAAATCTTTACACAAATATGTATATATCAAGTTCTTGAATACATAAGCCATATGTCGTTGTAATCGTGCGTTTTATTATCTTTGTTTTCACGTGTTGGCAATGTTTACAACAGAGAGATGAGAATGAGGAAGTGTACTGAACAGCGTGACCAGATGGAGCAGATGATTGACAGCTGTACAGCGAATGAGAGAGCTATAAGATCATAAGTGACGTGCAGCAGGAAGAATCAGACTCAGAGATCACTCTGAATGTCGTTTAGCTCTTCAAATCAGCATAATTCAGTGATAAATTAATAGAAATGTTACGCTATTGATTCTTTTTGACATTTAATTCAAAATAATGTCCATTAAAAATCAATTACTTTGCACTCCTTACATAAATTAAGAAATGAAGGTCTCTGCAACCCAGTTTTATCATAAATAGTGGTCAAATAATGAAGCTGGAGGCTTTAATCTTTTATAAATACCAAGTTTTTCCAGATGAAGTAAGTGTGTGATGTTTTATGCAGTGAATGTTGACAACAGTATTCTGGGGCCGTCTGTGATCCTTGACTACTAAGAGGTTAAAGAACCACAGAACCGGAAGTGAGGACGGGGCTTAAACAGTCATAGTTGCGCTACCCATATACGTACATGTTCTTTTGTTAAATATAAGCTGTTTTCAGATGGATTTTTACCAGTTCAATATCTAGTCAAGTCACCTTTATTTATATAGTGCTTTTTGCAATGCTGATTGTTTCAAAGCAGCTTTACAGTGTTAACGGGAAAATAATTTTGAAAAAGAAAAACAGATTTGATTTAGCTGTACAGAGACTAACAAAGACTAAGATTAGCATAGACGCCATTGGGGACACTCAAATTATGATCCAAGTTATTCAACTAAATATACAAATAAAATTAATTAATTTGGTCTTATTTAATTCTATTAACTATAATACTGATCTGCCAACATTGTCGCTATATGATAAATTAATATAAGCTGATAACATCACTGTTTTCTCCAGAACGGCTGTACAGCCAAATAACATTTTGTTGCAATATTGTCCTGTTTAACACTGTGAAGCTGCTTTGAAACAATTGTCATTGTAAAAGTGTGTATAAATAAAGTTGATTGATTGATTGATTCTTTTTATAATGTAACAAGTACATCAGGTGTTTTCAACACATGCCCCATATAGTTTGAAATTTGTCTCAGGATGACATTAGTTGATCCAGTCACTAAATGATGATTATGTTAATAATGTTAATCAAAACATCACCAACACCTGAACAGAATTTCGCTGTGCTTTCTTGGCCAAAATGTGGTTTCTAAACACACAGTTAAAGCAGCCAGAAAAGAAAAAACTAATGTTAAAAAGCCAAGGGTCAAGAGCCCAACTAAAGCAAACACTGATCATTAAAAATGGTGACTCTTTCCTTCAGTAATTCTGCTTGTTATCATCAGATGTCATTGCTAATGGGCAATCATCACTTAATTATTCTCCTAATTATCTCATTATTTTAACACTTCTTCAGAGTTACTTGTGGAGCCAAATAAACTCTTAATATAAAGCTGCAGTCCGTAGTTTTTCCTCTTTGTCGCAATCTCTGTTCGAAAACTGCAATTGCAGTTATTCACAGAATTATAGGCGCCCTCCAGTGGACGAAAAGTTGCATAGTGCACCTTTAAGAGTCTTAATTTAACACTGGAGTTTTTGCTGTGTAGTTAATGCACCCTAAAAATCATTTAACTGATTTGAATAATATAAATTGTTAATGTTCTATGTGTATGCCATAGTAAAAATATGTGTTTTTAGTCTAGATTTAAACTGACGGAGTGTGTCTGCTTCCCAAACAATGCTAGGAAGACTGTTCCAGAGTTTAGGTGCTAAATAAGGTTGTTAACTTTAATATCAAATTTACGCTTGTATTCAATGCAATTAAAAATGTTAAACATTGCAAATCATTGATCAAGTCCAATATGCATTTAGGCCAATGTGACATTTGACAACAGAAGTATGATGGAGAATACAGTGAGTTCTGTCATAATAAAATAAACTTTTAAAAAATATATATATATTAAAAACATTTAATTAGTTTTCAGGGATGAAAAGACAGAGATCTTTATGCAGAAATGCCATGATATGGGCTTAAGAGTCAACAGTTTTTGTGTTTTAATATGATTATTTGTTGTTTGCATATTTTTATTATAAGCCATTTAAATAAGTTATTATTTTATAATAAATAAATAAAAATATCCTATTTGTTTTCATACAGAGAAACATGTTTAACTTGTTCAAGGCTTTGTATTAAATGTATTAAATTTGTATTAAATTTCAAAGAAATACAAAAAATTACAAAAAATTATGTTCATATTTGACATGAAATACGTCACAATTTTTAACAACATGGCCATTAAGGATATAATACAATCAAATATACAGTCAAATTGGTTCAAATTTCAAATTTTATTAATATATATTTTTAAATAATAAAAAATATAAATAAATAGTTGTAGTATTGATGAAGTAAAAATATACACTGTTTCCATGTGTCCATTAACATTAAATCTTCTCATTCTCTGTCTTTAAGTATTGTTTGTAACAACATGAATGTGAAGGAAAAATACTATCACATACATGTACAAAGCCTATATCTTTAATATATAAACTACTGTGTGTATCCATTCATTGACATCAATGTTTTAAAATTTTGCTCATTGTACATCATGATATCTTATGCATATTATATGAACCGAAAAGTGACTGTTTAAATGTATTGTTGTTACATTGTAGAATAATCAGATCAAAAATCCATGTGAAAACAGCTTATATTTAACAAACAAAATTAAGTATTTGACAATTAAATGTTTATTGGATATTTAGATTTGTTTTAATGATATAGATGCGCATTAGCTGAATGTTGACGGTAAATGAGAAAGTATTATAGCTTATTGTTTGCCTTTCCGCTGCTAATAATATAAAAGCAAAAACTACACTTTTTTGCAAACTGTTTACTTAGTATGTTTAACAGGTCTAAATAATAATGTATTAGACTGTTTAACTGTAAACCAATGAAGACAGAGTAGAATGTGAGCACTGTGTGATCAGGCTCTGCCAGGCACTGGCGTTTTCATTGCAATCCATCAAAATACGTCTGGCACGCTGTCAAAAAAGTGCTTCTACATCGGCCAATCAGAAAATGTATCGGGCAATGCTGATATTTAAACAAATGCCAAATAGCAGATATGTCAGCCATTGTAGTGGGTGTTGTGTGTCTGTATCTCTGACAGTATCCCTCTTTGTGTGTGTATGCCAGTGTATCCACCGGGATGTAAAACCGGAGAACATTCTTCTGACCAAGACAGGTGTGATCAAACTATGTGATTTTGGCTTTGCCCGCATCCTCAGTAAGTATCTTTGACCAGCTCACTCACTCTCTAGCCATTTATGTGCATTTAGCATCTTCACTTCATTAATTACTTATTTATACATCCTACCTATATCAGCTGTCGTGTGTCCTGAGCTCACTTTCAGAGCAGCGTGAAGCTTTACAGATGCAGTCAGACAGTCAGGGTCAGCTTACATCATCCTTGGGTTTCAGTGTATTGTTACTGTAGGCTAACACAAGGTCTATCCATCAGCATGTTGTAATCCTTTCTGTATGATGTACATGTTATTCTGTAAATGTGTAGCTACTATACCATGTTTTGGGGACAAATATATACCTAGAAGTAAGCTAAACATGACAAATGCTCCCGTAACCTCGTTTGGGGATGCCCTCATTTGTAAAAACAGTATAAAAGTAAAATAAATTAATTGTGTGTGTGTGTGTGTGTGTGTGTGTGTGTGTGTGTGTGTGTGTGTGTGTGTGTGTGTGTGTGTGTGTGTGTGTGTGTGTGTGTGTGTGTGTGTGTGTGTGTGTGTGTGTGTGTGTGTGTGTGTGTGTGTGTGTATGAGGACACCAATGTGTATAACATTTGTAAACATGGGTATGATCCAGGTATTACAGGAGAGGGTGAAATATGAGGATATTGGGCATGTCCTCACTTTTCAAAATGCTTATAAATCAAACAGGATGAGGTTTTTTGTTTTTTTTGAGAAAGTAAAAATGCTGAATGTTTCCTGTGATGGGTAGGTTTAGGGGCAGGGGCAGTGTAAGGGGATAGAAAATACACTTTGTACAGTATAAAAACCATTACGCCTATGGAATGTCCCCACATTTCACAAAAACAAACGTGTGTGTGTGTGTGTGTGTGTGTGTGCGTGCGTGCGTGCGTGCGTGCGTACGTGCGTGCGTGTGTGTGTCAAACAGCTGGTCCAGGTGATGATTACACTGATTATGTGGCAACACGATGGTACCGGGCCCCAGAACTCTTGGTTGGAGACACTCAGTACGGTCCCCCAGTGGATGTCTGGGCCCTTGGTTGTGTCTTTGCTGAGCTGCTGTCTGGAAATCCTCTTTGGCCAGGACGTTCTGACGTGGATCAGTTGCACCTCATTCGACAAACGCTGGGTACTAAAATAGAAAGAATGAGAATGAGAAGTGAATGTTTGTGCACTGGAAGTTATACATAAAAGAGTGCAAATTTATGAAACGACTTACAAAATTCTAATATAAAATTTTTAAATTGAGTGAATTTGAAATAAACTCTAATAAACACATTTAAAAAAATATGTTTTACTGTGAAATTAACAACAAAAACATCTGCACTAGATCTAGATCAGTAATCAATAAAGCACCATCAAGAAAAGATCAGATATCCTTGCTTTTATTAGAGCACACAATATACGCAGCCACTAGTGGTGGAAGTTTTGATTCTTTCAAGAAACTCAGGGCAATCAGTGCTATCAATGCTTTATCAAGGAGCAGCCTAAAGCTAAAATAACTTTCTTTAGTGAGGGAAGGCCCATGGTGCTTCCTAAAAGCAGTGGCCAAGGGGGCTCAAAAGCCTGACAACTCAGCACCACTGTGTGGTGAAGCTCTGCGGACAGAGGCCTCAACATGACAACTCTCTAAAGCTAGAGGAGGCAACATCCTAAGCAAAAACACCACTCATAGCGAGAGGGCATAACATGCTCCATAGAAAGCACTGCAGAAACTATAAAGGCTCACTTGAGAGCTTACTACTTAGTAAACAATCTGGCATCAACACATTCACAACCAGCTTTCTTCTGAAAGCAGTGGTCATGAAGGCTCACAAAGAGCCCAAACTCAGCACTACTGCCTGCCAAGCTCTGGGGACGGAGTTTTTCGCAAAGCATAACTCGCTATTTAGGTGGAACTCTAGAAGACCTGAAATAGTGACTCTTTATAAAGAGGAGGCCCAACAACACTCTGCTACTGTAAAGGCAGTAAAGGCGGCTCAGGAGAGCCTAACAACTCCTAGCTACTGCCTAGCTCAGCTCTGAGGAAACAGACTTCAGCATGATGACTCTCATGCAAGAGACAGTCTAATGACGTCATACGTTCAGAACAGCTTACCAAGGAGGCTTCTCAAAACCTAACAACTCGAAATCGAAGCTCTAGGGAGCGGAAGCCTCCAAATAATAATAATAATTATTATTATTATTCTGCCCTCGCAGTATGACGTCTGCTTTGTACGGCTAGACAGATAGTTAACAGCAATGAAGAAGAGAATCTCCAGAAGTCTTGTTGAGGATTGTTGTTTTATCTTACAATCTCTTTTCTTCCTCAGTTTTATTTCTCAAGTTTTTCTCAGTCTTGTAAGACTGAAAGAATAAAAGGAAAATAAACATTACAAAAGTGTAACATCTGTTGTGTCTTTTATACAATAAAGTTAACCAGTAACTCAAACAAGATTACACAGTATTTTCTATATCAAACTTCTACACAATAAACTACAGATGTACTTAATGTATAGACATTAAACAAACATCCGCAGTATCACCAAATCACTGATATACTCATTATCCATATGAATAAACAGAAGTAAGCTAACCCACTAAATAATATGAGACGTAGCGCCGAGGCCCCTTAGTGGCCAGATACAATATTGCATCAGCAAAAACTACAGCCATCAACAGAAGCGCAACACGAGAAAACTGAAACATTCACGAACGTAATAAAATGTGTTACTGAAAGTAAACATGTACATCACATAGTAAATTACAAAGCTGATGCATAATAACTTACAGACAAAGATCTGACCAAGGTCTGCTATGAAGCAGACTCGTGAACGATTTCAGCGCTGTTGCTCGAACAGGTCCGTCACTAAAATGGGTCCGACTAGGAACTATGACATCACGCCGCAGGCGGAACACTCCTTGCCTGGTATATTACAATACCACTATTTACATCTTAATTACTCAAAGATTTATTAATCAAACTTAGTCCTTAGACATAAGAAAAACAAGCTCTGAGATGGATCTGATGTAGGTTTTTGTTGTTCCTTGCCTCACAACTTTTACTTCAACCTTGCGGACTTGGTTGTCTTTGCTAGGTAATGTCTTTACCACAAGTCCTATCGGCCAGTCGTTCCGTTTAGCCTGACTGTCTTTCATCAGAACTACATCATCCACTTGTATGGTTGGCTTGCATTCAGTCCACTTGTGACGTTTCTGGAGAGTAACCAGATACTCCTGTCTCCATCGTTTCCAGAAGACCTCTGCCAAACACTGCACTTGTTTCCACTGATTTTTGTGAAGATCCTTATAATCAAAGTCACCTGGAGGCGCCGTCAACGGAGTCATCTTTTGTGTGAGGATTATTACAGGTGTCAGTATAGAAGGATTGTCAGGGTCAGTTGACACTGGAATCAATGGTCTGGCATTTAGAATGGCCATTACTTCTGCCATCAGTGTAGTCAACACTTCATGTGTGAGGCGGTTTGACTCAGGCCGGAGCAACATCCCTTCCAGAATCCGACGTGCTACTCCTATCAGTCTTTCCCAGCAACCTCCCATATGGGATGAGTGGGGAGTGTTGAAAGTCCATGTGCATCCCTGCTTATCAAGGTAACTTGTCAGTTCTGGATCAGTGGTGTTGAATTGTAACTCTTTGCACGCTCCAATAAAGTTTGTGCCTCTGTCAGAGCAAAGCTGTTTGGATGAGCCACGGATTGCAAAGAATCGGCGTAAAGCAATTATAAAGCTCGAAGTGGACATGGATTCTAACACTTCTATATGTGTTGCTCTCGTGCTCATGCATGTGAATAACACAGCCCATCGTTTACTCTCAGCACTACCTCCACGAGTGCAGCGAGTGACAATGCTCCATGGTCCGAAGACGGCCAGTCTGTCCGCTGGTAGTGGTGCCATTTTCTGTTCCATTAACCTCCCTCTCAGTTTTTTGCAGGTCACACAGTTATGGAGGACACTAGACACCAGCCGTTTACCTCCTACTATCCACACTCCTGCTGACCGGATGGTGCCTTCAATAAAATGACGACCTTGATGAAAAACTACCTCATGGTAATGTCTCACTATGAGAGTTGTGATATGATGAGTTTTTGGCATAATGACAGGATGTCTCTCATCTCTTGGTAAGTCAGTGTTGGTAAGGCGTCCTCCAATCCGCAGGAGTCCATCCTCGTCAATGAAAGGATTCAACTTTCTAAGCTGACTCTTTTTTTGAGAGCTGAATTCCGTCTTTCAAACATTTGAACTCTTCTTCATAGAATTCTTGCTGGACACAACGAATGACAACTGTTTTAGCTTGCCAACGTGCATCAACGACATCCCCTTTGTGAGTTTTGGAGTATGTTCTCGTTACTTGAATAAGTTTTTTGGTGGCCTGTAGTAGTTTCTTCCAGTTAGAAAATCGTTCAAAACGTGTAGAGTTGAACTGGCCCTCTATAGCCTTGGTGTAGTTGACAGCAACTTGGGCCCGAACTTCAACATCGAGGTCTGGATCAACAAGGTCAAAGCTGTTGCTCTGTGGAGGCTCACTGCTGTTCTTCAAGAAACCAGGGCCTGAGAACCAGTTAGAGGACCTAAGGATGTCTACAGACATGGGTATAGTGGCATGATCTGCCGGATTCTGTTCGGTGGCAACATATTGCCACTGTTGTGGATGACTTGCTTTCCTGATACGATTGACTCGGTTGGCAACATACATATGAAATCTTCTGGAGGTGTTATGGATGTACCCAAGAACACTCCTGCTATCAGTGAAAAATCTCACGTCATGCATCTCAATGTCTATCTCACTGCAGATTGTGTCTGCCATCTCAGCTGCCAGAACTGCGGCACACAGCTCCAGACGTGGAACTGTATGGGCTGGATGCGGCGCCAACTTCGCTTTGCCCATTACGAATCCTACGTGGCACTGGTTTTCATCATTGGCGACACACAAGTAGGCTACGGCAGCAATAGCCTGTGTGGAGGCGTCAGAGAATAAACAGAGTTCTCGACGTTGAGATGGGGAAAGAGGGATAGGCACATACCTTCTTTTGATGTGTAGCTTCTCTAGTTCCAGGAGAGACTCTTTCCACGACTTCCAGGACACTTGCTTGTCTGATGGCAGAGGATCATCCCAATCATATTCTTTGGACGACAGTTCTCTGACTAGAGCTTTTCCTTGAACTGTGATGGGAGCCACAAAGCCCAGTGGATCATAGAGGCTCTGAACCATAGATAAGATGCCTCTTTTTGTGAATGGTTTCTCTTCGTGGGATACTTGGAAACTGAAACTATCACTTTCCAGATTCCATATCAGTCCAAGACTCCGCTGAAGTGGGAGAGGATCTGCACCAAAGTTAAGGTCTTTTAAGTCTTTTGCAAGGTCCTCGGAGGCGAATGCTGTCATGACCTTGCTGATATTGGAAGCGATTTTGTGGAGTTTTAAGTTCGATGCTGCTAACATTTTCTGAGTCCTTTTTAAAAGATCGATAGCTTCCTCTTCTGTCGGAACTGACGTCAATCCGTCGTCCACGTAGAAGTTCCTCATGACAAACTCCTTACTGTCTGTGCCGTATTCATCCTGATGCAGCTCTTCTTAGACCATAAATGGCAACTGATGGTGAGGGGCTGTTGCCAAATATGTGTACCTTCATTCTGTATTCTGTGATGTTACTGTTTAAGTCGTTATCCTTATACCAAAGGAACCGTAAATAATCACGATGATCTTCTCGAACAACAAACGCGTAGAACATCTGCTGAATATCAGCGGTGACTGCAATGTTCTCTTTCCTGAAGCGGATTAAGACACCCAACAGGGTATTGTTTAAGTCTGGCCCGCTGAGCAGCACGTCATTCAGTGAAACACCGTCATGTTTGCCGCTTGAATCAAAAACCACTCTAATTTGATTCGGTTTTTGAGGATGATAGACCCCGAATAGAGGTAAGTACCACCTTTCTTGATGTTCCTTAAGTTCTTTCGCTAGTTCTGCTTGGTCATTCTCAAATACCTTTTTCATGAACTCCAGGAAGTGTTCTTTCATGTCTGTGCATCTGTCTAGTGTACGTCGTAGAGGTAAAAGTCGTCGCAGAGCCATCTCTCTGTTGTTTGGAAGATGGCGACGGGGTTTACAGAACGACAGTGGCGCTACCCAGCTGTTTGCTTGATCTATATGAACCTCTTTGTCCATGATGTCCAGGAATGTTTGATCATCAACTGACAGAGCTACTTTTTCATCATCAGGGTGACTGTTGAAGACTGTGGCTCCAAGTTTCTTCACCTTGGAATCTGCATTCCACAACTCTTGATTGGTGAGTGTTTTTTCTCTTAAATGTCTCTTTCACTTGAATTTTGTTAGGACAGGGACTTAACATAGATGTTCGTCCATTAGGCAGTGTGTGTGTCTTGTACTCAGATGGGGGAAGTAGCGGGCTATTTCGGGTGTGGGGATTTCAGATCGGTCGTCCGGAATCATTTCACATTCAATAAGGGTTGGAAGCCTGATCTTGATCTTTCCATCATAAGATTCCACTACAAAGTTTGTTGCTCTCCTCCCTGCAGTTTCCATAACACCAGAGCAAGTATTTAAGGTGTAGGGAGATGCTTTGTCATAGAGGCCAAAGTGGTCGAAGAACTCAGGGCGAGCAAGTGAACGGTTGCTCTGGTCGTCTAACACTACATATGTCTGGATTACCTTTCCTGGATGGTCTTCAGGGTAGACTTTAACTAAACATATTTTGCAGCATGATTTGGCATTGGTGTTTCCCCCACAAACCTCTGTGCATTTTGATGTTACTTCAGGGAGAACTCCAGGAGGAGTCTCGTGGGTCTCCTCCTCCTCGCCTTGATCTGCTGGAACTTCTGAGACCCAAGTTGCTGGACCAGAATGTAAAGCTGATGTGTGAGACTTGCTGCCGCATTCTCTACATACTATTTCTTTATCACAGTCTTTTGCTCTATGTTTGTTTGAACTGCAGCACCTGAAACAGATGTTCTTCTCCTAAAGGTAGGTTTTTACGCTCCTCTATAGGTTTGCTGCGGAAGGTGCAGCATTTTCTGAGTGCGTGAGGTTTGTTATGCAAGGGGCATAGGCGGTCTGGATCTATAGCTCGAGAGTCTGGATCTAGAGCCTGTAAAAGCTGCTTTAGCTTCAGAAAACACACCAGTCTTCCTCACAGACACTGGTACTTTGTTGTTGTATCTTGTGGGTCTCTCTGTCTTGGTTGGACCTGAGTAATAAGTTGGAGATATCATAAAGCTAGGGTCATTTCTGGTTTTAGCTTCAGAGCGAATAAACTGTGAAAAGAAGGTGAAAGGTGGGTAGGGAACATGGTTGTGTTCTTTGTACTTTGACCCTTGGGAAATCCACTTTTCTTGGAGACTAAATGGGAGCTTTTCTAATATGGGGTTTACTCCACGTGACGTATCAAGATAAGCTAGTCCAGGGAGGTATCCTCCTTCTTTTGCATATTCAAGTTCAAGCAAAAGGTCTCCAAGCTCTCTTAATCTTACATTGTCTCTGTTTGAGATTCTGGGGAATTCCTCTATCCTCTTCAGGAGTTCCATAGGTCTCTTCAAGTCTTTGCCAAACCATGTTTAGCCCTGCAGTTGTGTTGTGGCTGTGTATGGCTCGGATTCTTTTTGCTTGTTCCTTAGACACTGGACCGAGCCATTTAATCAAGAGGTCTAACTCTTCTCTTGGAGATAAGATGAGTTCATCAATGACGCTTTGAAATGAAGTTTTCCACGCCCAATAATTTTCTGGGTGGTCATCGAACTCCATTAAACCAGATGTGACCACTTCTCTTCGCATTAGGTATTTTGCGACATCTGTCGTGGCTGCTGTATGCTTTACAGAGTTGTCAGGGTTCCACCTTTGCTGTGTAGCCTGTCTCAGGTAAGTTGAATCTACATGTGGATCTGAATGTCTCTTTTTCTGTGTTTGCACAGGAGTAACGTTTCCAGGAGTATGTTGTGTGGTGTTCACTGTTGGCTGAGATTTCAAATTTTTAGGAGCTATTCATAGGTCAGTATCTTGATCATCAATTCTTAGGTTACTTATTTCTTGTTTGACCTTTTCTACTGCAGGTTGTGAATATGCGTGCATAGATACGTGTTCCGATGCAACACAGCTGTGTTGCAAAACGTACTCACTTGTTCGTTGAGCAGCGTTGGACGGCGAGAGTTGTAAGTCAATGTCATGGCGAGAGTCTATCTCTGCATTTTCCACAGCTGCCACAAACACTGCCTCTTCTGCGGTGGCTGTAGCTGCCTCCTTTTCTTTCTGTAGAATGTGCATTTTTGCTTTTAATGTTGCCTCTTCAACCATCATCTCCGCTTCTTTCTTAGCGAATGAAATCTGCATGCGGGCAGCTTCTGCTCTGGCTCGAGCTCTGAGTGCAGCAGAGCTTGCTGTTGAAGATTTCCTACTTGATTGAGCAATGGATCTAGTCACCACGGACTGATGTATTTCTTCTGTGGTACTCCGTTCATCCATCTTGGTTGCTTTGATGATGATGATGGGTCAGCAATGCTGAATCAGTGTTGAACTGCTTCATGATGAACTTGGTGTATTACTGTCTTCTTACTATTCTGCCCTCGCAGTACGACGTCTGCTTTGTACGGCTAGACAGATAGTTAACAGCAATGAAGATGAGAAACTCCAGAAGTCTTGTTGAGGATTGATGTTTTATCTTACAATCTCTTTTCTTCCTCAGTTTTATTTCTCAAGTTTTTCTCCAATCAAGTCTTGTAAGACTGAAAGAATGAAAGGAAAATAAACATTACAAAAGTGTAACATCTGTAGTGTCTTTTATACAATAAAGTTAACCAGTGACTCAAACAAGATTACACAGTATTTTCTATATCAAACTTCTACACAATAAACTACAGATGTACTTAATCTATAGACAAACATCCGCAGTATCACCAAATCACTGATATACTCATTATCCATATGAATAAACAGAAGTAAGCTAACCCACTAAATAATATGAGACATAGCGCCGAGGCCCCTTAGTGGCCAGATACAATATTGCATCAGCAAAAACTACAGCCATCAACAGAAGCGCAACACGAGAAAACTGAAACATTCACGAACGTAATAAAATGCGTTACTGAAAGTAAACATTTACATCACATAGTAAATTACAAAGCTGATGCATAATAACTTACAGACAAAGATCTGACCAAGGTCTGTTATGAAGCAGACTCGTGAACGATTTCAGCGCTGTTGCTCAAACAGGTCCGTCACTAAAATGGGTCCGACTAGGAACTATGATATCACGCCGCAGGCGGAACAATAATAATAATTTGTTACATTTATATAGCGCTTTTCTAGGCACTCAAAGCGCTTTACATAGAAGGGGGAATCTCCTCAACCACCACCAATGTGCAGCACCCACCTGGATGATGCGACGGCAGCCATATTGCGCCAGAACGCTCACCACACACCATCTTATGGTGGAGAGGAGACAGAGTGATGAAGCCAATCAGGATAGGGGGAAGATTAGGAGGCCATGATGGACAGGGGCCAGTGGGCAAATTTGGCCAGGATGCCGGGGTTATACCCCTACTATTTATCAAAGGACATCCTGGGATTTTTAACGACCACAGAGAGTCGGGACCTCGGTATATATGCAATTTGCATCATAGGAGGAATTTTTCCAGAAATAAAATGCATAAATCACTTGTCTTAGGGGGATATGAGGGGGGAAAGCACAATCATTTGAATATACTCCAGGGTTTCTAGTGATACAAAGCCATATGCTAATCACTGAAGTAACCCTTTAAGAAAGTCATCGAAAGATGGAGGGGGATTTTGTTTCCATCATTGGAGAAATCTCCAATTCAGTCCTGTGGGCCATTCTGTTTAAAAGGGTCAATTGTATTGCTAAAGTTTAGTCTAAATCTCTTTAAAAAGCAGGTTAAACACTGGCACCTGACATTTAAACTCTGACCCCACTGATAGGTGACTTGATCCCACGGCATCAGCAGGTGTTCCGGTCCAACGTCTTCTTTAGCGGAGTCAGCATCCCCGAGCCTGATACCATGGTAACATAAATAGACACAAACACACACACACACACACACACACACACACACACACACACACACACACACACACACACACACACACACACACACACAAACATCATTAATATATTTTTTTAATTGTTGTAGGAGCCGCTAGAGAAGAGGTTCCAGGATGTTTCTCTTCATGCTATTACTGTGCTGAAGGTGAGATGTCAATAAATAGATAAATCTCATATATTACTTTTCCACAGATGGCGACATTCTTGACCTCTGCCAAAGGTTGCATCTAAATTCAAAAATGGTGTTTAAACATCATGAATAGCATTGGTTCTCACAATGCAGTCAAACAGAAGAGCATGACACTAACAGTGCCTAGATCAAAAGACTAGCTCTGATCAAGGAATACAATGACTGATCAAAGGTACACCCTGAATGAAATGTAGGTCTCATTGGATAAAAAGCATCTGCTCAATGCATACATTTAAATTGTATTTATATCCTCAACAAAATAAAACTATATCCAATATAGTAATACAGTGACAAAAATGTCCCTTTTCACATATAAAATAATATGAGACTATAGTGTCTCTGTATGGAAGCATTATTTTATGTATTATGTAGAAAGAGACTTAATGAACGTGTCTATTTTGGACAGCAATGCATTCAGTCATGTCTGACAACTAGACAAATATGTTTAAAATATCATTAGGGTTCATAAAAATCAAGGTAACATTTAATGACCTTTTAGAAATTTTAGAATATATTAAATTCTATTCAAATTATCATATTAAATTAAAATGAATGTATATACAGTTTTTACTGCAAGTCAACCGATTGAACCTGTGGCTCTCTCTAATGTACAATGTTAGTATTACAGCCTTCATCTCAGTCATTCCCATTGTTATAAATAGATCAGTGGTTCCCAGTGCTCGAATTGGGGTGGTAGAAGAAAAAAGTTAGCATTGATCTGCATGGTAATGAGGAGCTGTCGATGGTCTTGCTTTGTAAATAAACCCTCTTTGTAACAAATGCTATAGTTAAACAATTACAAACAATTACATATGTTAGGTAGTTTTAAGTCTTTGGGGAGTGCCGGCACTTTATTTTTTCCACTTCAAGCACAGGTGTTTCTCAAATCTTTCCTGGACTACCACCAGCACTTGAAATGGGTGCGTCAGATATAGAGAGACATACAAAATGTGCCGGGCTGGTGGTACTCCATAATCAACTGATTGAGAGCACTGAAGGAAACAAAAGATAGATTAATTTTGATTTTAACCATTACAGTTTCAAAGTTAGAAAATGTATGTTTAGGTGTAAATTAATAATAATCATATATATATATATATATATATATATATATATATATATATATATATATATATATATATATATATATATATATATATATATATATAATGCTAATAATTTAAGCCACTGGGAGGCCGGGATGGTTGTCTGGGATGGTTGTCATTCACAATGGTTGTCTGGGGATGGTTGTCTGGGATGGTTGTCATTCACAAAGTATGACAGAATGAGCAAACCTATAAAGGAAAATTATTTATGGGTTTTTAAAAATTGTACAGTGTAAGTGTACTTTGATTTTTGGGCAAATTTGAGTACTTTTCTCCAAAACTATACAGTAAAGCGAAAGTATTCAGGGTGAGTCTGAACAAATATCAAATGACAGAATGAACAAACCTATAAAAATGTTTTATGAATTTTTGAAAGAAAAAAAAGTGAGATTTTATCTAAGGTTAATCTAAAGGCCTTGGTGATGTTAAATTGTCTTTTTGCCTGTTTTTTCAAGGTTTCCCTGAAGGGTGTGTATGTTTTATTATAATCCTGGCCTGAACGCGTCTACATGGCAATATTCAGTGACAGTCATTGCGCCGCCTTTGGACATCAGGGAATGTCATGCTGTACACTGTGATTTACTGTTCATTGAGATTTAATCAGAACAGCATCATATTTGGTCCGTCTAATCTTAAGACCTTGGTGATATTCAATTGTGAAGATCTTCTGTTTTGCTGAAGGGCAGGTCCATGGTGGCCTAATGTCTGATGTTTTTTCATGAGATAGGAAGCTGTTGTAAGTCAGACATACAATGTACAATACGCCCCATACTTCAAATGTCTGATAAGAGTCCTGGCCTGAAGACATCTACATACCAATATTAGTTAGTCATAGCGCCACTTGCTGGCAACAGGAAACACATTAAAATATGTCATGAAGTACCAAACATACTAGAAACACATTAAATCATGCAACACTTGGCTAAATACTAATTTACGCCATGAAACAGGAAGTTGTTGTAAATCAGGCATACAATGTCCGATCTGCCCCATACTTCACATGTTTGATAATAGTCCTGGCTTGAAGACATCTAGTTGACAATATTCAGGTCATTTCAAAGTACCACCTGTGGCACACTGAAGTTTTTTTTATATATATATTTTTGTCTGAATATTTTTGTCTTTCTAGTCCAAACATCTAAAAATTCTTAAAACAAGAAGTATTTACTAGACAAGCAAAATTAATTGTCTTGTTTTGGAGGAAAAAATAACTAAAAATTAAGAGTTTTGAAAAATACTAAGTAAAGGCATCTTTACACGGCAAACGCGGCACAGAAACCGATTCTGAAGTGGCTTAATAAAAAATCCCATTTACACAGACCGTTTAATGCTTCTCTGAAGCGGCATAAATGCATTTACACAGAAATTAAAATTGCGGGTAACAATGCGTTGAACATTATTTAAAACTACAGTTTTGACAAAGTGTTATAAATTTATTTAAAACAAATAATGAAATGTATAAAAATTAGTGGTGTAACGGATCACAAAACTCATGGTTCAGATCACATCACGGATCACAAGTCACAGATAGGATCATTTTTCGGATCAGAAAAAAAGGGGGAGGAGAATATTTTTATTTGCTTTCCATTTATTGTCTGAAAAATGTTGGTGTTAGCTTTAAATAAATAACCAGCTTGAATAAATCACATTTTAACAAGAGTAGGATGTCAACATTCTCAGGGGAGAGAGAAGACCTCTCACGCCTGTTTAACACACAATCATCATTTTTATTTAAAATCCAAAAGTTGGTACTGAACATGGCTTGTCATCATTGCAATTCTCTTTGTAGGTCTACACTCTTTTATATACATCATGTTTAAACACACTACATTTAAACAATGTTTTATTCAATGCATTGCTTTATATTTATTTAGCCTAGTAACTTAGAAACTGGCTAGACTATGTTAAAATAACAAAAAATTTAAATTAGAACTTACAATAGACAAAAACAGCCAACTCGTTTTTTCTTTCATTTTTTAAAATCTTTTTAAAAGAAATCCCACAGTTCATAAAGAACGTCTCGGTTACGTATGTAACCCTCGTTCCCTGAAGGAGGGAACGGAGACGCCACGTCGGAGTACCGACGAATAGGAATCTCGCTTGCGAGATCCAATCTACTTCAAGTCTAACTAAACGAGCCAATGCACATTGGCATGCAATGATTGCACCAGGTGCTCATGCCACGCCACACGGATATAAATGAGACACAGGTGATTGCATCAAATTATCTTTTTTGCTGAGGAGCTGAGTAGGTAGACTGGCGCCCCGGCAGGGACAGAGGACATGGCGACGGGACGTGGCGTCTCCGTTCCCTCCTTCAGGGAACGAGGGTTACATACGTAACCGAGACGTTCCCATTCAGTCGGGCACTCTCGACGCCACGTCGGAGTACCGACGAATAGGAATCCCTACCAAAGCGCCATGGACTCTGCCCTCTTCCAGTGCCCTGTGTGAGCCTCCTGAGCTCTCTTACCTGATGAGACGGGGCTCACACAGAGAAGTCCATCACCCGCTCAGTGACTATTGGATAACACTGGGAAAGCGTGCCCAATGGGGGGCCGCTGCGGAACCACATCATACCACGGGAGTTATATGGGGACCGAGCTGAGCCGTAGCCCACCGCCGTGAGGGGGGCTCCATCCCTAAAACGGAGGGCTCTCCCAAGGAAAAGACACGGGCTTCCAAGAGGAGCAACTGTGGAAGAAGTGTGGGATCCCCATAGGGTCACTCACATGGCCCCAGCCAATTACCGGTTCTCCAGGATTCAGCGGTAAGGGACCTGATGCCGGACGCTCCGCCACACCCGGCACCGAGGGCGGTGGAGGACTCACAGAGTTTGCTTCTGGAGAATTAAGCGCCGAGACGCAGCAAGCCGACAAGAGCCGGGCCTCTCAGTGCTTCTACCCGTTTGAGGTGAGAACACAGGAGGAGACCAGCTCTACACGTAGGCTATAAAACCTAGCGAACGTGTTAGGTGTCGCCCAGCCCGCAGCTCTACAGATGTCTGACAGCGAGGCGCCACGTGCCAGCGCCCAGGAGGAGGCAACACTTCTAGTAGAGTGTGCTCGCAGCCTGAGCGGGCAGGGCACACCTTGTGCCTGATAAGCCAAGGTGATGGCATGCACTATCCAGTGGGCCATCCTCTGCTTGGAGACAGCCTTTCCCTTCTGCTGGCCTCCGTGACAGACAAAGAGCTGATCTGAGGTCCTGAAGCTTTGGGTTCTGGCCACGTAGATCCGCAGAGCGCGGACGGGACAGAGCAAAGCTAGGGCTGGGTCTCCCTCCTCCAGGGGCAGCGCTTGCAGGTTCACCACCTGGTCCCTGAAGGGAGTGGTGGGAACCTTGGGCACGTAGCCAGGCCGGGGTTTTAGTACCACGTGGGTGTCACCCGGCCCGAACTCCAGGCACGATTCGTCGACCGAAAATGCCTGCAGGTCCCCTACCCTCTTGATGGAGGCCAATGCAGCCAACAGCAAAGTTTCATGGACAGAATCTTCAGCTCTGCTGACTGCAAAGGCTCAAATGGGGCATTCTGCAGTGCTTGGAGCACCAGAGCAAGATCCCAAGAGGAGGGAGGACGAGGAGGATTTAACCATCTCGCCCCCCTAAGGAACCTGCTGACCAGGTCGTGCTTCCCCACCGACTTACCCTCTACATGGTCGTGATGGGCAGAAATAGCAGCAACGTAAACCTTGAGGGTGGAGGGCGACAGCCTACGCTCCAACCCTTGCTGCAGGAAGGAAAGCACTGACGCGATCGAACATCTTCGGGGGTCTTCTCGGCGGGAAGAACACCAATCGACGAACAGGTTCCACTTCAAGGCATAGGCCTGTCTCATAGACGGTGCTCTAGCTGAAGTGATGGTGTTAACTACCTCTTGGGGTAAGTCACCTGGAACCTTCACGTTCCGTCCAGGGACCAGACATGAAGTTTCCAGAGGTCTGGACGCGGGTGCCAGAGGGTGCCCCGTCTCTGAGTTAGAAGATCCTTCCTCAGAGGAATCGGCTGTCGCGAGGAGCATGAGTTCTGGGAACCAAGTCCGGTGGGGCCAATACGGGGCCACCAACAGGACCTGCTCCTCGTCCTCCCTGACCTTGCACAATGTCTGTGCAAGTAGGCTCACTGGGGGAAACGCATATTTGCGTAGGCCCTGGGGCCAGCTGTCCGCAAGTGCATCCGTGCCGAGTGTGCCCTCGGTCAGCGAATAAAACCACTGGCAGTGACAGCTCGTCGGCCGCCCGGTTGCTCACCCCAGGGACATGAATGGCCCGAAGCGACCTCAGACACTTCTGACTCCAGAGGAGGAGATGGCGGGCGAGTTGCGACATGCGACAGGAGCGTAGACCACCTTGACGGTTGATGTACGTAACGGTCGCAGTGTTGTCCGTACGGACCAGTACATCTTTGCCCTGTAACCGGCCTTTGAGGCGGCTCAGTGCACGATGTACTGCTAGCAACTCAAGGCAATTGATATGCCACTGCAGGTGCGGGCCCGTCCAAACCCCTGACACTGCATGCCCGTTGTACGTGGCACCCCAGCCCATGGATGAGGCATCCGTGAAGACCACAGCATGCCTGGATACCTGTTCCAACGGCACTCCGGCCCGAAGGAACCCGGGATCTGACCACGGGCTGAAGGTTTTGCGGCAGGACGGAGTGATGCTCACCCGATACGTGCCGCGTGTCGACTGGACGCGCTCCTTCGTGAGACGCGCAGTCCGCTTGACCGAATCCAACTCCATACCGAGAAAAGAGATCCTCTGCACGGGGGCGAGTTTGCTCTTTTCCCAGTTGACCTGAAGACCCAACTGGCTGAGGTGTCTGAGCACCAAGTCCCTGTGTTCGCGCAACTGCTCCCGGGACTGTGTAAGGATGAGCCAGTCGTCGAGATAGTTTAGGATGCGAACGCCCTGTTCTCTCATGGGCACAAGGGCCCCCTCCGTGACCTTCGTAAAGACACGGGGGGACAGGGCCACCCCGAAGGGTAGGACTTTGTACTGATATGCTCGCCCCTCGAACGCAAAGCGCAGGAACGGCCTGTGTCGGGGGAGAATCGAGACATGAAAGTACGCGTCCTTCAGGTCGACCGCTGCAAACCAATCTTGGGGACGGATGCACTCGAAAATGCGTTTCTGCTTGAGCATCTTGAACGGTAGCTTGAGAAGGCTCCAATTCAGTACTCGCAGGTCCAAGATTGGCCGTAACCCACCGGTTTTCTTGGGTACAATGAAATACGGGCTGTAGAAGCCTGTCCTCATATCGGCTGGAGGGACCGGCTCTATCGCGTCCTTCGCCAGTAGGACTGAGATTTCCGCACGCAGGACACGGACGTCTGCAGCTTTCACCGAAGTGAAGCGGACGCCCGTGAACCTGGGGGGACGCCGGGCAAACTGAATTGCATAGCCAAACCTGATGGCCTGAATGAGCCAGCGAGACGGACTGGGAAGCTCTAACCAGGCTCGCAGAGACCGAATAAGCGGGATCATCGGGACCACCGGCGTACCCACCGTGGGGCAGCGAGGGGGAATACAGGCACCGGTCTGGGGCGGCTGTCTCGTGGAGGAGGCCCGCAGAGAGGTGTGAGTGTGCTGTGCGACACCTACCTGATTCCACGGCTGGGCAGAGGGTCCGCACGGTTGTGGGGTGTCCGTGCGTCGTCCGCTGCTGCCCACTGGCGACACAGGAGGAGGATGAGTGTGGTCCGGCGTTTCACCGGCCACAACTCTCTGAGCCCCCTGGGGACCCGGAGATGAAGGAAACTGCTCTTTTATTGAAAATTTGGATACCGCTGGGGCTGAGCCCAGCGGCGGAACAGAAACAAAACGGAACACAAGATTCTCCACCCGGCCCTCCTCCGGGGGATGGAGCGGTGCGGTCACCGTCTCCTGGAGAGCAGTCCTCCTCATCTCCGGGTCGCCCGTCTCAGGACCGCTTCCCCTTGCCTTTGCCCCTCTTCAGGGCTGCCTGGACGGGCGGGACGGCCAGCTTGCGCCCGGCTCCACGACGCCGCTTGGGTGGAGGCTGCTGCTGCGACGCGGGAGCGGAGGCAGATGCAGACGGCCGCCCTCGGCGACGAGCTGGCTGAGGCGCTGCCAGCGGCGGGGTGGAGGCAGCAGCTGACCGCCGCGGCATGATGTGACTGATGGCCTCGGTCTGCTTCTGTGCGGCCGAGAACTGCTGGGTGAAGTTCTGCACCGCGTCGCCGAAGAGGCCAGTCTGGGACATGGGAGCATTAAGGAACCTGATCTTGTCGGTATCCCTCATGTCCGCCAGACACAGCCAGAGATGGCGCTCCTGGACCACCATAGTGGACATCGCACGTCCCAAGGCACGCGCCGTAACCTTCGTTGCACGAAGCGCGAGGTCCGTTGCCACCCTCAGCTCTTGTAGAACCGCGTGATCGTGACCACCCTCGTGCAGGTCCTTCAGTGCCTGGGCCTGATGAACCTGCAACAACGCCATAGTGTGTAGGGCGGAGAGCCTGCCTCTCCACAAGCCTGGTAGGCCTTCCCGATCAGATCGAAGGAGTACCTACAGGCCCAGGAGGGGAGACACGGGTTCCCCCTTGATGTGGAGTAAGGGCACAGTTGCATAGCAACGGCCCGTTCCACGGGAGGAACTTGCGTGTAACCCTTTGCAGGTCCGCCATCAAGGGTGGTGAGGGAGGAGGACCCACTGGGCCGGTTTCAGGCAGTAAAAGGGGCCGTCCATGACCTAGTAAGCTCCTCGTGCACCTCCGGGAAGAAAGGAACCGGGGTGGGGCGCTGAGAACCAGCACGGGCCACCCCGAGAAACCAAACGTCCAACCTCGACGGCTCGGGACACGGTGGAGGGTTCCACACGAGCCCGACCCTCTCGGTGGCCCGGGAAAGCATGGCCATCATTTCCGGATCGGTATCGGGCACAGCGGGTCTTCCCGAAGGAGCCCCCTGCGCCGACACGTCATCTCCAGACAACTCTGACCCTCCCTCCGATGCAGCGATGGACATTTCGTCATCGTGGGGAGCCCTGCAGGATACGGGTGGTGCGCATCTCGAGGACGGCCCACCTCGTTCCAACGGCAGCTCTACTGGCTGCGGAGCGCGGGAGGAGTGAGGATTCCCCGCGGGTTGGTTCCCTGGAGGAAGCACGCTCACAGTCACCCTCAAATCGGCCGCGCTACTACCGGTAGTAACCCTCTGTGTCCGCAACTCCGAGATGGTCATGTTCCCGCAGTAAGAACATGAGTCATCCATCAGCGCTGCCTCAGCGTGCTGCACGCCCAAACACGAGATACAGCGCTGATGACCATCCCGCGGTGAAATGAAACCACCGCACCCAGAAACACACAGATAGAATGTCATCTTTAAAAAGACGCAAGCTCTATCTGTGTTGCTCTTTTAGAATGATGCTCTCCTTGGTGCTGAAACACGCAGGGGGTGGGGCCGCGGCGACACAGACAGGAATGTAGTGCAGCCTGTCGTGCACGCTCTCTCTCACAGGACGCCTTCAACAGCCGGGAGAACGGCTTTTTAGCGCTCTCCACCTAGCGCACCGAACCAGCTGTGAAAACAGCCCTTGTGGTTGCTCTTATAGACAACGAAGAGAGAAGATCCGAAGAACACACGACCCACTGCTGTGTTGTCACACCAACACCGACCGAAGAGATCTCTTCCAAAAGGCAGGCTCTTTCTCAGTCGAACTGCGAAGTGGGGAGTGATATCTGGCATAACCCTATACCACTCAGCTCCAAAGCAAAAGGATAATTTGATGCAATCACCTGTGTCTCATTTATACCCGCATGGCGTGGCATGAGCACCTGGTGCAATCATTGCATGCCAATGTGCATTGGCTCGTTTAGTTTGACTCGAAGTAGATTGGCTCTCGCAAGCGAGATTCCTATTCGTCGGTACTCCGATGTGGCGTCGAGAGTGACCGACTGAATGGGAACTTTTTTTTTCACCTACAGAAAAGTTATTCTTAATTGAATAATGGAATAAGTTATTCCATTATTTCACTTGTTTACCTAAAGCTAAAAGCCATTTTTCTTGCATTACCCAAGGCAAAAAGCCATGTGTTGACTTTAAAACAGAGTAGGCCTACACTTTGCATTATATGCATATGTTGGGAAATTACTAGATTTTTGCATCAAACATGTTTGTTTTAATGTAGACAGCGCGCTGTCCCTTTAATTCAGCGCGTCCAGCACAGCAAAACAGACTCGGTGCAGAACCGATCGCCACACTTCGCACTGACGGACCGACACTGCGTGCAGTGTGAAAACTGTAATCTGTTAACATGGTACGGAAAAAAACACGCACTGCAAACAGACTATGCTGTGTGTGAAACGGGCATCAGCAGGTGTCGCTTCAGATAGCCATGCTCGATGTAATGCCACTGGCTCTCTCATGCGGCCACACAGTAACATTACCTACTGTTACAGTTTTGTCCACCGCCCTCCTTCCATCACATCATTATATTTCACCAATTTTTTTTCCAAAGAAACAGAAAGTCACTTTAGAGCATTCACAACATGTAGGCTACAGGGGCGTCGCATCTGTGGGGGATACACCCACTCTTTTCTCGGTGACAGGTTTCAACACCCTTTTTTTCTGCAGTTTTTCTGCAGTTTTGCACAAACACCATAGCTTAGCCTACTGCAGTCGCTCCTCCGTTTCTCTGGCCGTTCTGTGTCTGCGCTCGCTTTTTATAGCTTAATGCTCTTTAAATATGTTGTTGCATTGTGAAAAGTTTCGGAGCATAGGACGGACCTGTCCGCGGTCGTTCTCCGTGGTTCTGACCAAAGAAGAGCGCGGAATCTCCATTATAGACACCAGGCTGCATACCCTATCTCTCTGAGCCCATAGAGTGTAAAAGTGGTCAGGAATGAAATATTTCCCAAAAACAAAGTTTAGTTCTCAGCTCGTATAACATGAGCCAGAATATTTGACAATTCTGTTTAATTGTGAACAGAAAAACATTACATATGTCAATCCATTACGGACGATTTTTGTTTGCGTCTTTATTAAATAGGCATATATAGCCTACAGACAGTTAAGCTATTTAATTAAAAAATTATTTTATAGGCTAATATTTAAACATAGCCTAACAAGGCTTAATTATAGGCTACGTTTTCTTTACATTACATTAATGCATTTGGCAGACACTTTTATCCAAAGCGACTTACATTGCATTCAAGGTACACATTTGACATTATTGTCAGTTCTTGCTTTCCCTGGGAATCGAACCCATGACCTTGGCGTTGCTAGCGCCACACTCTACTGGTTGAGCTACAGGAAAGCAGTTAACCCTTCTTTAACCCTTTGTCTAACGAAATTAAGCGCCGGCGCATTTTGTTCTTTTATGACCGCGGGAACAACTCACTCTGTAATATTTTGCCAAATGATACAGATAGTCTAGGTGATATAAATAATTATAAACTCTACTTTTTCTACTTTTATGTCACAATAACATCAAAGGCCGTGGATTCTGGGAACATATTGTTTATGCACTTCAAAATTTCCAAACGCTGTCTTAATTCATATTTTTATTTTAGGCTAATAAAAATTGTTCAAAAGCATTTCTAAATTCAGTTAATATTTCCAAAAAACGAAATTTCGAGCCAAAATAACGAAATGGTAAAAACTACCACCATGCAAATTTAATGTATCCCTTCTCTGGCAGTTAGGCTACAACCCGACTGGGGAACGGTAATAAGCTAAATGTTCTAAATAAATATGCACATAGCCTAATCATAATGATAATTAAAAAATACACAACTTTAAATAAACTCAAATATTCTACAATGTTGCTTATAGACAAATTACAATACCATAAATGATTGAGTAGCTAGGCTATAGCCTATTTCAAGTTGTTAGGCTGCACTATGCCTAAGGGAAAAATCCAAACTTCAGTCTATTTTAACGGCATGTAGGACAGCAGATAGAATATATCAGAAAATATCAAAACTAATATAAAATATCGTTCTCTCAAAGAGATTATAATACTGGGTTGCACAGTGACGCACAGTGACACCGCATTTACCGTTTCTGAGGGGAAATGTTGCAGTGTGTTGATCTGCCAGTCTCTTCAAAGGAAGATTACAAACACCGAACACTACAGTGGTTAGCTTGACGATGTGAGTAGCCTACAGAAATCTTTTACTTTAATTCCTAGATGGTTTGTCTCCTAGCTGCTTCTTGATTCTCGCGCCTAGTGAGCTGGCTGACAGGCAGTTGTCATGACAATGATGTAGTTTAAGGCGGCACAAGTTCGCGTTCATTACACTGAATCAAAACCGTTTCTATGTCGCCTTTGATACTAGGGGCTGAGGTCGGTCAGACCCGGCATATTTTAAGTCTGCTTTAATGCAGCATCGCGTCTTTACACAGAATTTTGACACAGACACAGACCCGCTTTAGACCCGCCTTAACTCGGCTGTGTAAAGATGCCTTCTGAAAAGCATTTTTTGCAGTGAACCTTTTAGGGGTTCCAAATACGTAGCGCCAATTGAACCTTTTACGGTATGTAGAAACTTTTCTTCTAAGAGTGTGGGAATGACCCCTACCAGACCTGACCAGCCAGAAAAAATCTGGGACAAACCATCTGTTTTTCCGTTGACAAAATGGAAATCCTGAAGGGCTAGGAACTCTGTTGAATCTGGCCTTAATGACGTTTGCCTTGGCCATCCACTAAAGGGAGGTATGGTCTGTCATCAGGTAAAGGATATCCCTAAAAGGCAGTAGAACAGTTCCAGGAATCCCACTTTATTGCAAGGGCTTCCTCCTGAACTGTGGCATATCAGGTTTCCGGTGGAGTGAGCTTCCTACTAATATATGTAATAGGATGTTCTTCTCGCCTGATGTTTTGTGATGGGACTGGATGGGACTTTTGTGATGGGACTGGTTGTCATTTCTTAGTCAGGTCTGTAAGGGACCAAGACAGAAAGGAGAAGAACGGGATGAAACTTTGATAATAGCCCACTAAGCCCAGGAAAGACTGTACCTGCTTCTTTGTGTTTGGACAGGGACAGTACCATATAACTGCCACTTTCTGGTTTTGGGGAAGGAAAAGGCCTCGGTCTATGCAGTATCCCACGGCTGTGCTAGCCAATCATACAGACATTGTTGGGTGCACTGGGACTCAATGAGATGTTTTTTAACAAGGGGCATCACTCTCTCAATGCAGTCTCTTATGCTGTGTATATGCTCAGTGAGGGAACATGAGGGGAAGGCTGTTGTTCCCAAGCTTCTTTAACTTCACCTTAGAGTCCCCTGGGCTGACGGCCAAACAAAAGTTTCAAATGTTCAAACCTTATAGAGGCTTGAGGTACCTCTCTGATCCCAAACAGCACATGGCAGCATCCTGTCCCAGACAGGTCCATCCTCTGCGACCACCCTCTTCAGCATTTGAGAGAGAGGGCATCTGCTTAGTAGGGGTTGAACGACTTCCATTTTTTTAAAGATGACATTTTTGTGATGAATGTTGAGTCGACGTCGACTAGTCGCTGATGACGTCATTAATGAACAAATAAGACTGAACCTCAAGCTGAGACTCGAACTCGGGTCTTCTTGTGCCCAGGACAGCTATGGCATATGACACAGCACTGCTCATAAGGTTATTAATCCTACATAACCGCTTTTGTATCAGTTCTTTTGTCTTATGGTCGTTATATTTCTCACAGATTTCTGCTCTTTCTGAATAAGATACAAATAAGTAGCACAATAAAGATTACATGTATATAGTGCATTAGTGAGTGATTGCGTGTGAGAAATATATGCTAGAACTTTTCAGTTTCTAAAATTTTTTACTGATAGATCACAGAACAGTGTTGATAGATTTCAGCGCTACTGAATGGTTTTGTGAGGCACGCGATCTCCATGTGATGTGCGATCGGCTATGTGTGTGTGTGTGTGTGTGTGTGTGTGTGTGTGTGTGTGTGTGTGTGTGTGTGTGTGTGTGTGTGTGTGTGTGTGTGTGTGTGTGTGTGTGTGTGTGTGTGTGTGTGTGTGTGTGTGTTCCAATGCAGAGACATTAATTTAGCGCGATGATTTAACTTACGTGTACAATAAGCCTGCATTCTCCTTATCAATTTTGAGCATCCAGATGGTATAATCAAACGTGTCTTGTGGAGAGCTCTTGGAGTATGCATTTATTTGTCATTTTTAACTGTTCAAAACAGAGCCTGCGTGTCAGGAAATTGTTTATCCTGTTGCACCCTCTATAGGCCAGCGACTAGTCAATGACGTCAAGCTTAAAGCGTCATTACAGAGCATGTGGTGTTCGGGTCAATTTGACTGAAACTTTGTGACTTTGTTCCCAAAGGGTATAACTAAATCTAAAAAATTTTTTTACATTTTCTTACTTTTTGTGGGAGTTTTGCTACCTTGTTACACCTGAGGTGTTCCCGGTCAAAAATGACCGGCCTATAAAAAATAGCTTATAAATCACTCATTATACCATATTTTCACCCAATCTTGGATTTAATCTTTTTGTCAACATGTTCTCTTTCAATTAGGACTGGTTTTATATTTTGATTTGCATCTGAATAATCATAGGCCTAATTTATTTGAGAGTAGGCATTTCATTTTTTGAGTAATTTTTTTAAAAACATTTAATGATTTTAGAAATATTAAATAAAATCTTGGTATTGGTATTGTTGATCACACTAGTCTACTCTAATGTTTCACCAGGAATTTTGTTTTGAAACTTTTATTTTGTAAAAAATATGGCACATAGTCACACTTGTGGTGTTCCCGGTCAAAAATGACCGGCCTATAAAAAATAGCTTATAAATCACTCATTATACCATATTTTCACCCAATCTTGGATTCAACTTGTTCTCTTTCAATTAGGACTGGTTTTACATTTCTGTTTGTATCTGATTAATCATGGGCCTCATTTATCTGAGAGTAGGCATCTCATTTTTTGAGTAAATTTATTTTTTATAAATTTGCAAAGTTTTCAAACAAACTTCTTTCACATTGTCATTATGGGGTATTGTTTGTAGAATTGAAGGAAAATATGAATTTAATACGTTTTGGAATAAGGTTGTAACATAACAAAAATGTGGAAAAAGTGAAGTGCTGTGAATACTTTCCAGAAGCACTGTATTTAAATATCTACCGATACATAAAAATAAAATAAGAGGTGACGTGGGAAATTCAAGTATGTCAGCAACTTTAGCCTCAGCTGGCTTGACAGAACCCCGGCCAACTCATATTCCCAGAGCATTACCCAAAGCCATACCTCTTGGTCATCGGAACCATGGTTTCCCTAGGTTTTTGAATAGATGACTACATCATCCAAGATGATTTCATTAAATAAGTACAGTCTGTTTACCCTGCACGTTTCAAAGCAAAGTGTAGATTTTGCTTACACAATCAGCTCGTAATCCAGTGTTTTCTACGTCTTAGAATGGCTCAGTTCACACTGAATGTCTTTCACAGTATCTCCTAACCATCTCTGCATGCGCTTTGAGTTTAGTTAAGGGTGCTCAGATCCTGCAAAAAAATAATGTAAAACCCAGTAATTGAGATTATTCCTTGTGACATTAGACCAAAATATGTATACTAACCTGTTTACAACTAAATTAACGATTTCTTAAATATTTTCTGAATTAACTAAACATTTTTACTCTCAATGGACACTCTGATGACATAATTTTTGCCGCACACACCTTCACATTCGTGTGGATGTGTCGAGTATAAACCAAGCTAAAGCCTGTAATGTGTTATCATTTGTTAAAGCCACACATAATTCACATTCTAATTGGATATGTTTGAGCTATGTAGGCACATATGTAACTAAAACCACATTGGTAAGTCAGTACGGACACGCCTACACTAGTACACAGGACTACACTGTGATTCATGCACCTTAAATTCAACTCACTTAAATTCAACTCATATATATATATATATATATATATATATATATATATATATATATATATATATATATATATATATATATATATATATATATATATATATATATATATATATATATATATATATATATATATATATGACGCATTCTGACTGATTTACAGTAAATTATGTTTGTGACAATGCTTGGTGCTAGTTCAATGAATTATGACAGAATTTGTATATATTTTTTTCATTGGAAACATGCCTATGGTGACATTTCTGCAAAATGATATCATGCTGCTTCTTGCACATCACATAACAGCAGTTTGGAAATGAAATCTCCAGTGGCACAGAAATGTAAATGAAAATAATGTAACACTAAACCATACACTGAACTTAAATGACAGTAACCATGCTAACTATTAGTTTACAGATATTGCACTTTGATAAAATTGTATTGTGTAAGTAACACATAATGAAAATATGTCTCTAATAATTGAAAATCTATTTATTCTTAAATTAAAACATCAATATAGATGTGTTTATTTACCCTGCTAGTTAGATGTCAAATTGCAAAATAAGGGTTAGAATTCTGCATCATCATGTGTTTTGTGATCCTTTTTTACATAAAGAACTGTGAATGCAAGTACCCAAAGTCAAAGTTTTTTATTTTCCAATGTTCAGTACAATGGGCACAAATAGCTATATAGAGAATAGCTATAAAAGTAGCTATATAGGTAGATTCAGCCAAGGGTGTACTGGGCCGTAGCTCAGCCTTAATGAAGCTGGGTTCCTCACGGGTGCCAATCCAGGTGTCACTGTTGGTACCATCTGAGGGTGAACAGGATTCACTTTCAGACAAATGTTCCTTAAAGAAACAATCAAAATGTGAACGATGTGATACAATAGATTCTTACACTTGTTCACCAATAACCCATAACAATAACAGGTCATAGCTAAAACAATACCCTGCAAATTGGCTAAATGGATCTATTCAGATGCACATTGTGGAAGTTGATTTGTTGAATTACTTGTAAATAGACCCATCTGAACATTTATTGGCCACTTTACCAAAAGCAAATTGTTAATTTGTTCAAATGAAAAAAAAGAAAAAAAAAAAAAATTATACACACACACACACACGTGTGTGTGTGTGTGTGTGTGTGTGTGTGTGTGTGTGTCTGTGTGTGTGTGTATGTGTGTGTGTGTACCCTGATAGTTAGATTTGAGGTGCACTCCTTCCTTTTTGTGTGAGGCTCTAGAAACTGCAAGTGGGTCTTCTGAGCTCCAGAACTTCCTGAGGGTCCTTGTTTCTTGTAACACATGTACTGGGTTCGCAATGAATCCCACCGCTTCTTGAGCTCTTTCTCTGAGGGACAAAGTAAAAAAAAAAAAAAAAAGCATCAAGCTGAGTTATGTCAATTTCATGGCTATTGTAATGTTCATTTTTTTCTACTGTTAACTGGATGTATTCTGGATGACAGCACTTATTTCATTTTTTTTTTTTTTTACAGTTGCTAGAACACATTTCTCAATACATTTAGGTCACTTTTGCAAAACTCTCTGTGGATTTATCATTGCTTTTGGACATGAAGACATGCATTAAGTGTTTTGATATCTTTAGTGCATTTTGAATGTGAAATTAAATGCTTTGAAAAGATGAAAGTTGCACACAACAATCTAACATGCAGTTTTTTTTAATATATATATATATATATATATATATATATATATATATATATATATATATATATATATATATATATATATATGGACTACTGAAGAAGAAAAAACTATTGCAAAAAAGGAAATCATGATATGACACGTTTATTTGCGATTTCACGCCACAGTTCCGCTTTCGCCACACAGTTGACATAACATTTTCCCGTAGTGTGATACTAAGCTGGCCTTTGCTGGATCATGCTGATCAATTTGTCTTTACCTGACTCGGTCCACACAGCCATATTTTATTTTATTTTTTTAAATATTCACGTGTATCAGAATGATGAATATAATCAAATGAGACGAGTCCTTTCTTTTACTGTCTATCGAGGAGACAGGCGTTCTGTGTTCCCTCTTGACTCTGTCGTTTACTTCTTCTTCTTCTTCTTCTTCTTCTGTTTACTGGCGCTTTGCATACTATGTGCATATCGCCACCTACTTTTGCTGTTATGCAGTCGCTGTTTATTCATCAGATTGTTCTTGCTTTTACTCTTTCCTATCATACCTACTTACATAAAAAAAAAAAAAAAAAAACAATGCTCTATCCTATTCCTTCTTCCCAGGACCCACCTGGCGCTGCGTGTTCAGCTCCTCCAGTCTAATTATGTGGTGTCCTGAGATTCAGAATTGAGTAGATCATCCGCGTTCTATATTTAAATCCTTTCACTTAACCCAGTTTTATATAAGTATTTTATTAATGTCATGTATCCTACTCTGTCTCTATTAAAATCATATCCTAGTATATATTCCAAATTATTATTTACCTTACCTTTTTTGTTTAAATATATCATTAATTCCTTTCTTTCTTCTTCATACCGTTTACACTCGTATATTACATGCTCCACCGTTTCTTTTTCCCCGCAATTTTCACACAAACCAGTCTCATGTAATCCTATTATGAACAATGAAGAATTCAACCCTGTGTGTCCAAGTCTCATCCTAGTTATTATTACCTCTTCTTTCCTATTTCTACCACTTATTTTTCTTTTAGTATTTACCTTTTTTTTAATATTATATAAATGCCTTCCCTTGATATCAGTATTCCATTTGTCTTGCCATTCTTTAATAATACTTTCCTTAATAATAGTTTTAACTTCACATTTACTTAGAGGAACATTATAATAAATTTCTTCCCTTTTTAAAGCATTTTTTGCTAATTCGTCTGCAGACTCGTTACCAGCTATTCCTACATGTGCTGGCACCCAGCAAAATCCTACTACCACTCCTTTTCTCTGTATGCGCCATAATAATGTAAATATTTCACACATCAAATCCTCTCTAGATGATTGATGAGTTGATAACGATGTTAAAACTGATGCAGAGTCAGAGCATATCACTACTCTGTCTGGATTTACTTCCTCTACCCATGTTAATCCTATTATAATAGCAACCATTTCTACAGAATAAATCGATAATTTAGATGTTAATCTTTTACTTATGGTTATTTTAAATTCTGGGATATATATTCCTACTCCTGTAATCCCTGTTTTGGGGTCTTTGGATCCATCAGTATAAATATGCATACTTGCATAAAATCTTTCCTGTATATACTTATTTACATTATACTTAATCATACCCATCTCCTCCCATTCTCTTCTCTTCTCTAATATCTCTAAATCAATTGTAACCTCAGGAATTATCCATGTTGGGACCTCTCCCCACACTGGAGACACACTACATTCTATGTTTGCAGTCTGATATTTCTCTTCTAACTGATGTATGTTCCATCCATATCCTCTTTCTTTGTTATTGGTATATTCCCAGCAATTATTTAAAACATCTTTAGTTATATGATTTCCAGTATAACCCTTTAAAGATGTCAGATATACCAAGGACAATTTGACTCTCCTTAATCTCAGTGGCATTTCATTCACCTCTACTAATAGCGCATTGACTGGTGTTGTTTTTGATGCTCCTAGGCATATGCGTAGAGCTCTATATTGTATTCTATCTAATCTTTTTAATAATGTTTCTGAAGCTGAACCATAAATCATGCATCCATAATCAATTATAGATCTTATCAATGCTTGATATATTGTTAACATTGATTCTCTTTCAGCTCCCCATTCTTTGCCAGCTATTGCCCTCATCACATTTAAGGTCCTCCTGCACTTTTTATCCATTTCCTCAATATGTTTTTTCCAGGTATATTTCTCATCTAACCAAATTCCAAGATATTTAAAGACCTTAACTTGTTCTAGTGATTTTCCATATAATACCAAACCAATATCTTTATAAATTTCTTTTTTCTTACTGAATAACATATAATTTGACTTACTTGTTGACATTTTAAAACTCCATTCTATACTCCATTTTTCCACCTTTTTATTGCTATTTGCATACTTGAAATTACTTGCCGAACATTTCGACCTCTCTTCCAAATAGTCCCATCGTCAGCATATAAAGCACAACCCACACCATGTCCTACATTGTCAAAAATATCATTAATCATAATGTTAAAAAGAATTGGACTTATTACACTCCCTTGTGGGATACCATTTTCTGCTTTAAAAACTGAGGACTGACATGCTCCCACTTGTACTATAAATGTTCGTTCAAATAAAAACTGTGATATCCAATTATACATTTTACCATCTATTCCTATCTTTGATGCTTTTATTAACAACCCTTCTCTCCATACTGTATCATAAGCCTTTTCTATATCAAAATATACTACTTCCATAATTTCTCTCATTTTAAATGCCTTCTCAATTTCATTACTGACCTTAATTAATGCATCCATTGTTGATCTTTTACCTCTAAATCCACATTGATATTTACTTAATTGACCCTTCTTTTCTAGCTCATAAGATAATCTATACACTATGATCTTCTCCATTATTTTACATAAGCTTGAAGTTAAAGCAATAGGTCGATAATTTCCAGGGTTTGTTGGATTTTTACCTGGTTTTCCTATTGGGATAACTACAGCTTGTTTCCATATTTTTGGGAGTATTCCTTCTGTCCATATTTTATTATATAACTTGAGTATCTTCAGTAATACACTATCTGTCAGATGTTTTATCATTAAATAACTTACCCCATCACATCCAGGAGCAGTATTGCCACATTTTTGTATTGCTATTTTCAGTTCTTTGATTGTGAATTCTGAATCTATACAACTATTATTACTATTTCTCTTCTTCATTATATCTGGATTTTTATCTAAAATATCTCTCCTTCTTAATTCATATTCTTCTCCCAATTCTATTTTATGTGCTTTTTCTAATACCTTACCCAAGATATTTGCTTTACTTATGTCTGTTACTGCCACTGTATCCCCTTCAATTAAAACTGGTATTTGAGTTGATTTTCTCCCTTTCCCACACATACTTCTTAACATATTCCAAATTTTATCCAAAGGAGTATCTTTTCCTATGGTAGAACAAAATTCTCTCCATCCTTCTCTCTTGGCATTCTTAATTATTATTCTTGTTTTAGCTCTTGCTTTCTTATATTCCATCATATTACTCA
The DNA here is from genome assembly GCF_024679245.1 of Pseudorasbora parva. Taxonomy (NCBI): domain Eukaryota; kingdom Metazoa; phylum Chordata; class Actinopteri; order Cypriniformes; family Gobionidae; genus Pseudorasbora; species Pseudorasbora parva. The sequence goes on from NC_090179.1 coordinate 9,075,241, forward strand.
TATTCATATTGTTCCTAAGTTTTTTAAATGCCTTATTTCTTTCTTTTATTGCTTTACTGCATTCTTCTTTCCACCATGGGATATTTTTATTTTTCTGCCCTGCATTTCTTTGTGGTATATATATTGTTGCAGCTTCCATAATTAAATTAGTTATTGAATTGCAGAATGTTTCTACCGAATCTTCAACCAGTGTATCCTTATATGCTTCACAATACTTGCTAAATGAATTCCATTCTGCTTTCTCATACATCCATTTCCTTTGTAAAAAACATCCAGTATTACTACCATTTACATGTATTTTACAAACAATTGGAAAATGATCACTTCCAACTGTATTCTCACTGCTTACTTTCCATTCACATATTTCAGCCATTCCATTTGATATTAGTGTTAAATCTATATTTGATACCGTATTATCTGTTATATTATACCTAGTGCCTTCTCCTGTATTTAAGCATACTAACCCTCTATCATCCATAATTTGTTCCATTACTTCCCCATTGTGATCTATATTTTTACTTCCCCACATCCCATTATGTGCATTAAAATCACCACACCATAATTCCTTTTTGCATTTTTCAATTTTTTCAAACAAATTTATTGATATCTTCTTACATGGGTTATAAAAATTATATATAACAATTGACTCTTTTTCAAGAAATACCTCTACCACAACACATTCAATATCCTTAATCTCTTCTAATTCCCTATACATGGTTCCTTCTTCCAAAAAAGTTACTACACCTCCACCTTGTTTCCCCACTCTATCCCTCCTAACAGACGTATAACCTGGTAAGACAAATTGAAGATTTGGCTTGAGCCATGACTCTTGTACACAAATAATGTTTGGCTTATTCTCTAAATCTAACACAAATTTTTTGAATTCCTGACCGTTTGCTACAAGGCTCCTTGCATTCCATTGTAATATAGTTATCGTCATTAAGCTAGTCAGAAACTTGAGAAGCTTCTACTGTTACTGATCGAGTCAGAATCTCATGTATCGTGTTTGCTGAAATCCCAGATATCCCTAGGAATTCTGATGCAGCCTCTAGAATTGTTTTGATCTTGGCTGATCTACTTGGTAACATAGCAGTGACATTTATAACCTTTATAATAAAGGCTAGAAAGTTCTCTTTTGTCAATATTAGTACATTATCTTTAATAGCACCCTCACCTTTATTCTCATTCTCTTTTGTTTTTGTTGTTTCTATGTTCCTGAACTCTTGATTGTTTTGTTCCCTTACCTTCTCCACATTATCTACTTTACTTCCACAAACCTTCACAGCTTCAGCATAAGTGACTTTATGCTCAGCCTTATATTTTTGGACTTCTTTAGCTTTCATTTGAACCTCACATCCTCCATATGCAGCACTGTGAGGACCACCACAGTTACAGCATTTGAGTCCATTCACCTCAGTACATTTGTCATATTCGTGTTCTCCTCCACATTTAACACATCTTACTTTCCCCCTACATACTGCAGCCACATGTCCAATTCGCTGACACTTAAAACACCTTAATGGCATTGGAACATACACTCTTACTGGATAGCTAATATATCCCATTTGTACCTTTTCAGGCATTTTTCCTTCAAATGTCAGCAAGACACACATAGTATCTTGTCGCTGTCCCTCTTTAGTCTTATATAATCTTCTCACATCAACCACTTTTCCTCCTTTTATATTTTCTTGAATTTCATCAGTAGGTATATATGTTGGAATTCCATATATTACTCCCTTTTCATTCTTGGATAAGCCAATCTCTTTGACCATGATCTTTTCCCCATTCATTTCTTTCATCTTGAGCAGCTTGTTTTTTTGCCCTCCATCTTTCGTTATAATCAACACTCTCCCTTGCCCTAAACATTTGGCCATGATAACCGCTCCGATACTTTTATCAATTGCTTTGGTCAGTCCTAATGGATGCAGATGTTTTCCTGAGCTCTTTTCAAATGTCAGCATTACTTTGAACCCATTCTCCTCCGTATTTTGTACAATCTGCTCTCTTGAATTTTCCTGATTTGTTTTGTTCTTTTTTTTATTCAAATCCTTTACAGTTAACACCATATCCCCACTATCTTCTTGCTCCTTAACAGATTTCTTGCGTTTTGAGTTTTTCTTCCTTGAGTATACTTCCGTATATTCCTCCCTGCCCTCCATGATCGATTCTTCAGAATCTTCATCCATGACTGCACAACAGCAAACGTTTGTTACCTATCCTTGTCTTTTTCCTTCGCAAAATTTGAAATCCGTTTCAGAAACCTCCTCCAACTCCTCGCCGCCAACAACAATCCACATCCGCTAGCTACGTCTCACCCTGTACAGATTCACACTGCTCTACAGCTTAACTCTGAATTATTTGTTCCTGTCGTTTACTTGCTTTGTCACTTCCGTTTTATTTTCTCGTGCACTGGTTCGCTAGCTGAACAGCAAATCAGAACGATCATATGTCCCGACTGACCGACATGCCGATTTAACATGTTGAATCAGCTGAAAAACAGCCGACGAGGACCAACGCCAGCCGACGGCGTGGAACCGTGTAGAACACACCGAGGAAACTTAGTTGGCCGATGCACAAAAACTGCCCGACGGCCGACGGTCGGCCAGTCACAGAAGAACAAAGGGAACAGAAAATTACTCACTCCTCTTGACTAAAGAACTTTTGTAGCTTTAATAAGGATCTATATTTACTTTATTCAATTTCTGTATATTTCCTACCTGTTAGACGGGTAGGAAGGGCACAGGTAAATATGGTAAAAATCATTTATTATGGTTTTATGTGAGGATTGTTTTAAGTTCACTTAAATTAAAAGTTATTTTTTGAAGCCTAATAAATATTTAAAAAATGCAACACTGTAATGTTGAATGGCTATAATTAATGTTTAAAATTACGGGGGTGGGAATCATTTTCATCAAGAGATCAGTAGCTGTATTATCAGTGATTCTGGCCTTCATTCACAAAAATATGCCATTAGACAAGTATCTAAAATACACTGTCTTTTTTCTTCATGGGGAGATTACCTGGGAAATATTACATTATAAAATATATTAAAAATGTAAGTGTATTTTATTTTATTTTGATCAATCATGATTACTGTTAGTAAAGATTATTTGTTTTTTTGGAATTTCACCATTCCCTGCTCATTACTTTTCTGCTTCTTGGGTTCATTGGAGGGTTAGCTCAGTTGTAAAGTATTTAGCATGAGACCTGCATTTGATCCTGCCATAACCACAGGCTTCTGTTGTACATAATGGTCTGGATATTGTATTAGAATAATACATTTTGAACATCATAAGATGGGTTCTGAAGTCATACAAGTAAATGTGTATATGTGTTTGTGTGTCTTTGTAGTCCTGCCTAGTAATGGATCCCTCTGGCAGGTTTTCCTGTGAAGAGCTTCTAGAGCTGCCATACTTCCAGGAGGATGCGGGAACAGGATGGGGCAGAGAAAATGATCGTCTTGGAAGACGCTATGAGAAAGGAATTAGGCGCAGACCTCCCGCGGTATGAATCTACAGTAAACAAAGGTTATAATGAAAAGAAATTGAAAAATCTGTTCCTGAATTTGTGAAGTCTTTAGTTTTGCACAATAGAAAACAAATCCATGGCATTTTTGTCTATTAATTTGCCATGAATTCAATTGAAAAACAAAGGGATTTTTATTTTTATTTTTAATCTAGACAACAAATAAGAAATATGAATTTGAAAATATAATTCATGGAAATGTAAAGAATTTAAATTTTAAAGATTCTCATAATGGTCATGCTAATTTGTTTTTGATTTTGTTAACATTTTTCCTGAAGAAAGACAAAATATTAATTGTAGTGTATGTATATTGACTGAGTAATCCAATATTATGTAGAGAGAAGTCAAAATGTCTTAAAATTTACTCATGATGTGCTTCCATGAGTAAATTGGTAAATTTTGTAGGATTGAAATAATCAAAGATTTTTTATATTTGAAATTGAATAAATAAATATATATATATATATATATATATATATATATATATATATATATATATATATATATATATATATATATATATATACAATGGTGGTCAAAATTGTTGGCACCCCTGGTAAATATGATCAAATATGGCTGTAAAAATTAATTCTGCATTGTTTATGTTTATCCTTTTGATCTTTTTTTTTTTTTTAAATCACAAAAATCTGACCCTTCATTGACGTAAAATAATGGAAAGTGAATCACATTATCAAATCATGAAATACACATTACAGTAAATCACATTATGAAATAAATGCTTTTCAGGCTTTTCTGACTAAAAGAGGATGTGTGTGTTCCTAATGCATGACGAGGAGGAACTTTGAGTGCACAAAGACTCTCCAAATCTCATAGATGGAAAAATCACTGAGATTAGTTGAGTCTTGGGGTCAGATATTCGGCCTATTCAGTTGTCAGACACGACTGGAATTTCAAAAGGGACCTGAATCTGTGGTCACATGAAACTATAAAAAGAGCTTTTTGGCAGCAAATCTACCAGAAGGGTTTGGTGCAAACAGGGATCAAAAGTGCCCCATCCCAATGGCTAAAAATACCACTGGATCTTTAATGTTGAGGACCTTTTTTTTTTGCTGGAGGTTCTGGCCATCTTGTTCAGATACATGGTATTGTAGATTCTAGCAAATACCAAAAGATAAAAAATCAAAACCTGATGGCCTCTGCTAGAAATCGTATAAATGGGCCATGGAGCCTGGAGATGGACGGTTGATTTTGGGGGTCTTCTTTTTTTGTGTGGAATTGTGTTTGAATAAATCATCTGGGAGATTAATTTGTGTATGGTGCGCCCATAATTCCTATAATGACTTTTGACCTGTAATGTTGCCAGAATCCAAATGCCAAAAATATATTCCATGACACAGTTGTCTTCGGCTTTTGGCTTGCTCAGTTGGGGACACTAAAATGTCATCTAGGGCTGCGCAATATATCGAAATTATCGAAATATTGCAAATGTATATATCGCAATATACACTAATGTAACTGCACGCAATATCTGTATGATTTTAATAGGCTGCTTCAACATTGTGAAAAAGTTTAAGTTTTAGGTTGAAGCTGTGACGCATATAGCAGAGAATAGACTGGGCACAAGACTTTTACTTATGTGACTTACTTGATGTTAAAAAGAGTTATTAAACACAAACACTTGCGCAAAACAACAACTTGCAGTCTCGCACTGTCTGACACACACCGAAACATGCACAAGTTGCCTCTGAAAGCATGTGATCCCTTCAGTTCAGTTTCGTGTCTGCATTACATATGCAATTACATGTTTTGTTTGTTTACATTTATGTTAAAATAATATTGTCAGATTTGTGACATTAATTTTTGCTAAAACACTGCTGGTCACTTTCAGAAGTTGTAGCAATGCTTTCTTTTCCCAAAAAGAATGTGAAACATAAATAGTATCATTCTCGTTTTTTTTTTTGTTTTTTTATAGTTTTTTCTATTTAAAGTATTTTAAATAGATTTTACACACTAATTGCAATATCGTATCACATATCGAATATCGCATTATTTAACAAGGTATCGCATATCGCATTTTTCTTCAATATCGCACAGCCCTAATGTCATCTAATGTCACTGATCTGCCCACATTGACACTATATGATAATTGAAATTAGCTGAATACATCACCGTTTTCTCCAGAGTGGCTGTAAAGCCGAATCAAATTCTGTTGCATTATTTTCCTGTTAACACTGCAAAGATGCTTTAAAACAATCGGCATTGTGAAAAGTGCTATATAAATAAAGGTTACCTGACTTGACTAGTCAGCTGGGACCTCAAGCTTAGCTTTCGGGGCAGACTTGGCAGCTGGCTCTGGCTCCGTTGTGGGCTTAGCCTCGATGTCCGTGGCAGGTAATGACTGGGTCTTTAGGGGGGTTAGGGTTAGGTTGGATGTGGGGCTGGGTGTTGGGTCTGGCTCTGGATTGGGCTGCAATTGGTCTTGGGCAGGCTGGGTTGGGACGAGTATAGATGGTTTGGAGTCGGCATCTTCCTCAAAAACCGGTGGAGAACCAGTCACATACAGTGCATACTCTATGTACTCAAACAGACAGAACATAAACATGACATATGCACAATAAATAAAATAAAAAAAACACTAAGAAAAGACTGGTATCAGTATTGAACATAAACCGCTCACAGTCTAAGCACAAGTGCTACTCTTTAGCACAATGGTAACCACAAAATTCAGTATCAGAAACTCTTCTAAATGTCCAACAGAACTGAACACTAAACAGTAACATAAACTACCAACATTTTCCCTTTACTGAAAAACAGTCTCTATGATTAACTTTTGGGATACACAGCCCTGGATCTGGAAAATCCAGCAATTTTGCAAGTTGTGATTTTCACTTTGATTCAAAATGTGTATAATAACCCTAAATTAAAATTTATTATTGACGCTACATTTGTTGATCAACAAGGAGTAGGTGTGCTGAATGTGGCCATCCTGAGCTTTAATGGAAATTTAATATTGGGTCAATGTAACTCAATTACAAATTTAAAACACCATCCCCTTGTTTTATATAAGATAAAGTTGATTGAAATAGGTTATAACAATGACATTTGAATTTGTAGGTAGAATCAGGTAGACATACTTACATAAAGCAACAACTGCACATGTTCACTTTTTCCAGTGCAGAAACTCTAGAGAAAACAGAAATGTAATCGTCCAGCTCAGTTCAGTTCTCATACAATGGTTACAACTAAGCAAACCAGCTGTGACAGTGGTAAATAACCCAAACTCCATCAGATGAAAGATTGAAACCTGGAAACCAGGCCAGTTCTCCTCTGAACAACAAACGGTGTATGATTCAGGCAGCATTACAGGTCAGAAGTCAGACTGGGATCGGGGCATTCAAAATGTTTAATCCAGTTTCATCTGATTGAAGATCACTGTGGTGTGACAGGCAGCGGGCCGAGGGACCGCGAGAGCTGGCCGGTGATTAATGTTGAAGAGTGCCAGCTGCGTGGCACACCGGTCTCGTCTCGCGGCCATGTGACGGGAGCTTAAAAGGAGAAGCAAGGGCTGCGGAAGACGAGAGAGGACCAGGCCTGGATTTTATGTTATGTTTTGTTTTTGTATTTGTGGGCAGTCGTACGTGGGGGGCTGCCCGTGGTTTTACTTTCGTTTTGTTTATTTATGTTGAATTAAAGTTTGGAAACGTTCGCCGGTTCCCGCCTCCTTCCTTCCATCCACGAACTTTATTACATTGGTGCCGAAGCCCGGGAGGAAGGAGGGACGCACTGTCGGAGAGCCCTCGCTGCTGAGGGGGATCGCGGTGCTGAGGAGTTTGGGCAGCACGGATGATGAAAGACCGCGAGTGACTGCCCGAGGCGGTAGTGCTGGAGCGAGTGAAGACCGGTGGGACGGAGAGCTCGCTGCCGTGCCCCTGGGTCGAGGTGGGGTGGCAGCTGTCCTGGAGGGAGCGGAGGAGTTGCCGGCGTTTGCCGTGGGCCGGAGCCTGCTGCCGTCCGCCGGAACGGGGAGGAGCAGGGAACGCGGAGCTTGCTGCCGACTGCCCTCAATCGGAGGAGCCACCGCCGGCCGCCAGGGGGCGGAGGAGGATCGGGCCGTCCACCGGGCCTCCAGCATCATCGCATAGCACCGCGAGGAAGAGCCTCTCGGCTGGTGAGGACCGAGCGGCAGTGTGTCAGGGAACCGGACCAGAATTTTTTTTTCATTTTTCTTTCTTTTTTCCCTCTCTCCCCTCTCTCGTCCGCGTGCTCCTCGTGCTCCCGTCTACATTTCTCTCGCCTCTCTGTCCTTACCCCCAGGTGCCGCGGCCACCGTGATCTATTCCGTGATCCGTTTTATTTTATGTGTCTGCGGGCAGTCGTCCGTGAGGGGCTGCCCGCGGTTTTACTTTCGTTTTGTTTATTTATTTTGGAATAAATGTTGTTGAACGTTCGCCGTTTCCCGCCTCCTTCCTTCCATCCACGAACTTTATTACAATCACATTTAAAGGGGAATATCTGTTGAAACTAGACATTTATCATGTTTTCTTATCAAAACAATTACATAAAACAGCTCTCTGAGTGACAAAATCCACTGAAATGGTCAGTTGAGACAAATTAACTTGCTCTCAAAAGGGTATTTATAAGAATCTAAAAGGATATTGAGATATAATATTTCTTAAGATACAGGCATGCAGATTTGGGGCAAAAACACAAGAAGTGCTTTTTTCCCATGTTGAACTGTCACCATTGGCATATAATAAAAATAAAATGATGCTGCCATAAAGGTTTTTTTTTTTTTTTTTTTTTTGCCTCCTGTAAATTGTCATTTTGACCCAATGGTATGGCAGTGGCTCAGTGGTTCATGTAGGTTGTCTACAAACCGAAAGGTTGGTGGTTCAATCCCCGGTTCCACCTGACCAAGTGTCGAGGTGTCCTTGAGCAAGACACCTAACCCCAGCTGCTCCTGACGAGCTGGATGGCGCCTTATATGGCTGACATCGCCGTCGGTGTATGAATGGGTGAATGTGAGGCAAAATGTAAAGCGCTTTGGATGGCCATAGGGCCTGTTAAAAGCGCTATATAAATGCAGTCCACCTGTATACAAAAAAGGGAACTAATCAGTAATCATAGATTTATGACATGTAATAGTTTGGCTTTCTTCATTTATGTATTTCTTTCAACAGAGAAAAAAAAGATCAAAATAAAAATTGGGAAGTCTGTGGGAAGGAAAAAGTGTGGCAAAAAAACGCTGCACAACAAGAAGGGGTGACCGGACCCTGAGGAAGATTGTGGAGAAGGACCGATTCCAGACCTATGGGGACCTGCAGAAGCAGTGGACTGAGTCTGGAGTAGAAACATACAGAGCCACCGTGCACAGGCGTGTGCAGGAAATGGGCTACAGGTGCCGCATTCCCCAGGTCAAGCCACTTTTGGGCTACAGAGAAACAGCACTAGACTGTTGCTCAGTGGTCCAAAGTACTTTTTTCGGATGAAAGCAAATTTTGCATGTCATTCGGAAATTAAGGTGCCAGAGTCTGGAGGAAGACTGGGGAGAAGGAAATGCCAAAATGCCTGAAGTCCAGTGTCAAGTACCCACAGTCAGTGATGGTCTGGGGTGCCATGTCAGCTGCTGGTGTTGTCCACTGTGTTTTATAAAGGGCAGGGTCAATGCAGCTAGCTATCAGGAGATTTTGGAGCACTTCATGCTTCCATCTGCTGAAAAGATTTATGGAGATGAAGATTTTGTTTTTCAGCACGACCTGGCCCCTGCTCACAGTGCCAAAATCACTGGTAAATGGTTTACTGACCATGGTATTACTGTGCTCAATTGGCCTGCCAACTCTCCTGACCTGAACCCCATAGAGAATCTGTGGGATATTGTGAAGAGAAAGTTGAGAGACGCAAGACCCAACACTCTGGATGAGCTTAAGGCCGCTATCGAAGCATCCTGGGCCTCCATAACACCTCAGCAGTGCCACAGGCTGATTGCCTCCATGCCACACCGCATTGAAGCAGTCATTTCTGCAAAAGGATTCCCGACCAAGTATTGAGTGCATAACTGAACATAATTATTTGAAGGTTGACTTTTTTTGTATTAAAAACACCTTTCTTTAATTGGTCGGCTGAAATATGCAAAAAAAATTAGATTAACAAAATTTGAGAATTTTGGGTTTTCATGAGCTGTATGCCAAAATCATCAGTATTAAAACAATAAAAGACCTGAAATATTTCAGTTGGTGTGCAATTAATCTAAAATATATGAAAGTTTAATTTTTATCATTACATTATGGAAAATAATTAACTTTATCACAATATGCAAATTTTTTGAGAAGGACCTGTAATGTCACAATGCAGTAAGAATATTTAAAATATAATTATTCGGAGAGATGAAAATTAGAGAATTGGGATTCACTATAATGATGTTTAAAAATGAAAAGTAGCTAGACTGATTTTGAAGAATTTTAGAACTGCACCAAAGAAATTTAAAAATGACTTGGGTTTCCAACCTTGTTATGATGTTGCTCACTTCACGTTATTTGGCTATTATTTGACAGATTTTTTTGTTTGTTTTCCAGCCTCAATACTTCCCACAGCTGACCAACAGTAACACCTCACCAGCACCTGAATTGAAGAGTAAACACAGGCACAAACACGACCATCACCTACCCAACATCTAACCCCAGGATATGTACAAATGTATATGGTAGGGCAAACATGTTTTCAGTGGAATGACCTGATGCATTTATTGCAAACAACAAGAAAAGTATAGCTATTATAACACATTCTGTTTTAAAAATATTAAAATTATATATATATAGAATCTAAAATTTTAGAATCTAAGTCTTAGAATCGTCCCCGGTTACGACTGTAACCTTAGTTCCCTGAGAACAGGGAACGAGACGCTGTGTCAGCTTGACGCTACGGGGAACGCCTCCAGCGTGACCGGTGTCTGAAACGCTATCAAATCTCATCAGTCCTACTGACCGGCGACAGCCTCTGACGTCATCGGCGTGCGACCAGGAAGTATAAAAGGGCGCCTTGCAAACACAACCGCATCCAATACGTCTGAAGGGACTGTGCGCAGGCAGGCCCCGAGGCATGGCACAGTGACGCAGCGTCTCATTCCTTGTTCTCAGGGAACTAAGGTTACAGTCGTAACCGGGGACGTTCCCTATTGAAAGGGAACTCGAGCTGCGTCAGCTTGACGCTACAGGGAACGATATACCCACGCCGCCATGCTGAGGGGAGTGCATGCCTACTGGCAGTGGCAACTGTCAGGACGAGCAAATTCAACTGAAATGCCTGAACCACTCCCCCTCTGGTCACACTAGGCTGTCAGTGACAGCATTCCCTACGGTCATAGCCCGAGCCATGGCCTTGGGGCACCTTCATGTATCCTACCCCGGCCGCTCAAAGGCCTGGAACCAACCTGTTTGACAGAAGGGGTTCCTTTAAGGGAATGTTGCTAGGGGACCCGAGGGCGCCCCAGCCAGTCACTATTCGGGAAGAACTTCACCGAATGCCACCAGGGAGGCCTGACCTGGCGTCACTATGCGGGACGCTTCCATCTGCCAGCCCTGTCTGTTAACACACAGAGCCTCTGGAAACTCACCTCTGGAGAGGCATCCAGCTGAGGGACTGCAACTGGCAGTGTCCGCCTCAGGCCGGACCTCAGAGACGGGCTATCCTGGGGAACAGCGCTCAGCGTAGTGCTTTCCCACCCTTGCTAGCGAGGGGAGTCAGCTGCTCGATCCTAGGATCTACCGAGCACATACATTACAGAGGTGCTCAGGAGGCCTGAGAAGGCCTACAGGCTGATCTCACCGGGAGGCCCACGGGGCCTACCACCAACTGATCAGGCCCAGGCGTCCGTAAGCTCACAGACGACCCTCATAAGAGGGGAGCTCCTAAGCCTGCCTGGTAGGTACCATGCTGTAGGCAACCTATGCAGGCCCCTGTCCTGTAGGGACCGCATAGCAGCAGTGTCAACTCGTCGTGCTAGAGTAAGCGACCGCCATCAGGTGCTGCCGGCTAGGACCGAAGCCTGATGGCAGGAACCGCTAGCTGTCAGCTTAAACTGTTATGTGTCTCCGTCCAAGGAGCTCGATCCCCCCCCCAGGGAGGCCCCGCGAGGCCTACTACCTGCCGGGCTACTCGTGACCAGTACTGAGGCCGGGGAACGACTTCAAGGAGGCTTGGTGAAGCCCTCTACCAGCTAGCAGACCATGCTAGCCACCCTGGCAAGCAACCGTGTTCACTGTCATAGCAGCTGGGGACCGGGCTCACCCTCCGGGAGGCCCACTTTCTGTCACCCAATGGCCGAGGTCCTGGAACCACCCCCTCAGGGGAGGCAAGGCGAGGCCTGCTGTAACCCAGCGGGCCCTTAGTGAGGCCCTGCAAGGCCTGCTACCTGCCATCTGGTGACTGGAGCCCAGGAAAACCCCCTCAGGGGAGGCCCGAGGAGGCCTGCTGTACCTCAGCAGGCCCTCAGGGAGGCCTGAAGAGGCCTACTGCCTACCGTCTAACACCTGAAGCACGGGAATACCCTCTCAAGGGAAGCCCGGCCAGGCCTGCTGCACCCCAGCAGGCCCTCAGGAAGGCCTGGGAAGGCCTACTAACTAGGCTTGTAGCCATGCCAGTGACGAATGCTCGCTGGCGGGTCGGATGAATGGGACTAATAATCCAGTCGGGCTGACAGTGGCTTTCTGCTTGGCTGACGAAGACCTAGACATTTACTTATCACCTGGGGACTCATCCCCAGGGAGGCCCTACGGGGCCTACCTGTTGATGAGGTACTGCTGACTGTGACATCAAAAAGGGGAGATACCTAGGCGCACATGGGCCCTGATGTCGCCACTCCAACCAGAAGGCCTGTTGAGGCCTCCTGTTCCGAGTCTGCTGCCTGGACTGTCCGGGCTGGCTGCTCACAGCTCACAGCTGGCTTCATTCAGAGGCTCACGGGGTCCTCCCTGTGAAGCCCAGTCTCATCCGGCAGTACCTACAACACAGACCTAATTGCATCGCCAAAGCGGTGTACTCAGCAGAAAAATGCTCCTCCAACCCTCTAAGTGAGGAGAGTACAACTTACAACACCAGCCTCGGGGCGACCGCTCCTCTTATCCAGCGGCCTGCCGTTTACGCTAGGGCGTCAGCTATGGCGGTGCTTGGGTTCCCAGGGGAGCATCCAACGGGACCCTCACGAAGCACGCAGGTTGTCCGTGGAGCTCACCCCGAGCCCTAAAATGTGGAGCCAAAAACACAGAGCAATGGGCAGAATTATTGCAAGTATGTGAATAATGGTTACCACGGCCCCACATCTCTCAGATGGGGTTAATTAGCTTGGCCCAAGTGGCCCACAAAACCTTTTCTTACCGCCTTACAGGCTAAGTTTCCAAATATCATACTGCTCCCACCTTTTCCAATCTGCATTACCAAACCCCGAACGCAGAAAAGGAGGCGGGCCCTGGCCAGGCGACTCTAACATGAGAGGAGGCTGAATAGGGGTGTGTGAAACCACCTTACACACCACCACCTGTAAATAACAGCCTAGGCTAACCTTTTTTTTTTTTTTGGTAGCCTGAAGGGGCATGCCTGTATACCAGTATCTGCTAAGGCTGGGAGCCCCCAAGCCCTAGAAACCTAATGCCCAAGCCCCGCGGGGGCTGGGCACACATATGTCGTTCGCACATATGTTGTTAGCCTAACACATAACACATATGTTGTTAGCCTAACTCACCCTTACATTTTGCACGTCCGCAGGGGGTAACGCTAAAACACTTGCCCTCTGGTGGCCCGGAGCTTTAAGCCGAGCCGCTAGGAACACCCACACTCGCTTAGTTTGTAAAACATATTTCCACAAGAATGAGCGGTAGCCCACTCTCAACATAAGCCCCATTTCCACCAAAATTACCAGGACCTTTTGGTAACACTTTACTTGAAGGGGTGTGCATAAGACTGACATGACACCTTCATAATCATGACATGACACGTGTCATGAATATGAAGGAGTTTTTATGCATGTTTATGACAACTGTCATTAAGTGTCATTCGCTTAATTATGTCATTTTTAATGCAATGATGACATTTCGGAGTTGTCTTTGTTATGACAACTTGACATAAATCAATACATCAAATGTCTTTAAAATATGAAAAGTAGTTCGAGAAATAAAATCAATCATTTAATTTTTAAGACCTGCCCTCTCACAGAACTGACTCTTAAAAACACAAGGCATGAATTTATACACAGGTGACCAGCACCAATTTACGCAAAAAGGGGAAAGCACGTACACAAATAATGGCCATTACACAAAATAAACATATATATATATATATATATATATATATATATATATATATATATATATATATATATATATATATATATATATATATATATATATATATATATATATATATATATCAACATCATATACACACATAAACAAACACAGAAAAATAACACTTTGTCAAATGACTTCACTTTATAAATTATCTTCCGATGTATAAAAATAAGAGGAATAGTCTTTTGAGCCCCACCCCGGGCTGAACAAGGAATGTTTGCGACTTGATCCTAGGCCGGAACATTATATATAGGGCCAACGTTTCCGCCCGAACCCCTTTTGACGGTGCACCAGCACACAGGACTCCGCCATAACAAACAGACAAACAAAGAAATGGTAAGAATAAACTCAAACTATTCGTTAAAGAGTGAGCGAAAGTTTAAATAAAGTATATTAAACCCAAAATAACGTTGTTGTGAATTGTTTTTACTTACTGGAAACTAAATTGACATTAAACACCTAAACAAACTAACCTGACTGAGGCTCTGCCAACAACTGTTACAGCGTACACATAACCAGTGGTGCCACCATAGACATCATCATATAGGTGTGTTTATGCCACTCTATCATTTTGAGTTATATTAATAGTTTTTAATGACTCTGTACGATTTCCTCTGTGATGCCATATTTCAGGTCAAGCTAAATATTCATGACACTGTTATAAAATAATTTGACAGAGTATTGACACTTAATGACATGTTAATGACAAATTCAACTTGTACCACTGTAGTTTAGGTCAAGAAATATATTCATGACAATGTTATGAAATAATTTGACGCAGTATTGACACTTAATGACATGTTAATGACAAATTCAATTTGTACCACTGTAGTTTAGGTCAAGAAATATATTCATGACAATGTTATGAAATAATTTGACACAGTATTGACACTTAATGACATGTTAATGACAAATTCAACTTGTACCACTGTAGTTTAGGTCAAGAAATATATTCATGACAATGTAATAAAATAATTTGACAGAGTATTGACACTTAATGACATGTAAATGACAAATTAAATTTATAAAAAAATCATGACATTATAATAGCCTAATGACAGCCAACGTCAAAACCAACCACATGACAGTTTAATAATAATAATAATAGATTTTATTTATAACGCACTTTTCATTCCGAAGAATCTCAAAGTGCAACAAAGGGAAAAAATAACAATACATGAATAACAAGTAAAAATGACACCTCAACATCATGCCGGACGCTGATGACGCTAGCCTGGTGCAAACTTCAGCCACCATGCAGTTCAAGCCCGAGGGAGACCACCAGTGAGCAGCAGAAACCCAGAAGAGAGAGCAGCCGCAGCGAGCAACATCAAATGTCCTTCAAACCAAAACCAACCACAAATTCAAACAAAAACAGAAGAAGCGGTGAAAAAACGGCAAACAACGTCCTCTCAGTGGCTGCCAGCAATCAGCAACAGACCCAATTGTAGCTCTGACTGTTAGACTAGTCACAAACATAAGAAAATAAAATAAAATCTAAATTTAATAGTAAAGTTAACATGAATTGTGGGTGGAGAAGCGGCGAACAGACAACGCCAGCGTCCTCTCCCCCACGTTGCCTAGCAACTAATGTAATGTAAACCCAAAAAGCTAAGTAGTTTTTTAAATTTGATAATTAATCTGCTATGTCATTTCATGTCTGTTTATGACAGGTTATGTTGTCTTGGTAATGTCAAGTTGTCATGACAAAGACACTGACAGGTTATGATGTATTGGTTTATGTCAAGTTGTCATAACAAAGACAACTCCGAAATGTCATCATTGCATTAAAAATGACATAATTAAGCGATTGACACTTAATGACAGTTGTTATAAACATGCATAAAAACTCCTTCATATTCATGACACGTGTCATGTCATGATTATGAAGGTGTCATATATCCGTAATCGAACTATAAATAAACTATCCGGTTTTTAAAGTGCCATGTAGCGCAATTTTTTACTGTCGGTGCGTTTACATGGAGTCGGTTTAAAGTCCAATCTGAAGGAAAATGCTCCATATAAACACCTCAGTCGTAATAAAAAAGCCCAAACTGAATGAAATTGTAATCGTTTTGAGATGGGTGGATAAACCTTTTCATGAATCGATCAAACGAAACATTTCACCATGTAAATGACCTGACCGGATTACTTTTGAGTGTGCGTCCTTATGTGACGTACACAGCTCGCGCCTTCACCACTGAAGAGCACACTTCGCGCTCATGCACCAAGCATGTTGACAAGAGAGGAAAATAAATTTTTCTGAGGGATAAACTTTTTATTTCATAAGAAGTTATGAAGATAATGTTGGAATAATGACACTGTCCCTAAGCCTATGTAAGCAAACAATCAACTACAACTGCGCCTGACATTAGAATGTATTTTTTCTGAGATGATTATTACACTTTACAACAAATGAATAGCTTTTATAAAACCGTATAAGTCCTGGTGGCCGTTGAGAGTTGCTATGGCATCCGTAAACACATTCCAGCTGTTGGAGATGACAGCGTTGTACGAAATAAAAAGTTTACCCCTCAGAAAAATGAGCTTTCCTCTCTTGTCAACATGAGCGCGGCGCGCGCTGTCACATGTAAGGACGCACACTTAAAAGTAATCGGTCAGGTCGTTTAAGTTACATGGTGAAAAAAAATTAATAACAAGTATGGAAGAGATTCAAGCTGTGCTGCTTTTGCTGGTTATGTATAGGTTTACGAGGTAATTAACAACGACAGAAAAGAGCACTAATATGCAGATTCAGCAGCATGCAGCATATTCAGAAAGCTTGTAAAGCTAGATTTAAAATGACAATGTATATTTTTATCTGCTATTACGGACATTGCACGTGAGATGGCTGAGACGAACGCGTGCCATCAGACAGAGAGCAAGACTTATATTTACTGAACGCAGACCGAACCTCGCAAAAGACTTTTAAAAATGCCGAGTTGAAAAAAAAGGCTGCGTGAGCTCAACCAATCAGCATGTTCAGCGCCTAAGTCCCGCCCTCGAAAGTTCCTGAACTTTGAAAAAGTACTACCTCGCGAGCAGGGCCGTTTGGAGGGGGAAATATTTACCCGGAACTTCATTTAGACCCTGGTTCCTGCGGTCTAAACACACTGAGTACCACCCAAAGTTCCTGGTTCCTGGGTAAAGTTCCTGTGGTGGAAACGGGGCTATACTGAGAGAAAACACCACAGTAACGTATTTACTTTGCTGGCACAACGTGACGGCTACTCTCCACTAGCGAGGCTAGCTCTAACCAGCCGCATCACGGCTTCTATAAAAAAGATCATTCTGGCCACCAAACAGGGGAACTAGCGGCCCTTACAACACACCCTCGGCGGGGAGCACACAGCATTTAAGACAAATAAACCTCCCTCATACTGAGGACTTACCCGCTCCCACCGGTGCGCGATGACATCCGTGCACAGGCATATACTCACAGCAACTAGCGTGTGGGCGCACGCACCGCCCGAGGGTTGCTTTCCGACGAAGCGTCCAACAATGAATCTCCCTTTACGACCCCTCGTGCCCACTCAGGGAAGCGGTCGAGTTTACTCAGACAACTCCTTTCTCACAAGGAAAAAACACAACTTTCCCGCTTCTAGTGCTTCATGATAACTTTTTTGATAAGCCCATAAAACAAAAGCACCCCAAACCTGAAGCCAGACCAGACGGGCCGTCAGAGTCTCACGTCCGCTCATCATTGGCCCCGCCCGGCCTGATGTCAAGCGCCGAGGGAAAAGGTGGGAGGAAGGGCTCGCTTACTACCTCCGTTTCGCCCTAGTACGCGGGGTTTTTACCACGCCTACGCTGGTTCCGGTCTTCTTTCCTCCGGTTCCGGGTGTCCCGCCTCTTTTGCGCCCTACTCCGCCACGGAGGGGGCGCCCGAGAGGCCACGCTCAGTCGCTGGTCTTGCCTCCGGTCCTCAGACCGTGACGTACCAGGGACACCCGCCTGCCTGGGCACGGCCCCGGACCTCAGCGGGATACAGGTCTTAAACGCCGCCGAGCGCACCTTCGCCTCTCTAAACTTCCCCACCACCGCCTCAACGGAGGTGCCAAAAAGCTCAGAGGGCGAAACCGGGGCATCGAGGAGAAAGGCCCTTTCTTTCCCCCCGATGTCCGCAAGGTTATAGCCGGAGAGAAACCGGTTTCTCCCCTAACGCGCCGCCACGGCACCTACAGCTGATCAGCGGCCCGTTCCATCACCTCCAACAGCTCCCCGTACACGGGGCAGGATGGCTGGGAGGGTTCGGCCTTGGCTGCTTCCCCACCCTCCACTTCCATCCCTTGCTGAAGTGGGAGCTCCTCGGCCGACCGGCGGCCGCCCCTCGAGATCTGGCCCATCACCGAGAACAACCTCCATCTCTAGACGGCGGGCCAGATCCAGCTGGGAGCCCCAGGACATAAGTCGCCGCTCAGCCTCGGCAGAAGCGGGACTGCTCCCAGCCGCCGGACCCTCTTCCCTCGAGAAAAGGGCCAGACGAGAGCAGAGCGTCTTTACAGACAGACGCTCACAGTTCGTGCAGGAGGCTCTCTCTTCAAGAACCTCCCGTGCGTGCTCCTCACCCAGGCAGAACACGCAGAGTGTATGTGTGTCCTCAGGTGTGAGAAACCTGGGACACGGATCTGCACACTTTCTGAAGCCGTGCTTCCTCTTGTGCACACACTTGAACATGTTGTTTTTTTTACTTTTGAATCAGACAAGACAGTCCCTGAAGATGAAATGGATGCGGTCGTGTTTGCAAGGCGCCCTTTTATACTTCCTAGTCGCAGGTCGATGATGTCAGATGTCAGAGTCGCCGGTCAGTAGAACTGATGTGATTGGATAGTGTTTCAGACACCGGTCACGCTGGAGGCGTTCCCCGTAGCGTCAAGCTGACGCAGCTCGAGTTCCCTTTCGAAAGGGAACTAAAATTAGACTCAACAAGTCTCTGTTTCCCGAAATAAATCGTTCGAACGAACATCCATAAACATCATCGCAAACTTGTGTGGTTGCAACGATAGCCATCGACCTGTGCAGCAGATTTGTTTGCATGACTTGGACTTAATAAATCCTTATCTTGAGCAAAATAAAGCAAGCTGACATTCAGTACGATCATATATTTTTCTTTTGAATAAATACAAATGTCATTTATGTATTTTTGTTTTTTTGAAGAGCGCATGTGCGTACATTAAGAACGACCTTATGAACAAATCTGGAAATAAAGCAAAATAACAGAAGAAAAAAAGAGAGAATTAGTCCTCAGATGCCATGTCTATAATTTATAGCAAAAAATTCAAGCATGAATTCGATCTGAAGCTAATTAATTGAAAGCAGTTATTACTCCACTACCTGCGTGACATCATTAACACACCCCAGCCCGTTATAGCTTGCAGCCACATATGTCGTCGATGTTCTTTAACGGGTGAGATCCTGTGGAAATCCTGAAAAAGCATTTCCTTGAACTTTCCCTGAGGAAAACAGTGGTATAATAGTACCCTAAGGACCAAATGTGTAACTTTAAAGGTACAGTTATACAGTATTGTTCAAAATAATAGCAGTACAATGTGACTAACCAGAATAATCAAGGTTTTTTGTATATTTTTTATTGCTACGTGGCAAACAAGTTACCAGTAGGTTCAGTAGATTCTCAGAAAACAAATGAGACCCAGCATTCATGATATGCACGCTCTTAAGGCTGTGCAATTGGGAAATTAGTTGAATTAGTTGAAAGGGGTGTGTTCAAAAAAATAGCAGTGTGGCATTCAATCACTGAGGTCATCAATTTTGTGAAGAAACAGGTGTGAATCAGGTGGCCCCTATTTAAGGATGAAGCCAACACTTGTTGAACATGCATTTGAAAACTGAGGAAAATGGGTAGTTCAAGACATTGTTCAGAAGAACAGCGTACTTTGATTAAAAAGTTGATTAGAGAGGGGAAAACCTATAAAGAAGTGCAAAAAATGATAGGCTGTTCAGCTAAAATGATCTCCAATGCCTTAAAATGGAGAGCAAAACCAGAGAGACGTGGAAGAAAACGGAAGACAACCATCAAAATGGATAGAAGAATAACCAGAATGGCAAAGGCTCAGCCAATGATCACCTCCAGGATGATCAAAGACAGTCTGGAGTTACCTGTAAGTACTGTGACAGTTAGAAGACGTCTGTGTGAAGCTAATCTATTTTCAAGAATCCCCCGCAAAGTCCCTCTGTTAAAAAAAGGCATGTGCAGAAGAGGTTACAATTTGCCAAAGAACACATCAACTGGCCTAAAGAGAAATGGAGGAACATTTTGTGGACTGATGAGAGTAAAATTGTTCTTTTTGGGTCCAAGGGCCACAGGCAGTTTGTGAGACGACCCCCAAACTCTGAATTCAAGCCACAGTACACAGTGAAGACAGTGAAGCATGGAGGTGCAAGCATCATGATATGGGCATGTTTCTCCTACTATGGTGTTGGGCCTATTTATCGCATACCAGGGATCATGGATCAGTTTGCATATGTTAAAATACTTGAAGAGGTCATGTTGCCCTATGCTGAAGAGGACATGCCCTTGAAATGGTTGTTTCAACAAGACAATGACCCAAAACACACTAGTAAACGGGCAAAGTCTTGGTTCCAAACCAACAAAATTAATGTTATGGAGTGGCCAGCCCAATCTCCAGACCTTAATCCAATTGAGAACTTGTGGGGTGATATCAAAAATGCTGTTTCTGAAGCAAAACCAAGAAATGTGAATGAATTGTGGAATGTTGTTAAAGAATCATGGAGTGGAATAACAGCTGAGAGGTGCCACAAGTTGGTTGACTCCATGCCACACAGATGTCAAGCAGTTTTAAAAAACTGTGGTCATACAACTAAATATTAGTTTAGTGATTCACAGGATTGCTAAATCCCAGGAAAAAAAAAATGTTTGTACAAAATAGTTTTGAGTTTGTACAGTCAAAGGTAGACACTGCTATTTTTTTGAACACACCCCTTTCAACTAATTGCCCAATTGCACAGCCTTAAGAGCGTGCATATCATGAATGCTGGGTCTTGTTTGTTTTCTGACAATCTACTGAACCTACTGGTAACTTGTTTGCCATGTAGCAATAAAAAATATACTAAAAACCTTGATTATTCTGGTTAGTCACATTGTACTGCTATTATTTTGAACAATACTGTATGTTTGTACGTCCACTATATCTTTTGTTTCTGAGAGTGTTTAATTCAACAAGAGGACAATATGTACATTAACATTAACAAGAGTACATTAAAGGCTCTGAAACCAGATTGAATAGACTATGTAAAATAAAGTATGGATGTAAAAAATGGTAATTACAAGTATGCTCTAATTTTTTTGACCAAATATGCCTTTACCAATCCATCAGTCAAGTCTCTTTATCCCTCTTTCCAGAAAATCTAGGAAATATCCAGGTGATGGATGTCAAGTGCCGCTTCAAGAGAGCATTTAGAGCCCTCCTTCACAGTTTCTAGGCCAGATGGCCTTTCCTTCTCCTGGATCTCTTTCTTCTGAGTGTCTGTAAAATATATCCATGCATTTACCAGTTTCCCAAAAATCAGAGTGACTCTGACTATTACTGTATTTATTTACAAGTCATTTTACTTTATAGTTTTAAAAATGAAAGGTAAACTTGCCCCAAAAATCAAAGTGCATTCAAGCACTTACACTGTCAATTTACACTTACAATTTTCAAAAATTAATAAAAATATTTTATTTATAGGTTTGCTCATTCTGTTATTTGATATTTGTTTAGAGTGACCCTGACTATTACTGTATACTGTTTAAAGTAATTTTACCATGTAGTTTTGAAGAAAAGTAAAGTCAAACTTGCCCCAAAAATCATTCATGCACTTACACTAAGTCCAATTTTCAAAAACCCATAAAAGTTTTTTCTTTATAGGTTTGCTCATTCTTTCACTTGATTCCTCTTCAGAGGGACCCTAACTATTACTGTAATCATTTACATTGAAATTTGTTTCTCTGGTGTTGTTATATTTACTGCACTGTGTGAGGAAGTGCAGCTTGTCCTCTACGACTCCATCAGGGCAGTGTGAGCACGCTCTCTGGCTCTCCAGCGCTACACACACACACACACACGACTCCATCAGGTCTGAGCTCAATCAGTCTTTATTCTGCTGAAGTAATTAAATTTTTTTAATTATTTGTGCTACTGTGATTTGCCAATCGTTGATTGTTCTTGTTGTTGTTTTTCCCACTATTTCTTTAATTTTTGAGAGTTTTGGCTGAATTGTTGGATTGAGTTGGTGTGTTTCCACTAAATAATGCAAGGGGTCATTTTCTGGGTGTCCTGCCCTGTATGTGTATCTGCCCAGTGATGGTACCATACCATACCAACTTTATTTGTTAAACACTTTACAACAACCAGTTGCCCAAAGTGCTGTACAGAAAAACATATATACAATTAATAGCCACACAATAAAAACAATCAAAGTAACAAATTAAATCAAGTAAATAAAGTCGACATCTAAAGTGTCAAAAGCCAAAGAAAAAAGATGGGTTTTAAGACGGGTTTTGAAAACAGACTGAGAAGAAGCCTGCTTAACATGCAAAGGCAGATCATTCCACAGTTTAGGGGCAGACACAGCAAAGGCACGATCCCCTCTGTGCTTACGCTTAGTTTTAGGCGCAGTCAGAAGCAGCTGATCTGAGTGAGCGGACCGGTTTATAAGAGTGCAGAAGCTCAGAGAGGTATGACGGGGCAAGACCATTTAGTGATTTAAAAACAAATAACAGAATTTAAAAATGGATCCTAAATTGAATAGGCAACCAATGTAAAGAAGCTAAAATAGGATAAATGTGCTCATGTTTACGTGTGCCCGTTAAAAGACGTGCTGCTGCATTTTGTACCATCTGGAGACGGGTGATGGAGGACCCACTAACCCCACATATAATGGTAGGCGTCTGTTGGCAAGTCTGAGAGATGGGACCAGAACATCACCGCTCTCTTCTGAATCTCAGATAAGAGAGGGAATCTGCCCAGTTCTGCCCTGCAGCCCAGACTAGGGGCATTTCTGTGAAGTCCCAGGATATTCTTACAGAACTCGAAGTGGAAAATTTCAGTGGAGTTTTTATCCCATGATTTAATTGGTTTGATTTAAATTTGGGGCCCCAGATTTCACAGCCAAACAGAAGAATGGTCTCGATGATGCTATCAAAAAATTTCAGCCACAGTTTAATAGGGGGTTAAATGCCTTATCGGTCATATCACTGATTGCCATCTCAAATTTTCCAGAAGCAGAGATTGTGAGACCCAAATAATTATAACATGTGACGTGATTAAGAAGTGTTCCCCCGATTGTAAAATAATATTTTTTGTCAGTAAGGCGAGGTTTTTTCTGGAAGATCATGATTTTGGATTTTGACATGTTGATTGGTAAGTCGCTGCTCTACTGCTCCAAAACCGAGAGGCTTTCGTGTAGTCCCTTTTCATGAGGTGACAGCAGCAGAATGTCATCAGCGTTCAGGAGGCATTTGATTAGTCTGTCCTCGAGGGTCAGACCAGGACAAGAGGACTTCTCAAGTGCTGATGCCAACTCAAGATGTTAAAGACAGTCGCTGAGGCTGCAGACTTGACGGACTCCTTTATTCTTACTTAAATAATCAGTCTGTCTGACGTTGATCTTGACACCGCACTTTCTTCCTCTAAAAATATCCACTCACTCACTCACTCACTCACTCACTCACTCCGTCATTTTACTGTATAGTTTTGTAGAAAATTAAAGGTAAACACTATTATAAAGAATTATAAAACAAATTATAAAAATTATTTCCTTTATATGTTTGCTCATTCTGTCATTTGATATTTGTTCAGAGTGACTCTAACTATTATTGTATTTATTTACAAGTCATTTTACGGTATAGTTTTGTAAAAAAAAATAAGGTAAACTCACCCCAAAAATCATGTCCCATTTTCAAACACTCATAAAAATCTTTCCTTTTTATGTTTGCTTATTCTTTCAGTTGATTCCTGTTCAGAATGACCCTGCCTATTACTGTATTATGTTTAAAGTTATTTTACAGTATAGTTTGGACACAGTGACCCTAATCCTGTTAAATGTGTATGGGGGTAGTTGTGTTGCATTATCCCTAACAAATAGACTGTTATTCACAATTAAATGTAAAGAGATTCACAAAAATTAAATACATTCACAAATAAATAGAATGAGTTCCACAAGTATATGCAGGAGTTTCACAAAAATTAATTAGATTCACAAATAAATACAATGACATTTTTGAATAACAAAAAAATCCACATGTTTATTTTTATGTCACAAACACAACTCTATGGCCAGTGCCTAGTTCCAGCACTGAACCCCACTCATTCTCAAGCACACTCACTGGAAAATTGATGAAATTAGTACATATTTTGAGATTTTATGGCATTATTGGCCTCAGGAATATTGATAGAAGATGTATTTAATGAGGCACGTTGATGTATATTGTTATATAATAGATCGTCAGACTCTAACTGCAGTTAGATAACGTGAGTAGCACTGCATCAGCTACTATATGCAATCTGTCCAGATTCAGATGCTATCTGTCATTTCAACAGTTTTTAGATTCTCTGAGATCTTTATGTCAAATGCGTTTATATTCATTCAAGGAATAACATATCTAAAGCCTAAATATAAAGAGTTGAATAAATTGGTTGCCCTTTAAAAAAAAAAAAAAACTATTTAAAAACTCTTCTTTCTTGGGTCAATTATGTGTATGCTAGCATCATTAATTTATATTCACCTGTATACTTCGAGTATTTAGGGTTAACAACATTTTTTTTTTTTTAATGAAGAAGAAAAAATAAATGACCACTATAGCCAGTAGATGGTGGAAGAGGAACACTTATTGGCTCATAGGACTTTTTTTTTCTATTTTGAATAAATTTTTTATAGATTATCAAATCACTACTATTCCATTAAAATATCTATTTTTGTTATTTTATTTGTACTGGAATGTTAAATATATAGACTAATTGTATAGAAAATTACAAAGTCTAATAAAAAAAATCTAACTACTTCACGATAAATCTTTATTTAAATCATGTCTGTGCTGTTTGTTATGATGAGGTGATTTTTTATTTAATGGGAAGATTTGTGTAAAACGTAAACTTGCGCTAAAATTTATTCAGCGATTTGAGACTGTATAAAACTTGTTATGATCGATACTGAAAGATTTGTCTGACTCATTCACAGTAAATTAAACATTATTTTCAACAGAAATGCCTGTGATTGGCTACAATACTAAATACAACACATGTTGTATTCTCGGGACCCAAATGAAGATTAACATTGTCTCTTCATCTCTCTCCAGAGTAGACTACCACTGTAAAACTAGTTGATAGTCTATGCACATATTGTGGTAATATTTGCAGAAATTGTTGCAAATACAGTGAAAATGCTATCTATCCTGCTTAATCCTATTTAAACAGATTGACAGTGCATTTTTTGGAACTATTAGAGCTTTATGGCTCTGGGGTGCGTTTCCCGTACAACGACGTAGCTCGCAGATTAACCACCATAGCACCATAGTAGATGCATCTTTGTGAAAAGGAACGACCTAGTCACGACTGTTTCCCGAAACCATGGTACCTGTGTCGCAGATCCATATTTCAAACTACATTGGTATGAGCCGTCGTTCTTCTTCTTCTTCGATCTAATGGCTGACTGGAGACATGAGCACATACCGCCACCTACAGTTTTATTTTCTCTTTTCTTCGACTCGAATTAAAGGGGGGGGGTGAAAAGCTGTTTCATGCATACTGATCTTTTTACACTGTTAAAGACTTGGAATCCCATACTAAACATAGACAAAGTTTCAAAAGTTAAGGTGGACGTTTGATGGGAGTATTTCTTTGTCAAAAATACTACTTCCGGTTAGTCATAAGTTTCGGCAAGTTTTTTGAGATCATGCGTCCCCTTTCAGGGATGGGCAGTATTTCAAATACATGTATTTAAAATACGTATTTGAAATACAAAATACTATTTTGTATTTTGTATTTTAAAGCCTTTGGAAAAAATCGAATGTAATTTGTATTTAAATACATTTAAGATGAGTATTTTTGTATTTTCAAAATACTCAAAATACTTTGAGCCAGGCAACCTCTTTATCAGGAGCTGTTTTCATGCATCTACTAGTTCAGACCAGACACCCCTCCCCCCAACATTCATTCAGGTGAGCCGCAGCTGTACAACCCTAGCCTGACAAGCCAGACCCACATCAAGATGTTTGGTCTGGAAACTCACCATAGACAGTTCAATCCGAGGGGCGGGATAAACGGTTGTCTTTCAAACTCCCTCTGCACGCGATAGGATAGCGCTACAACCATCCAGAGCAACGTGAAGCGGAGCTCATTGATAGATTAAACATTCGCTGTATCCGGTCAGCAAAACTCCGAACACATCTTCCCTTTTTAAGAATGACTTCAGTGCCGTTCTTTGTTCTTTTCTCAGAGAAAAGATTACCTCAAGTCTTCCAGAGTCACAGCCAAAGCTGATTCGAAAGACCGCCGTTCGCCAGCGTCTGTGTTTACTAGAAGCACGCAAACGCAACTCTGCCGTCATTATGTTAAGCCCCGCCCACCGACTCTATACACGATGTGATTGGCCCGACCAGAGTTTGGTTTTTACAGCTCAGAAGTGTATTGAGAGTTGCTAGACGGCACTCGTGGCAGATTAGATTTGCTGCCGCTAGGGTGCGTCTAGATTTCTAGGCTAGTACAACCCAGCCTTGGATCGGCAACTTTACAAAATTGTTGGAATAAGGTGAGGATGTCATGGTCAATTCTACTTGTTGATTAAAGTAGCTTGTCAAATGTGTTTAAAGTATTAACGTTACTGCATGTTAGGGATGAGTGATATCATATGACAATACATATCGTAGATTCGTAGCAAAAATATAAAATGTGAATCGATGGAACTTTTTCTAAATCATTTACATAGATAGGCCTATCGGGGTAAGCACATATATCTGTGCAGCTTTTAGAGGGCAGGAATAATTGGAATGTTGGAGTGGAAAAAGAAGTGAGGGCGAATGAGTTATTGACGTAATTTGTGTTATTATAACTGCCGCTAAAGGAAATTCAAATTCAAATTGAAAACGAAAGTTTCTAAGCAGTTGCACACATCTAAATGCTTTTTGGCATTTGGCATTAGGCCCAGATAGATTACAGCCTAATATGGATACCTTCACTGAATTGCCAATTTCACATGTATTTGGTGTATTTTCAAAATACAAAATACTGTATTTGTATTTAAATACATTTTTCCACACAGTATTTTGTATTTGTATTTAAATACATTTTTCCTCACAGTATTTTGTATTTGTATTTTAAATACATTTCCATGTATTTATGCCCATCTCTGTCCCCTTTGACGTTAATGGGGGCGGAATTTCCTTGTATGGGCCGTACGGACAATTCTACCGGAAGCGCGTGAGAGAGAGAGAGGGAGAGAGCGAAAGTAACAGGCTACGCCCATCAAAGCGCTGGCTTGTAGGATGCTGGACAGGTGATGTGCACATAACAATGTCACCAAAAAAGTGCATTTTTGGTTGCCAGACCAAGACAGTCCTGCACAGATTCGCCAAAAACCCAGCGTTAAGGCAACAGTGGATGTAATTTGCTTTTCCGGATCAGCAACTGAGTTGCGCGAATGTTTATATCTGTTCGCTGCATTTCGGTGCCGACTGTTTCATAAACAAGGCCCAGCTCGACGCCGGATTTTCCCGATCGCCTAATGCTGAATGATGGAGCAGTCCCAACGTTAGAACCGCAGGCGGTGAGTGAGACTGCTTCAAATGTCTGTGTTTTTTTTAGTCGGCTTACTGTCTACACAAACCACGCGTAAACACACAAACACACGTGCACAACTGCACTTCCCACATGTACACCTTCAAAGACAAAAATACGACGATATAATTCAAGTATAAATATGTAAATAAAACAAGCCGCTAAGCATATTATATAGTTAGTGTATAACTTGTACCACATAGAGACGTCCTGCTCTAGTCGTCTTTGCTGCTGCTCCTGTTCAACTGCAGCCTCTGGGTCTGATTCCGGATCATAGATGTATGGCTGTATCTGATTAAAAGCCATATTTTTATTTTGAATAAAGTTTTTTTCCCGCTGTTAGGGATGACACAGCTTTACGACGCACTGGACTCAACATAGCAGCAGCGAGCACACGTCATTATTTAGCTCCGCTCACACGACACGCCCCCACCCGCTCGGCTTTTTTCGGAAAGACTCGGAACAGCGCATCTTTCTTATATAATTATAAAAAAAATAAAGACTTTTCGGAGATATGCAGGATGCAATGCTACTCTATAGGTACTCAAGATTGACATGACATGACACTGACTGAAACTGAGTGTTTCACCCCCCCTTTAAGCTTTTGAAATGACGTTACGTAGGAGTCTTGTAATATTGAATGATTTGTTTGTTCTGCAATATACACACACAGAGTTAAAAATGTGCTCTTTTCTGATCCCAATGTCAATAATTTCACAATTTCAGATAAATAATATTTCTTATGTAATATTGATAGGCTACTAAACCACAATTGAAAAAAGATGGGTTTTGAAAAACTGTGATGTACTGTTGAGGATTGCTTATTTTGCTCAATCCTTCCCATTTTTGTCTTCTTGCCATTCTGACGTGCATGAAAATGACACGAAAACCCCAATTTTCAATGCTTAAAATTGCAGTTCTTTTCGAGAAGGTTGTGGAATATAGTAAAGTCCAGCTATTTTCAAAGCTGAAAAATAGCATTACAAATGCTGAAAAAAATAAAATCTGGCCAGAAATCACTTAAAAAATAAATGATGCTAGCTATGGATATGGACAAAGCCCAGACAAAGTCAGGAATAAGTGGAAAGACTTTGCAAGTGTGACAAAACAGAGGGCTGTGGCACGTAAGAGGTAAGCAAACAAGACTGATGGGGTATCAGTTCAGTTCCTCCTGTCCCTACAGAGGTAGACACAGTTTTGGCCATCCTGGGGCCTGTTGCAATGGAAGGATCATATATATATATATATATATATATATATATATATATATATATATATATATATATATATATATATATATATATATATATATATATATATATATATATATATATATATATATATATATATATATATATATATATATATATATTATTGACATTGGGATCAGAAAAGAGCACATTTTTAACTCTGTGTGTGTATATTGCAGAACAAACAAATCATTCAATATTACAAGACTCCTACGTAAAGTCATTTCAAAAGCTTAAAGGGGGGTTGAAACACTCAGTTTCAGTCAGTGCATCCTGCATATCTCCGAAAAGTCTTTATTTTTTTAATAATATATATATATATATATATATATATATATATATATACACACACACACACACACACACACACACACACACACACACACACACACACACACACACACACACACACACACACACACACACACACACACATATGTAGAGAGTATTCTATATTGTAATTCTGTAAAAAAAAAAAAAAAATCACTCATTTATAAAAAAAAAATTGTTGTTGTTGTTACTTTAGGTACATTCATTTAAAATGTAAAATTAATTTACTATAGAAATACTGTAATCTGAGTGTTAACATTTTATATAAGTGAAAACCTTTAACACACTGTTTTTCAATATTGTTATACGAGACATGTATTTTGGAATGTTTTTAAATTAAAATTAAACAAAGATAACCCACTTGACAGACTCACCGTTTCTTTGCACAAACGAAACAATGGCTGCGTTCTAATCGGCAAAATTAATGCTTTCAGAGGGCACTTCGAAGGGAGAATAATCCTGAAGGCCACGCTTCTATATAGTTTCAAACTGAATTTGTAATAATAATAAAAAGGCGATTTATGTGATAAACTTAAACCACAACTTTAAGTCTTTTAAATCACTCAAAGTGGATGGTGAAATCATCTAAAGGAATAGGGCACAGGGTCGATAAATCTGAATAGAACACAGCCCAGGTGCGGCGCAATCAATGACGTCGACACAGCAAAATAACGACGAACTATGACTCTAACCACAGGTGGAGAGCTGTCGTTCCAACGACACAAATTTGCGATGCAGTTTGCGAATGTTCGTTAGAACTATGGTTTCGGGAAACACTGAATCGTTGAACTACGTTGGTAACGACGCAACTTGCGACCATAGTTGGCTAACGATGCTTTTGGGAATAGCACCCCTGGTCAGCACGAGGTGGTCGTTATCTGATTGGCTTAAGTAGACGATGGGTGGAGTCTACCTATTGGTGGATTTGTGTGAGCTAGACGCTAAAAATGTTTTAAAATCAAGCGCTGTGCTGCGATTTACAAATGTGCAAGGAGATCCCATAGACAGTAAAAGAAATGGACTGAGCGATCCCATTGACGTCAACGGCGAAATAATGAAGTCAACCTAGGGGCACTCACTTCCTGATGGCTGAGCGAACTGCGCAGGCTCAGACTGAGCTTGACGACGTAGATGTGACGTGAGCCTCCTGTCTGACAGCTGTAGGTCT
Organism: Pseudorasbora parva; assembly: GCF_024679245.1. Classification (NCBI taxonomy): domain Eukaryota; kingdom Metazoa; phylum Chordata; class Actinopteri; order Cypriniformes; family Gobionidae; genus Pseudorasbora; species Pseudorasbora parva. The sequence continues at coordinate 9,105,605 of NC_090179.1, forward strand.
TCTTGTAGTTGTGGAAAGTGAAAGCTGAATCACGTTGTTTAAATATTTTCTCCCGTTGCTTTTGGCTCACTATGGGCTTCTCCCCATTCTTCCCCCTTGACTTTATCAGACTTTATGTCTCCACGTCCCCCCCATATGTGTGGATTTCATTCTATTTATTTGTGAATTTATTTAATTTTTGTGAAACTCTTTACGTTTATTTGTGGATAACAGTCTATTTGTTTGTAATAATGCAACAAAACCACCCCCATAAATGTGGACTTCTGTACAGGTATAACATGTAAACAAAAACAAAACAAAAATCTTCCAAAAGCCTTTTGTGGAACTTTTGGCTATAGTGAGAATCAGAAGTCAATGAGTATGTTAGATTTTAAGGACTCATGGACCAAACATATGTTCAGTAGGTCAAATATGGACTTCTGTACAATTAATTAAGACCTAATAAATTAATTTTATTTCGATTTTTAGTAGAATAACTTGCATCGAAATTTTTGTGTCCCCAACTGAGCAAGCCAAGCCAACGGCGACAGTGGCAAGGAACCAAAACTCCATCAGGGCATGATGGAGCAAAATAAACCCTGGGAGAGACTCAGTCGGGGTGCCAGTTCTCCCCTGGCCTATTATTAAACAGTTTATGATTATTATTCTGGCAACCTTACAGATCAGAAACCATATTAGATCAGAAAATAAAAAAATTCTGGGTATCACGCAAAAGACGGTTTTATTGAGGATGACACGTCGAATACTCAAGAATATGAATAATGGGGATGCGCATGCGCAACGGACGGTGATGGCTGCTTAAAATCGACGCTCTACCTCAGTTGTCTATTTTTCGATTTTATCTATCCCTACTAAGTTTTTGGCCGTATTTCATGTAAATCCCTTGTTTAAGTGGCAATACAGATGGCATCCAAACGAGAATTAATCCACTCCCCGGTGAAGAAAAAGCATAAAGACGAAGAGCGTCTTCACGACGCCATTGCTGAAATGCTCGATAAGCAACTGAGCGAAATTAAGCTAAGCATGACGACGATTGTCCGCGAGGAAATATCGACGATTACAGCACGATTGGATTCGCTGGAAAAGGATGTCAAATCAAATGGCAATAGATGTGACAGCATGCAAGCCACGGTGAGGGATGTTAAAAGGGACTCGATTGCTAACAAGTCCTGCCTAGAGGAGCTTCAGGAGAAACTATCCCTTTATGAAGATAAGTCCAGACAAAATAACCTACGGTTGGTGGGCCTACGGGAAGGAGCGGAAGGAGGGAATGCAATTCAGTTCTTGCAAACCCATATTCCGAAGTGGATTCCGGCTCTACAAGGGAAGACGATCGAGATCGAGCGGGCGCACCGCCTGTACGTGAATGAGGATTCCTCCAGGAATAGAGCGCGCACTTTGATTTTCAAGCTTCTTCGCTACAATGACCGACAGGCGATCCTGCAAGGAGCCAGGAGCGCATCACCTCTGAGCTACGAAGGGGGTAATTTGCGATTTTTTCCTGACTTCAGCAAGGGAACGTCCCAAAAAAGGAAAGCCATGGCTGAAGGGAGGAAACGTCTCCAACTACTAGGCATCGAGTCATTTCTGCTTTACCCTGCGTCGGTTAAAGTGCGTAACGTCCAGGAGCACTTGCTTTTCAAAACCCCCGGAGACCTGGAGCGTTTTATCTCGTCTCTGAGCGTTACTACGGAGATGGACACCGCCGCGCCTACAAGGATGCCTGAAGTGTAAACTCGGCCTTCTTGGTTTTGCATTATATCACTTGAATAGGGATACAGGTTTAATTTTCGCTGTGATGGACACTCAGGTGAGAGATGCTGATGTCTGAGTAACTGTTACCCCTCAAGTCCGAGTGCATGGCCTCGAGTAAAAAAAATTTCCAGGCAGATAAGAGAGTGTGTTCTCCCTCTCTGCAAGCTGCCGATAATAATTTGTTTTTTGAAGTTATGTGTTGGTTTAACTATTACAATGTTAAAACTACCAGGGTTTGCTATTTCTGTTATATTGCTTATGTGTTCCATGGGGGTGAATTTCTCATTGATGCGTTTGGTTTCTATGGTTACCTCTGTCTAACGTTTAGGCTATTATTACAGAATGACGGACTTTAATGTGATCTCGTGGAACGTCAATGGTCTAAACTCTCCCATTAAAAGATCCAAATGTCTAGACTATCTTCATCGCAAACGAGCTGACATTGCCCTAATACAAGAATCGCATCTCAAGGCTTCTGACGTCACCCGTTTTCAGAATAGACATTTTAAACTGATAGCCTCCTCATCGCATAATAGTGCTTCAAGAGGAGTTATTATAATTCAGAATAGAAGATTTCCGTTTCTAGTAGAAAAAACAGGAGGGGACGAAAACGGGCGATTTACATATGCTTCAGGTTCATGGAATAATTTAAAAATGGTTCTCTTTTCAGTATACTCCCCTAATAATTATGAGGTAGACTTTTTTCCATCTCTTACCAAATTCCTCTTTAACTTTGTCGACTATAATTTGATCGTAGGTATTGATGCTAATGCAGTTTGCAATCTCTCAATTGATAGATCCCTTCCCTCGGTTCACGGCGACCAGGCCTCGCAGTCACTAAATGAGCTCATTGTCGATAACGATCTATGCGATATCTGGAGAATGAAGAATGAGAACTGTAGAGACTATACTTTTTATTCAGCACGCCATAAATCATTCTCGAGGTTAGATTACATTCTGGTTTCTAAATCCCTTACCCAAGGCATAAATCATATTGATATTCTACCCATATTGATTTCAGATCACTCCGCTGTGATTTGTAATCTATCTCCTCCGATAATTCCTCTAAAATCCAGGAGGTGGCGTATGAATACAAGTCTTTTGCAAAATGAAGATTTTGTGAAACAATTACGTTCTAAATTATCTCAATTTCTCATAGAAAATTCGAGCTCAGCTACTAATCCACAAATTTTAACTAAGTGTTTTTTGAGAGGAAACTGTATTTCGTTTGCCTCCCATGTTAATAAATCCAGGACAAACCAATTAACTAATCTGGAGGCTCAGATTAAATGTGTAGAGAAGGATCTTAAAAAAAAATTTACAGAAGAGAAAAGCAGAACCCTGGGGAATTTAAAAATTGATTATAAGGCAATTCTACTAAAAAGGGTAGAATTCTTGATACACCGTACTAAACAAAACTATTATTTTAACGGAGAGCGGACAGGTAAATTAATGGCGTTAAGGTTGAAACGCAATGAGGCTTTGGCCTCAATAACTGCCATTAAGGATAATGCAGAGGTTCTTCACACAGCTCCTGGTGATGTAAACAGGATATTTAAGGAATTTTATGAGCATCTTTACAGATCAGAGGTGGGAACGAATAAACAACCTGTCATTGAATTCCTGGCAAACCTAGGCCTTCCCCATTTAAGGGAGGAGCAATGTGTCTTTCTTGACTCTCCAATAGAATTAAAAGAATTGAAGGAGGCTTTAGAGGCTATGAATAAGGGGAAGGCCCCCGGTCTGGATGGCCTACCACCGGAGCTTTATCTGGCGGTATGGGATCTAATTGGACCACTCCTCCTCGACTCTATAAATTTTGCCATAGATACAGGCTGTTTTCATAGAGACCAGAACAACGCTCTTATTTCTCTGCTGCTGAAAAAAGGGAAAGACCCCCTATTCTGCTCTAGCTACAGGCCGATTTCATTAATTGGTACGGACGTCAAGTTGTACGCTAAAGTTCTAGCCTATCGTCTGGGAACAGTCGCCAGCTCCCTAATTGCCCACGACCAGACAGGATTTCTTAAGGAACGTTGCGCCACGGATAACGTGCGACGTCTTTTGAACATTATCGACTCACCCGACCCGGTTAACGATCAACGTGCTATCCTCTCGCTAGACGCTGAGAAAGCCTTTGACCGGGTCGAGTGGACATATTTATGGTCGGTTCTAACCCATTTTGGTTTTGGCCCTCATTTTATTCATATGATCCAGACTCTCTATGTGAACTCTTCTGCACGGGTCTCAACGGGGCTGTGCTGCTCGGATGCAATTCCATTGAACAGAGGTACTCGTCAGGGCTGCCCCTTATCGCCCCTGTTATTCGCCCTTTCATTAGAGCCCTTAGCACAGGCAATTCGGCAGGACCACTTTATTTCTCCGATTACTATAGGCGACTCCAAGCATTCTATCTCTCTTTTCGCTGATGATATCCTTCTCTACATGTCTAAGGCCTCCTATTCTCTACCTCAGTGTCTTAAAATATTTAAGGACTTTAATGTCATAAGTGGGTACAAAATCAACTGGGGAAAATCTGTATTAATGCCCTTGTCAGCGTCGTCCAATACTGCATTAGCATCCTCCCTGATCCCAATCAGTAAATCATTTAAATATTTAGGAATTCAGATATTTCCCTCATTACAGACTATTTCTAAGGAAAACGTCCCCGGTTACGACTGTAACCTTAGTTCCCTGAGAACAGGGAACGAGACGCTGTGTCAGCTGACGCTATGGGGGGGAACGCCTCCAGCGTGACCGGTGTCTGAGCTACTATCAAATCACAGCAATCCTATTGACCGGCGACAGCCTATGATGTCATCAAGGTGCGACCAGGAAGTATATAAGGGCGCCTTGCAAACATGACACCAGCTTCTTCGTCTGAAGGGACTGTTCGCAGGCAGGCCCCGAGGCATGGCAAAAGTGACGCAGCGTCTCGTTCCCTGTTCTCAGGGAACTAAGGTTACAGTCGTAACCGGGGACGTTCCCTTTCGAAAGGGAACTCGAGCTGCGTCAGCTGACGCTATGGGGAACGATATACCCTCGCCGCCATGCCGAGGGGAGTGCATGCCTACTGGCAGTGACAACTGTCAGGACAAGCAAATTCAACTGAAATGCCTGAACCACTCCCCCTCTGGTCACATTAGGCTGTCAGTGACAGCATTCCCTACGGTCATAGCCCGAGCAGTGGCCTTGGGGCACCTTCATGTACCCTACCCCGGCCGCTCAAAGGCCTGGAACCAACCTGTTCGACAGAAGGGGTTCCTTTAAGGGAACGTGGCTAGGGGACCCGAGGGCGCCACAGCCAGTCACTATTTGGGAAGAACTTCACCGAATGCCACCAGGGAGGCTTGACCTGGCGTCACTATGCGGGACGCTTCCATCTGCCAGCCCAGTCTGTTAACAACAGAGTCTCTGGAAACTCGCCTCTGGAGAGGCATCAAGCTGAGGGACTGCGAACTGGCAGTGTCCGCCTCAGGCCGGAACTCAGAGACGGGCTATCCTGGAGAACAGCGCTCAGCGTAGTGCTTTCCCACCCTTGCTAGCGAGGGGAGTCAGCTGCTCGATCCTAGGATCTACCGAGCACATACATTACAGGGTTGCTCAGGAGGCCTGAGAAGGCCTACAGGCTGATCTCACAGGGAGGCCCCGAGGGGCCTACGACCAACTGACCAGGCCCAGGCGGCCGTAAGCTCACAGACAACCCTCATAAGAGGGGAGCTCTTAAGCCTGCCTGGTAGGTACCATGCTGTAGGCAACCTATGCAGGTCCCTGTCCTGTAGGGACCGCATAGCAGCAGTGTAACTCGTCGTGCTAGAGTATGCGCCCGCCATCAGGTGCCGAAGCCTGATGGCAGGAACCACTCACTAGCTGTCAGCTTGAGCCAGTTATGTGTCTCTGTCCAAGGAACTCATTCCCCCAGGGAGGCCCCGCAGGGCCTACTACTTGCCAGGCTACTCGTAGCCGGCACTGAGACAGACCAGGGAACGACCTCAGGGAGGCCTGGTGAGGCCTGCTACCTGATAGCAGACCATGCTAGCCACCCTGGCTAGCAACCATGCTCACTGTCATAGGAACCAGGAACCGGGGCTCACCCTCCGGGAGGCCTAGCGAGGCCTAATCCCTGTCACCCAGTGGCCGAGGCCCTGGATCACCCCCTCAGGGGAAGCCAGATGAGGCCTGCTGCAACCCAGCAGGCCCTCCGGGCGGCCTGGTGAGGCCTGCTACCTGCCATCTGGTGACTAGAGCCCAGGAACACCCCCTCAGGGGAGGCCAGAGGAGGCCTGCTGTACCTCAGCAGGCCCTCAGGGAGGCCTGAAGAGGCCTACTACCTGTTATCCAGCGCTAGTTCCCTGGAGTACCCCCTCAGGGAAGCCAGATGAGGCCTGCTGCATCCCAGCAGGCCCTCAGGGAGGCCCCGCGAGGCCTACTACCTATCATCCAGTGACTGAAGCCCAGGAACGACCCCTTGGGGGAAGCCAGACGAGGCTTACTGCTACCACAGCAGGCCCTCAGGGAGGCCTAGGGAGGCCTACTAACTGGGCTTGTAGCCATGCCAGCGACGAATGCTCGCTGGCAGGTCGGATGAATGCTGGCCGCTCCAAGTCGGGCTGACAGTGGCTGTCTGCTTGGCTGACGAAGACCTAGACATCCAGTTACCACCTGGGGAATCACCCCAGGGAGGCCATGATGGTCCTGCTTGTCGACGAGGTACTGCTGAAGCCGACATCGTCGGGGATATTCCTCCCAGGCGCACATTGGCCCGATGTCGCGACTCACCACTGCCAGGACTGCCCAAGCTGGCTGCTCACAGCCAGCTGGTAGCCCATGCACCTCCCGGGGCTGGCTTCATCCCGGAGGCTCACGGGGTCCTCCATGCGATGACGCAGTCCCATCCAGCAGTGCCTACAGACATAACCTAAACACATTGCCAAAAGCAGTGTACTCAGCAGAAAGTACCTAGACCCTCAAAGCGAGGGGAGTACAACTTACGTCACCTGTGTCAGGGCAGCCGCTCTTCCTTCATGCAGCGGCCTACCGTTCACGCTAGGGCGTCAGCCATGGCAATGCTTCGGCTTCCAGGGGAGCATCCGACCGAACCATTACGAAGCACGCAGGTTGCGAGTGCAGCTCAACCCGAGCCCTAAAAGGTGGAGCAGAAGACACAGAGCAGAGGGCAAAAAATATTCACAAATATGCTACCCACCGGCCCAACATCCTCCAGGATGGGGCCAGGGGCCGCCAGAAGGTGGCAGCCACAACAAGCTCTGGAAAGCGGGGTTTTCGCAAAACTAGCCCACCCACGTACAAGCGTGGGACGCCAAACCCCGCCCCACGACTACTGGCTAAGTCGCTGTTCATTCTGCTTCACACCAACCTGCATTACTAAAAACCGCAAAACGCAGAGAAGGGGGCGGGCCTTGGCCGGACGACTCTAATGTAAGAGGAGGCTGACTAGGGATGCGAAAGAAAATGCCCTGCAATATTCAAACCGAGGGCCTCGGGCGATAATTACTTTCCTTCTTTGGAAAGAAATGCCCCCCATCCCGCAAAAGCCTAGGCCAACCGATGCAGTGGCCCGGAGAGGGCCAGCCTACATAAGAGTATTATACGCGGCTCGGGGGAGCGAAAAAACCTCAATAATACTCCGTCCAAGCCCTGCGAGGCTAGACATAAATCTGTAGTTCGTGCATAAGCCTAAACTCACCCTCCCGTCTATGAAATTCCACGAGGGGCAACGTTGACCGCTTTACCCTGGGGTGGCTAAGAGCTTCCTGTTTGACTAGGAGAGCACACTCGCCTAAAACAACAGCACATTCCTACAAGAATGAGCGGTTGCCTCAATACTGCTTCATCACACAGAGAGAAGGCAAAAAAACTGTTCGCACAGCTGGGGAGCGCCTGGGGAGAAAATGAAGAAGAGCAGTAAATGAGATGTAATTCTTAACTCACCCACCTAAGGGAGGGATATTTCATTCACGCCAACAGCGTTGTGATACTATTCCTCTTATGTGGGAGTCCGCCTCTTTGCGCCCCGCCCTTAACCGCGGGGAGCATGAGAGGCGATGTTGGCACTCAGGCCCCGTCACTGGTCCGTATACCGTGACGCCTCCCGCCTGCCTGGGACCCGGATCTCAGCGGTGTGCGGGTCCTCGGACACCACCACCCGCGCTTCTGTGACACTGGCCCTCAGGCCCTGCTATCGCTGATATGGCGCACAGCTGCGCAGCGGGTCCGGGTATTTTCCCTGATTGAGATCCTGATTGAGAGCAGGTCTTCCCAGTATACTTGCAACACCGACACGGCGTAAAAGTAGCACCAGGCTGACCCGCTGCCGTGTATGCCCCGCCATCTAAACTTCTTGAAACATAGTTGAAAGAAGCTCAGATGGCAGGGTTGGAGCTCTTAGTGCCCCCGCCTACCCGGATCTTTTTAGATTATTCTTAACAGCAATCCGGGGCTAGAACACATACCCATATCCACCCATCCTCCAAACATCAGCATTTAACACCCGCTGATGTCCGTGAATACACTGAATATGGGTTCTTCCATACCCTCACGATCTCAGTCACGAGATCAGGAAGGAATGGAAAAGCTCAACTGAGTCGACGGTTTTATGGCCGGGGAGAAATCGATCGTTCCGCTTAAAGGAGCGATCTCTCCTTTAACGTGCATCCGCGCTCAGCCTCAGCGTGAGCGGGGATCACATCACTAATCTCAGATGCAAAAACGCTCTTCCCTCAGGTAGAGCGCTAGACGAGAACGGAGCGATCTCGGATTGAAAACTTCGCTCACATTACACACAATTGAACAAATGACTCCACAAGAGCTTGACTGTGCATGCTCTAGAGGTCTTCACGGGGCACCCGAGACCCGTGGACCCGGGATCCGACCCGGGACCCGTACGGGTTCGGGTCTATTTTTTAAATGGTCAGCCGGGTCCGGGTCGGGTCCTAATCTATTACTTCGGTTCCCGGGTCTGTTAATGTTGTAGCCTATGTAATACGTCAATCGGACTCGGAGAACACCTGGCCGTGAGAGTCAGCGCGGCTTGTGTGTTTTGTATAACTTACAAATTGCTAAATTAGGATAAGAAAAGTGTGAGCCGGGAAATGAGGTTTAGAAATACACAACAACAACAAAAACACAAGCGCTCTCTCTCTCTCTCTCTCTCTCTCTCTCTCTCTCTCTCTCTCTCTCTCTCTCTCTCTCTCTCTCTCTCTCTCTCTCTCTCGCGCTCTCTCTCTCTCTCGCGCTCTCTCTCTCTCTCTCGCGCGCGCGCGCGCTCTCTCAGCCGTTTAGAAAGCGGGCAGATTTAATGCATGCGCGCGGTAATAATGTACTCAAGAAAATATTTCAAATCAGCAACAAGACCTCAGGTGAACTGTCACATAAATGTTTTCTGTGATGCTCAAATTGCGTAAAAAAAGGCTCATATTTCAGGTTTCTCCAGCTGACGCGCGAGTGCAGTCTCCAGCGCGTGTGATGTTTCTATGGCAACCCGAGCTTCCGCAGTGACTGTAATGACTTTTAAAATAATATGAATGAACCGTCTTGTTTAATCTTAAAGTTCTGCTAGTCAGACTTGGCTCAGAGAGATTATGGCAAATAAATAATGGTAACGCAAGCGGCCATGGCACTAAACGAGCAATAGTTATTAGTTCAAAAGGGCAAACAATCAAAGTTATTATGCGAATTAACTCATAAATCCGTCACTGTGAAATAAAATTGACTTTTACAGCTGAAAATGAGTGAATTAAGCATGCTTGGAACAATTAATGAGGAATATTGTAAGGCTACATCACAATCAAGGTACAAGGAAGGGAGACAACGGCTATATATCGTTAGGTAGGCTGACTGAGACAAAGTTGTTTTTCGCAGCTTGTTCATTAACTTGTTAACAGCAGTATATTGTGTAATATGAGACAATCGGGTCCAGTCGCATCTGTGTCTTCCCGGCGGGTTCGGTTCCAGCTATCAAATAATAGACGGGTCCATGTTGGTTCCGGGTAATAGATTTTTGGCATTTTTCGGATCTGCACGGGTCCGGGTCCAGTTTTTGAAATAATAGACGGGTCCGGGTCGGATCTGTGTTGAACATTGCGGGTCTCTTCGGGTTCGGGTGCGAATTTTTGGACCCGTGAAGACCTCTAGCATGCTCTTAATCCCAGGCAGAAAATAAATGAATCTGGATTACCTTTGATTTGAAGCATTCAGACAAAAACAGGCCCTGAAGACGAAGATGCTGGTGTCATTCTTCTTCTTCTTCTTCTTCTGATTAATGGCGGTTCATATCTTTACGACATATATCGCCACCTACTGGACTACTACACAGGAGTGTGTAAAAGGATGCTGGCAACTGACACATTAAATCATAAAATCATAAAATAAGATCAAAACCTTCATACCCACCCCCAAAATTTATATATAAAAAAAAAGGGAACTAAATTCTTCTGCTTAACCCAGTATCATTAAGGTAAATAATAAGATGCTTGCTTCTTTGTTGCTGCATTCCTTGCTCCTGTAAAATATTATGGATGTCATTTTCTGCATCAGAGTCTTTCCATTTCTGTCTGTGTTGATCAAATTTCTTACATCTAAATAGGACATGTGTGACATCCTCCATGACTTTACATTCAGAGCATATACCATTACTTTTACCTATTAAGAATAAAGTGGAATTAAGGCCTGTGTGGCCAAACCTCAATCTGGTTAATACCTTCTTCGTGCCTATTAAGACCCAATGAGGTGATTATTTTCCCTTCAACATATTTCTGGTTCATATGATAGTATCTAGCATTAGTCTCTGATTCCCATTCATCTTGCCACCTTAGCATAATCTGTGATTTAATTAAAGCTTTAGCATCTCCTTTACCCAATGGAATGTGAATTTCTACTTGATCTAATTCCAGAGCTTTTTTAGCTAATTTGTCAGCTATTTCATTGCCATTGATTCCATAATGGCCTGGAATCCAACAAAACTGTATCGCTAGTCCAAGGCTTTTAAGATTTAAAAGAAGATGCTTAACCTCTAATACTAAATCTTCACGTATTGTTTTATCTGTTATAAAACTTTGTAGTACTGCCATAGAGTCAGTACATATAACAGATCTAAGAGGTTTAGTCTCTTCAACCCACCTAAGGGCAGTTATTATTGCAGTCATCTCTATTGAATATATTGATAAATGGTCACTCACTCTATACCCATATCTTTTTTCAAATTCTGGAATATAAATACCAATACCACAGTGACCTTTGGGTTCTTTAGAACCATCTGTAAATATTTTCAAATATCCATAGTATGTATTATTTAAATAACTTAGGCATGCTTCAGTATATCTTTGCTTATTTTGATGCTCACCTTTTTCCGCTAATAATTCAATATTTACCTCTGGAACAGGAAGCAGCCATGGGGGAACACAACTTAAGGCTAATGCAGGGCCATATTTCAACTCTTTTAATCCATAATGATTCACTAAATTGTCAATATTCCAACCAAACCCATTGGACTTTTTAGAATATTCCCAACAATCATTAATCACTGTCAGAGCTGGGTTGTTGAAACTTCCTTTTAACCTCACCCAATACGTAAGTGACAATTTCTCATACCTTAAATTAATAGGGGTTTCTTTAGATTCAACTAAAGCACTTGTAGGAGTTGTTTTAAAAGCACCAAGGGCAATCCTCAATGCCTTAAACTGCATTCTTTCGATTTTCTTGAGTGATGTCTTACAAGCCGAGCTATATATTATACAGCCATAATCAATATTTGATCTTATTAAAGATTTATATATATTAATCAAAGACAGCCTATCAGCTCCCCAATTATGTCCTGTGACCATTCTCATAAGGTTAATTACCTTTTTACACTTTGTTTCAATATATTCAATGTGATATTTCCATGTAAGTTTGGCATCCAACCATACTCCTAGGTACTTAAATTTTTCCCTTCTTTCAAGTTGCTGATCATAAAGTGTAATTTTATAAGTTTCAGGGACTTTTTTCCTAGTAAAATAAACAACCTGTGACTTTGAAATAGAAAATTTAAAACCCCAATCAATTCCCCACTGTTCTAGTACATGAATGTCCTTTTGAATCTTATCATTAACATATGAAATGTTACGTCCTCTTCTCCAAATGACAGCATCATCTGCATATAATAAACCTTCATTGTTATCTCCCAACTTTTCATATATATCATTGATCATTATGTTGAACAAGATAGGACTGATAACACTCCCCTGCGGAATTCCATTTTCAACAATAAATTCATCAGAGACTGCATCACCCACTTTGACCCTAATGGAACGTTCAGAGAGAAAGTCAAGTATGTAATTATACATTTTCCCATTAATTCCCAATTTTCCTAATTTAATCAACAAACCTTCTCTCCACATAGTATCATAGGCTTTCTCAATATCCAAGAAAACTGCTGCCATAACTTCTTTCATTATTAAAGTCTTTTCAATTTCATTACATACTTTAACCGGTGCATCAGTTGTTGACTTGCACCTCCTAAATCCAGTTTGATACCCTTTAAGTGGATTTATGTATTCTAGAAAATAATTCAAACGCCCAACAATAATTTTTTCCATTAATTTTCCAAAATGTGAAGTGAGTGCAATAGGCCTATAATTTCCTGGATCACTTGGATCTTTACCTGGCTTAGGAAATGGAAGGATTCTTGCCCATTTCCACATGCTTGGTAAATTACCTTCATTACACACTTTGTTAAACAGCTTAAGAACTTTCTCCAAAATATTATCAGGCAATTTTCTAAACATGGCATAACACAGGTTGTCCATCCCTGGTGCAGAGTATGTAGTATTACTCAATGCCCTTTTAAGTTCTGACATATTAATTTCAGAATCCATTATAGACATATTTGACTCTTTGATATGTAAAATATTCCTATTTATTTTCAGTACCTCTTCTTTCCTTTTCTTATACCGTTCCTCCAGGTGGCTACCCTTATGTATGTCTGCAAAAGCTCTAGCGAGCATATTGGCTTTTTCCAAATCTGAGACTGCATGGGTCCCATCTTTAATTAAGACAGACACCTGAGGAGGCTTAAATTTACCTATCATCTTTTTAATCATCATCCATACTTTATTTAAAGTGGTCTCTCTTCCTATTGTTGAACAAAACTGTCTCCATGAATCTCTCTTAGCCTCTTTAATAACCTTCCTTGCTAATGCCTTCTTCCTTTGATAAATTATCAGATTGTCTATTGTTAATATTCTACGCAGATTATTAAAAGCTTTATTCCTGTCCTTGATAGCCTCTGAACACTTATTACTCCACCATGGAACATTGGTTTGATTCTTTTGGTTTTGACTAATAGGAATGCTTTGGCTGGCAGCAACCAATATAAAAGAACTTACACTACTATTAATTTCATCAACTGTCTGATCATTATTACTTGATATGCTTTCCTCATTCCCACAGTTTTCTGCATATTTCTCCCAATCTGCTTTTTTAAAATTCCATCTTTGGGGCACATAACTCTGTTCTATATTAAATTCAATATCAACTGCACATGTAATTGGGAAGTGATCACTACCCATATTTGTGCTTTGATCTATTTCCCATTCACATCTACTGGCAATTTTTCTATCAACTAAAGTTAAGTCTATACAAGAACTTTCATTTTTGTAAACATTAATTCTAGTACCATAACCATTATTTATGCATACTAACATCCTATCATTCATCATTTCTTCCACTGCCTCACCATTCAAATCTGTCTGTTTACTACCCCATAAACTGTTATGAGCATTGAAGTCCCCACACCAAATCTCTCTGTGACTTCTCTTAACAATACTTTTCAATATCTCACTATGTAATCCTTTACATGGATTATAATAGTTAATAATAGTAAAATTACCACTACCTTTATTAAATATTTCAGTTACCACACATTCATGATCCTTAGTATTAATAAACCTATACGGTATTCCTAATTTAATAAATGTCATACACCCTCCTCCTCTGCCTTTTTCTCTATCACATCTAATGCAATTATACCCTTTCAATACAAAATCAATGTCTGATTGAATGTTTCTTGAATGCATATGACCTCAGGTTTTCCTTTCAGATTATGTATATATCGCTTAAATTCTTGCCCATTAGAAATTAAACTTCTGGCATTCCATTGAAGAATGAAAAGTACCATAATGCTTTTAATCACTATTTTGACCCTCATATTTTACTAATCAGTATCTCTTGAATTTTACTAGCTTATGACCTAAATCCTAAAAAGTCATTTGCTATATCCACAATTGCTTTAACCTTATTACTTCCCTGAGGAAGTTCAGTTGCTTTATTAATCACTGCACAAATGAAGGCAAGGAAATCATTTTTCTTGACCAACAATGTTTCCTCTGACATTTACTTTTGGAATTCATAGCACTCTGACTGTTGAGAATTAGGTCTAGGTCTACTAACTTGTTGGATTCTCTCGTTAGGTTGGCTCCTGTGATTTACTCTGCTTATTGAGTTGCTAACACTTGTTTCCCGTGATTGCTCTGGTGTTTTGGGGGGGGGGGGGGGGGGGGGAATTAGGTTAGCTCCTTTCTTTTCCATTTCAATTTTCTTAACCGCCTCAGCATAGGAAACTTTGTGAATAACTTTGAATTTTTGTATCTCTTTTGCCTCTTTGTGCTTCTCACAACCTCCATAAGCTGCACTATGATTGCCACCACAATTACAGCATTTTAACACTGCATCTTCCTCACATTTGCCATACTCATGTTCTCCTCCACATTTTGCACATCTAATTTTTCCTCTACATTGGCTAGCAGCATGACCATACCGTTGGCACTTAAAACATCTTAGCGGTGGCGGGATATATTCTCTCACTGAGTATGACATGTATCCCATTTGAACCCTACTGGGTAGTTCTTTCTTGAAGTTTAATAGAATAGATAGACTTTCTATTTTATCTTTACCTTTTGTCAGTCGCTTAGCTTCAACTAAATCATAATCTTTTAAACATTCCATTATCTCTTCTATTGAAACTGAAGTTGGGATTCCAGATATTACTCCTCTGACTTTAGATGCAGCACCCGGAATATGTGGTGTTACTTTGAGGTTGTTAAGTGTGGTTTTCTTGAGAATATTACTTTGTTGTTCTTTGGAATTTGCAAAGATGAGTTTCCTCCCATTCCCCATGAACCGCGTGTGATTAATCTTGCCTATTTCCTTCTCTATTGCTTTCGTGATATGTATTGGATGCAGATCTGGTCCACCCTTTTGATCAAATACCAAAATAACTTTCCAAACGTCGACTTGAGGTCTCAAGGGCATGTTACCCTCTGTTTTGGTCTATTTCGCCACAACTACTGATTCTATGGAATCCCCTTCACTCTCTGATCTTTGTCATACATTCTGCTTGTTGTAGTTAACAACCTCATCCCAAAACATATTACCTTCATCAAGTATATTGTCTAGGCTTAATGAAGTGAAAGATCCACCAGAAGTCTCAGCCATTGTCCAATTTACATTCACTGTGAGTAGTTTTATTTGATTTTACCGTCTGAGTTCAAAAGTTGCAATCGCCTAGCCTCCACTGTCTCCGACCCTAAACCTGCTGGTGTCATGTTTGCAAGGCGCCCTTATATACTTCCTGGTCGCACCTTGATGACATCATAGGCTGTCGCCGGTCAATAGGATTAGGCTTGTTTGAGATGCGCCTTGCCTCGCCTGAAATAAAGGCGAGACTAGGCGGCTGCAGTGAGGGGAGGAGTGAAAAAAGTGCAGGCAAGCCGGACAATTCTCTCTTCTCGTAGTGGATCAGACACCAGCGAGAGCAGGTGTGTGTGTGTGAGATTAGAGTTCTCTCTTCTCGTAGTGGATCAGACACCTGCGAGATCAGTTGCAGATATCGCGGGATTCACACTTGTGCGCTCTGTTGCTGATAAACTGGATGTAATTTAAGTTCTGTTGCTTTTATATGAAAATAAATATTATGAACAAGGCACCCAAAGTTTTTGTTATTTATTTCCTTTCGAAAGGCCTGCTTATCAAGCATTTTTACTTTAATTACACACATGTTTTTATATATTTTTATTAATATGACAACAATCACATAACCCACAGAAAGACCGAGAGTTTGAGAATATGCACACATAATTTATACACATAAAAACATGATACCAGAGTTTTAAATTCAAATATATTAAAAAACAACCTTGCATCACGGTTATTTAAACCAATGAGCATTAAGCTGTGTCGTCAGCAAGTCGTTTCCCATCATGCTTTTGCTCCGCGCAGTCGGTGGAGAGCAACTGCGCTCGACTGCAGAATCCGACACATCCGCCTCGCCATCGCGAGAGATTTTTGACATACGTCGGCATGACATCAGAGCAAGGCGGACCGCCCTCGGACACATTTCTAACCGGCATGCATCTCGCGCTGATCACCGGTGATCGATTCTGCGCAGATTTTGCTCATCTCAAACAAGCCTATTGCTGTGATTTGTGCTGCGTTCCACTCCACTTTAAGACACGCACTTGCAAACTTCCCTAAGCACTTCCCCTTGGGGGAATCCCTGCCGCCATTTTGAAGTGCGTTCCACTTCGTGAAGTGGACAAGGGAAGTTTGTATGGACAGACCCTTGCTCCCTCGATTTTGACCGAGTGAGCGAGTCTACTTCATATGTACACTTCAGGCAGCTTCATATACCACAATGCAACGCGATTGTGACGTCACCACATATCACGTTTAATTTACCCCACCACAAACAACTATAACTATTTTTAAAAACATTTAAAACAACCCAAACACATCCATATACATATAGAATGCTGCATTAAACAATTTCGTAAAGGTAAAAAATAAAATATATATTAACTCCATATGTGGATTCCAAGTGATCAAGGGCTTAGGGCGTTCCAGTTCAGTCCATTGCAGAGTTTCCGCCAGTAGTGGGCACTCATGCAACGTAGGCATGACGCACATCCGAGTGAACGAGACGGAGGGAAGTTTGCGAGTGAAGGGCATGATAAAAACGAACTGGAACGCAGCATTGATAGTAGCTCAGACACCGGTCACGCTGGAGGCGTTCCCCCCCCATAGCGTCAGCTGACGCAGCTCGAGTTCCCTTTCAAAAGGGAATTATAATTCGCTATTCACTACTATTAGACAAGATTTACAAAGATGGGACGTTATTCTAGCGTCACTGCAAGGCAGGATTGCAATCATTAAAATGAATATCCTCCCCCGACTTTTATTTTTGTTCTCTATGATCCCTTTATCTCCTCACAGAACCTTTTTTAAAGATATGGATTCCTTGATTAAAAAATTCATTTGGAACAAGAAACGACCTAGAATCAAACTCTCTACATTACAGAGAAGATCTGACAAAGGAGGCTTGTCACTACCGAACTTACAATTGTACTTTTGGGCATGCCAGCTGCGCTCTTTTAAGACTTGGCTAAAGGTTGATTCACAGATCGCCTGGCGGAACATGGAAGCATCAGCTGTGCTTCCGCATCGGCTCCAGGACATTTTATTCACGGGTTTATCAAAAAAAGACCTGAAGTTTGGGAATACAATTGTGCGCAATTCTCTTAAAATCTGGTATGAGGTGTGCAAATTCATGGGAATATCGTCTAAGTTCACATCTGAATCTCCGATTTGGTATAATCATAATTTACAATCCGATAACAGACCCTTTGTTTTTAAGCCATGGTCGGATCAAGGTGTATATACTCTGCGCGATTTAATCAATAATCAGGGCTTAAGGTCCTTTCAAGATCTGAAAGAGTGTTACAATCTTCCTGGTCACTCTTATTTTCTGTACTTAAGGTTGAGAAGCGCTATGCGCGCTTATGGAGTACCATGGAATTGCAACTTAGATTCTCACCCTCTGATGGACTGTGTGAATTTTGTGCAGGCACGAGGAGTAGTGTCATTCATTTACAACAGGCTGCTCAAGCACGGCTGTGGTATGCTCCCTATTATCACGATATGGGAAAAGGAACTGGCTCCTTGCAAACCAAACTGGGACTGGATATGGGACTCAATCCCAACGATGTCAAAAAATCTTGCCCATCAGTTAATACACTACAAACTGCTTCATAAGGCCTATGCCACTCCAAATATCTTGCACAAAATGAAGCGCTTGCCTAAAAAGATGTGTCTTAAGATGTTTTTTAAAAGCTTCCACAGAGTCCAAAGCTCTCAAGGCTAATAGAAGAGAGTTCCAGAGCCTTGGTGCCACTACACAGAAGGCTCTGTCACCTCTTGTTTTAAAACGTGTTCTAGGAACAGTTAAAAGGTCTTGGCCTGAAGACCTCAAAGAGCGACCAGAATTGTATTCATGCAGTATATCCTGGATATAAGAGGGAGCATGATCATGCAAGGCTCTGTAAGTAATGGTTACAATTTTAAACTGTACTCTAAAACTAATTGGAAGCCAATGTAGAGCCTTAAGTAAAGGTGTAATATGTGTTCGTCTGTTGGTCTTATTCACAAGTCTTGCAGCTACATTCTGTACCAATTGCAATTTGTCCATGGAGGATTTGTTTAAACAAGTGTACAATACATTACAAGAGTCGAGACGAGAGGAAATAAAAGTGTGAATAAGCATCTCCATGTCTTTTTTCGAAACCACAGATCTAATCTTAGCGATGTTCCTGAGATGGAAAAAACAGGATCGAACCACAGATTTAACATGACTGCTAAAACACATAGATTTATCAAAAATGACACCCAAATTTCGCACAACATTACAGTCTGAGGATGATATAGCCCCAATTGCCTGCCTCATCCTAGGAATAATGTTGTCTGGTGCAAAAATTAGCACCTCAGTTTTGTCTGGATTTAGTTGCAGAAAGTTGTCTGCCATCCAATTTTTTTATGGAGGCTAAACAATTGTGCAAAAAGGACAGTTTGTCCAACCTATCAGGACTAAAAGATAAATATAATTAAATATCATTAGCTTAACAATGGTATGATATTTCTCCAAAACTACCAATAATCTGCCCAAGAGGAAGCATATACAGGCTGAACAGCAACGGGCCATCTAGAAATAGGCCTGTAGTTTTCAAATAAAGAAGCATCAAAAAATGTATTTTTCAAGATAGGCTGAACAACAGCATACTTAAAACAGCTAGGAACTTGGCCTAGCTGAAGAGATAGGATTAAAAGTGAAACCAAACATATCATATCTTTGAGATGGTTTCATCGTGCCCACTACTTTATTGAAGTCATTCAAGGTAAAGGGGCAGAAAGAGTCCAGTTTTGAAGATGTGATCTTCAACTATATGATGGTTAGCTGATGGAACCAAGCCTGCCCTGACAGCTCTAATCTTGTCTACAAAATGAAACAAAAAGTGATTGCAGTCAACATTTAAAAACACAGGGACAATACATGCAGAAGGAGAAACAATGTTGTTAATAGTTTCAAATAGAGCCTTTGGATTCTTTTTACAGACAGAAATCAGATTAATAAAATAAGAGGATCTAGCCTCTTTAATCAATGTGTGTAAGTCCATAAAGAGCTCTTTAAGATACAAGCGGTGAACGTGTAGCTGAGTCGCTTTCCATAAGCACTCAGTTCT
Source organism: Pseudorasbora parva (assembly GCF_024679245.1). Taxonomy (NCBI): domain Eukaryota; kingdom Metazoa; phylum Chordata; class Actinopteri; order Cypriniformes; family Gobionidae; genus Pseudorasbora; species Pseudorasbora parva. The sequence goes on from NC_090179.1 coordinate 9,124,927, forward strand.
CCGACAGACACGTCTTAAGCTGTGAATGGCATTATTCATCCACGGCGATGAAGTGACAGATGAAGGTTCTCTCATTTTAAAAGGTGGCACTTTGTCCAACAACACAGTACAGTGATCATTAAAAGCCAGTGCATAGGCGTTTACATCATTCGAAATAAGAACCAGGCTTGAGTCGAATGCGGCTGAAAATTTCTCAACAGTACGCTGATTAATCAAACGTGAACAGGACTCTCGTTTTGCAGTGAGAGGATCCTCATCACACATAAGAAAAAAAAAAGCAGTTGTGATAAGTACATCTTCAATACAGACATTATTAATATTTACACCATAAGAAAAAACAAGATCGAGCATATGTCCCTTGTTGTGCGTAGGGCCAAAGACATGTTGAATGAAGTTAAAGGTGCATTATGTAGTATTTTTGCAGTCAAATATCCAAAAACCACTAGGCCAGTGTTATATATTTTGTTGAGTTGAGTACTTACAATATCCCACACTGTAAAAAAAAAAAATTGTTAGTTTTTGTTGGTTTAACTTAAAAAAGTAAGTAACCTGGTTGCCTTAAAAGTTTGAGTTTATTGAAATTAAAAATTTGAGTTGATACAATGAAGGAAATTTGTTTAATAAATAGAAACTCAAAATATTATCATATATGAACCACATAAAAAATTTGACAAATCATGAAAATAGCACAATTTGGCTCACAAGTTTCACTGCGTCATCAGAAATAAAACACACACAATTTCACAATATGCTTACAAAATCTTTTAATAATATTTTAATAAAGGCTGTCAATTCTCAAAAAGTGTTCACTGTATTAACTCAAAATTTTAATTTCAATGAACTCAAAATTTTAAGGCAGCCAGGTAACTTTTTTTCAAAATATTTTTTACAGTGCTAATGTTTCCAACTATTTGTAAATTGGGAGAAAATAGCTATTCTAACTAAGGATGTTTCAGCATAGCGTTTGAGCGAGTCGCCTATCAATCGCATCATATCTGCATTACCCTTGGTTTTATTCTGCAGAAGCGCTTTTACAAGACTTTCTGTTGTTTCTTCAGTATATCAAGGATGAGTTTTTTTGACAAAAAAAAAAAAAAAAGATTCTGACCCTGGAACCCATGAACTTGAACTTTCTAATGCATATAAATAGATTCCTTCTAATGCAGTGGTTCAAGGATGACCTTTTGAACTTATTTGTGCCCAAATACTCTTTGAACTTGAACATTCTATAAAGACTTTATGGCTACCTGTGGTTTCATCAGTAGGTCAAGGAAGACATTTTTTGACAAAAAAATTAAATAATTCTGACCCTAGGTTCCATGAACTTGAACTTTCTATACATATAAATAGATACTTCTGATGTTTTATTAGTTCTTCAAGGATGACCCTTTGAATTAATTTTTGGCCAAAGAGTCTTTGAACTTGAACCTTCTTTACAGACTTATGACGTTCTCTTGTTTCTTCAGTAGATCAAGGATGAGATTTTTTTGACCAAAAAAAATATATATACATATTATGACCCTGGATCCCATGAACTTGAACTTTCTATGCATATAAATAGATTCCTTCTGATGCAGTGGTTCAAGGATGAGCTTATGAACTTATTTGTGCCCAAATAGTCTTTGAACTTGAACATTCTACACAGACTTTATGACTACCTGTTGTTTCATCAGTAGGTCAAGGAAGACATTTTTTTGGCAAATTGTTTTTTAAAAAAATATGACGCTAGATTCCATGAACTTGAACTTTCTATGCATATAAATAGAATCCTTCTGATGTTTTAATAGTTCTTCAAAGATGACCATTTGAACTTATTTTTGGCCAGATTCTTTGAGCTTTAACCCTTCTTTAAAGACTTCTGACATTCTGTTGTTTCTTCAGTAGATCAAGGATGAGATTTTTTTTGACAAAAAAAAGATTCTGACCCTGGATCCCATGAACTTGAACTTTCTTTGCATATAAATAGATTCCTTCTGATGCAGTGGTTCAAGGATGACCTTTTAACTTTTTATCTTTGCCCAAATAGTCTTTGAACTTGAACATTCTACACAGACTTTATGACTACCTCTTGTATCATCAGTAGGTCAAGGAAGACATTTTTTGACCAAAAAAAAAAAAAACCATCTCACCCTAGATTCCAAGAACTTGAACTTTCTATGCATATAAATAGATTCCTTCTGATCTTTTATTAGTTCTTTCACAGATGACTCTTTGAACTTATTTTTGGCCAGATTCTTTGAACTTTAACCTTCTTTAAAGACTTCTGACATTCTGTTGTTTCTTCAGTATATCAAGGATGAGATTTTTTGACAAAAAAAAAAATTCTGACCCTGGATCCCATGAACTTGAACTATATTCTGCTGAAATATCAGAAGAGTCCCAGCTGTAACTGTCTAAGCATTCATACATTCAGAAACACTAATCTCCTCATTGCACAAGTTTTTTCGTATGCAATGCAAAAGCACTAATCACGTCATTGCACGAGATTTTTCCTATGCGATGCAAATTAATGCAAAAGCGCTAATATATTCATTGCGCAACGAGTTCTTATGTAATACATTAGCTAGAAAATGTTCCACTGAATATATTTCTTGAACCTTGTGTGGAATAGGATTTAGTCAGAATCCACTTCAATGCACTTCAATCCTGTAGGTCGAATGTGGATTCCTGTTAAATGCAATGCATATAATTAACTCGTTGTGCATTTAAGAGATTAGGGCTTTTGCATTGCATTGCTTTGCATTGCATTGCATACGAAAAACACTTGTGCATTGAAGAGATGGTGCTTTTGCATGGCATTGCATAAAATAAATCATTGTGCATTGAAGATAGCGCTTTTGCATTGCACTGGGGAGATTAATGCTTTTGCATTGCATTGCATACGAAAAACGTGCACTGAGGACATTAGTGCATTGTATACAAAAAAACTTGCTGTGCATTGAAGGGACATTGCCTTTGCATTGCATTGCATAAAATAAGTCGTTGTGCATTGAAGACAGCGCTTTTGCATTGCATTGCATTGCATACGAAAAAACGTGTGCACTGGGGAGATTAATGCTTTTGCATTGCATTGACTCGTCCTGCATTGACGATATTAGCGCTTTTGCATTGCATTGCATACGAAAAAACTTGTGCACTGGGGAGATTAATGCTTTTGCATTGCATTGAACTCATCATGCATTGACGATATTAGAGCTTTTGTATTGCATTGCATACAAAATAACTTGTGCACTGGGGAGATTAGTGCTTTTGCATTGCATTGAACTCATGCATTGAAGATATCTGCGCTTTGCAGATTAGTGCTTTTGCAAAAAACTTGCTGTGCATTGGAAAGATAGTGCTTTTGCATTGCGTTGCATAAAATAAATCGTTGTACATTGAAGATAGCGCTTTTGCATTGCACTGGGGAGATTAATGCTTTTGCATTGCATTGAACTCTTCATGCATTGAAGATATTAGCGCTTTTGCATTGCATACAAAAAAACGTCTCGGTTACGTATGTAACCCTCGTTCCCTGAAGGAGGGAACGGAGACGTACGTCAGAACTGAACCGACGAATGGGATCTTACTTTAGAGACCAATCCTACTTCGAGCATCTAACAACGAGCCAATGAAATTTGGCATGCGATCACGCATTCCACGCTCCGCCCCGCAGCGCGGGTATAAAACAGGAAGTGGAATGATAGATCAGCGCTTTTCCTGCTGAGGAGCCGAAAGGTGACCGGACTCCCAGCGGAAGCACAGCACCTGGCGACGGGACGTTCGTCTCCGTTCCCTCCTTCAGGGAACGAGGGTTACATACGTAACCGAGACGTTCCCTTTCAGTCGGTCACGTTCGACGTACGTCAGAACTGAACCGACGAATGGGATCCCTATGGAAAATGCCAGGATGCTGGCCCTTCCAGCGTCCTGCTTGAGCGCACTGCACCATCTAGTATGGTACGGAAGTCAGGGCTCCAAGCAGGGAGTACAGTCACTGCTGTTTCTGCAAGACCCACTCAGAATGACTATTGGATAACGCTGGGAAAGCGTGCCTACCTCGTTCTTGAGAGAGAGGGCACGCTGCGGGGCCACGCCCTTCAGGGAAGGAGAGGTGGCAGAATACACATAAGGACTAACCTGGCAGGGTAGTGCAACATATGGCAGTCTCTGGGGTGGTTCCAGCCTGATTGAAGGGGGGAAAGAACACGCCCAGAGACGACAGAGCGGGCTCTGTCGAGGGAAAGACACGGGGCTAGCCCGAAGGGTAGCTGATACCGTGGAAGAATACACATATGGGGTTGCCGTGAGGGAACCGCTACATATGGAACCCAGCCTACAGCCACGTTTCACAAGCATACGGGTGCAGGCCTGGCGTCAGACGGTCCGCAACGTCTGACACCGGAGGGGTGACGGAGGAGCTCGACAGGGTTAGCTGGTTTCCCGGGGAACACAACTGGAGACAATAGACGCACGTATCCGGCCCAGAGGGCGGGAGTGGCGTTTCGCAAGCCGACACTTAGAACGGGCACTTAGCGCTCCTGGCCACTGGGGGCGAGGATGCGGGAAGATACCGGCTCTACACGTAAGCTGTAGAATCTAGCAAACGTGTTAGGTGTCGCCCAGCCCGCAGCTCTACATATGTCTGTCAGCGAGGTGCCTTGAGCCAGCGCCCAGGAAGAAGCAACACTCCGAGTGGAGTGTGCTCTTACACCGAACGGGCAAGGCACGTCTTGGGACTGGTAGGCCAAGACTATAGCATCCACTATCCAGTGGGCTAACCTCTGCTTGGAGACAGCCTTTCCCTTCTGCTGGCCTCCGTAACAGACGAAGAGTTGCTCTGAGGTCCGAAGGCTTTGGGTCCGGTCAACGTAAGCGCGAAGAGCGCGGACCGGACACAGCAAAGCCAGGGCTGGGTCTGCCTCCTCCGAAGGCAGCGCTTGTAGGTTCACCACCTGATCCCGGAAGGGAGTGGTAGGAACCTTGGGCACATATCCGGGCCGGGGTCTCAGGACAACGTGAGAGTTACCTGGCCCGAACTCTAGGCATGATTCGTTGACCGAAAGTGCATGCAGGTCCCCTACCCTCTTGATCGAGGCCAATGCCGTCAGGAGCACTGTCTTCATTGACAAGATTTTAAGCTCACAAGACGCCAAAGGCTCGAAGGGAGGGCTCTGAAGTGCTCTGAGCACTAGAGCTAAGTCCCAAGAGGGTATCGAGGATGGACGAGGAGGATTTAGTCTCCTCGCACCTCTGAGGAACCTGACGATTAGGTCGTGCTTCCCCACGGACTTACCTTCTACTACATCATGGTACGCTGCTATTGCTGCAGCATATACCTTGAGGGTGGAGGGAGACAGCCTTCTCTCCAACCCATCTTGCAGGAAGGAAAGCACGACACTGATCGAACACCTTCGGGGGTCTTCCCGGCGGGAAGCGCACCACTCAACGAACAGGTTCCACTTCAGAGCATAGAGGCGCCTCGTAGAGGGGGCTCTAGCTGAAGCGATGGTGTCTACGACAGCTTGTGGTAGTCCATCTAGAACCTCCGCGTCCCGTCCAGGGACCAGACATGAAGATTCCAGAGGTCTGGACGCGGGTGCCATAGCGTGCCCCGTCCCTGAGAAAGAAGGTTCTTCCTCAGGGGAATCGGCCAAGGAGGGGCTGTCGCGAGGAGTGTGAGTTCCGGGAACCAGGTCCGGTTGGGCCAATACGGCGCAACTAACAAGACCTGCTCCTCGTCCTCCCTGACCTTGCACAGAGTCTGTGCAAGAAGGCTCACTGGGGGAAACGCATACTTGCGTAGGTCCCGGGGCCAGCTGTGCGCCAGTGCATCTGTGCCGAGGGTACCCCCGGTCAGGGAATAGTACCACTGGCAATGGGTCGAGTCCGGAGAGGCAAACAGGTCGACCTGTGCGGCTCCGAACTGGTCCCATATCAGCTGGACCGCCTGGGGGTGGAGTCGCCACTCTCCCGGAGGTGTCGGCTGACGAGAGAGCTCGTCGGCTGTCTGGTTCAGCACACCAGGGACATGAATGGCCCGAAGCGACCTCAGCTGCTTCTGACTCCACAGGAGGAGGTGGCGGGCGAGTTGGAGCAAACGACGGGAGCGTAGACCACCCTGACGGTTGATGTACGCAACGGCCGTGGTGCTGTCCGTACGGACCAGTACATGCTTGCCACGCAGCGGCCCCTTGAGGCGGCGGAGTGCCAAGTGTACTGCCAGTAACTCGAGGCAATTGATATGCCAATGCAATTGCGGCCCGTCCACAGACCAGCAACTGCATGCCCGTTGTACGTGGCCCCCCAGCCGGTGGCGGAGGCATCCGTGAATAGCACAGTATGCCTGGACACTTGTTCTAGGGGCACCCCGGCCCGGAGAAACGAAGTGTTGGACCACGGGCTGAAGGTTTGGCGGTAGTAAGGAGTCACTGGGACCCAGTACTGACCGCTCTGCCACGCCCACCTCGGGACTCAGCCATTGAGCCAGTGTTGAAGCGGTCACATATGAAGCAATCCGAGCGGCGTGACCTCGGCTGCAGATACCATATGCCCCAGGAGCCTCTGAAAGAATTTCAGTGGGACCGCTGTCCTGCTCTTGAACATATTCAAGCAGTTCAACACCGACTGGACTCGCTCCTCGGTGAGGCGCGCCGTCCGGTTGACCGAGTCCAGCTCCATACCGAGATAAGAGATCCTCTGTGTGGGACAGAGTTTGCTCTTCTCTCGGTTGACCCGAAGGCCCAACTGGCTGAGGTGACTGAGCACCAGGTCCCTGTGTTCGCACAACTGGTCCTTCGACTGGGCTAGGATCAGCCAATCGTCGAGGTAGTTGAGAATCCGAACGCCGCGTTCTCTGAGCGGAACAATGGCTGCCTCCGCGACCTTCGTAAAGACGCGGGGCGACAGGGACAGCCCGAAGGGCAGGACCTTGTACTGATATGCTTTCCCCTCGAACGCAAAGCGTAGGAACGGTCTGTGTCGAGGGAGAATAGACACATGGAAGTACGCGTCCTTCAGGTCGATCGCTGCAAACCAATCCTGGGGACGGATGCATTGGAAAATGCGTTTCTGCGTCAACATCCTGAACGGGAGCTTGTGCAGGGCCCGATTCAGAACTCGCAGGTCCAGGATTGGTCGTAACCCACCCCCTTTCTTGGGCACAATGAAGTAGGGGCTGTAGAACCCCGTCTTCATATCGGCTGGAGGAACCGGCTCGATCGCGTCCTTCGCCAGTAGGACCTCGATCTCTGACCTCAAGACCTGAGCATCGCTGCTTCGCACGGAGGTGAAGAGGATGCCCTTGTACTTGGGCGGCCGCCGCGCAAACTGAATCGCGTAGCCGAGGCTGATGGTACGGATGAGCCAGCGAGACGGCCTGGGGAGACCTAGCCAGGCCCCCAGAGACCGTACAAGCGGGACCAACGGCACCACAGACGTGCCCGGGGTGGGGCAGCGAAGCGGAGTACTCTGGCCCGACTCGGGAGGCCCGGAAGCGGCCCGTAGTGTTGCCTGAGCACTCCTGGTTTGGACAGAGAGTGGGTGAGAAGGTCCGGAGGTGTCCTCGGAGCCCACTCTGCTGCCCACTGCCCGGAGGCAGGGAAGTGAAGCACTCAGCCCCGACCCGGAAGGCCCGTGGGCGGCCCGGAGTGTTGACTGAGTGCTCACGAGAGAGGCAGTGCGTGGGTGAGAAGGCCCGGGGGCGTCCTCGAGGCCCACACAGCTGCCCCCTGGCGACGGGAGGGTAGGAAAGGAGTGACAAGGCCCGTGGGCGTCGCACACTGCCAACCTGACCCTCTTGGGGCCCAGAGAGAGAGGAAATTGCTCTTTTGGTGAAAATTTGGGTACCGCTGGACTCCGGAGAGCCAGCGGCAGAGATGTAGTGACCAGTGGTGCCCCCCCGGTCCTCCTCCGGGGGGGGGGGGATGCGGACATCATCTCCCTCAGAGCAGCTCCTTTTCTCCCTGGGCTGCCCGTCTCAGGGCCGCTTCCCCTTACGTTTGCCGGCAGGTTTCGCGGGCCCTTGGACGGGTTGGGCGGCCCCCTTGCGTCCGGCACCCTGCTTCGCGGGTGGAGGCTGCTGCTTGGGCTTGGCAGGGGCGGAGGCGGACGCCGGGGGACGCCCTCGGCGACGAGCAGACTGGGGGGCTGCCCCGGGCGGCTGGGTGGAGGCAGCAGCGGGCCGCCGGGGCAGGATATTCTTGATGGCCTCCGTCTGCTTCTTGGCCACCGAGAACTGCTGGGCAAAGTCCTCGATGGCGTCGCCGAAGAGGCCGGCCTGACAGACAGGGGCGTTCAAATACCGAACCTTGTCCGAGTCACGCATGTCTGTCAGGTTCAGCCACAGGTGGCGTTCCTGGACCACCAAAGTGGACATTGCCCGACCCAGGGAGCGTGCCGTGACTTTCGTCGCCCGGAGGGCGAGGTCCGTCGCGGCACGCAGTTCCTGCATAACTGCCTGGTCGGAACCACCCTCGTGCAGTTCCATGAGCGCTTTGGCCTGGTGGACCTGCAGGAGCGCCATGGCGTGCAAAGCTGATGCAGCTTCTCCGCAGGCTGAGTAAGCCTTGCCCGTCAAGCCGGACGAGAACTTACACGCCCGGGAGGGGAGACACGGGGCGTGCCTCCAGTCCGCAGCGGTCTTAGGACACAGATGCATCGCAACCGACCGCTCGACTGGAGGGATCCCCTCGTAGCCCTTAGCTGCACCACCATCGAGAGTGGTGAGGATGGAGGAGTCAGTCGATCGCTGGCGAGCGCTATACGGCGCCACCCACGACTTTGTGAGCTCCTGATGCACTTCCGGAAAGAATGGCACCGGGGCGGGACGCTGAGAACCAGCGCGACCCGTCCCGAGAAACCAATCGTCCAGCCGCGAAGGTTCGGGACGTGGTGGAGGGTTCCACTCAAGCCCGACACTTGCGGCGGCCCGGGCAAGCATAGCCGTAAGTTCCGGGTCAGACTCGGGCAACGCTGTCACACCCGAAGGGGGCAACGCAGCCGAGTCTTCATCCTCGGAACCCATTAGCTCATCCCCCGATGCAGCAACCGACATCTGGTCCTCCGCCGGAGCCCCAAAAGAGACGACTGGCGCTCCACGTGGGAGGTCAGCGCTCCCTTCCGGAAGCTCCACCGGTACAGTGGAGGGGGGAGGGGCCCGAGGAGCCGTGAGACCCGTCGGGTTTACCCTGACCGACACCCTCAGGTCCCCACCAAGGTCATCAGCCAAAGTAGTAGCCCTCTGCTTTGCAGCTGGAGGACCACTAGATCGGGGGATGGACGATGGCGTTCCACCTCTTCTGAGGTACTGGAGACGGGACCGCAACACTGCAATGGACATATTCCCGCAATGGGAACATGTCTCATCCACGAACGCAGCCTCAGCGTGCTGTGCGCCCAGACACGAGAGACAACGAACGTGTCCGTCAAGCGGAGACAGAAATCGACCGCACCCAGAAACACACGGCTTGAATGACATCTTGAAAAAGACGCAGGGTCAAACCGTGTTGCTCTTTTGTGAAATGGAAGTCGCTCTTTTAGTGTGCTGAAGCACTCAGGGAGATGACCGCGGCTCCACACAGTTCGATCTGCAAGCCTGTGTGAGCTCTCAGTGATGTTTTTGTGTGTGTAATGTATACGCCCAGCGAACCAACTCTTATAAGGAAACGCTCAGCGAACCAACAAGCTCTTTATCACTGAAGGACGGTCTCTCGCTGACACGCCGTATCACCCGCACTGGCAGACTCTCTTTCACAGGAATTTTTTGACTCGTAGTCAGAAAGCTCTTCGTAGAAACAGCAAATGAAACTGTTCGGCTCCGAAGTAGAAAGCGCTGATCTATCATTCCACTTCCTGTTTTATACCCGCGCTGCGGGGCGGAGCGTGGAATGCGTGATCGCATGCCAAATTTCATTGGCTCGTTGTTAGATGCTCGAAGTAGGATTGGTCTCTAAAGTAAGATCCCATTCGTCGGTTCAGTTCTGACGTACGTCGAACGTGACCGACTGAAAGGGAACTTGCTGTGCATTGAAGAGATGGTGCTTTTGCAATGCATTGCATAAATTAACTCGTTGTGCACTGAAGATAGCGCTTTTGTATTGCATTGCATACGAAATAACTTGTGCACTGGGGAGATTAATTCTTTTGCATTGCATTGAACTCTTCATGCATTGACGATATTAGCGCTTTTGCATTGCATTGCATACGAAAAAACGTGCACTGAGGAGATTAGTGCTTTTGCATTGCATTGTATACAAAAAAACTTGCTGTGCATTGAAGAGATAGTGCTTTTGCATCATAGAAAAAAGCTCGTGCAATGACGCGATTAATAATTTTACATTGCATTGCATACGAAAAAACTTGCGCAACGAGGAGATTAAAGCGTTTGCATTGAGCTCGTCATGCATTGAAGATATTAGCGCTTTTGCATTGCATTGAACTCTTTGTTGCGCATTGAAGAAATAAGTGATTTTGCATTACATTGCATAAAGAACTCGTGCATTAAAAAGGTTATTGCTTTTGCATTGGATTGCATTGCATTGCATAACGAAAAACTCGTGCATTGAAGATTTTGCATGCATGCATACAAAACTATTTGTGCATTGAATGAATTGGGTTTTGCATTGCATTGCTTAAAGACCTCGTTGTGCAGAAAGAGATTAGTGCTTTTGCAATGAAATGCATATAAAAACTCGTTGCGCATTGAAGAAATGTGCTTTTGCATCATAGAAAAAAAGCTTGTGCAATGACGCGATTAATAATTTTACATCGCATTGCATACGAAAAAACTTGTGTAATGAGGAGATTAAAGCGTTTGCATTGAGCTCGTCATGCATTGAAGATATTAGCGCTTTTTTCCATTGCATTGAACTCTTTGTTGCGCATTGAAGAAATAAGTGATTTTGCATTACATTGCATAAAGAACTCGTGCATTAAAAAGGTTATTGCTTTTGCTTTGGATTGCATTGCATTGCATAACGAAAAACTCGTGCATTTAAGATTTTGCATGCATGCATACAAAAACTATTTGTGCATTGAATAAATGTGCTTTTGCATTGCTATGAATTGCATAAAGAACTCGTTGTGCAAAAAAAGAGATTAGTGCTTTTGCTTTGCATTGCATATAAGAACTAGTTGCGCATTGAAGGTGTTAGCGCTTTTGCCTTGTATTGCATTTAAGAATTCAGGGTGCAATGAAAAGATTAGTGTTTTTGCATTCCATACGAAAAAAACTTGTGTATTGAAGATTTTGCATTGCATTGCATATAAGATCTTACTGTGCATTAAAGAGATAAGTGCATTGATAGAGAGTTGTGCATTGAAGATATTTTGCATTGTCATGCAAAACTCGTCATGCATTGAAGATGGTTATTCTCTGTGCAATGACGAGTTTAGTGCGTTTGCCAACTTGCATTGACTCTTTTTTACATTGAAGAGATTAGAGGGTTTTCAATACAAGAACTCGTGCTGCATTAAATAGATAAGTGCTTTTGAACTTAGTGCTGTTTAGATTTTAGCACTAATCTAGTTAAATGGAGGTTTCCCATTACTAACCAGGAGTCCATGAGACCCTGCTGAACTTCATGGAATCAATGAGCTCGACTTATCTATAAATATTAAAAGATTCATACTGATGTTTCATTAGTCATTCAAGGAAGATCTGTTGAAGTTATTTTTGGCCAACGAGTGTTTGAACTTTATGTGTAAATATAGACTTAAAGACTTTATGGTGTTAAATCAGAAGATCAAATTAACTTTATCACGAAAAAAAAAAAAAATTGAACTTGAAATTACTAAAAAAAACGGATAGATACATTCTGATGTTTATCAAAAGTTCAAATATTTTTTTTAACACAGGTTTTTTTTCTTCAAAGTTTAAAGTGGAACTTTCTATGCATACTAATAGGTTCCTTCTATTAGCTGTTTCATCTTTACTTCAAGTATGAGTTTTTGAATATATTTTTGGGCAAAGATTTTAAATTAAATTTAAATTCATATGCATAGGTTTTCTGAAGTTTTATCAGAAGTTCAAAAATGATTTTTTTGAACATTTTTTCTGAACCTTGATCCCATGACCCTTTGAACTTATTTTTGGCCAAAGAGTCTTTGAACTTGAACCTTCTTGACAGACTTATGACTTTCTGTTGTTTCTTCAGTAGGTCAAGGGTGAGATTTGTTTGATAAAAAAAAAGATTCTGACCCTGGATCCCATGAACTTGAACTTTCTATGCATATAAATAGATTCCTTCTGATGCAGTGGTTCAAGGATGACCTTTTGAAATGTTTTGTGGCCAAATAGTCTTTGAACTTGAATATTCTACACAGACTTTATGACTACCTGTTGTTTCATCAGTAGGTCAAGGAAGACATTTTTTTGGCAAAAAATAAATAAAAATCTGACGCTAGAGTCCATGAACTTGAACTTTATATACATATAAATAGATTCCTTCTGATGTTTTATTAGCTCTTCAAGGATGACCCTTTGAACTTATTTTTGGCCAAAGAGTCTTTGAACTTAAACCTTCTTTAAAGACTAATGACTTTCTGTTGTTTCTTCAATAGATCAAGGATAAGATTTTTTTGACAAAAAAAAAAGATTCTGACCCTGGATCCCATGAACTTGAACTTTCTATGCATATAAATAGATTCCTTCTAATGCAGTGGTTCAATGATGACCTTTTGAAGTTATTTGTGGCCAAATACTCTTTGAGCTTGATGATTAAATACAGACTTTATGACTACATGTTGTATAATCAGTAGGTCAAGGAGGACATTTTTTGGCAAAAAAAAAAAATAAATAAATAAACTTCCGACGCTAGATTCCATGAACTTGAACTTTCTATACATATAAATAGATTTCTTATTATGTTTTATTAGTTCTTCAAGGATGACCCTTTGAACCTATTTTTGGCCAAAGAGTCTTTGAACTTGAATCTTCTTTACAGATTTATGACTTTCTGTTGTTTCTTCAGTAGATCAAGGATGAGATTTTTTTTGACAAAAAAAAAAAAAGATTCTGACCCTGGACCCCATGAACTTGAACTTTCTATGCATATAAATAGATTCCTTCTAATCAGTGGTTCAATGATGACCTTTTGAACTGATTTGTGGCCAAATAGTCTTTGAACTTGAATATTCTGCACAGACTTTATGACTACCTGTGGTTTCATCAGTAGGTCAAGGAAGACATTTTTTGACAAAAAAAAAAAAAAAAACTTCTAACCCTAGATTCCATGAACTTGAATTTTCCACACATATAAATAGATTCCTTCTAATGTTTTAATAGCTCTTCAAGGATGACCCTTTGAACTTATTTTTGGCCAAAGAGTCTTTGAACTTGAACCTTCTTTACAGACTTATGACTTTCTGTTGTTTCTTCAGTAGATCAATGATGAGATTTTTTTGACAAAAAAAAAAAAAAAAGATTCTGACCCTGGATCCCATGAACTTGAACTTTTTTTGCATATAAATAGATTCCTTCTGATTCAGTGGTTCAGGGTTGAACTATTGAACCTATTTGTGGCCAAATAGTCTTTGAACTTGAACATTCTACACAGACTTTATCTGTGTCTTTATCTTTACCTGTTGTATCATCAGTAGGTCAAGGAAGACATTTTTTGGCAAAAAAAAAAAAAATAATAATAATAATTCTGATGCTAGATTCCATGAACTTGAACTTTCTATGCATATAAATAGATTCCTTCTGATGCAGTGGTTTCAAGGATGACCTTTTGAACTTAATTTTGCCCAAATAGTCTTTGAACTTGAACATTCCACACAGACTTTATGATTACCTGTTGTTTCATCAGTAGTTAAGGAAGACATTTTTTGGCAAAAAAAAATCTGATGCTAGATTCCATGAACTTGAACTTTCATACATATGAATAGATTCCTTCTGATGTTTTAAAAGCTCTTCAAGGATGACCCTTTGAACTTATTTTTGGCCAGATTCTTTGAACTTGAACCTTCTTTAAAGACTTCTGATATTCTGTTGTTTCTTCAGTATATCAAGGATGAGATTTTTTTGACAAAAACAAAGATTCTGATCCTGGATCCCATGAACTTGAACTATATTCTGCTGAATTATCAGAAGAAGTCCCAACTGTAACTGTCTAAACATTCATACATTCAGAAACACTAATCTCCTCATTGCACAAGTTTTTTCGTATGCAATGCAAAAGCACTAATCGCGTCACTGCACAAGATTTTTCCTATGCGATGCAAATCAATGCAAAGCGCTAATATATTCATTGCGCAACGAGTTCTTATGTAATACATTAGCTAGAAAATGTTCCACTGAATATACTTCTTGAACCTTGTGTGGAATAGGATTTATTCAGAATCCACTTCAATGCTGTAGGTCGAATGTGGATTCCTGTAAATGCAATGTATATAATTAACTCGTTGTGCATTTAAGAGATTAGGGCTTTTGCATTGCATTGCATTGCATTGCATACGAAACAAACTTGTGCACTGGGGAGATAAGTGCTTTTGCATTGCATTGAACTCTTCGTGCATTGAAGATATTAGCGCTTGTGCATTGCATGCCATACAAAAAACTTGCTGTGCATTGAAGAGATAGTGCTTTTGCATTGCATTGCATAAAATAACTCGTTGTGCATTGAAGATATCGCTTTCATATTGAATTGCATACGGAAAAAATTGTGCAATGGAGGGATTCGTGCTTTTGCATTGCAGTGAACTCGTCCATGCATTGAAGACATTAGCGCTTTTGCATTACATAGCATACGAAAAAACTTGTGCACTGAGGAGAATAGTGCTTTTGCATTGCATTGTATAAAATAACTCGTTGTGCTTGAAGACAGCGCTTTTGCATTACATTTCATACGAAAAACTTGTGCACTGGGAGATTAATGCTTTTGCATTGCATTGAACTCGTCCTGCATTGACGATATTAGCGCTTTTGCATTGCATAAGAAAAAACTTGTGCACTGAGGCGATTAGTGCCTTTGCAAAAAACTTGCTGTGTTGGATTCCTTCTATTGCAGTGGTTCAAGGATGACCTTTTGAACTTATTTGTGCCCAAATACTCTTTAAACTTGAACATTCTATAAAGACTTTATGACTACCTGTGGTTTCATCAGTAGGTCAAGGAAGACATTTTTTTGACAAAAAAAAAAAAAAAAAAAATCCCACCCTAGATTCCATGAACTTGAACTTTCTATGCATATAAATAAATTTATTCTGATGTTTTATTAGTTCTTCAAGGATGACCTTTTGAACATATTTTTTGGCAAGATTCTTTGAACTTGAACCTTCTTTAAAGACTTCTGACATTCTGTTGTTTCTTCAGTAGATCAAGGATGAGATTTTTTTGACAAAAAAAAAGATTCTGACCCTGAATCCCATGAACTTGAACTTTCTATACATATAAATAGATTCATTCTGATGCAGTGGTTCAAGGATGACCTTTTGAACTTATTTGTGCCCAAATAGTCTTTGAACTTGAATATTCTACACAGACTTTATGACTTTCTGTTGTTTCTTCCATATATCAAGGATGAGATTTTTTTGACAAAAAAAAAAATCTGACCCTGGATCCCATGAACTTGAAGTTTCTATGCATATAAAAAGATTCCTTCAATGCAGTGGTTCAAGGATGACCTTTTGAACTTATTTGTGCCGAAATACTCTTTAAACTTGAACATTCTATAAAGACTTTATGACTACCTGTGGTTTCATCAGTAGGTCAAGGAAGACATTTTTTGACAAAAAAATAAATAAAAAATCTGACCCTAGATTCCATGAACTTGAACTTTCTATGCATATAAATAGATTCCTTCTGATGCAGTGGTACAGGGATGATCTATTGAACCTATTTGTGGCCAAATAGTCTTTGAAATTGAACATTCCACACAGACTTTATGATTACCTGTTGTTTCATCAGTTGGTCAAGGAAGACATATTTTGGCAAAAAAATAAATCTGACCCTGGATCCCATGAACTTTAACTTTCTATGCATATAAATAGATTCCTTCTGATGCAGTGGTTCAGGGATGACCTATTGAACCTAGTTGTGGCCAAATAGTCTTTGAACTTGAACATTCCACACAGACTTTATGACTTTCTGTTGTTTCTTCAGTATATCAAGGATGAGATTTTTTTGACAAAAAAAAAAAAAGATTCTGACCCTGGATCCCATGAACTTGAAGATTCTATGCACATAAAAAGATTCCTTCAATGCGATGGTTCGAGGATGACCTTTTGAACTTATTTGTGCCGAAATACTCTTTAAACCTAAACATTCTATAGACTTTATGACTGCCTGTGGTTTCATCAGTAGGTCAAGGAAGACATTTTTTGACAAAAAAATAAATAAAAATCTGACCATAGATTCCATGAACTTGAACTTTCTATGCATATAAATAGATTCCTTCTGATGCAGTGGTTCAGGGATGACCTATTGAACCTATTTGTGGCCAAATAGTCTTTGAAATTGAACAATTCCACACAGACTTTATGATTACCTGTTGTTTCATCAGTTGGTCAAGGAAGACATATTTTGGCAAAAATAAAAAAAAATAAAAACATTCTCACCCTAGATTCCATGAACTTGAACGTTCTATGCATATAAATAGATTTATTCTGATGTTTTATTAGTTCTTGAAGGATGACCTTTTGAACTTATTTTTGGCAAGATTCTTTGAACTTGAACCTTCTTTAAAGACTTCTGACATTCTGTTGTTTCTTCAGTAGATCAAGGATGAGATTTTTTTGACCAAAAAAAAAGATTCTGACCCTGGATCCCATGAACTTGAACTTTCTATACATATAAATAGATTACTTCTGATGCAGTGGTTCAAGGATGACCTTTTGAACTTATTTGTGCCCAAATAGTCTTTGAACTTGAATATTCTACACAGACTTTATGACTTTCTGTTGTATCTTCAGTATATCAAGGATGAGATTTTTTTGACAAAAAAAAAATCTGACCCGAGATTCCATGAACTTGAACTTTCTATGCATATAAATAGATTCCTTCTGATGCAGTGGTTCAATGATGACCTTTTGAACCTATTTGTGCCCAAATACTCTTTGAACTTGAACATTCTATAAAGACTTTATGACTACCTGTGGTTTCATCAGTAGGTCAGGGAAGACATTTTTTGACAAAAAAAAAAAAAATTCTGACCCTGGATCCCATGAATTTAAATTTCCATGCATATAAATAGATTCCTTCCGATGCATTGGTTCAGGGATTACCTATTGAACCTATTTGTGGCCAAATAGTCTTTGAACTTGAACATTATACACAGACTTTATGTCTACCTGTGGTTCCCTTTCAGTCGGTCACGTTCGACGTACGTCAGAACTGAACCGACGAATTGGGATCTGCCCTCAGAGACCTATCCACTTCGAGTGTATAAAAACGAGCCAATCGGAGATTGGCATGTGATCCACACGTTCCACGCTCCGCCCCGCAGCGCGGGTATAAATAGGAAGTGGAATGGTAGATCAAATGCTTTCAACTTCGGAGCCGAACAGTTCAGTACTGTTTCCACGAAGAGTGTTTAGAGACTGAGTCTTGGAGAGAAGGAAGGAACTGCCAGTGCGGGTGTATAGCGCTTCTCAGCGAGAGACCGACCAGAGTTGCAATCGTTTGCATTCATTTAAAAGAGCTTCCATTGTTGGTTCGCTGGGCGTTTTCCCTTTGAGTGTCACACGCAGGCTTGCACTGTGGACTGCGTGCTGACCGCGGTCATCTCCCTGAGTGCTTCAGCACAACTAAAAGAGCAGTTTTCCATCCTAAAAGAGCAACACGGTTTGACCCTGCGTCTTTTTCAAGATGTCATTCAAACCGCGTGTTTCTGGGTGCGGTCGCTTTCTGTCCCCGCTTGACGGTCACGTTCGTTGTCTCTCGTGTCTGGGCACTCAGCACGCGGAGGCTGCGTTCGTGAATGACTCATGTTCCCACTGCGGGAACATGACCATCGCAGTGTTACGGTCCAGACTCCAATACCTCAAGGCAGGTGGAGCACCCTCGCGCATCCCCCGGTCTAGCGGTCCTTCTGCGCCTAAGCAGAGGGCTGCTACTCTGGCTGATGACTTGGGTGGGGACCTGAGGGTGACGGTCAGGGCAAACCCGCCGGGTCATATGGCTCCTCGGGCCCCTCCCCCCTCCGCTGCGCCGGTGGAGTTTCCGGAGGAGCGTGCTGACCTCTCACGTGGAGTGCCAGCCGTTTCCTTCGGGGCTCCGGCGGAAGACAGGATGCATCAGGGGACGAGCTAATGGGTTCTGAGGATGAGGATTCGGCTGCGCTGCCCCCTTCGGGTGTGACAGCGTTGCCCGAGTCTGACCCAGAACTTACGGCTATGCTTTCCCGGGCCGCCGCAAGTGTAGGGCTCGAGTGGAACCCTCCACCGTGTCCCGAACCTTCGCGGTTGGACGATTGGTTTCTCGGGACGGCCCGTGCTGGTTCTCAGCGCCCCGCCCCGGTGCCTTTCTTCCCGGAAGTGCATCAGGAGATCTCGAAGTCGTGGGCAGCGCCGTATAGCGCTCGCTCGCGATCGACGGACTCCTCCGTCCTCACCTCCCTCGATGGCGGTGCGGTGAAGGGTTACGTGGGAATCCCGCCGGTTGAGCGGTCAGTGGCGATGCATCTGTGTCCCAAGACCGCTGCGGACTGGCGTGGTGCCCCGCGCCTCCCCTCCCGGGCGTGTAAGTTCTCGTCCAGGCTAACCGGCAAGGCTTACACAGCCTGTGGAGAAGCCGCATCGGCGTTGCATGCCATGGCGCTCCTGCAGGTCTACCAGGCCAAAGCGCTCATGGAACTGCACGAGGGAAGTTCCGACCAGGGCGTTATGCAGGAACTGCGTGCGGCGACGGACCTCGCTCTCCAAGCGACGAAAGTCACTGCACGCTCCCTGGGTCGGGCGATGTCCACTCTGGTGGTCCAGGAACGCCACCTGTGGCTGAACCTGGCAGATATGCGTGAAGCGGACAAGGTGCGATTCCTGAACGCCCCTATCTGTCAGGCCGGCCTCTTCGGCGACGCCATCGAGGACTTTGCCCAGCAGTTCTCGGTGGCCCAGAGGCAGACGGAGGCTATCAGGAACATCCTGCCCCGGCAACCTGCTGCTGCCTCCACCCAGTCGCCGGCCGCAGCTCCCCCGCCTGCTCGTCGCCGAGGGCGTCCCCCGGCGTCCGCCTCCGCCCCTGCCAAGCCAAAGCAGCAGCCTCCACAGGCCAAGCAGGGTGCCGGGTGCAAGGGTGGCGCCCAACGTGTCCAGACCGCTAAACCTGCCGGCAAGCGCAAGGGAAAGCGGCCCTGAGACAGGCAGCCCAGGGAGGACAGGAGCTGCTCTTCGGGAGAAGATGTCCGCATCCCTCCCACACCCCCCGGAGGAGGACCGGGGGGTCCCGACTGGTCTAGTACATCTGCCGCCAGCTCTCGGGAGCTCGGCGGTACCCACATACTTACAAAAAGAGCAGTTTCCTATCCCCCTGGGCCCCAAGAGGGTCAGGGTGGCAGTTCACGACGCCTCCGGGCTTTGTCTCTCCCTCTCTCCCCTCCCCTCGCCAGGGGGCAGCAGAGTGGGCTCCGAGGACGCCTCCGGGCCTTCTCACCCACTCTCTGCCTCTCTCGGGAAAGCTCAGACAACACTCCGGGCCGCCCACGGGCCTCCCGAGTCGGGTCTGAGCATCCCACCTGTCTGCCTCCGGGCAGCGAGCAGTCGAGCGGGCTCCGAGGACGCCTCCGGGCCTTCTCACCCCTCCCTGCCCGCACCAGGAGAGCTCGTGTGACACTCCGGTCCGCCTCCGGGCCTCCCGAGTCGAGCCAGAGCTCTCCGTTGCGTTGCCCCACCCCGGGCATGTCTGTGGTGCCGTTGGTCCCGCTGGTACGGCCCCTGGGAGCGTGGCTACAGCTCCCTCGACCGTCCCGTTGGCTCATCCGTACCATCAGACTCGGCTACCCGATTCAGTTCGCGCGCCGGCCGCCCAAGTACAAGGGCATCCTCTTCACCTCAGTGCGAAGCAGCGATGCTCAAGTCTTGCGGTCAGAGATCGAGGTCCTACTGGCGAAGGACGCGATCGAGCCGGTTCCTCCAGCCGAGATGAAGACAGGGTTCTACAGCCCCTACTTCATCGTGCCCAAGAAAGGGGGTGGGCTCCGGCCAATCCTGGACCTGCGCGTCCTGAATCGGGCCCTGCACAAGCTCCCGTTCCGGTTGTTAACGCAGAAACGCATTTTTCAATGCATCCGTCCCCAGGATTGGTTTGCAGCGATCGACCTGAAGGACGCGTACTTCCATGTCTCTATACTCCCTCAGTAGAAGGCATACCAGTACAAAGTCCTGCCCTTCGGGCTGTCCCTGTCGCCTCGCGTCTTTACGAAGGTCGCGGAGGCAGCCATTGTTCCACTCCGAGAACGCGGCGTTCGCATCCTCAACTATCTCGACGACTGGCTCATTCTCGCCCAGTCTCGGGAGCAGTTGTGCGAACACAGGGACATGGTGCTGAGTCACCTCAGCCTGTTGGGCCTTCGGGTCAACCGAGAGAAGAGCAAGCTCTGTCCTATGCAGAGAATCTCTTACCTCGGTATGGAGCTGGATTCGGTCAGCCAGACTGCGCGCCTCACGGAGGAGCGAGTCAGGTCGGTGTTGAACTGCTTGAATATGTTCAAAGGCAGAACAGCGGTCCCACTGAAACTTTTTCAGAGGCTCCTGGGGCATATGGCATCCGTAGCCGCGGTCACGCCGCTCGGATTGCTTCATATGAGACCGCTCCAACACTGGCTTCATGGCCGAGTCCCGAGGTGGGCGTGGCAGAGCGGCCAGTACCGGGTCCCAGTGACTCCTTACTGCCACCAAACCTTCAGCCCGTGGTCCAACGCTTCGTTTCTCCGGGCCGGGGTGCCCCTAGAACAAGTGTGCAGGCATGCTGTGCTGTTCTCGGATGCCTCATCCACGGGTTGGGGGGCCACGTACAACGGGCATGCAGTTGCGGGTCTGTGGACGGAACCGCAATTGCATTGGCATATCAATTGCCTCGAGTTGCTAGCAGTACACTTGGCACTGCGCCGCCTCAAGGGGCCGCTACGTGGCAAGCATGTACTGGTCCGTACGGACAGCACCACGGTGGCCGTTGCGTACATCAACCGTCAGGGTGGTCTACGCTCCCGTCGCCTGTTCCAACTCGCCCGCCACCTGCTCCTGTGGAGTCAGAAGCATCTGAGGTCGCTTCGGGCATGCATGTCCCTGGTGCGCTGAACCAGACAGCCGACGAGCTCTCTTGACAGCCAGCACCTCCGGGAGAATGGCGACTCCACCCCCAGGCGGTCCAGCTGATATGGGACCAGTTCGGAGCCGCACAGGTAGACCTGTTTGCCTCTCCGGACTCGACCTATTGCCAGTGGTACTATTCCCTGACCGGGGGTACCCTCGGCACAGATGCACTGGCGCACAGCTGGCCCCGGGACCTACGCAAGTATGCGTTTCCCCCAGTGAGCCTTCTTGCACAGACCCTGTGCAAAGTCAGGGAGGACGAGGAGCAGGTCTTGTTAGTTGTGCCGTATTGGCCCAACCGGACCTGGATCCCAGAACTTACACTCCTCGCGACAGCCCCTCCTTGGCCGATTCCCCTGAGGAAGGACCTTCTTTCTCAGGGACGGGGCACTCTATGGCACCCGCATCCAGACCTCTGGAATCTTCATGTCTGGTCCCTGGACGGGACGCGGAGGTTCTAGATGGACTACCACAAGCAGTCGTAGATACCATCTCTTCAGCTAGAGCCCCCTCTACGAGGCGCCTCTATGAAGTGGAACCTGTTCGTTGAGTGGTGCTCTTCCCGCCGGGAAAACCCCCGAAGGTGTTCGATTGGTGTTGTGCTTTCCTTCCTGCAAGACGGGTTGGAGCGAAGGCTGTCTCCCTCCACCCTCAAAGTGTACGTCGCCGCAAAAGCGGCGTATCACGACGCAGTCGAAGGTAAGTCCGTTGGAAAGCACGACCTAATCGTCAGGTTCCTCAGAGGTGCGAGGAGACTAAATCCTCCTCGTCCATCCTCGATACCCTCTTGGGACTTGGCTCTAGTGCTCAGAGCACTTCAGAGCCCTCCCTTCGAGCCTTTGGAGTCCATTGAGATTAAAATCCTGTCAATGAAGACAGTGCTCTTGACTGCTTTGGCCTCAATCAAGAGGGTAGGGGACCTGCACGCACTTTCGGTCAGCGAATCGTGCCTAGAGTTCGGGCCTGGTAACTCTCACGTTGTCCTGAGACCCAGGCTCGGATGCCCAAGGTTCCTACCACTCCCTTCCGGGACCAGGTGGTGAACCTGCAAGCGCTGCCTTCGGAGGAGGCAGACCCAGCTCTGGCTTTGTTGTGTCCGGTCCGCGCTCTTCGCGCTTACATTGACCGGACCCAAAGCTTTCGGACCTCAGAGCAACTCTTCGTCTGTTACGGAGGCCAGCAGAAGGGAAAGGCTGTCTCCAAGCAGAGGTTAGCCCACTGGATAGTGGATGCTATAGTCTTGGCTTACCAGTCCCAAGACGTGCCTTGCCCGTTCGGTGTAAGAGCACACTCCACTAGGAGTGTTGCTTCTTCCTGGGCGCTGGCTCAAGGCGCCTCGCTGACAGACATTTGTAGAGCTGCGGGCTGGGCGACACCTAACACGTTTGCTAGGTTTTATAGCTTACGTGTAGAGCCGGTATCTTCCCGCATCCTCGCCCCTGGTGGCCAGGAGCGCTAAGTGCCCGTTCTAAGTGTCGGCTTGCAACGCCACTCCCGCCCTCTGGGCCGGATACGTGCGTTTATTGTCTCCAGTTGTGTTCCCCGGGAAACCGGCTAACCCTGTCGAGGTCCTCCGTCACACCATGCGGTGTCAGACGTTGCGGACCGTCTGACGCTAGGCCTGCACCCGTATGCTTGTGGAACGTGGTTGTAGGCTGGGTTCCATATGTAGCGGTTCCCTCACGGCAACCCCATATGTGTATTCGTCCACGGTATCAGCTACCCTTCAGGCTAGCCCCGTGTCTTTCCCTCGACAGAGCCCGCTCTGTCGTCTCTGGGCGTGTTCTTTCCCCCCTACAATTAGGTTGGAACCACCCCAGAGACTGCCATATGTTGCACTACCCTGCCAGGTTAGTCCTTATGTGTATTCCGCCACCACCCCTTCCCTGAAGGACGTGGCCCCGCAGCGTACCTCTTCCGAGAGGGCACGCTTCCCAGCGGTCTATGGTCACTCTAAGTGGGTCTTGCAGAAACAGCAGTGACTGACCTCCCTGCTTGGAGCCCTGACTTCCGTACCATACTAGACGGTCCAGTGCGCTCAAGCAGGACGCTGGAAGCGCCAGCATCCTGGCGTTTTCCAAAGGGATCCCAATTCGTCGGTTCAGTTCTGACGTACGTCGAACGTGACCGACTGAAAGGGAACGTCTCGGTTACGTATGTAACCCTCGTTCCCTGAAGGAGGGAACGGACACGTACGTCCCGTCGCCAGGAGCTGTGCTTCAGCTAGGAGCCCAGTCACGTATTCGGCTCCTCAGTTGAAAAAAGCATTTGATCTACCATTCCACTTCCTATTTATACCCGCGCTGCGGGGCGGAGCGTGGAATGTGTAGATCACATGCCAATCTCCGATTGGCTTGTTTTTATACACTCGAAGTGGATAGGTCTCTGAGGGCAGATCCCAATTCGTCGGTTCAGTTCTGACGTACGTCTCCGTTCCCTCCTTCAGGGAACGAGGGTTACATACGTAACCGAGACGTTTCATCAGTAGGTCAAGGAAGACATTTTTTGACAAAAAAATAAAAAAATAAAAATCTCACCCTAGATTCCATGAACTTGAACTTTCTATGCATATAAATAAATTTATTCTGATGTTTTATTAGTTCTTCAAGGATGACCTTTTGAACATATTTTTTGGCAAGATTCTTTGAACTTGAACCTTCTTGAAAGACTTCTGACATTCTGTTGTTTCTTCAGTAGATCAAGAATGAGATTTTTTTGACAAAAAAAAAAAGATTCTTACCCTGGATCCCATGAACTTGAACTTTCTATACATATAAATAGATTACTTCTGATGCAGTGGTTCAAGGATGACCTTTTGAACTTATTTGTGCCCGAATAGTCTTTGAACTTGAATATTCTACACAGACTTTATGACTTTCTGTTGTTTCTTCAGTATATCAAGGATGAGATTTTTTTGACAAAAAAAAAAAAACTGACCCGAGATTCCATGAACTTGATCTTTCTATGCATATAAATAGATTCCTTCTGATGCAGTGGTTCAGGGATGATATATTGAACCTATTTTTGGCCAAATAGTCTTTGAACTTGAACATTCCACACAGACTTTATGACTTTCTGTTGTACTTGAACCTTGTTTAAAGATTTCTGACATTCTGTTGTTTCTTCAGTAGATCAAGGATGAGATTTTTTTGACAAAAAAAAAAGATTCTGACCCTGGATCCCATGAACTTGAACTTTCTATGCATATAAATAGATTACTTCTGATGCAGTGGTTCAAGGATGACCTTTTGAACTTATTTGTGCCCAAATAGTCTTTGAACTTGAATATTCTACACAGACTTTATGACTTTCTGTTGTTTCTTCAGTATATCAAGGATGAGATTTTTTTGTCAAAAAAAAAACTGACCCTCGATTCCATGAACTTGAACTTTCTATGCATATAAATAGATTACTTCTGATGCAGTGGTTCAAGGATGACCTTTTGAACTTATTTGTGCCCAAATAGTCTTTGAACTTGAATATTCTACACAGACTTTATGACTTTCTGTTGTTTCTTCAGTATATCAAGGATGAGATTTTTTTGTCAAAAAAAAACTGACCCTCGATTCCATGAACTTGAACTTTCTATGCATATAAATAGATTACTTCTGATGCAGTGGTTCAAGGATGACCTTTTGAACTTATTTGTGCCCAAATACTCTTTGAACTTGAACATTCTATAAAGACTTTATGACTACCTGTGGTTTCATCAGTAGGTCAAGGAAGACATTTTTTTGACAAAAAAAAAAAATCTGACCCTGGATCCCATGAATTTGAACTTTCTATGCATATGAATAGATTCCTTCTGATGCATTGGTTCAGGGATGACCTATTGAACCTATTTGTGGCCAAATAGTCTTTGAACTTGAACATTATACACAGACTTTATGACTTTCTTTTGTTTCTTCAGTATATCAAGGATGAGATTTTTTTGACAAAAAAAAAAAAGATTCTGACCCTGGATCCCATGAACTTGAAGTTTCTATGCATATAAAAAGATTCCTTCAATGCAGTGGTTCAAGGATGACCTTTTGAACTTATTTGTGCCCAAATACTCTTTAAACTTGAACATTCTATAAAGACTTTATGACTACCTGTGGTTTCATCAGTAGGTCAAGGAAGACATTTTTTGACAAAATAAAAATAAAAATAAAAATCTCACCCTAGATTCCATGAACTTGATCTTTCTATGCATATAAATAAATGTATTCTGATGTTTTATTAGTTCTTCAAGGATGACCTTTTGAACATATTTTTGGCAAGATTCTTTGAACTTGAACCTTCTTTAAAGACTTCTGACATTCTGTTGTTTCTTCAGTAGATCAAGGATGAGATTTTTTTGACAAAAAAAAAATTCTGACCCTGGATCCCATGATCTTGAACTTTCTATACATATAAATAGATTACTGTGCCCAAATAGTCTTTGAACTTGAATATTCTACACAGACTTTATGACTTTCTGTTGTTTCTTCAGTATATCAAGGATGAGATTTTTTTGACAAAAAAAAAATCTGACCCGAGATTCCATGAACTTGAACGTTCTATGCATATAAATAGATTCCTTCTGATGCAGTGGTTCAATGATGACCTTTTGAACCTATTTGTGCCCAAATACCTCTTGAACTTGAACATTCTATAAAGACTTTATGACTACCTGTGGTTTCATCAGTAGGTCAAGGAAGACATTTTTTGACAAAAAAAAAAAAAAAAAAAATCTCACCCTAGATTCCATGAACTTGAACTTTCTATGCATATAAATAGATTCCTTCTGATGTTTTATTAGTTCTTCAAGGATGACCATTTTAACTTATTTTTGGCCAGATTCCTTGAACTTGAACCTTGTTTAAAGATTTCTGACATTCTGTTGTTTCTTCAGTAGATCAAGGATGAGATTTTTTTGACAAAAAAAAAGATTCTGACCCTGGATCCCATGAACTTGAACTTTCTATACATATAAATAGATTACTTCTGATGCAGTGGTTCAAGGATGACGTTTTGAACTTATTTGTGCCCAAATACTCTTTGAACTTGAACATTCTATAAAGACTTTATGACTACCTGTTCTTTCATCAGTAGGTCAAGGAAGATATTTTTTGAAAAAAAATAAAAATAAATCTCACCCTAGATTCCTTGAACTTGAACTTTCTATGCATATAAATAGATTCCTTCTGATGCAGTGGTACAGGGATGATCTATTGAACCTATTTGTGGCCAAATAGTCTTTGAACTTGAACATTCCACACAGACTTTATGACTTTCTGTTGTTTCTTCAGTATATCAAAGGATGAGATTTTTTTGACAAAAAAAAATATTCTGACCCTGGATCCCATGAACTTGACATTTCTATGCATATAAAAAGATTCCTTCTGATGCAGTGGTTCAAGGATGACCTTTTGAACTTATTTGTGCCCAAATACTCTTTGAACTTGAACATTCTATAAAGACTTTATGACTACCTGTGGTTTCATCAGTAGGTCAAGGAAGATATTTTTTTGAAAATAATTAAATAAATAAATCTCACCCTAGATTCCTTGAACTTGAACTTTCTATGCATATAAATAGATTCCTTCTGATGCAGTGGTACTGGGATGATCTATTGAACCTATTTGTGGCCAAATAGTCTTTGAACTTGAACATTCCACACAGACTTTATGACTTTCTGTTGTTTCTTCAGTATATCAAGGATGAGATTTTTTTCACAAAAAAAAAAAAAAAATCTGACCCGAGATTCCATGAACTTAAACTTTCTATGCATTTAAATAGATTCCTTCTGATGTTTTATTAGTTCTTCAATGATGACCATTTGAACTTATTTTTGGCCAGATTCTTTGAACTTTAACCTTCTTTAAAGACTTCTGACATTCTGTTGTTTCTTCAGTAGATCAAGGATGAGAATTTTTTGACAAAAAAAAATCTGACCCTGGATCCCATGAACTTGAACTTTCTATGCATATAAATAGATTCCTTCTGATGCAGTGGTTTCAAGGATAACCTTTTAAACTTATTTGTGCTCAAATAGTCTTTGAACTTGAACATTCTACACAGACTTTATGACTACCAGTGGTTTCATCAGTAGGTCAAGGAAGACATTTTTTGACAAAAAAATAATAATAATAATAATCTGACGCTAGATCCCATGAACTTAAACTTTCTATACTTATAAATAGATTACTTCTGATGTATTAATAGCTCTTCAAGGAGGACCCTTTGAACTTATTTGTGCCCAAATAGTCTTTGAACTTGAATATTCTACACAGACTTTATGACTTTCTGTTGTTTCTTCAGTATATCAAGGATGAGATTTTTTTGACAAAAAAAAATCTGACCCTCGATTCCATGAACTTGAACTTTCTATGCATATAAATAAATTACTTCTGATGCAGTGGTTCAGGGATGATCTATTGAACCCATTTGTGGCCAAATAGTCTTTGAACTTGAACATTCCACACAGACTTTATGACTTTCTGTTGTACTTGAACCTTGTTTAAATATTTCTGACATTCTGTTGTTTCTTCAGTAGATCAAGGATGAGATTTTTTTGACAAAAAAAAAAAAAGATTCTGACCCTGGATCCCATGAACTTGAACTTTCTATGCATATAAATAGATTCCTTCTGATGTTTTATTAGTTCTTCAATGATGACCATTTGAACTTATTTTTTGCCAGATTCTTTGAACTTGAATCTTCTTTAAAGACTTCTGACATTCTGTTGTTTCTTCAGTAGATCAAGGATGAGAAATTTTTGACAAAAAAAGATTCTGACCATGGATCCCATGAACTTGAACTTTCTATGCATATAAATAGATTCCTTCTGATGCAGTGGTTCAAGGATGACCTTTTGAACCTATTTGTGCCCAAATACTCTTTGAACTTGAACATTCTATAAAGACTTTATAACTACCTGTATTGTTTCTTCAGTAGATCAAGGATTAGATTTTTTTGACAAAAAAAAAAAAAGAATCTGACCCTGGATCCCATGAACTTGAACTTTCTATACTTATAAAAAGATTACTTCTGATATTTTAATAGCTCTTCAAGGATGACCCTTTGAACTTATTTGTGCCCAAATAGTCAGACTTTATGACTACCTGTTGTTTCATCAGTAGGTCAAGGAAGACATTTTTTGGCAAAAAAAAAAAAAAAAAAAACATCTGACGCTAGATCCCATGAATTTGAACTTTCTATGCATATAAATAGATTCCTTCTGATGCAGTGGTTCAGGGATGACCTATTGAACCTATTTGTTCCAAATAGTCTTTGAACTTGAAAAAAAAAAATTCTGACCCTGGATCCCATGATCTTGAACTATATTCTGCTGAAATATCAGAAGAAGTCTGTGAGTCCCAACTGTAACTGTCTAAACATTCATACATTCAGAAACACTAATCGGGTCATTGCACGAGATATTTCCTATGCGATGCAAATCAGGGCAAAAGTGCTAATATATTCATTGCGCAACGAGTTCTTATGTAATACATTAGCTAGAAAATGTTCCACTGAATATACTTCTTGAGCCTTGTGTGGAATAGGATTTAGTCAGAATCCACTTCAATGCAGTTCAATCCTGTAGGTCGAATGTGTATTCCTGTTAAATGCAATGCATATAATTAACTCGTTGTGCGTTTACGAGATTCGGGCTTTTGCATGCATTGCTTTGCATAGCATTGCATACGAAAAAAAATGTGCACTGGGGAGATTAGTGCTTAATCATTGCATTGAACTCTTCATGGATTGAAGATATTAGCGCTTTTGCATTGCATTCGATACAAAAAAAACTTGCTGTGCTTTGGAATAGTGCTTTTGCAATGCATTGCATAAAAAACTCGTTGTGCATTGAAGACAGCGCTTTTGCATTGCATACGAAAAAACTTGTGCACTGGGGAGATTAGTGCTTTTGCATTGCATTGAACTCTTCATGCATTGAAGATAATAGCGCTTTTGCATTGCATTGCATACAAAAAACTTGCTGTGCATTGAATAGTGCTTTTGCAATGCATTGCATAAAATAACTCGTTGTGCTTTGAAGACAGCACTTTTACATTGCATTGCATACGAAAAAAACTTGTGCACTAGGGAGATTAATGTTTTTGCATTGCATTGAACTTGTCTTGCATTGAAGACATTAAGCGCTTTTGCATTGCATTGCATACGAAAAGTTTTGTGCAATGGAGCGATTCGTGCTTTGGCATTGCATTGAACTCGTCTTGCATTGAAGACATTAGCGCTTTTGCATTATATACATTATTTTGCATTATATACAAAAAACTTGCTGTGCATTGAAGAGATAGTGCTTTTGCATTGCATTGCATAAAATAACTCGTTGTGCTTTGAAGACAGCGCTTTTGCATTGCATTACATTGCATACGAAAAAACTTGTGCACTGGGGAGATTAATGCTTTTGCATTGCATTGAACTCGTCATGCATTGACGATATTAGCGTTTTGCATTGCATTGCATACGAAAAAAACTTGTGCAATGGAGAGATTCGTGCTTTTGCATTGCATTGAACTCGTCTTGCATTGAAGACATTAAAGCGCTTTTGCATTGCATTGCATACGAAAAAACTTGTGCACTGAGGAGAATAGGGCTTTTGCATTGCATTGTATACAAAAAAACTTGCTGTGCATTGAAAAGATAGTGCTTTTGCATTGCATAAAATAAATCATTGTGCATTGAAGATAGCGCTTTTGCATTGCACTGGGGAGATTAATGCTTTTTCTTTGCATTGAACTCGTCATGCATTGACAATATTAGCGCTTTTGCATTGCATTGCATACGAAAATCCTGCACTGAGGAGATTAGTGCTTTTGCATTGCATTGCATAAAATAACTCGTGCATTGAAGACAGCGCTTTTGCATTGCATTGCATACGAAAAAAACTTGTGCACTGGGGAGATTAATGTTTTTGCATTGCATTTAACTCGTCATGCATTGACGATATTAGCGTTTTGCATTGCATTGCATACGAAAAAAACTTGTGCAATGGACAGATTCGTGCTTTTGCATTGCATTGAACTCGTCTTGCAGTGAAGACATTAAAGCGCTTTTGAATTGCATTGCATACGAAAAAACTTGTGCACTGAGGAGAATAGGGCTTTTGCATTGCATTGTATACAAAAAACTTGCTGTGCATTGAAGATAGCGCTTTTGCATTGCACTGGGGAGATTAATGCTTTTGCTTTGCATTGAACTCGTCATGCATTGACAATATTAACGCTTTTGCATTGCATTGCATACGAAAATCCTGCACTGAGGAGATTAGTGCTTTTGCATTGCATAAAATAACTCGTGCATTGAAGACAGCGCTTTTGCATTGCATACGAAAAAACTTGTGCACTGGGGAGATTAGTGCTTTTGCATTGCATTGAAATCTTCATGCATTGAAGATAATAGCGCTTTTGCATTGCATTGCATAGAAAAAACTTGCTGTGCATTGAATAGTGCTTTTGCAATGCATTGCATAAAATAACTCGTTGTGCTTTGAAGACAGCGCTTTTGCATTGCATTGCATACGAAAAAAACTTGTGCACTGGGGAGATTAATGCTTTTGCATTGCATTGAACGATATTAGCGTTTTGCATTGCATTGAATACGAAAAACGTGTGCAATGGAAAGATTCGAGATTTTGCATTGCATTGAACTCGTCTTGCATTGAAGACATTAAGCGCTTTTGCATTGCATTGCATACAAAAAACTTGCTTTGAAGAGATGGTGCTTTTGCAATGCACTGTATGAAATAAATCGTTATGCATTGAAGGTAACGCTATTGCATTGCCCTGCATAAAATAAATCATTGTGCATTGGAGATAGCGCTTTTGCATTGCACTGGGGAGATTAATGCTTTTGCATTGCATTGAACTCGTCATGCATTGACAATATTAGCGCTTTTGCATTGCATTGCATACGAAAAAACATGCACTGAGGAGATTACTGCTTTTGCATTGCATTGTATACAAAAAAACCTGCACTGAGGAGATTCGTGCTTTTGCATTGCATTGCATAAAATAACTCGTTTTGCATTAAGTACAGCTCTTTTGCATTGCATACGAAAAAACTTGTGCACTGGGGAGATTAGTGCTTTTGCATTGCATTGAACTCTTCATGCATTGAAAATATTAGTGCTTTTGCATTGCATTGCATACAAAAAACTTGCTGTGCATTGATATATAAAATAAATCGTTGTGCATTGAAGATAGCGCTTTTGCATTGCACTGCATATAAGAACTTCGTTGCACATGGAAGAAAAAAGTGATTTTGCGTTTCATTGCATTGCATATAAGAATTCGCTGTGCAAAGAAAAGATTAGTGCTTTTCATTGCTTTGCATTGCATAACGAAAAACTTGTGCATTGAAGAGTTTGCATGCATGCATACAAAAACTATTTGTGCATAGAATAAATTGGGTTTTGCATTGCATTGCATTGTATTGCTTAAAGAACTCGTTGTGCAGAAAGAGATTAGTGCTTTTGCAATGCAATGCATATTAAAACTCGTTGCGCATTGAAGAAATAAGTGCTTTTACATCATAGAAAAAAGCTCGTGCAATGACGCGATTAATGATTTTACATCTCATTGCATACGAAAAACTTGTGCAATGAGGAGATTAAAGCTTTTGCATTGAACTCGTCATGCATCGAAGATATAGCGCTTTTGCATTTCATTGCACATAAGAACTCTTTGTTGTGCATTGAAGAAACAAGTATTTTTGCATTGCATTGCATAAAGAACTCGTTGTGCATTAAAAAGATGCGAAAAAGTAATTTCCATAACGAAAAACTCGTGCATTGAAGATTTTGCATGCATGCATACAAAAACTATTTGTGCATTGAATAAATTTGCTTTTGCATTGCATTGCATAAAAAACTCGTTGTGCAGAAAGAGATTAGTGCTTTTGCATTGCATTGCATATAAGATCTTACTGTGCATTAAATAAATAAGTGCATTGTTAGAGAGTTGTGCATTGAATATATTTTGCATCGTCATGCTAAACTCGTCATGCATTGAAGATATTAGCGCTATTGCATTGCATATAAGAATTCAGGGTGCAATGAAAAGATTAGTGCTTTTGAATTCCATACGAAAAAACTCGTGCATTGAAGATTTTGCATTGCATTGCACATAAGAACTCGCGCAATGAATATATTAGCGCTTAGCATTGCAAAGAATTCATGCATTGAACATGGTTATTCTCTGTGCAATGACGAGTTTAGTGCGTTTGCATTGCATTGACTCTTTTTTACATTGAAGAGTTTAAATGGTTTTCAATACAAGAACTCGTGCTGCATTAAATAGATAAGTGCTTTGAACTTAGTACTGTTTAGATTTTAGCACTAATCTGGTTAAAT
Source organism: Pseudorasbora parva (assembly GCF_024679245.1). NCBI lineage: Eukaryota > Metazoa > Chordata > Actinopteri > Cypriniformes > Gobionidae > Pseudorasbora > Pseudorasbora parva. Next base: position 9,157,496 of record NC_090179.1, read on the forward strand.
GATAAATGGAGTTTTCCCATTCAAGTACTAACCAGTAGTCCCTGAGACCCTGCTGAACTTCATGGAATCAATGAGCTTGACTTATCGATAAATATTAAAAGAGTCATACTGATGTTTCATTAATTATTCAAGGAAGATCTGTTGAACTTATTTTTGGCCAACAAGTGTTTGAACTTTATATGTAAATCTGGATCCCATAAACTTGAACTTTCTATACATATAAATAGATTACTTCTGATGCAGTGGTTCAAGGATGACCTTTTGAACTTATTTGTGCCCAAATACTCTTTGAACTTGAACATTCTATAAAGACTTTATGACTACCTGTGGTTTCATCAATAGGTCAAGGAAGACATTTTTTGACAAAAAAAAAATCTGACCCTGGATCCCATGAATTTGAACTTTCTATGCATATAAATAGATTCCTTCCGATGTATTGGTTCAGGGATATTGAACCTATTTGTGGCCAAATAGTCTTTGAAATTACACATTCCACACAGACTTTATGATTACCTGTTGTTTCATCAGTTGGTCCTGGAAGACATATTTTGGCAAAAAAATAAATAAAAAAATTCTCACCCTAGATTCCATGAACTTGAACGTTCTATGCATATAAATAGATTTATTCTGATGTTTTATTAGTTCTTGAAGGATGACCTTTTGAACTTATTTTTGGCAATATTCTTTAAACTTGAACTTTCTTTAAAGACTTCTGATATTCTGTTGTTTCTTCAGTAGATCAAGGATGAGATTTTTTTGACAAAAAAAAAGAATCTGACCCTGGATCCCATGAATTTGAACTTTCTATGCATATGAATAGATCACTTCTGATGCATTGGTTCAGGGATGACCTATTGAACCTATTTGTGGCCAAATAGTCTTTGAACTTGAACATTATACACAGACTTTATGACTTTCTGTTGTTTCTTCAGTATATCAAGGATGAGATTTTTTTGACAAAAAAAAAAATCTGACGCTGGATCCCATGAACTTGAAGTTTCTATGCATATAAAAAGATTGCTTCAATGCAGTGGTTCAAGGATGACCTTTTGAACTTATTTGTGCCGAAATACTCTTTAAACTTGAACATTCTATAAAGACTTTATGACTACCTGTGGTTTCATCAGTAGGTCAAGGAAGACATTTTTTGACAAAAAAATAAATAAAAAATCTGACCCTAGATTCCATGAACTTGAACTTTCTATGCATATAAATAGATTCCTTCTGATGCAGTGGTTCAGGGATGACCTATTGAACCTATTTGTGGCCAAATAGTCTTTGAAATTGAACATTCCACACAGACTTTATGATTACCTGTTGTTTCATCAGTTGGTCAAGGAAGACATATTTTGGCAAAAAAAAATAAAATAAACAAATTCTCACCCTAGATTCCATGAACTTGAACGTTCTATGCATATAAATAGATTTATTCTGATGTTTTATTAGTTCTTGAAGGATGACCTTTTGAACTTATTTTTGGCAAGATTCTTTGAACTTGAACCTTCTTTAAAGACTTCTGACATTCTGTTGTTTCTTCAGTAGATCAAGGATGAGATTTTTTTGACAAAAAAAAAAGATTCTGACCCTGGATCCCATGAACTTGAACTTTCTATACATATAAATAAATTACTTCTGATGCAGTGGTTCAAGGATGACCTTTTTAACTTATTTGTGCCCAAATACTCTTTGAACTTGAACATTCTATAAAGACTTTATGACTACCTGTGGTTTCATCAGTAGGTCAAGGAAGACATTTTTTTGACAAAAAAAAATAATCTGACACTGGATCCCATGAACTTGAACTTTCTATGCATATAAATAGATTCCTTCTGATGCAGTGGTTCAGGGATGACCTATTGAACCTATTTGTGGCCAAATAGTCTTTGAAATTTAACATTCCACACAGACTTTATGACTACCTGTTGTTTCATCAGTAGGTCAAGGAAGACATTTTTTGACAAAAAAAAAAAAAATCTGACCCTGGATCCCATGAATTTGAACTTTCTATGCATATAAATAGATTCCTTCTGATGCATTGGTTCAGGGATGACCTATTGAACCTATTTGTGGCCAAATAGTCTCTGAACTTGAACATTATACACAGACTTTATGACTTTCTGTTGTTTCTTCAGTATATCAAGGATGAGATTTTTTTGACAAAAAAAAAAGATTCTGACCCTGGATCCCATGAACTTGAAATTTCTATGCATATAAAAAGATTCCTTCTAATGCAGTGGTTCAAGGATGACCTTTTGAACTTATTTGTGCCCAAATAGTCTTTGAATTTGAATATTCTACACAGACTTTATGACTTTCTGTTGTTTCTTCAGTATATCAAGGATGAGATTTTTTTGACAAAAAAAAAATCTAACCCGAGATTCCATGAACTTGAACTTTCTATGCATATAAATAGATTCCTTCTGATGCAGTGGATCAATGATGACCTTTTGAACCTATTTGTGCCCAAATACTCTTTGAACTTGAACATTCTATAAAGACTTTATGACTACCTGTGGTTTCATCAGTAGGTCAAGGAAGACATTTTTTGACAAAAAAATAAAAATAAAAATAAATCTCACCCTAGATTCCATGAACTTGGACTTTCTATGCATATAAATAGTTTCCTTCTGATGTTTTATTAGTTCTTCAATGATGACCTTTTGAACTTATTTTTGGCCAGATTCTTTGAACTTTAACCTTCTTTAAAGACTTCTGACATTCTGTTGTTTCTTCAGTAGATCAAGGATGAGAATTTTTTGATAAAAAAAATTCTGACCCTGGATCCCATGAACTTGAGCTTTCTATCCATATAAATAGATTCCTTCTGATGCAGTGGTTCAAGGATGACGTTTTGAACCTATTTGTGCCCAAATACTCTTTGAACTTGAACATTCTATAAAGACTTTATGACTACCTGTATTGTTTCTTCAGTAGATCAAGGATGAGATTTTTTTGACAAAAAAAAAAGAATCTGACCCTGGATCCCATAAACTTGAACTTTCTATACTTATAAATAGATTACTTCTGATATTTTAATAGCTCTTCAAGGATGACCCTTTGAACTTATTTGTGCCCAAATAGTCTTTGAACTTGAATATTCTACACAGACTTTATGACTACCTGTTGTTTCATCAGTAGGTCAAGGAAGACATTTTTTGGCAAAAAAAAAAAAAAATCTCACCCTAGATTCCATGAACTTGAACTTTCTATGCATATAAATAGATTACTTCTGGTGCAGTGGTTTAAGGATGACCTTTTGAACTTATTTTTGCCCAAATACTCTTTGAACTTGAACATTCTATAAAGACTTTATGACTACCTGTGGTTTCATCAGTAGGTCAAGGAAGACATTTTTTGACAAAAAAAAAAAAATTATCTGACCCTGGATCCCATGAATTTGAACTTTCTATGCATATAAATAGATTCATTCTGATGCATTGGTTCAGGGAAGACCTATTGAACCTATTTGTGGCCAAATAGTCTTTTAACTTGAACGTTATACACAGACTTTATGACTTTTTGTTGTTTCTTCAGTATATCAAGGATGAGATTTTTTTGACAAAAAAAAAATTCTCACCCTAGATTCCATGAACTTGAACTTTCTATGCATATAAATAGATTTATTCTGATGTTTTATTAGTTCTTCAAGGATGACCTTTTGAACTTATTTTTGGCAAGATTCTTTGAACTTGAACCTTCTTTAAAGACTTCTGACATTCTGTTGTTTCTTCAGTAGATCAAGGTTGAGATTTTTTTGACAAAAAAAAAAAAAATCTGACCCGAGATTCCATGAACTTGAACTGTCTATGCATATAAATAGATTCCTTCTGATGTTTTATTAGTTCTTCAAGGATAACCATTTGAACTTATTTTTGGCCAGATTCGTTGAACTTTAACCTTCTTTAAAGACTTCTGACATTCTGTTGTTTCTTCAGTAGATCAAGGATGAGAATTTTTTGATAAAAAAAATTCTGACCCTGGATCCCATGAACTTGAACTTTCTATGCATATAAATAGATTACTTCTGATACAGTGGTTCAAGGATGACCTTTTGAACTTATCTTTGCCCAAATACTCTTTAAACTTGAACATTCTACACAGACTTTATGACTACCTGTTGTTTCATCAGTAGGTCAAGGAAGACATTTTTTGGCAAAAAAAAAAAAAAATCTCACCCTAGATTCCATGAACTTGAACTTTCTATGCATATAAATCGATTACTTCTGGTGCAGTGGTTCAAGGATGACCTTTTGAACTTATTTGTGCCCAAATACTCTTTGAACTTGAACATTCTATAAAGACTTTATGACTACCTGTGGTTTCATCAGTAGGTCAAGGAAGACATTTTTTGACAAAAAAAAAAAAATCTGACCCTGGATCCCATGAATTTGAACTTTCTATGCATATAAATAGAATCATTCTGATGCATTGGTTCAAGGATGACCTATTGAACCTATTTGTGGCCAAATAGTCTTTGAACTTGAACATTATACACAGACTTTATGACTTTTTGTTGTTTCTTCAGTATATCAAGGATGAGATTTTTTTGACAAAAAAAAGATTCTGACCCTGGATCCCATGAACTTGAAATTTTTATGCATATAAAAAGATTCCTTCTAATGCAGTGGTTCAAGGATGACCTTTTGAACTTATTTGTGCCCAAATACTCTTTAAACTTGAACATTCTATAAAGACTTTATGACTACCTGTGGTTTCATCAGTAGGTCAAGGAAGATATTTTTTGAAAGAAAAAAAAAATCTCACCCTAGATTCCTTGAACTTGAACTTTCTATGCATAGAAATAGATTCCTTCTGATGCAGTGGTACAGGGATGATCTATTGAACCTATTTGTGGCCAAATAGTCTTTGAACTTGAACATTCCACACAGACTTTATGACTTTCTGTTGTTTCTTCAGTATATCAAGGATGAGATTTTTTTGACAAAAAAAAAAATAAAAATCTGACCCGCGATTCCATGACCTTGAACTTTCTTTGCATATAAATAGATTCCTTCTGATGTTTTATTATTTCTTCAATGATGACCATGTGAACTTATTTTTGGCCAGATTCTTTGAACTTGAACCTTGTTTAAAGACTTCTGACATTCTGTTGTTTCTTCAGTAGATCAAGGATGAGATTTTTTTGACCAAAAAAAAAAAAAGATTCTGACCCTGGATCCCATGAACTTGAACTTTCTATGCATATAAATAGATTACTTCTGATGCAGTGGTTCAAGGATGACCTTTTGAACTTATCTTTGCCCAAATACTCTTTGAACTTGAACATTCTACACAGACTTTATGACTACCTGTGGTTTCATCAATAGGTCAAGGAAGACATTTTTTGACAAAAAAAAAAAATCTGACCCTGGATCCCATGAATTTGAACTTTCTATGCATATAAATAGATTCATTTTGATGCATTGGTTCAGGGATGACCTATTGAACCTATTTGTGGCCAAATAGTCTTTGATCTTGAACATTATACACAGACTTTATGACTTTTTGTTGTTTCTTCAGTATATCAAGGATGAGGTTTTTTTGACAAAAAAAAAAATCTGACCCTGGATCCCATGAACTTGAAGTTTCTATGCATATAAAAAGATTGCTTCAATGCAGTGGTTCAAGGATGACCTTTTGAACTTATTTGTGCCGAAATACTCTTTAAACTTGAACATTCTATAAAGACTTTATGACTACCTGTGGTTTCATCAGTAGGTCAAGGAAGACATTTTTTGACAAAAAAATAAATAAAAAATCTGACCCTAGATTCCATGAACTTGAACTTTCAATGCATATAAATAGATTCCCTCTGATGCAGTGGTTCAGGGCTGACCTATTGAACCTATTTGTGGCCAAATAGTCTTTGAAATTGAACATTCCACAAAGACTTTATGATTACCTGTTGTTTCATCAGTTGGTCAAGGAAGACATATTTTGGCAAAAAAATAAATAAACAATTTCTCACCCTAGATTCCATGAACTTGAACGTTCTATGCATATAAATAGATTTATTCTGATGTTTTATTAGTTCTTGAAGGATGACCTTTTGAACTTATTTTTGGCAAGATTCTTTGAACTTGAACCTTCTTTAAAGACTTCTGACATTCTGTTGTTTCTTCAGTATATCAAGGATGAGATTTTTTTTGACAAAAAAAAGATTCTGACCCTGGATCCCATGAACTTGAACTTTCTATACATATAAATAGATTACTTCTAATGCAGTGGTTCAAGGATGACCTTTTTAACTTATTTGTGCCCAAATACTCTTTGAACTTGAACATTCTATAAAGACTTTATGACTACCTGTGGTTTCATCAGTAGGTCAAGGAAGACATTTTTTGACAAAAAAAAATCTCACCCTAGATTCCATGAACTTGAACTTTCTATGCATACAGATTCCTTCTTATGTTTTATTAGTTCTTCAATGATGACCATTTGAACTTATTTTTGGCCAGATTCGTTGAACTTGAACCTTGTTTAAAGATTTCTGACATTCTGTTGTTTCTTCAGTAGATCAAGGATGAGATTTTTTTGACCAAAAAAAAAGATTCTGACCCTGGATCCCATGAACTTGAACTTTCTATGCATATAAATAGATTACTTCTGATGCAGTGGTTCAAGGATGACCTTTTGAACTTATCTTTGCCCAAATACTTTTTGAACTTGAACATTCTACACAGACTTTATGACTACCTGTTGTTTCTTCAGTAGATCAAGGATGAGATTTTTTTGACAAAAAAAAAAGAATCTGACCCTGGATCCCATGAATTTGAACTTTCTATGCATATGAATAGATCACTTCTGATGCATTGGTTCAGGGATGACCTATTGAACCTATTTGTGGCCAAATAGTCTTTGAACTTGAACATTATACACAGACTTTATGACTTTCTGTTGTTTCTTCAGTATATCAAGGATGAGATTTTTTTGACAAAAAAAAAAATCTGACGCTGGATCCCATGAACTTGAAGTTTCTATGCATATAAAAAGATTGCTTCAATGCAGTGGTTCAAGGATGACCTTTTGAACTTATTTGTGCCGAAATACTCTTTAAACTTGAACATTCTATAAAGACTTTATGACTACCTGTGGTTTCATCAGTAGGTCAAGGAAGACATTTTTTGACAAAAAAATAAATAAAAAATCTGACCCTAGATTCCATGAACTTGAACTTTCTATGCATATAAATAGATTCCTTCTGATGCAGTGGTTCAGGGATGACCTATTGAACCTATTTGTGGCCAAATAGTCTTTGAAATTGAACATTCCACACAGACTTTATGATTACCTGTTGTTTCATCAGTTGGTCAAGGAAGACATATTTTGGCAAAAAAAATAAAAATAAACAAATTCTCACCCTAGATTCCATGAACTTGAACGTTCTATGCATATAAATAGATTTATTCTGATGTTTTATTAGTTCTTGAAGGATGACCTTTTGAACTTATTTTTGGCAAGATTCTTTGAACTTGAACCTTCTTTAAAGACTTCTGACATTCTGTTGTTTCTTCAGTAGATCAAGGATGAGATTTTTTTGACAAAAAAAAAAGATTCTGACCCTGGATCCCATGAACTTGAACTTTCTATACATATAAATAAATTACTTCTGATGCAGTGGTTCAAGGATGACCTTTTTAACTTATTTGTGCCCAAATACTCTTTGAACTTGAACATTCTATAAAGACTTTATGACTACCTGTGGTTTCATCAGTAGGTCAAGGAAGACATTTTTTTGACAAAAAAAAATAATCTGACACTGGATCCCATGAACTTGAACTTTCTATGCATATAAATAGATTCCTTCTGATGCAGTGGTTCAGGGATGACCTATTGAACCTATTTGTGGCCAAATAGTCTTTGAAATTTAACATTCCACACAGACTTTATGACTACCTGTTGTTTCATCAGTAGGTCAAGGAAGACATTTTTTGACAAAAAAAAAAAAAATCTGACCCTGGATCCCATGAATTTGAACTTTCTATGCATATAAATAGATTCCTTCTGATGCATTGGTTCAGGGATGACCTATTGAACCTATTTGTGGCCAAATAGTCTCTGAACTTGAACATTATACACAGACTTTATGACTTTCTGTTGTTTCTTCAGTATATCAAGGATGAGATTTTTTTGACAAAAAAAAAAGATTCTGACCCTGGATCCCATGAACTTGAAATTTCTATGCATATAAAAAGATTCCTTCTAATGCAGTGGTTCAAGGATGACCTTTTGAACTTATTTGTGCCCAAATAGTCTTTGAACTTGAATATTCTACACAGACTTTATGACTTTCTGTTGTTTCTTCAGTATATCAAGGATGAGATTTTTTTGACAAAAAAAAAAATCTAACCCGAGATTCCATGAACTTGAACTTTCTATGCATATAAATAGATTCCTTCTGATGCAGTGGATCAATGATGACCTTTTGAACCTATTTGTGCCCAAATACTCTTTGAACTTGAACATTCTATAAAGACTTTATGACTACCTGTGGTTTCATCAGTAGGTCAAGGAAGACATTTTTTGACAAAAAAAATAAAAATAAAAATAAATCTCACCCTAGATTCCATGAACTTGGACTTTCTATGCATATAAATAGTTTCCTTCTGATGTTTTATTAGTTCTTCAATGATGACCTTTTGAACTTATTTTTGGCCAGATTCTTTGAACTTTAACCTTCTTTAAAGACTTCTGACATTCTGTTGTTTCTTCAGTAGATCAAGGATGAGAATTTTTTGATAAAAAAAATTCTGACCCTGGATCCCATGAACTTGAGCTTTCTATCCATATAAATAGATTCCTTCTGATGCAGTGGTTCAAGGATGACGTTTTGAACCTATTTGTGCCCAAATACTCTTTGAACTTGAACATTCTATAAAGACTTTATGACTACCTGTATTGTTTCTTCAGTAGATCAAGGATGAGATTTTTTTGACAAAAAAAAAAGAATCTGACCCTGGATCCCATAAACTTGAACTTTCTATACTTATAAATAGATTACTTCTGATATTTTAATAGCTCTTCAAGGATGACCCTTTGAACTTATTTGTGCCCAAATAGTCTTTGAACTTGAATATTCTACACAGACTTTATGACTACCTGTTGTTTCATCAGTAGGTCAAGGAAGACATTTTTTGGCAAAAAAAAAAAAAAATCTCACCCTAGATTCCATGAACTTGAACTTTCTATGCATATAAATAGATTACTTCTGGTGCAGTGGTTTAAGGATGACCTTTTGAACTTATTTTTGCCCAAATACTCTTTGAACTTGAACATTCTATAAAGACTTTATGACTACCTGTGGTTTCATCAGTAGGTCAAGGAAGACATTTTTTGACAAAAAAAAAAAAATTATCTGACCCTGGATCCCATGAATTTGAACTTTCTATGCATATAAATAGATTCATTCTGATGCATTGGTTCAGGGAAGACCTATTGAACCTATTTGTGGCCAAATAGTCTTTTAACTTGAACATTATACACAGACTTTATGACTTTTTGTTGTTTCTTCAGTATATCAAGGATGAGATTTTTTTGACAAAAAAAAAATTCTCACCCTAGATTCCATGAACTTGAACTTTCTATGCATATAAATAGATTTATTCTGATGTTTTATTAGTTCTTCAAGGATGACCTTTTGAACTTATTTTTGGCAAGATTCTTTGAACTTGAACCTTCTTTAAAGACTTCTGACATTCTGTTGTTTCTTCAGTAGATCAAGGTTGAGATTTTTTTGACAAAAAAAAAAAAAATCTGACCCGAGATTCCATGAACTTGAACTGTCTATGCATATAAATAGATTCCTTCTGATGTTTTATTAGTTCTTCAAGGATAACCATTTGAACTTATTTTTGGCCAGATTCGTTGAACTTTAACCTTCTTTAAAGACTTCTGACATTCTGTTGTTTCTTCAGTAGATCAAGGATGAGAATTTTTTGATAAAAAAAATTCTGACCCTGGATCCCATGAACTTGAACTTTCTATGCATATAAATAGATTACTTCTGATACAGTGGTTCAAGGATGACCTTTTGAACTTATCTTTGCCCAAATACTCTTTAAACTTGAACATTCTACACAGACTTTATGACTACCTGTTGTTTCATCAGTAGGTCAAGGAAGACATTTTTTGGCAAAAAAAAAAAAAAATCTCACCCTAGATTCCATGAACTTGAACTTTCTATGCATATAAATCGATTACTTCTGGTGCAGTGGTTCAAGGATGACCTTTTGAACTTATTTGTGCCCAAATACTCTTTGAACTTGAACATTCTATAAAGACTTTATGACTACCTGTGGTTTCATCAGTAGGTCAAGGAAGACATTTTTTGACAAAAAAAAAAAAAATTATCTGACCCTGGATACCATGAATTTGAACTTTCTATGCATATAAATAGATTCATTCTGATGCATTGGTTCAGGGAAGACCTATTGAACCTATTTGTGGCCAAATAGTCTTTTAACTTGAACATTATACACAGACTTTATGACTTTTTGTTGTTTCTTCAGTATATCAAGGATGAGATTTTTTTGACAAAAAAAAAATTCTCACCCTAGATTCCATGAACTTGAACTTTCTATGCATATAAATAGATTTATTCTGATGTTTTATTAGTTCTTCAAGGATGACCTTTTGAACTTATTTTTGGCAAGATTCTTTGAACTTGAACCTTCTTTAAAGACTTCTGACATTCTGTTGTTTCTTCAGTAGATCAAGGTTGAGATTTTTTTGACAAAAAAAAAAAAAATCTGACCCGAGATTCCATGAACTTGAACTGTCTATGCATATAAATAGATTCCTTCTGATGTTTTATTAGTTCTTCAAGGATAACCATTTGAACTTATTTTTGGCCAGATTCGTTGAACTTTAACCTTCTTTAAAGACTTCTGACATTCTGTTGTTTCTTCAGTAGATCAAGGATGAGAATTTTTTGATAAAAAAAATTCTGACCCTGGATCCCATGAACTTGAACTTTCTATGCATATAAATAGATTACTTCTGATACAGTGGTTCAAGGATGACCTTTTGAACTTATCTTTGCCCAAATACTCTTTAAACTTGAACATTCTACACAGACTTTATGACTACCTGTTGTTTCATCAGTAGGTCAAGGAAGACATTTTTTGGCAAAAAAAAAAAAAAAATCTCACCCTAGATTCCATGAACTTGAACTTTCTATGCATATAAATCGATTACTTCTGGTGCAGTGGTTCAAGGATGACCTTTTGAACTTATTTGTGCCCAAATACTCTTTGAACTTGAACATTCTATAAAGACTTTATGAATACCTGTGGTTTCATCAGTAGGTCAAGGAAGACATTTTTTGACAAAAAAAAAAAAATCTGACCCTGGATCCCATGAATTTGAACTTTCTATGCATATAAATAGAATCATTCTGATGCATTGGTTCAAGGATGACCTATTGAACCTATTTGTGGCCAAATAGTCTTTGAACTTGAACATTATACACAGACTTTATGACTTTTTGTTGTTTCTTCAGTATATCAAGGATGAGATTTTTTTGACAAAAAAAAGATTCTGGCCCTGGATCCCATGAACTTGAAATTTTTATGCATATAAAAAGATTCCTTCTAATGCAGTGGTTCAAGGATGACCTTTTGAACTTATTTGTGCCCAAATACTCTTTAAACTTGAACATTCTATAAAGACTTTATGACTACCTGTGGTTTCATCAGTAGGTCAAGGAAGATATTTTTTGAAAGAAAAAAAAAATCTCACCCTAGATTCCTTGAACTTGAACTTTCTATGCATAGAAATAGATTCCTTCTGATGCAGTGGTACAGGGATGATCTATTGAACCTATTTGTGGCCAAATAGTCTTTGAACTTGAACATTCCACACAGACTTTATGACTTTCTGTTGTTTCTTCAGTATATCAAGGATGAGATTTTTTTGACAAAAAAAAAAATAAAAATCTGACCCGCGATTCCATGACCTTGAACTTTCTTTGCATATAAATAGATTCCTTCTGATGTTTTATTATTTCTTCAATGATGACCATGTGAACTTATTTTTGGCCAGATTCTTTGAACTTGAACCTTGTTTAAAGACTTCTGACATTCTGTTGTTTCTTCAGTAGATCAAGGATGAGATTTTTTTGACCAAAAAAAAAAAAGATTCTGACCCTGGATCCCATGAACTTGAACTTTCTATGCATATAAATAGATTACTTCTGATGCAGTGGTTCAAGGATGACCTTTTGAACTTATCTTTGCCCAAATACTCTTTGAACTTGAACATTCTACACAGACTTTATGACTACCTGTGGTTTCATCAATAGGTCAAGGAAGACATTTTTTGACAAAAAAAAAAAATCTGACCCTGTATCCCATGAATTTGAACTTTCTATGCATATAAATAGATTCATTTTGATGCATTGGTTCAGGGATGACCTATTGAACCTATTTGTGGCCAAATAGTCTTTGATCTTGAACATTATACACAGACTTTATGACTTTTTGTTGTTTCTTCAGTATATCAAGGATGAGGTTTTTTTGACAAAAAAAAAATCTGACCCTGGATCCCATGAACTTGAAGTTTCTATGCATATAAAAAGATTGCTTCAATGCAGTGGTTCAAGGATGACCTTTTGAACTTATTTGTGCCGAAATACTCTTTAAACTTGAACATTCTATAAAGACTTTATGACTACCTGTGGTTTCATCAGTAGGTCAAGGAAGACATTTTTGACAAAAAAATAAATAAAAAATCTGACCCTAGATTCCATGAACTTGAACTTTCAATGCATATAAATAGATTCCTTCTGATGCAGTGGTTCAGGGCTGACCTATTGAACCTATTTGTGGCCAAATAGTCTTTGAAATTGAACATTCAACAAAGACTTTATGATTACCTGTTGTTTCATCAGTTGGTCAAGGAAGACATATTTTGGCAAAAAAATAAATAAACAATTTCTCACCCTAGATTCCATGAACTTGAACGTTCTATGCATATAAATAGATTTATTCTGATGTTTTATTAGTTCTTGAAGGATGACCTTTTGAACTTATTTTTGGCAAGATTCTTTGAACTTGAACCTTCTTTAAAGACTTCTGACATTCTGTTGTTTCTTCAGTATATCAAGGATGAGATTTTTTTTGACAAAAAAAAGATTCTGACCCTGGATCCCATGAACTTGAACTTTCTATACATATAAATAGATTACTTCTAATGCAGTGGTTCAAGGATGACCTTTTTAACTTATTTGTGCCCAAATACTCTTTGAACTTGAACATTCTATAAAGACTTTATGACTACCTGTGGTTTCATCAGTAGGTCAAGGAAGACATTTTTTGACAAAAAAAAATCTCACCCTAGATTCCATGAACTTGAACTTTCTATGCATACAGATTCCTTCTTATGTTTTATTAGTTCTTCAATGATGACCATTTGAACTTATTTTTGGCCAGATTCGTTGAACTTGAACCTTGTTTAAAGATTTCTGACATTCTGTTGTTTCTTCAGTAGATCAAGGATGAGATTTTTTTGACCAAAAAAAAAGATTCTGACCCTGGATCCCATGAACTTGAACTTTCTATGCATATAAATAGATTACTTCTGATGCAGTGGTTCAAGGATGACCTTTTGAACTTATCTTTGCCCAAATACTTTTTGAACTTGAACATTCTACACAGACTTTATGACTACCTGTTGTTTCTTCAGTAGATCAAGGATGAGATTTTTTTGACAAAAAAAAAGAATCTGACCCTGGATCCCATGAATTTGAACTTTCTATGCATATGAATAGATCACTTCTGATGCATTGGTTCAGGGATGACCTATTGAACCTATTTGTGGCCAAATAGTCTTTGAACTTGAACATTATACACAGACTTTATGACTTTCTGTTGTTTCTTCAGTATATCAAGGATGAGATTTTTTTGACAAAAAAAAAAATCTGACGCTGGATCCCATGAACTTGAAGTTTCTATGCATATAAAAAGATTGCTTCAATGCAGTGGTTCAAGGATGACCTTTTGAACTTATTTGTGCCGAAATACTCTTTAAACTTGAACATTCTATAAAGACTTTATGACTACCTGTGGTTTCATCAGTAGGTCAAGGAAGACATTTTTTGACAAAAAAATAAATAAAAAATCTGACCCTAGATTCCATGAACTTGAACTTTCTATGCATATAAATAGATTCCTTCTGATGCAGTGGTTCAGGGATGACCTATTGAACCTATTTGTGGCCAAATAGTCTTTGAAATTGAACATTCCACACAGACTTTATGATTACCTGTTGTTTCATCAGTTGGTCAAGGAAGACATATTTTGGCAAAAAAAATAAAAATAAACAAATTCTCACCCTAGATTCCATGAACTTGAACGTTCTATGCATATAAATAGATTTATTCTGATGTTTTATTAGTTCTTGAAGGATGACCTTTTGAACTTATTTTTGGCAAGATTCTTTGAACTTGAACCTTCTTTAAAGACTTCTGACATTCTGTTGTTTCTTCAGTAGATCAAGGATGAGATTTTTTTGACAAAAAGAAAAGATTCTGACCCTGGATCCCATGAACTTGAACTTTCTATACATATAAATAAATTACTTCTGATGCAGTGGTTCAAGGATGACCTTTTTAACTTATTTGTGCCCAAATACTCTTTGAACTTGAACATTCTATAAAGACTTTATGACTACCTGTGGTTTCATCAGTAGGTCAAGGAAGACATTTTTTTGACAAAAAAAAATAATCTGACACTGGATCCCATGAACTTGAACTTTCTATGCATATAAATAGATTCCTTCTGATGCAGTGGTTCAGGGATGACCTATTGAACCTATTTGTGGCCAAATAGTCTTTGAAATTTAACATTCCACACAGACTTTATGACTACCTGTTGTTTCATCAGTAGGTCAAGGAAGACATTTTTTGACAAAAAAAAAAAAATCTGACCCTGGATCCCATGAATTTGAACTTTCTATGCATATAAATAGATTCCTTCTGATGCATTGGTTCAGGGATGACCTATTGAACCTATTTGTGGCCAAATAGTCTTTGAACTTGAACATTATACACAGACTTTATGACTTTCTGTTGTTTCTTCAGTATATCAAGGATGAGATTTTTTTGACAAAAAAAAAGATTCTGACCCTGGATCCCATGAACTTGAAATTTCTATGCATATAAAAAGATTCCTTCTGATGTTTTATTAGTTCTTCAATGATGACCTTTTGAACTTATTTTTGGCCAGATTCTTTGAACTTTAACCTTCTTTAAAGACTTCTGACATTCTGTTGTTTCTTCAGTAGATCAAGGATGAGAATTTTTTGATAAAAAAAATTCTGACCCTGGATCCCATGAACTTGAGCTTTCTATGCATATAAATAGATTCCTTCTGATGCAGTGGTTCAAGGATGACGTTTTGAACCTATTTGTGCCCAAATACTCTTTGAACTTGAACATTCTATAAAGACTTTATGACTACCTGTATTGTTTCTTCAGTAGATCAAGGATGAGATTTTTTTGACAAAAAAAAAGAATCTGACCCTGGATCCCATAAACTTGAACTTTCTATACTTATAAATAGATTACTTCTGATATTTTAATAGCTCTTCAAGGATGACCCTTTGAACTTATTTTTGCCCAAATACTCTTTGAACTTGAACATTCTATAAAGACTTTATGACTACCTGTGGTTTCATCAGTAGGTCAAGGAAGACATTTTTTGACAAAAAAAAAAAAATTATCTGACCCTGGATCCCATGAATTTGAACTTTCTATGCATATAAATAGATTCATTCTGATGCATTGGTTCAGGGAAGACCTATTGAACCTATTTGTGGCCAAATAGTCTTTTAACTTGAACATTATACACAGACTTTATGACTTTTTGTTGTTTCTTCAGTATATCAAGGATGAGATTTTTTTGACAAAAAAAAAATTCTCACCCTAGATTCCATGAACTTGAACTTTCTATGCATATAAATAGATTTATTCTGATGTTTTATTAGTTCTTCAAGGATGACCTTTTGAACTTATTTTTGGCAAGATTCTTTGAACTTGAACCTTCTTTAAAGACTTCTGATATTCTGTTGTTTCTTCAGTAGATCAAGGTTGAGATTTTTTTGACAAAAAAAAAAAAATCTGACCCGAGATTCCATGAACTTGAACTGTCTATGCATATAAATAGATTCCTTCTGATGTTTTATTAGTTCTTCAAGGATAACCATTTGAACTTATTTTTGGCCAGATTCGTTGAACTTTAACCTTCTTTAAAGACTTCTGACATTCTGTTGTTTCTTCAGTAGATCAAGGATGAGAATTTTTTGATAAAAAAAATTCTGACCCTGGATCCCATGAACTTGAACTTTCTATGCATATAAATAGATTACTTCTGATACAGTGGTTCAAGGATGACCTTTTGAACTTATCTTTGCCCAAATACTCTTTAAACTTGAACATTCTACACAGACTTTATGACTACCTGTTGTTTCATCAGTAGGTCAAGGAAGACATTTTTTGGCAAAAAAAAAAAAAAAATCTCACCCTAGATTCCATGAACTTGAACTTTCTATGCATATAAATCGATTACTTCTGGTGCAGTGGTTCAAGGATGACCTTTTGAACTTATTTGTGCCCAAATACTCTTTGAACTTGAACATTCTATAAAGACTTTATGACTACCTGTGGTTTCATCAGTAGGTCAAGGAAGACATTTTTTGACAAAAAAAAAAAAATCTGACCCTGGATCCCATGAATTTGTACTTTCTATGCATATAAATAGAATCATTCTGATGCATTGGTTCAAGGATGACCTATTGAACCTATTTGTGGCCAAATAGTCTTTGAACTTGAACATTATACACAGACTTTATGACTTTTTGTTGTTTCTTCAGTATATCAAGGATGAGATTTTTTTGACAAAAAAAAGATTCTGACCCTGGATCCCATGAACTTGAAATTTTTATGCATATAAAAAGATTCCTTCTAATGCAGTGGTTCAAGGATGACCTTTTGAACTTATTTGTGCCCAAATACTCTTTAAACTTGAACATTCTATAAAGACTTTATGACTACCTGTGGTTTCATCAGTAGGTCAAGGAAGATATTTTTTGAAAGAAAAAAAAAATCTCACCCTAGACTCCTTGAAGTTGAACTTTCTATGCATAGAAATAGATTCCTTCTGATGCAGTGGTACAGGGATGATCTATTGAACCTATTTGTGGCCAAATAGTCTTTGAACTTGAACATTCCACACAGACTTTATGACTTTCTGTTGTTTCTTCAGAATATCAAGGATGAGATTTTTTTTACAAAAAAAAAAAAAAAATCTGACCCGAGATTCCATGAACTTGAACTTTCTATGCATATAAATAGATTCCTTCTGATGTTTTATTATTTCTTCAATGATGACCATGTGAACTTATTTTTGGCCAGATTCTTTGAACTTGAACCTTGTTTAAAGACTTCTGACATTGTGTTGTTTCTTCAGTAGATCAAGGATGATAATTTTTTGACAAAAAAAAATCTGACCCTGGATCCCATGAACTTGAACTTTCTATGCATATAAATAGATTACTTCTGATGCAGTGGTTCAAGGATGACCTTTTGAACTTATCTGTGCCCAAATACTCTTTGAACTTGAACATTCTATAAAGACTTTATGACTACCTGTGGTTTCATCAGTAGGTCAAGGAAGATATTTTTTGAAAAAAATAAATAAATAAATCTCACCCTAGATTCCTTGAACTTGAACTTTCTATGCATAGAAATAGATTCCTTCTGATGCAGTGGTAGAGGGAACCTATTAAATCTATTGAACCTATTTGTGGCCAAATAGTCTTTGAACTTGAACATTCCACACAGACTTTATGACTTTCTTTTATTTCTTCAGTATATCAAGGATGAGATTTTTTTGACAAAAAAAAAAATCTGACCCGAGATTCCATGAACTCGCATATAAATCTATGCCTATAAATAGATTCCTTCTCATGTTTTATTAGTTCTTCAATGATGACCATTTTAACTTATTTTTGGCCAGATTCTTTGAACTTGAACCTTGTTTAAAGACTTCTGACATTCTGTTGTTTCTTCAGTAGATCAAGGAAGACATTTTTTGGCTAAAAATAAATAAATCTCACCCTAGATTCCATGAACTTGAACTTTCTATGCATACAGATTCCTGCTGATGTTTTATTAGTTCTTCAAGGATGACCATTTGAACTTATTTTTGGACAGATTCGTTGAACTTGAACCTTGTTTAAAGATTTCTGACATTCTGTTGTTTCTTCAGTAGATCAAGGATGAGATTTTTTTGACCAAAAAAAAAAAGATTCTGACCCTGGATCCCATGAACTTGAACTTTCTATGCATATAAATAGATTACTTCTGATGCAGTGGTTCAAGGATGACCTTCTGAACTTATCTGTGCCCAAATACTCTTTGAACTTGAACATTCTAAACAGACTTTATGAATACCTGTTGTTTCATCAGTAGGTCAAGGAAGACATTTTTGGGCAAAAAAATAAATAAATAAATCTCACCCTAGATTCCATGAACTTGAACTTTCTATGCATATAAATAGATTACTTCTGGTGCAGTGGTTCAAGGATAACCTTTTGAACTTATTTGTGCCCAAATTCTCTTTGAACTTGAACATTCTACACAGACTTTATGACTACCTGTGGTTTCATCAGTAGGTCAAGGAAGACATTTTTTGACAAAAAAAAAAAAATCTGACCCTGGATCCCATGAATTTGAACTTTCTATGCATATAAATAGATTCATTCTAATGCATTGGTTCAGGGATGACCTATTGAACCTATTTGTGGTCAAATAGTCTTTGAACTTGAACATTATACACAGACTTTATGACTTTCTGTTGTTTCTTCAGTATATCAAGGATGAGATTTTTTTGACAAAAAAAAAAAGATTCTGACCCTGGATCCCATGAACTTGAAATTTCTATGCATATAAAAAGATTCCTTCTGATGTTTTATTAGTTCTTCAATGATGACCATTTTAACTTATTTTTGGATAGATTCTTTGAACTTGAACCTTCTTTAAAGACTTCTGACATTCTGTTGTTTCTTCAGTAGATCAAGGATGATAATTTTTTAACAAAAAAAAAATCTGACCCTGGATCCCATGAACTTGCCCTTTCTATGCATATAAATAGATTACTTCTGATGCAGTGGTTCAAGGATGACCTTTTGAACTTATCTGTGCCCAAATACTCTTTGAACTTGAACATTCTACAAAGACTTTATGACTACCTGTTGTTTCATCAGTAGGTCAAGGAAGACATTTTTTGGCAAAAAAAAAAATCTGACCCTGGATCCCATGAATTTGAACTTTCTATGCATATAAATAGATTCATTCTGATGCATTGGTTCAGGGAAGACCTATTGAACCTATTTGTGGCCAAATAGTCTTTTAACTTGAACATTATACACAGACTTTATGACTTTTTGTTGTTTCTACAGTATATCAAGGATGAGATTTTTTTGACAAAAAAAAAATTCTCACCCTAGATTCCATGAACTTGAACTTTATATGCATATAAATAGATTTATTCTGATGTTTTATTAGTTCTTCAAGGATGACCTTTTGAACTTATTTTTGGCAAGATTCTTTGAACTTGAACCTTCTTTAAAGACTTCTGACAGTCTGTTGTTTCTTCAGTAGATCAAGGTTGAGATTTTTTTGACAAAAAAAAAAAAAAGATTCTGACCCTGGATCCCATGAACTTGAAATTTCAATGCATATAAAAAGATTCCTTCTAATGCAGTCGTTCAAGGATGACCTTTTGAACTTATTTGTACCCAAATACTCTTTAAACTTGAACATTCTATAAAGACTTTATGACTACCTGTGGTTTCATCAGTAGGTCAAGGAAGATATTTTAAAAAATAAATAAATAAATCTCACCCTAGATTCCTTGAACTTGAACTTTCTATGCATATAAATAGATTCCTTCTGATGCAGTGGTACAGGGATGATCTATTGTACCTATTTGTGGCCAAATAGTCTTTGAACTTGAACATTCCACACAGACTTTATGACTTTCTGTTGTTTCTTCAGTATATCAAGGATGAGATTTTTAAAAAAAAAAAAAAAAAATCTGACCCTGGATCCCATGAACTTGAACTTTCTATGCATATGAATAGATTACTTCAGATGAAGTGGTTCAAGGATGACCTTTTGAACTTATTTGTGCCCAAATACTCTTTAAACTTGAACATTCTATAAAGACTTTATGACTACCTGTGGTTTCATCAGTAGGTCAAGGAAGATATTTTTTGAAAAAAATAAATAAATAAATCTCACCCTAGATTCCTTGAACTTCAACTTTCTATGCATATAAATAGATTCCTTCTGATGCAGTGGTACAGGGATGATCTATTGAACCTATTTGTGGCCAAATAGTCTTTGAACTTGAACATTCCACAAAGACTTTATGACTTTTTGTTGTTTCTTCAGTATATCAAGGATGAGATTTTTTTAACAAAAAAAAAAAATCTGACCCGAGATTCCATGAACTTGAACTTTCTATGCATATAAATAGATTCCTTCTAATGTTTTATTAGTTCTTCAATGATGACCATTTTAACTTATTTTTGGCCAGATTCTTTGAACTTGAACCTTCTATAAAGACTTCTGACATTCCGTTGTTTCTTCAGTAGATCAAGGATGAGAATTTTTTGACAAAAATTTTTTTTACCCTGGATCCCATGAACTTGAACTTTCTATGCATATTAATTGATTCCTTCTGATGCAGTGGTACAGGGATGATCTATTTAACCTATTTGTGGCCAAATAGTCTTTGAACTTGAACATTCCACACAGACTTTATGACTTTCTGTTGTTTCTTCAGTATATCAATGATGAGATTTTTTTGACAAAAAAAAAAAAAATCTGACCCGAGATTCCATGAACTTGAACTTTCTATACATATATATAGATTCCTTCTGATGTTTTATTAGTTCTTCAATGATGACCATTTGAACTTATTTTTGGCCAGATTCTTTGAACTTGAATCTTCTTTAAAGACTTCTGACATTCTGTTTTTTCTTCAGTAGATCAAGGATGAGAATTTTTTGACAAAAACAAATCTGACCCTGGATCTCATGAACTTGAACTTTCTATGCATATAAATTGATTCCTTCTGATGCAGTAGTTCAAGGATGACCTTTTGAACTTATTTGTGGCCAAATACTCTTTGACATTGAACATTCTTTAAAGACTTTATGACTACCTGTGGTTTCATCAGTAGGTCAAGGAAGACATTTTTTGACAAAAAAAAAAAAAAATCTCACCCTAGATTCCATGAACTTGAACTTTCTATGCATACAGATTCCTTCTGATGTTTTATTAGTTCTTAAAGGATGACCATTTGAACTTATTTTTGGCCAGATTCGTTGAACTTGAACCTTGTTTAAAGATTTCTGACATTCT
Source organism: Pseudorasbora parva (assembly GCF_024679245.1). NCBI lineage: Eukaryota > Metazoa > Chordata > Actinopteri > Cypriniformes > Gobionidae > Pseudorasbora > Pseudorasbora parva. Next base: position 9,178,926 of record NC_090179.1, read on the forward strand.
GTTGTTTCTTCAGTATATCAAGGATGAGATTTTTTTGACAAAAAAAAAGATTCTGAACCTGGATCCCATGAACTTGAAATTTCTATGCATATAAATAGATTCCTTCTAATGCAGTGGTTCAAGGATGACCTTTTGAACTTATTTGTACCCAAATACTCTTTAAACTTGAACATTCTATAAAGACTTTATGACTACCTGTGGTTTCATCAGTAGGTCAAGGAAGATATTTTTTGAAAATAAATAAATAAATAAATCTCACCCTAGATTCCTTGAACTTGAACTTTCTTTGCATATAAATAGATTCCTTCTGATGCAGTGGTTCAAGGATGATCTATTGAACCTATTTGTGGCCAAATAGTCTTTAAACTTGAACATTCCACACAGACTTTATGACTTTCTGTTGTTTCTTCAGTATATCAAGGATGAGATTTTTTTGACAAGAAAAAAAAAATTCTGACCCGAGATTCCATGAACTTTAACTTTCTATGCATATAAATAGATTCCTTCTGATGTTTTATTAGTTCTTCAATGATGACCATTTTAACTTATTTTTGGCCAGATTCTTTGAACTTGAACCTTCTTTAAAGACTTCTGACATTCTGTTGTTTCTTCAGTAGATCAAGGATGAGAATTTTTTGACAAAAAAAAATCTGACCCTGGATCCCATGAACTTGAACTTTATATGCATATAAATTGATTCCTTCTGATGCAGTGGTTCAAGGATGACCTTTTGAACTTATTTGTGCCCAAATACTCTTTGAACTTGAACATTCTATAAAGACTTTATGACTACCTGTGGTTTCATCAGTAGGTCAAGGAAGACATTTTTTGACCAAAAAAAAAAAATCTCACCCTAGATTCCATGAACTTGAACTTTCTATGCATAGAGATTCCTTCTGATGTTTTATTAGTTCTTCAAGTATGACCATTTGAACTTATTTTTGGCCAGATTCGTTGCACTTGAACCTTGTTTAAAGATTTCTGACATTCTGTTGTTTCTTCAGTAGATCAAGGATGAGATTTTTTTGACCAAAAAAAAAAGATTCTGACCCTGGATCCCATGAACTTGAACTTTCTATGCATATAAATAGATTCCTTCTGATGCAGTGGTTCAAGGATGACCTTTTGAACTTATTTGTGCCCAAATACTCTTTAAACTTGAACATTCTATAAAGACTTAATGACTACCTGTGGTTTCATCAGTAGGTCAAGGAAGACATTTTTTGACAAAAAAAAAAAAAATCTCACCCTAGATTCCATGAACTTGAACTTTCTATGCATACAGATTCCTTCTGATGTTTTATTAGTTCTTCAAGGATGACCATTTGAACTTATTTTTGGCAAGATTCGTTGAACTTGAACCTTGTTTAAAGATTTCTGACATTCTGTTGTTTCTTCAGTAGATCAAGGATGAGATTTTTTTGACCAAAAAAAAAAGATTCTGACCCTGGATCCCATGAACTTGAACTTTCTATGCATATAAATAGATTACTTCTGATGCAGTGGTTCAAGGATGACCTTCTGAACTTATCTGTGCCCAAATACTCTTTAAACTTGAACATTCTATAAAGACTTTATGACTACCTGTGGTTTCATCAGTAGGTCAAGGAAGATATTTTTTGAAAAAAATAAATTAATAAATCTCACCCTAGATTCCTTTAACTTGAACTTTCTATGCATATAAATAGATTCCTTCTGATGCAGTGGTACAGGGATGATCTATTGTACCTATTTGTGGCCAAATAGTCTTTGAACTTGAACATTCCACACAGACTTTATGACTTTCTGTTGTTTCTTCAGTATATCAAGGACGAGATTTTTTTGACAAAAAAAAAAAAATCTGACCCGAGATTCCATGAACTTGAACTTTCTATGCATATAAATAGCGTCCTTCTGATGTTTTATTAGTTCTTCAATGATGACCATTTGAACTTATTTTTGGCCAGATTCTTTGAACTTGAACCTTCTTTAAAGACTTCTGACAGTCTGTTGTTTCTTCAGTAGATCAAGGATGAGAATTTTTTGACAAAAAAAAATCTGACCCTGGATCCCATGAACTTGAACTTTCTATGCATATAGAAAAGTTCAAGTCTAATTACTGCATCTGAAGTAATTAGATTACTTCAGATGCAGTGGTTCAAGGATGACCTTTTGAACTTATTTGTGCCCAAATACTCTTTAAACTTGAACATTCTATAAAGACTTTATGACTACCTGTGGTTTCATCAGTAGGTCAAGGAAGACATTTTTTGGCAAAAAAAAAAAAAAAAACATCTGACGCTAGATCCCATGAATTTGAACTTTCTATGCATATAAATAGATTCCTTCTGATGCAGTGGTTCAGGGATGACCTATTGAACCTATTTGTGGCCAAATAGTCTTTGAACTTGAACATTCCACACAGACTTTATGACTTTCTGTTGTTTCTTCAGTATATCAAGGATTATATTTTTTTGACAAAAATCCTGACCCTGGATCCCATGATCTTGAACTATATTCTGCTGAAATATCAGAAGAAGTCTGTGAGTCCCAACTGTAACTGTCTAAACATTCATACATTCAGAAACACTAATCGGGTCATTGCACGAGATTTTTCCTATGCGATGCAAATCAGGGCAAAAGTGCATATATTCATTGCGCAACGAGTTCTTATGTAATACATTAGCTAGAAAATGTTCCACTGAATATACTTCTTGAGCCTTGTGTGGAATAGGATTTAGTCAGAATCCACTTCAATGCAGTTCAATCCTGTAGGTCGAATGTGTATTCCTGTTAAATGCAATGCATATAATTAACTCGTTGTGCGTTTAAGAGATTCTGGATTTTGCATGCATTGCTTGCATTGCATTGCATACGAAAAAAACTTGTGCACGGGGGAGATTAGTGCTTTATCATTGCATTGAACTCTTCATGGATTGAAGATATTAGCGCTTTTGCATTGCATTGCATAAAATAACTCGTTGTGCATTGAAGATAGCGCGTTCGTATTGAATTACATACGAAAAGTTTTGTGCAATGGAGCGATTCGTGCTTTTGCATTGTATTGAACTCGTCTTGCATTGAAGACATTAGCGCTTTTGCATTGCATTGCATACGAAAAAACTTGTGCACTGAGGAGAATAGTGCTTTTGCATTGCATTATATACAAAAAACTTGCTGTGCATTGAAAAGATAGTGCTTTTGCATTGCATTGCATAAAATAAATCATTGTGCATTGAAAATAGCGCTTTTGCATTGCACTGGGGAGATTAATGCTTTTGCATTGCATTGAACTCTTCATGCATTGAAGATATTAGCGCTTTTGCATTGCATAAAAAACTCGTTGTGCATTGAAGACAGCGCTTTTGCATTGCATACGAAAAAACTTGTGCACTGGGGAGATTAATGTTTTTGCATTGCATTGAACTTGTCTTGCATTGAAGACATTAAGCGCTTTTGCATTGCATTGCATAAAATAACTCGTTGTGCTTTGAAGACAGCGCTTTTGCATTGCATTACATTGCATACGAAAAAAACTTGTGCACTGGGGAGATTAATGCTTTTGCATTGCATTGAACTCGTCATGCATTGACGATATTAGCGTTTTGCATTGCATTGCATACGAAAAAAATTGTGCAATGGAGAGATTCGTGCTTTTGCATTGCATTGAACTCGTCTTGCATTGAAGACATTAAAGCGCTTTTGCATTGAAATTGCATTGAACTCGTCATGCATTGACGATATTAGCGTTTTGCATTGCATTGCATACGAAAAAACTTGTGCACTGAGGAGAATAGGGCTTTTGCATTGCATTGTATAAAAAAAAAACTTGCTGTGCATTGAAAAGATAGTGGTTTTGCATTGCATAAAATAATTCATTGTGCATTGAAGATAGCGCTTTTGCATTGCACTGGGGAGATTAATGCTTTTGCTTTGCATTGAACTCGTCATGCATTGACAATATTAGCGCTTTTGCATTGCATTGCATACGAAAATCCTGCACTGAGGAGATTAGTGCTTTTGCATTGCATTGCATAAAATATCTCGTGCATTGAAGACAGCGCTTTTGCATTGCATACGAAAAAACTTGTGCACTGGGGAGATTAGTGCTTTTGCATTGCATTGAACTCTTCATGCATTGAAGATAATAGCGCTTTTGCATTGCATACAAAAAACTTGCTGTGCATTGAATAGTGCTTTTGCAATGCATTGCATAAAATAAATCATTGTGCATTGAAGATAGCGCTTTTGCATTGCACTGGGGAGATTAATGCTTTTGCATTGCATTGAACTCGTCATGCATTGACAGTATTAGCGCTTTTGCATTGCATTGCATTGCATTGCATACAAAAAACTTGCTGTGCATTGAATAGTGCTTTTGCAATGCATTGCATAAAATAACTCGTTGTGCTTTGAAGACAGCACTTTTGCATTGCATTGCATACGAAAAAAACTTGTGCAATGGACAGATGCGTTCTTTTGCATTGCATTGAACTTGTCTTGCAGTGAAGACATTAAAGCGCTTTTGAATTGCATTGCATACGAAAAAACTTGTGCCTGAGGAGAATAGGGCTTTTGCATTGCATTGTATACAAAAAACTTGCTGTGCATTGAAGATAGCGCTTTTGCATTGCACTGGGGAGATTAATGCTTTTGCTTTGCATTGAACTCGTCATGCATTGACAATATTAACGATTTTGCATTGCATTGCATAAAAAAATCCTGCACTGAGGAGATTAGTGCTTTTGCATTTCATAAAATAACTCGTGCATTGAAGACAGCGCTTTTGCATTGCATACGAAAAAACTTGTGCACTGGGGAGATTAGTGCTTTTGCATTGCATTGAAATCTTCATGCATTGAAGATAATAGCGCTTTTGCATTGCATTGCATACAAAAAACTTGCTGTGCATTGAATAGTGTTTTTGCAATGCATTGCATAAAATAACTCGTTGTGCTTTGAAGACAGCGCTTTTGCATTGCATTGCATACGAAAAAAACTTGTGCACTGGGGAGATTAATGCTTTTGCATTGCATTGAACTCGTCATGCATTGACGATATTAGCGTTTTGCATTGCATTGAATACGAAAAAACGTGTGCAATGGAAAGATTCGAGATTTTGCATTGCATTGAACTCGTCTTGCATTGAAGACATTAAGCGCTTTTGCATTGCATTGCATACAAAAAACTTGCTTTGAAGAGATGGTGCTTTTGCAATGCACTGTATGAAATAAATCGTTGTGCATTGAAGGTAACGCTATTGCATTGCCCTGCATAAAATAAATCATTGTGCATTGAAGATAGCGCTTTTGCATTGCACTGGGGAGATTAATGCTTTTGCAATGCATTGAACTCGTCATGCATTGACAAAATTAGCGCTTTTGCATTGCATTGCATACGAAAAAACCTGCACTGAGGAGATTAGTGCTTTTGCATTGCATTGTATACAAAAAAACCTGCACTGAGGAGATTAGTGCTTTTGCATTGCATTGCATAAAATAACTCGTTTTGCATTAAGTACAGCTCTTTTGCATTGCATACGAAAAAACTTGTGCACTGGGGAGATCAGTGCTTTTGCATTGCATTGAACTCTTCATGCATTGAAAATATTAGTGCTTTTGCACTGCATTGCATACAAAAAACTTGCTGTGCATTGATATATAAAATAAATCGTTGTGCATTGAAGATAGCGCTTTTGCATTGCACTGAATATAAGAACTTCGTTGCACATGGAAGAAAAAAGTGATTTTGCGTTGCATTGCATTGCATATAAGAATTCGCTGTGCAAAGAAACGATTAGTGCTTTTCATTGCTTTGCATTGCATAACGAAAAACTTGTGCATTGAAGAGTTTGCATGCATATTGTGCATTGAATAAATTGGGTTTTGCATTGCATTGCATTGTATTGCTTAAAGAACTCGTTGTGCAGAAAGAGATTAGTGCTTCTGCAATGCAATGCATATTAAAACTCGTTGCGCATTGAAGAAATAAGTGCTTTTACATCATAGAAAAAAAGCTCGTGCAATGACGCGATTAATGATTTTACATCTCATTGCATACGAAAAACTTGTGCAATGAGGAGATTAAAGCTTTTGCATTGAACTCGTCATGCATTGAAGATATTAGCGCTTTTGCATTTCATTGCACATAAGAACTCTTTGTTGCGCATTGAAGAAACAAGTGTTTTTGCACTGCATTGCATAAAGAACTCGTTGTGCATTAAAAAGATGCGAAAAAGTAATTTCCATAACGAAAAACTCGTGCATTGAAGATTTTGCATGCATGCATACAAAAACTATTTGTGCATTGAATAAATTTGCTTTTGCATTGCATTGCATAAAAAACTCGTTGTGCAGAAAGAGATTAGTGCTTTTGCATTGCATTGCATATAAGATCTTACTGTGCATTAAAGAAATAAGTGCATTGTTAGAGAGTTGTGCATTGAATATATTTTGCATCGTCATGCTAAACTCGTCATGCATTGAAGATATTAGCGCTATTGCATTGCATATAAGAATTCAGGGTGCAATGAAAAGATTAGTGCTTTTGCATTCCATACGAAAAAACTCGTGCATTGAAGATTTTGCATTGCATTGCACATAAGAACTCGCGCAATGAATATATTAGCGCTTAGCATTGCATAGAATTCGTGCATTGAACATGGTTATTCTCTGTGCAATGACGAGTTTAGTGCGTTTGCATTGCATTGACTCTTTTTTACATTGAAGAGTTTAAATGGTTTTCAATACAAGAACTCGTGCTGCATTAAATAGATAAGTGCTTTGAACTTAGTATTGTTTAGATTTTAGCACTAATCTGGTTAAATGATAAATGGAGTTTTCCCATTCAAGTACTAACCAGTAGTCCCTGAGACCCTGCTGAACTTCATGGAATCAATGAGCTTGACTTATCGATAAATATTAAAAGATTCATACTGATGTTTCATTAATTATTCAAGGAAGATCTGTTGAACTTATTTTTGGCCAAATAGTCTTTGAACTTGAATATTCTACACAGACTTTATGACTTTCTGTTGTTTCTTCAGTATATCAAGGATGAGATTTTTTTTTACAAAAAAAAAAAAATCTGACCCGAGATTCCATGAACTTGAACTTTCTATGCATATAAATAGATTCCTTCTGATGTTTTATTAGTTCTTCAATGATGACCATTTGAACGTATTTTTTGCCAGATTTTTTGAACTTGAACCTTCTTTAAAGACTTCTGACATTCTGTTGTTTCTTCAGTATATCAAGGATGAGATTTTTTTGACAAAAAAATTCTGCCCCTGGATCCCATGAACTTGAACTTTCTATGCATATAAATAGATTCCTTCTGATGCAGTGGTTCAAGGATGACCTTTTGAACTTATTTGTGCCCAAATACTCTTTGAACTTGAACATTCTATAAAGACTTTATGACTACCTGTGGTTTCATCAGTAGGTCAAGGAAGACATTTTTTGACAAAAAAAAAAAACTCACCCTAGATTCCATGAACTTGAACTTTCTATACTTATAAATAGATTACTTCTGATGTTTTAATAGCTCTTCAAGGATGACCCTTTGAACTTATTTGTGCCCAAAATAGTCTTTTAACTTGAATATTCTACACAGACTTTAGACTACCTGTGGTTTCATCAGTTGGTCAAGGAAGACATTTTTTGGCTAAAATAAAATAAAAAAATTCTCACCCTAGATTCCATGAACTTGAACTTTCTATGCATATAAATAGATTTATTCTGATGTTTTATTAGTTCTTCAAGGATGACCTTTTGAACTTATTTTTGGCAAGATTCTTTGAACTTGAACCTTCTTTAAAGACTTCTGACATTCTGTTGTTTATTCAGTAGATCAAGGATGAGATTTTTTTGACAAAAAAAAAAAAAAAGATTCTGACCCTGGATCCCATGAACTTGAACTTTCTATGCATATAAATAGATTACTTCTGATGCAGTGGTTCAAGGATGACCTTTTGAACTTATTTGTGCCCAAATACTCTTTGAACTTGAACATTCTATAAAGACTTTATGACTACCTGTGGTTTCATCAATAGGTCAAGGAAGACATTTTTTGACAAAAAAAAATCTGACCCTGGATCCCATGAATTTGAACTTTCTATGCATATAAATAGATTCCTTCTGATGTATTGGTTCAGGGATGACCTATTGAACCTATTTGTGGGCAAATAGTCTTTGAACTTGAACATTCCACACAGACTTTATGACTTTCTGTTGTACTTGAACCTTGCCTTGTTTAAAGATTTCTGAAATTCTGTTGTTTCTTCAGTAGATCAAGGATGAGATTTTTTTGACAAAAAAAAAAAAAAAGATTCTGACCCTGGAACCCATGAACTTGAACTTTATATGCATATAAATAGATTCCTTCTGATGCAGTGGTTTCAAGGTTAATCTTTTAAACTTATTTGTGCTCAAATAGTCTTTGAACTTGAACATTCTACACAGACTTTATGACTACCTGTGGTTTCATCAGTAGGTCAAGGAAGACATTTTTTGACAAAAAAAAAAAAAATCTCACCCTAGATTCCATGAACTTGAACTTTCTATGCATACAGATTCCTTCTGATGTTTTAGTAGTTTCTTCAAGGATGACCATTTGAACTTATTTTTGGACAGATTCGTTGAACTTGAACCTTGTTTAAAGATTTCTGACATTCTGTTGTTTCTTCAGTAGATCAAGGATGAAATTTTTTTGACCAAAAAAAAAGATTCTGACCCTGGATCCCATGAACTTGAACTTTCTATGCATATAAATAGATTACTTCTGATGCAGTGGTTCAAGGATGACCTTCTGAACTTATCTGTGCCCAAATACTCTTTGAACTTGAACATTCTACACAGACTTTATGACTACCTGTTGTTTCATCAGTAGGTCAAGGAAGAAATTTTTTGGCAAAAAAATAAATAAATAAATCTCACCCTAGATTCCATGAACTTGAACTTTCTATGCATATAAATAGATTACTTCTGGTGCAGTGGTTCAAGGATAACCTTTTGAACTTATTTGTGCCAAAATACTCTTTGAACTTGAACTTGAACTTGATTCTATAAAGACTTTATGACTACCTGTGGTTTCATCAGTAGGTCAAGGAAGACATTTTTTGACAACAAAAAAATAAATCTGACCCTGGATCCCATGAATTTGAACTTTCTATGCATATAAATAGATTCATTCTGATGCATTGGTTCAGGGATGACCTATTGAACCTATTTGTGGCCAAATAGTCTTTGAACTTGAACATTATACACAGACTTTATGACTTTCTGTTGTTTCTTCAGTATATCAAGGATGAGATTTTTTTGACAAAAAAAAAAAAGATTCTGACCCTGGATCCCATGAACTTGAAATTTCTATGCATATAAAAAGATTCCTTCTAATGCAGTGGTTCAAGGATGACCTTTTGAACTTATTTGTGCCCAAATACTCTTTAAACTTGAACATTATAAAGACTTTATGACTACCTGTGGTTTCATCAGTAGGTCAAGGAAGATATTTTTTTGAAAAAAAATAAATAAATAAATCTCACCCTAGATTCCTTGAACTTGAACTTTCTTTGCATATAAATTGATTCCTTCTGATGCAGTGGTACAGGGATGATCTATTGAACCTATTTGTGGCCAAATAGTCTTTGAACTTGAACATTCCACACAGACTTTATGACTTTCTGTTGTTTCTTCAGTATATCAAGGATGAGATTTTTTTAACAAAAAAAAAAAAAATCTCACCCTAGATTCCATGAACTTGAACTTTCTATGCATATAAATAGATTCCTTCTGATGTTTTATTAGTTCTTCAATGATGACCATTTTAACTTATTTTTGGCCAGATTCTTTGAACTTGAACCTTCTTTAAAGACTTCTGACATTCTGTTGTTTCTTCAGTAGATCAAGGATGATAATTTTTTAACAAAAAAAAAATCTGACCCTGGATCCCATGAACTTGCCCTTTCTATGCATATAAATAGATTACTTCTGATGCAGTGGTTCAAGGATGACCTTTTGAACTTATCTGTGCCCAAATACTCTTTGAACTTGAACATTCTACACAGACTTTATGACTACCTGTTGTTTCATCAGTAGGTCAAGGAAGACATTTTTTGGCAAAAAAAAAAATCTGACCCTGGATCCCATGAATTTGAACTTTCTATGCATATAAATAGATTCATTCTGATGCATTGGTTCAGGGAAGACCTATTGAACCTATTTGTGGCCAAATAGTCTTTTAACTTGAACATTATACACAGACTTTATGACTTTTTGTTGTTTCTCATCAAGGATGAGATTTTTTTGAGAAAAAAAAAAAAACTCACCCTAGATTCCATGAACTTGAACTTTATATGCATATAAATAGATTTATTCTGATGTTTTATTAGTTCTTCAAGGATCACCTTTTGAACTTATTTTTGGCAAGATTCTTTGAACTTGAACCTTCTTTAAAGACTTCTGACAGTCTGTTGTTTCTTCAGTAGATCAAGGTTGAGATTTTTTTGACAAAAAAAAAAAAAAAAAGATTCTGACCCTGGATCCTATGAACTTGAACTTTCTACACATATAAATAGATTACTTCTGGTGCAGTGGTTCAAGGATGACCTTTTGAACTTATTTGTGCCCAAATACTCTTTGAACTTGAACATTCTATAAAGACTTATGACTACCTGTGGTTTCATCAGTAGGTCAAGGAAGACATTTTTTGACAAAAAAAAAAAAATCTCACCCTAGATTCCATGAACTTGAGCTTTCTATGCATATAGATTCCTTCTGATTTTTTATTAGTTCTTCAAGGATGCCCATTTGAACTTATTTTTTGCCAGATTCTTTGAACTTGAACCTTGTTTAAAGATTTCTGACATTCTGTTGTTTCTTCAGTAGATCAAGGATGAGATTTTTTTGACCAAAAAAAAAAGATTCTAACCCTGGATCCCATGAACTTGAACTTTCTATGCATATAAATCGATTACTTCTGATGCATTGGTTCAAGGATGACCTTTTGAACTTATCTGTGCCCAAATACTCTTTGAACTTGAACATTCTACACAGACTTTATGACTACCTGTTTTCATCAGTAGGTCAAGGAAGACATTTTTTTGCAAAAAAAAAAAAAAATCTCACCCTAGATTCCATGAACTTGAACGTTCTATGCATATAAATAGATTACTTCTGGTGCAGTGGTTCAAGGACGACCTTTTGAAACTATTTGTGCCCAAATACTCTTTGAACTTGAACATTCTATAAAGACTTTATGACTACCTGTGGTTTCATCAGTATGTCAAGGAAGACATTTTTTGACAAAAAAAAAAAATCTGACCCTGGATCCCATGAATTTGAACTTTCTATGCATATAAATAGATTCATTCTGATGCATTGGTTCAGGGATGACCTATTGAACCTATTTGTGGCCAAATAGTCTTTGAACTTGAACATTATACACAGACTTTATGACTTTTTGTTGTTTCTTCAGTATATCAAGGATGAGTTTTTTTTGACAAAAAAAAGATTCTGACCCTGGATCCCATGAACTTGAAATTTCTATGCATATAAAAAGATTCCTTCTAATGCAGTGGTTCAAGGATGACCTTTTGAACTTATTTGTGCCCAAATACTCTTTAAACTTGAACATTCTATAATGACTTTATGAAACCTGTGGTTTCATCAGTAGGTCAAGGAAGACATTTTTTGACAAAAAAAAAAATCTGACCCTGGATCCCATGAATTTGAACTTTCTATGCATATAAATAGATTCCTTCTGATGCAGTGGTACAGGGATGATCTATTGAACCTATTTGTGGCCAAATAGTCTTTGAACTTGAACATTCCACACAGACTTTATGACTTTCTGTTGTTCCCTTTATCGAGGGAACTCGCACTGCGTCATCGTAGATGACACATCGGGGAACGCCCACGGCGTGACGCTGCTGAGTTCATATCAAAAAAGTCCAATCTTGATTGGTGTTGCGTGATGACGTAACGAGTGACGGCATACCCGGAGGTATAAAGGGACGCCGGCACAAGCAAACGCAGCTTCCTGCTTTCAACGGTCGCGCTCTGTGTTCTGTCTGTCTATTTGGTGTTGTTTGTCCCGTAGGGCTTATTATATCAGTAGAGAATGGCGAGCGAGCAGTTCAGACGGTGTGTGCCTCCCTGTCCGCGCTTTATTTCGGGCACGGACACACACCAGCTCTGTGTGCAGTGTCTCGGCGTGCAGCACGCCCGGGCCGCTCTCGAGGGAGCGGCTTGCGGCGAATGTGATAAGCTGCCGCTGAGAGTACTGCGCTCGCGGCTGGCGGTCTTTGACGAGGCCGGTCAGCCTCGCGAGCCTCGCGGTTCTGGGCCCGCTGTTGCCGAGGCAGAGCGGCGCCGCAGGTCGTGGGGCTCGCAGCTGGATCTGTCAGCGGGATTAGGGAATGTTGAGGCATCTCTCTCTTCCTCTGACGATTCAGAGGATCTTCCGCCACGTGTGGAAGCCCGCGCTGCGGCTTCTTCCCGCGAGGCGGAGGATCAGGTGCTCATGCTGTCCGATTCCGAGGGATCGTTGACAATGAGCACCGAAGCAGGCGCTGTGGGGCAGTCGCCACCCCACTCGCAGGCTATGGAGGAGCTCGTGGAGGTCTTGACTTGCGCTGTGGCCAAGCTGAGTTTAGATTGGCCACAAGAGGAGGTGCACGTCCAGCCGCCAAGCAAGCTGGACGAGCGCTTCTTCAAGCGTCGAGCCCAGCCTCCACGCCGGGGTCTGCCGTTTTTCCCCGACCTGCACAGTGAGCTGTGCAGGGCGTGGGAGAAACCCTTCTCAGCACGTTTGACTACGCCCCCTGCGCTTGACTTCGCTAACGTGCTGGGGGCGTCTGAGAAGGGATATGTTGCGCTGCCGAGGGTAGAAGAGGCGCTCGCGGGCCACCTCTCTCCCGAGACAGCAGCTTCATTGAAGACCCCGGCATTGCCCTCGAAACCATGCCGAGAGACTTCGAAGCTGGTGGCGAGGGCATATAGTGCGGCTGGTCGCGCTGGTGGGTGCCTGCACACTCTTGCGGTTCTGCAGGCCTACCAAGCGGACTTGCTGAAGGAGCTCGATGAGGGCGAGGGTCCCTCTCCGGAGGATGTGACTGAGCTGAGGAAGGCAGCGGATTTGTCTCTTCGTGTCACAGAAACAGGCGGCCCGTGATATCGGCCGCTCCATGACGGGTTTGGTGTGCGCGGAGAAACATCTCTGGCTGAACCTGTCGGGGATCAGGGAGAGAGACAGACACTTTCTCCTTGATTCCCCGGTTTCGCCTTCTGGCCTTTTCGGCGGCGCTGTGAGCACCGTCGTCGAGAGGTTTCAGGAGGTGAAAAAGCAGGCTGCCGCTCTCAGCCAGTTCATCCCTCGCCGCTGGGGCTCCTCCAGCAAGGCTGCCTCGAGCGGGCAGTCTCGGCCAGCAGAGGGCTCCTCGCACCGTGAGGTGCAGAAGCAGAGCGTCGCTTCTCGTGCCCCTCCTGAGGGAGCTTGGCAGAAGAAGCGACGCTCTCGCGGGAAGTCTTCAAAGCCGAAGACCGACCTGACCGACCGACCTTATTCAGGCCAAGAAGGCTTCCAAGCGGTCCTAGCTGCGGCAAGACCGCTGAGAGCTGTCCCCCACGGGGCGGAGCGACCGAGGTCGTTCTCCCCCCGAGGCTCTCGGGAAATCGATGTTGTGCTCTCGCAGTCAAAAGGGCTCCGGACCACGTCATTTCCCCATGTTCGCGCGCGGCTCTGGCCAGCACATATAAAATCTGCGGCAGAGCAGCGACTGCGTTCACACACCGGAAATCTACCTCGATTAGTCCCTGCCGGTTATCCGCTTCAGGGGGTCGAGGGAGAGGTTCGGTTGATACCCCAGACCAGCCTCGAGAGGCTGGTCCCCTTATCAGAGTATCTCGGCGCATGGTCATGCCTTCCGAATATCTCTGTGTGGGCCCTGCGCACTGTAGAACGGGGATACAGACTGCAGTTCAGAGTTCCCCCCCCCCGAAATTTGGGGGGATAGTCTGGACAGTGGTCGGTCCCGAGCAGGTGGGGGTAATGGGGCAGGAAGTACACTCTCTGCTGGAAAAAGGGGCGATAGAAAGGGTCCCCCCGCCAGAAAGGGAGGTCGGGTTCTACAGCCGGTACTTCATAGTCCCCAAGAAGGATGGGGGGTTGCGTCCAATTTTAGATCTCAGGCTTCTGAATCGGTCTCTGAGGAGATACAGGTTCAGGATGCTAACCATTCCTGTTATCGTGAGTCAGATCCAGTTCGAGGACTGGTTCGTCACGATAGATCTAAAGGACGCTTACTTCCATATTTCCATCCTTCCCAGTCACAGGAAGTTCCTGAGGTTCGCTTTCGGGGGCGAAGCGTTCCAATATCGGGTCCTTCCCTTTGGCCTAGCCTTGTCACCTCGCACCTTCACAAAGTACATGGATGCAGCCCTGGCTCCGCTAAGACTCCAGGGCATCCGGGTACTGAATTATATCGACGACTGGTTGATCATGGCCAGGTCGTACGATATGGCAGTTCAGCATTGAGATGCTGTTCTAGCACACATGAGGTGTTTGGGGTTGAGACTCAACGCGAAAAAGAGCGCGTTGACGCCCTCCCAGAGAATTATGTTCCTGGGAATAGTGTGGGACTCGGTAACGATGCGGGCACACATGTCACCCGCACGTATCGAGACCATACGGGCGGAGGTCTCAAGTATAAGGTTGGGCCACAGCATCCCTGTCAAACAGTTCCAGAGACTGGTGGGTCTCATGGCAGCAGCGTCCAGTGTGATTCCGCTCGGCCTGCTCCACATGAGACCGCTACAGTGGTGGCTGAGAACCAAGGGGTTTTCTCCGAAGGGGAATCCCTTCCGTATGATCAGGGTAACGCGCAAATGCATTCGTTCCCTGGTTATATGGAAGAAACCTTGGTTTCTGTCCCTGGGGCTAGTATTGGGAGCATCGTGTTGCCGGAAAACTGTTTCAACAGATGCATCCCTTACTGGTTGGGGCGCGGTCATGGAAGGCCAAGGGGCGAGAGGTCCTTGGACAGCCCAGCATGCTACATGGCACATCAACTGCCTAGAGATGCTGGCTGTCTGGAAAGCTCTGAGGAGTTTTCTCGAGGACCTTCGCGGCCACCATGTCCTGATACGATCCGACAACACTGCCGTGGTATCGTATCTAAATCATCAGGGGGGTCTGAGATCGCGCCCTCTGTACAGACTGGCGCATCAGGTCCTCCTGTGGTCCCACGGGTAACTGTCTTCTCTCAGGGCAGTTTATATCCCGGGGGACCAGAACCAGGGAGCAGACATCCTGTCAAGGCAGGGGCTGAGGCCCGGGGAGTGGCGTCTCCATCCAGAGGTGTTGGAGGCCATATGCGAGAGGTTTGGCCAAATGGAAGTGGATTTGTTTGCGTCTCGAGAGACGACCCACTGTCCACTTTGGTTCTCCCTCAGGCATCCGGCTCCGTTGGGCCTGGATGCCATGTCACAGGCGTGGCCGAGGCTGCGTCTGTACGCATTTCCCCCGATTGCTCTGCTCCCGGGAGTTCTGGAGCGGGTTCGCCGGGAAGGCATTCGCCTGCTTCTGATAGCACCCCGGTGGCCGACCAGGGTATGGTTCTCCGACATTATGGACCTGCTAGACGACCTTCCATGGCAGATTCCTCTGAGGAGGGATCTGTTGACTCAGGCGGGGGGCTCGATATTTCACCCCCAGCCAGAGTTATGGAACCTGTGGGCTTGGCCCCTGAGGGGGCAGAGCTCATAGAAGAAGGGCTGTCAGCAGGTGTCGTGGAGACTATACTCAGCTCCAGGGCTCCTTCCACCAGGAAGCTGTACAACTTGAAGTGGAGAGTGTTCTCCATATGGTGTAGAGACCGTGAAGTAGACCCAGTGAACTGCGCTGTGGCTTCAGTACTGGAGTTTCTGCAAGATCGGTTTTCCTCCGGGCTTACCCCGTCCACACTTAAGGTGTATGTGGCCGCGATAGGAGCTTTCCACGCACCATTAGGTGAAGGACCTCTGGGGAGGCACCATCTGGTTGTACGGTTCCTCCGAGGAGCGCGGAGGATGAGACCTGTGGCTCGTTCTAGGATCCCTGCGTGGGATCTGGCAGTGGTTCTCGAAGGGTTGGTTGAGGCCCCCTTCGAACCGCTGGAGTTGGCTGAGGCCAAGAACCTCACGCTTAAGGTAGCTTTTCTCTTAGCCATCACCTCTCTGAGGAGGGTGGGGGACCTTCAGGCATTGGCAGTCACACCCAATTGCTTGGAGTTTGCCCCAGGCAATGTGAAAGCTATCTTGCGGCCGACCCCGGGATACGTCCCCAAGGTACCGTATAATGCGGTACGGTCGGTGGTTCTCCAGGCTTTTCATCCCCCGCCTCATGTGACGGCAGATGAGGGCAGGCTTCACCTCCTCTGCCCGGTGCGGGCATTGAGGATTTATTTGGAGAGGTCTGCCCAGTGGAGGAAGTCAGACCAGTTGTTAGTGTGCTTTGGTCCACCTAGGAAAGGGCTGCCTGCAGCAAAACAGACAATTAGTAACTGGATTGTCCAGGCAATAGCCACGGCCTATCAGGTGCGCAACTTGCCTTCACCTATAGCCGTGAGGGCGCATTCTACCAGGGGCATGGCCTCCTCGGTAGCCCTCCTTTCCGGAGCTTCTTTGCAAGAGATTTGCGAGGCGGCTGGGTGGGCCACACCGCATACCTTCGTGAGGTATTATAGTCTGCACCTCCCGGCGACGCCAGGCGCTAGGGTGCTCGCCCCTGATTATGCACTCCGGTTCATGTCATGGGGTGCAAGATAGGCGAGGACTAGTGGGTACTCGTTCCCCGATGTGTCATCTACGATGACGCAGTGCGAGTTCCCTCGATAAAGGGAACGTCTCGGGTTATGAATATAACCCATGTTCCCTGAGAGGGAACGAGACACTGCGTCTCGTAGCCCCGCCTATCTACAGAGCGGCCCGCTTCATAGCAGTAAGCTGCGTTTGCTTGTGCCGGCGTCCCTTTATACCTCCGGGTATGCCGTCACTCGTTACGTCATCACGCAACACCAATCAAGATTGGACTTTTTTGATATGAACTCAGCAGCGTCACGCCGTGGGCGTTCCCCGATGTGTCATCTACGATGACGCAGTGTCTCGTTCCCTCTCAGGGAACATGGGTTATATTCATAACCCGAGACGTTTCTTCAGTATATCAAGGATGAGATTTTTTTGACAAAAAAAAAAAAATCTGACCCGAGATTCCATGAACTTGAACTTTCTATGCATATAAATAGAATCCATCTCATGTTTTATTAGTTCTTCAATGATGACCATTTTATCTTATTTTTGGCCAGATTGTTTGAACTTGAACCTTCTTTAAAGACTTCTGACATTCTGATGTTTCTTCAGTAGATCAAGGATGATAATTTTTTGACAAAAAAAAATCTGACCCTGGATCCCATGAACTTGAACTTTCTATGCATATAAATAGATTCATTCTAATGCATTGGTTCAGGGATGACCTATTGAACTTATCTGTGCCCAAATACTCTTTGAACTTGAACATTCTACACAGACTTTATGACTACCTGTGGTTTCATCAGTAGGTCAAGGAAGACATTTTTTGACAAAAAAAAAAAATCTGACCCTGGATCCCATGAATTTGAACTTTCTATGCATATAAATAGATTCATTCTGATGCATTGGTTCAGGGATGACATATTGAACCTATTTGTGGCCAAATAGTCTTTGAACTTGAACATTATACACAGACTTTATGACTTTTTGTTGTTTCTTCAGTATATCAAGGATGAGATTTTTTTTGACAAAAAAAAGATTCTGACCCTGGATCCCATGAACTTGAAATTTCTATGCACATAAAAAGATTCATTCTGATGCATTGGTTCAGGGATGACCTATTGAACCTATTTGTGGCCAAATAGTCTTTGAACTTGAACATTATACACAGACTTTATGACTTTTTGTTGTTTCTTCAGTATATCAAGGATGAGATTTTTTGACAAAAAAAAAAAGATTCTGACCCTGGATCCCATGAACTTGAAATTTCTATGCACATAAAAAGATTCCTTCTAATGCAGTGGTTCAAGGATGACCTTTTGAACTTATTTGTACCCAAATACTCTTTAAACTTGAACATTCTATAAAGACTTTATGACTACCTGTGGTTTCATCAGTAGGTCAAGGAAGATATTTTTTTGAAAAAAAAATAAAAAATAAGTCTCACCCTAGATTCCTTGAACTTGAACTTTCTTTGCATATAAATAGATTCCTTCTGATGCAGTGGTTCAAGGATGATCTATTGAACCTATTTGTGGCCAAATAGTCTTTGAACTTGAACATTCCACACAGACTTTATGACTTTCTGTTGTTTCTTCAGTATATCAAGGATGAGATTTTTTTGACAAAAAAAAAAAAAAATCTGACCCGAGATTCCATGAACTTGAACTTTCTATGCATATAAATAGAGTCCTTCTGATGTTTTATTAGTTCTTCAATGATGACCATTTGAACTTATTTTTGGCCAGATTCTTTGAACTTGAACCTTCTTTAAAGACTTCTGACATTCTGTTGTTTCTTCAGTAGATCAAGGATGAGAATTTTTTGACAAAAAAAAAATCTGACCCTGGATCCCATGAACTTGAACTTTCTATGCATATAAATAGATTACTTCAGATGAAGTGGTTCAAGGATGACCTTTTGAACTTATTTGTGCCCAAATACTCTTTAAACTTGAACATTCTATAAAGACTTTATGACTACCTGTGGTTTCATCAGTAGGTAAAGGAAGATATTTTTTGAAAAAATAAATAAATAAATCTCACCCTAGATTCCTTGAACTTGAACTTTCTATGCATATAAATAGATTCCTTCTGATGCAGTGGTACAGGGAAGATAATAATAATAATAATAATAATAATAGATTTTATTTATAATGCACTTTTCATTCCGAAGAATCTCAAAGTGCAACAAAGGGGGGGGGGGGGAATAACAACAAAAAAATGAATAACAAGTAAAAATATAGAATACTACAAACAATCAACCAACACAGAAAACAGAACAGAAACAGAGCTGATGGTGAACAGAAACAGAGCTGATGGTGAACAGAAACAGAGCTGATGGTGAACAGAAAACAGCTGATGGTGGACAGAAACAGAGCTGACGGTGAACAGAAAACAGCTGATGGTGGAAGTCTCTGTTAGCTCCGCAGCACACTGTGGTCCACTCCATGTTTCAGATTTCTCCCAGCGGCAGTGTCCCGATGACATCGCTGAGGCACGACAGCTGAAGACCAGATGATGGGTCTTCTTCATGATGATTCAAACGATGGGGATCGCTGCAGCACCATGCAGGAGGCAGAACATTCCTCCGGGCACTTCTGTGGACACACCGGGGCCGGCGCAGATGTCGCTCCACGGTCGCAATGCAGGACGGAACAGCGGCGCAGCCGAGAAGCAGAACATCCCAACATCATGCCGGACGCCGACGACGAGAGCCCGGATGACGCTAGCCCGGTGCAAATTTCAGCCACCATGCAGCTTAAGCCCAAGGGAGACCACCAGTGAGCACCCGCGGCGAGAAACATAAAATGTCCTCCAAACCAGAACCAACCGCAGCAATTCAAATGTAAACATTAGAGAAGCGGTTGAAAACGGCGAAACGACGAACAACGACCTCTCAGTGGCTGCCAGCAATCAGCAACAGTCCCAATTGTAGCTCTGACTGTTAGACTAGTCACAAACATAAGGAAATAAAATAAAATGTAAATCTAATAGTACATTAACATGATTTGTTGTGGGTGGAGAAGCGGCGAACAGACGACGCCAGCGTCCTCTCCCCCACGTTGCCTAGCAACTCCTCAAGATCTATTGAACCTATTTGTGGCCAGATAGTCTTTGAACTTGAACATTCCACACAGACTTTATGACTTTTTGTTGTTTCTTCAGTATATCAAGGATGAGATTTTTTTAACAAAAAAAAAAAATCTGACCCGAGATTCCATGAACTTGAACTTTCTATGCATATCAATAGATTCCTTCTGATGTTTTATTAGTTCTTCAATGATGACCATTTGAACTTATTTTTGGCCAGATTCTTTGAACTTGAACCTTCTTTAAAGACTTCTGACATTCCGTTGTTTCTTCAGTAGATCAAGGATGAGAATTTTTTGACAAAATTTTTTTTTACCCTGGATCCCATGAACTTGAACTTTCTATGCATATAAATTGATTCCTTCTGATGCAGTGGTACAGGGATGATCTATTGAACCTATTTGTGGCCAAATAGTCTTTGAACTTGAACATTCCACACAGACTTTATAACTTCTGTTGTTTCTTCAGTATATCAAGGATGAGATTTTTTTGACAAAAAAAAAAAAAATCTGACCCGAGATTCCATGAACTTGAACTTTCTATGCATATAAATAGATTCCTTCTGATGTTTTATTAGTTCTTCAATGATGACCATTTGAACTTATTTTTGGCCAGATTCTTTGAACTTGAACCTTCTTTAAAGACTTCTGACATTCTGTTGTTTCTTCAGTAGATCAAGGATGAGAATTTTTTGACAAAAACAAATCTGACCCTGGATCTCATGAACTTGAACTTTCTATGCATATAAATTGATTCCTTCTGATGCAGTGGTTCAAGGATGACCTTTTGAACTTATTTGTGCCCAAATATTCTTTGTACTTGAACATTCTATAAAGACTTTATGACTACCTGTGGTTTCATCAGTAGGTAAAGGAAGACATTTTTTTTACAAAAAAAAAAAAATCTCACCCTAGATTCCATGAACTTGAACTTTCTATGCATACAGATTCCTTCTGATGTTTTATTAGTTCTTCAAGGATGACCATTTGAACTTATTTTTGGCCAGATTCGTTGCACTTGAACCTTGTTTAAAGATTTCTGACATTCTGTTGTTTCTTCAGTAGATCAAGGATGAGATTTTTTTGACCAAAAAAAAAAGATTCTGACCCTGGATCCCATGAACTTGAACTTTCTATGCATATAAATAGATTACTTCTGATGCAGTGGTTCAAGGATGACCTTCTGAACTTATCTGTGCCCAAATACTCTTTGAACTTGAACATTCTATAAAGACTTTATGACTACCTGTGGTTTCATCAGTAGGTCAAGGAAGACATTTTTTGACAAAAAAAAAATAAATCTGACCCTGGATCCCATGAATTTGAACTTTCTATGCATATAAATAGATTCCTTCTGATGCATTGGTTCAGGGATGACCTATTGAACCTATTTGTGGCCAAATAGTCTTTGAACTTGAACATTCCACACAGACTTTATGACTTTCTGTTGTTTCTTCAGTATATCAAGGATGAGATTTTTTTGACAAAAAAAAAAAAAAAATCTGACCCGAGATTCCATGAACTTGAACTTTCTATGCATATAAATAGAATCCATCTCATGTTTTATTAGTTCTTCAATGATGACCATTTTATCTTATTTTTGGCCAGATTGTTTGAACTTGAACCTTCTTTAAAGACTTCTGACATTCTGTTGTTTCTTCAGTAGATCAAGGATGATAATTTTTTGACAAAAAAAAAAAAATCTGACCCTGGATCCCATGAACTTGAAGTTTCTATGCATATAAAAAGATTCCTTCAATGCAGTGGTTCAAGGATGACCTTTTGAACTTATTTGTGCCGAAATACTCTTTAAACTTGAACATTCTATAAAGACTTTATGACTACCTGTGGTTTCATCAGTAGGTCAAGGAAGACATTTTTTGACAAAAAAATAAATAAAAAATCTGACCCTAGATTCCATGAACTTGAACTTTCTATGCATATAAATAGATTCCTTCTGATGCAGTGGTTCAGGGATGACCTATTGAACCTATTTGTGGCCAAATAGTCTTTGAAATTGAACATTCCACACAGACTTTATGATTACCTGTTGTTTCATCAGTTGGTCAAGGAAGACATATTTTGGCAAAAAAAATAAATAAAAACATTCTCACCCTAGATTCCATGAACTTGAACGTTCTATGCATATAAATAGATTTATTCTGATGTTTTATTAGTTCTTGAAGGATGACCTTTTGAACTTATTTTTGGCAAGATTCTTTGAACTTGAACCTTCTTTAAAGACTTCTGACATTCTGTTGTTTCTTCAGTATATCAAGGATGAGATTTTTTTGAGAAAAAAAAAAATTCTCACCCTAGATTCCATGAACTTGAACTTTCTATGCATATAAAAAGATTCCTTCTGATGCAGTGGTTCAATGATGACCTTTTGAACCTATTTGTACCCAAATACTCTTTGAACTTGAACATTCTATAAAGACTTTATGACTACTTATGGTTTCATCAGTAGGTCAAGGAAGACATTTTTTGACAAAAAAAAATCTCACCCTAGATTCCATGAACTTGAACTTTCTATGCATATAAATAGATTCCTTCTGATGTTTTATTAGTTCTTCAATGATTACCATTTGAAGTTATTTTTGGCCAGATTCTTTGAACTTGAACCTTCTTTAAAGACTTCTGACATTCTGTTGTTTCTTCAGTAGATCAAGGATGAGAATTTTTTGACAAAAAAAAATCTGACCCTGGATCCCATGAACTTGAACTTTCTATGCATATAAATAGATTACTTCTGATGCAGTGGTTCAAGGATGACCTTTTGAACTTATCTGTGCCCAAATACTCTTTGAACTTGTACATTCTACACAGACTTTATGACTACCTGTTGTTTCATCAGTAGGTCAAGGAAGACATTTTTTGGCAAAAAAAAAAAAATCTCACCCTAGATTCCATGAACTTGAACTTTCTATGCATATAAATAGATTACTTCTGGTGCAGTGGTTCAAGGATGACCTTTTGAACTTATTTTTGCCCAAAAACTCTTTGAACTTGAACATTCTATAAAGACTTTATGACTACCTGTGGTTTCATCAGTCGGTCAAGGAAGACATTTTTTGACAAAAAAAAATAAATCTGACCCTGGATCCCATGAATTTGAACTTTCTATGCATATTAATAGATTCATTCTGATGCATTGGTTCAGGGAAGACCTATTGAACCTAATTGTGGCCAAATAGTCTTTTAACTTGAACATTATACACAGACTTTATGACTTTTTGTTGTTTCTTCAGTATATCAAGGATGAGATTTTTTTGAGAAAAAAAAAAATTCTCACCCTAGATTCCATGAACTTGAACTTTCTATGCATATAAATAGATTTATTCTGATGTTTTATTAGTTCTTCAAGGATGACCTTTTGAACTTATTTTTGGCAAGATTCTTTGAACTTGAAACTTCTTTAAAGACTTCTGACATTCTGTTGTTTCTTCAGTAGATCAAGGTTGAGATTTTTTTGACAAAAAAAAAAAAAAATCTGACCCGAGATTCCATGAACTTGAACTGTCTATGCATATAAATAGATTCCTTCTGATGTTTTATTAGTTCTTCAATGATGACCATTTGAACTTATTTTTGGCCAGATTCTTTGAACTTGAACCTTCTTTAAAAACTTCTTACATTCTGTTGTTTCTTCAGTAGATCAAGGATGAGAATTTTTTGACAAAAAAAAATCTGACCCTGGATCCCATGAACTTGAACTTTCTATGCATATAAATAGATTACTTCTGGTGCAGTAGTTCAAGGATGACCTTTTGAACTTATTTTTGCCCAAATACTCTTTGAACTTGAACATTCTATAAAGACTTTATGACTACCTGTGGTTTCATCAGTAGGTCAAGGAAGACATTTTTTGACAAAAAAAAAAAAAATCTGACCCTGGATCCCATGAATTTGAACTTTCTATGCATATAAATAGATTCATTCTGATGCATTGGTTCAGGGAAGACCTATTGAACCTATTTGTGGCCAAATATTCTTTTAACTTGAACATTATACAAAGACTTTATGACTTTTTGTTGTTTCTTCAGTATATCAAGGATGAGATTTTTTTGACAAAAAAAAAATTCTCACCCTAGATTCCATGAACTTGAACTTTCTATGCATATAAATAGATTTATTCTGATGTTTTATTAGTTCTTCAAGGATGACCTTTTGAACTTATTTTTGGCAAGATTCTTTGAACTTGAACCTTCTTTAAAGACTTCTGACATTCTGTTGTTTCTTCAGTAGATCAAGGTTGAGATTTTTTTGACAAAAAAAAAAAAAGATTCTGACCCTGGATGCCATGAACTTGAACTTTCTACACAAATAAATAGATTACTTCTGGTGCAGTGGTTCAAGGATGACCTTTTGAACTTATTTGTGCCCAAATACTCTTTGAACTTGAACATTCTATAAAGACTTTATGACTACTTGTGGTTTAATCAGTAGGTCAAGGAAGATATTTTTTGAAAAAAATAAATAAATAAATCTCACCCTAGATTCCTTGAACTTGAACTTTCTATGCATATAAATAGATTTATTCTGATGTTTTATTAGTTCTTCAAGGATGACCTTTTGAACTTATTTTTGGCCAGATTCTTTGAACTTGAACCTTCTTTAAAGACCTCTGACATTCTGTTGTTTCTTCAGTAGATCAAGGATGAGAATTTTTTGACAAAAAAAAATCTGACCCTGGATCCCATGAACTTGAACTTTCTATGCATATAAATAGATTCCTTCTGATGTTTTATTAGTTCTTCAATGATGACCATTTTAACTTATTTTTGGCCAGATTCTTTGAACTTGAACCTTCTTTAAAGACTTCTGACATTCTGTTGTTTCTTCAGTAGATCAAGGATGATAATTTTTTAACAAAAAAAAAAATCTGACCCTGGATCCCATGAACTTGCCCTTTCTATGCATATAAATAGATTTTTTCTGATGCAGTGGTTCAAGGATGACCTTTTGAACTTATCTGTGCCCAAATAGTCTTTGAACTTGAACATTCTACACAGACTTTATGACTACCTGTTGTTTCATCAGTAGGTCAAGGAAGACATTTTTTGGCAAAATAAAAAATCTGACCCTGGATCCCATGAATTTGAACTTTCTATGCATATAAATAGATTCATTCTGATGCATTGGTTCAGGGAAGACCTATTGAACCTATTTGTGGCCAAATAGTCTTTTAACTTGAACATTATACACAGACTTTATGACTTTTTGTTGTTTCTCATCAAGGATGAGATTTTTATGAGAAAAAAAAAAAAACTCACCCTAGATTCCATGAACTTGAACTTTCTATGCATATAAATAGATTTATTCTGATGTTTTATTAGTTCTTCAAGGATGACCTTTTGAACTTATTTTTGGCAAGATTCTTTGAACTTGAACCTTCTTTAAAGACTTCTGACAGTCTGTTGTTTCTTCAGTAGATCAAGGTTGAGATTTTTTTGACAAAAAAAAAAAAAAAGATTCTGACCCTGGATCCTATGAACTTGAACTTTCTACACATATAAATAGATTACTTCTGGTGCAGTGGTTCAAGGATGACCTTTTGAACTTATTTGTGCCCAAATACTCTTTGAACTTGAACATTCTATAAAGACTTATGACTACCTGTGGTTTCATCAGTAGGTCAAGGAAGACATTTTTTGACAAAAAAAAAAAAATCTCACCCTAAATTCCATGAACTTGAACTTTCTATGCATATAGATTCCTTCTGATGTTTTATTAGTTCTTCAAGGATGCCCATTTGAACTTATTTTTTGCCAGATTCTTTGAACTTGAACCTTGTTTAAAGATTTCTGACATTCTGTTGTTTCTTCAGTAGATTAAGGATGAGATTTTTTTGACCAAAAAAAAAAGATTCTAACCCTGGATCCCATGAACTTGAACTTTCTATGCATATAAATAGATTACTTCTGATGCATTGGTTCAAGGATGACCTTTTGAACTTATCTGTGCCCAAATACTCTTTGAACTTGAACATTCTACACAGACTTTATGACTACCTGTTTTCATCAGTAGGTCAAGGAAGACATTTTTTTGCAAAAAAAAAAAAAATCTCACCCTAGATTCCATGAACTTGAACGTTCTATGCATATAAATAGATTACTTCTGGTGCAGTGGTTCAAGGACGACCTTTTGAAACTATTTGTGCCCAAATACTCTTTGAACTTGAACATTCTATAAAGACTTTATGACTACCTGTGGTTTCATCAGTATGTCAAGGAAGACATTTTTTGACAAAAAAAAAAAATCTGACCCTGGATCCCATGAATTTGAACTTTCTATGCATATAAATAGATTCATTCTGATGCATTGGTTCAGGGATGACCTATTGAACCTATTTGTGGCCAAATAGTCTTTGAACTTGAACATTATACACAGACTTTATGACTTTTTGTTGTTTCTTCAGTATATCAAGGATGAGTTTTTTTTGACAAAAAAAAGATTCTGACCCTGGATCCCATGAACTTGAAATTTCTATGCATATAAAAAGATTCCTTCTAATGCAGTGGTTCAAGGATGACCTTTTGAACTTATTTGTGCCCAAATACTCTTTAAACTTGAACATTCTATAAAGACTTTATGACTACCTGTGGTTTCATCAGTAGGTCAAGGAAGACATTTTTTGACAAAAAAAAAATTCTGACCCTGGATCCCATGAATTTGAACTTTCTATGCATATAAATAGATTCCTTCTGATGCAGTGGTACAGGGATGATCTATTGAACCTATTTGTGGCCAAATAGTCTTTGAACTTGAACATTCCACACAGACTTTATGACTTTCTGTTGTTCCCTTTATCGAGGGAACTCGCACTGCGTCATCGTAGATGACACATCGGGGAACGCCCACGGCGTGACGCTGCTGAGTTCATATCAAAAAAGTCCAATCTTGATTGGTGTTGCGTGATGACGTAACGAGTGACGGCATACCCGGAGGTATAAAGGGACGCCGGCACAAGCAAACGCAGCTTCCTGCTTTCAACGGTCGCGCTCTGTGTTCTGTCTGTCTATTTGGTGTTGTTTGTCCCGTAGGGCTTATTATATCAGTAGAGAATGGCGAGCGAGCAGTTCAGACGGTGTGTGCCTCCCTGTCCGCGCTTTATTTCGGGCACGGACACACACCAGCTCTGTGTGCAGTGTCTCGGCGTGCAGCACGCCCGGGCCGCTCTCGAGGGAGCGGCTTGCGGCGAATGTGATAAGCTGCCGCTGAGAGTACTGCGCTCGCGGCTGGCGGTCTTTGACGAGGCCGGTCAGCCTCGCGAGCCTCGCGGTTCTGGGCCCGCTGTTGCCGAGGCAGAGCGGCGCCGCAGGTCGTGGGGCTCGCAGCTGGATCTGTCAGCGGGATTAGGGAATGTTGAGGCATCTCTCTCTTCCTCTGACGATTCAGAGGATCTTCCGCCACGTGTGGAAGCCCGCGCTGCGGCTTCTTCCCGCGAGGCGGAGGATCAGGTGCTCATGCTGTCCGATTCCGAGGGATCGTTGACAATGAGCACCGAAGCAGGCGCAGTGGGGCAGTCCCCACCCCACTCGCAGGCTATGGAGGAGCTCGTGGAGGTCTTGACTTGCGCTGTGGCCAAGCTGAGTTTAGATTGGCCACAAGAGGAAGTGCACGTCCAGCCGCCAAGCAAGCTGGACGAGCGCTTCTTCAAGCGTCGAGCCCAGCCTCCACGCCGGGGTCTGCCGTTTTTCCCCGACCTGCACAGTGAGCTGTGCAGGGCGTGGGAGAAACCCTTCTCAGCACGTTTGACTACGCCCCCTGCGCTTGACTTCGCTAACGTGCTGGGGGCGTCTGAGAAGGGATATGTTGCGCTGCCGAGGGTAGAAGAGGCGCTCGCGGGCCACCTCTCTCCCGAGACAGCAGCTTCATTGAAGACCCCGGCATTGCCCTCGAAACCATGCCGAGAGACTTCGAAGCTGGTGGCGAGGGCATATAGTGCGGCTGGTCGCGCTGGTGGGTGCCTGCACACTCTTGCGGTTCTGCAGGCCTACCAAGCGGACTTGCTGAAGGAGCTCGATGAGGGCGAGGGTCCCTCTCCGGAGGATGTGACTGAGCTGAGGAAGGCAGCGGATTTGTCTCTTCGTGTCACAGAAACAGGCGGCCCGTGATATCGGCCGCTCCATGACGGGTTTGGTGTGCGCGGAGAAACATCTCTGGCTGAACCTGTCGGGGATCAGGGAGAGAGACAGACACTTTCTCCTTGATTCCCCGGTTTCGCCTTCTGGCCTTTTCGGCGGCGCTGTGAGCACCGTCGTCGAGAGGTTTCAGGAGGTGAAAAATAAGGCTGCCGCTCTCAGCCAGTTCATCCCTCGCCGCTGGGGCTCCTCCAGCAAGGCTGCCTCGAGCGGGCAGTCTCGGCCAGCAGAGGGCTCCTCGCACCGTGAGGTGCAGAAGCAGAGCGTCGCTTCTCGTGCCCCTCCTGAGGGAGCTTGGCAGAAGAAGCGACGCTCTCGCGGGAAGTCTTCAAAGCCGAAGACCGACCTGACCGACCGACCTTATTCAGGCCAAGAAGGCTTCCAAGCGGTCCTAGCTGCGGCAAGACCGCTGAGAGCTGTCCCCCACGGGGCGGAGCGACCGAGGTCGTTCTCCCCCCGAGGCTCTCGGGAAATCGATGTTGTGCTCTCGCAGTCAAAAGGGCTCCGGACCACGTCGTTTCCCCATGTTCGCGCGCGGCTCTGGCCAGCACATATAAAATCTGCGGCAGAGCAGCGACTGCGTTCACACACCGGAAATCTACCTCGATTAGTCCCTGCCGGTTATCCGCTTCAGGGGGTCGAGGGAGAGGTTCGGTTGATACCCCAGACCAGCCTCGAGAGGCTGGTCCCCTTATCAGAGTATCTCGGCGCATGGTCATGCCTTCCGAATATCTCTGTGTGGGCCCTGCGCACTGTAGAACGGGGATACAGACTGCAGTTCAGAGTTCCCCCCCCCCGAAATTTGGGGGGATAGTCTGGACAGTGGTCGGTCCCGAGCAGGTGGGGGTAATGGGGCAGGAAGTACACTCTCTGCTGGAAAAAGGGGCGATAGAAAGGGTCCCCCCGCCAGAAAGGGAGGTCGGGTTCTACAGCCGGTACTTCATAGTCCCCAAGAAGGATGGGGGGTTGCGTCCAATTTTAGATCTCAGGCTTCTGAATCGGTCTCTGAGGAGATACAGGTTCAGGATGCTAACCATTCCTGTTATCGTGAGTCAGATCCAGTTCGAGGACTGGTTCGTCACGATAGATCTAAAGGACGCTTACTTCCATATTTCCATCCTTCCCAGTCACAGGAAGTTCCTGAGGTTCGCTTTCGGGGGCGAAGCATTCCAATATCGGGTCCTTCCCTTTGGCCTAGCCTTGTCACCTCGCACCTTCACAAAGTACATGGATGCAGCCCTGGCTCCGCTAAGACTCCAGGGCATCCGGGTACTGAATTATATCGACGACTGGTTGATCATGGCCAGGTCGTACGATATGGCAGTTCAGCATTGAGATGCTGTTCTAGCACACATGAGGTGTTTGGGGTTGAGACTCAACGCGAAAAAGAGCGCGTTGACGCCCTCCCAGAGAATTACGTTCCTGGGAATAGTGTGGGACTCGGTAACGATGCGGGCACACATGTCACCCGCACGTATCGAGACCATACGGGCGGAGGTCTCAAGTATAAGGTTGGGCCACAGCATCCCTGTCAAACAGTTCCAGAGACTGGTGGGTCTCATGGCAGCAGCGTCCAGTGTGATTCCGCTCGGCCTGCTCCACATGAGACCGCTACAGTGGTGGCTGAGAACCAAGGGGTTTTCTCCGAAGGGGAATCCCTTCCGTATGATCAGGGTAACGCGCAAATGCATTCGTTCCCTGGTTATATGGAAGAAACCTTGGTTTCTGTCCCTGGGGCTAGTATTGGGAGCATCGTGTTGCCGGAAAACCGTTTCAACAGATGCATCCCTTACTGGTTGGGGCGCGGTCATGGAAGGCCAAGGGGCGAGAGGTCCTTGGACAGCCCAGCATGCTACATGGCACATCAACTGCCTAGAGATGCTGGCTGTCTGGAAAGCTCTGAGGAGTTTTCTCGAGGACCTTCGCGGCCACCATGTCCTGATACGATCCGACAACACTGCCGTGGTATCGTATCTAAATCATCAGGGGGGTCTGAGATCGCGCCCTCTGTACAGACTGGCGCATCAGGTCCTCCTGTGGTCCCACGGGTAACTGTCTTCTCTCAGGGCAGTTTATATCCCGGGGGACCAGAACCAGGGAGCAGACATCCTGTCAAGGCAGGGGCTGAGGCCCGGGGAGTGGCGTCTCCATCCAGAGGTGGTGGAGGCCATATGCGAGAGGTTTGGCCAAATGGAAGTGGATTTGTTTGCGTCTCGAGAGACGACCCACTGTCCACTTTGGTTCTCCCTCAGGCATCCGGCTCCGTTGGGCCTGGATGCCATGTCACAGGCGTGGCCGAGGCTGCGTCTGTACGCATTTCCCCCGATTGCTCTGCTCCCGGGAGTTCTGGAGCGGGTTCGCCGGGAAGGCATTCGCCTGCTTCTGATAGCACCCCGGTGGCCGACCAGGGTATGGTTCTCCGACATTATGGACCTGCTAGACGACCTTCCATGGCAGATTCCTCTGAGGAGGGATCTGTTGACTCAGGCGGGGGGCTCGATATTTCACCCCCAGACAGAGTTATGGAACCTGTGGGCTTGGCCCCTGAGGGGGCAGAGCTCATAGAAGAAGGGCTGTCAGCAGGTGTCGTGGAGACTATACTCAGCTCCAGGGCTCCTTCCACCAGGAAGCTGTACAACTTGAAGTGGAGAGTGTTCTCCATATGGTGTAGAGACCGTGAAGTAGACCCAGTGAACTGCGCTGTGGCTTCAGTACTGGAGTTTCTGCAAGATCGGTTTTCCTCCGGGCTTACCCCGTCCACACTTAAGGTGTATGTGGCCGCGATAGGAGCTTTCCACGCACCATTAGGTGAAGGACCTCTGGGGAGGCACCATCTGGTTGTACGGTTCCTCCGAGGAGCGCGGAGGATGAGACCTGTGGCTCGTTCTAGGATCCCTGCGTGGGATCTGGCAGTGGTTCTCGAAGGGTTGGTTGAGGCCCCCTTCGAACCGCTGGAGTTGGCTGAGGCCAAGAACCTCACGCTTAAGGTAGCTTTTCTCTTAGCCATCACCTCTCTGAGGAGGGTGGGGGACCTTCAGGCATTGGCAGTCACACCCAATTGCTTGGAGTTTGCCCCAGGCAATGTGAAAGCTATCTTGCGGCCGACCCCGGGATACGTCCCCAAGGTACCGTATAATGCGGTACGGTCGGTGGTTCTCCAGGCTTTTCATCCCCCGCCTCATGTGACGGCAGATGAGGGCAGGCTTCACCTCCTCTGCCCGGTGCGGGCATTGAGGATTTATTTGGAGAGGTCTGCCCAGTGGAGGAAGTCAGACCAGTTGTTAGTGTGCTTTGGTCCACCTAGGAAAGGGCTGCCTGCAGCAAAACAGACAATTAGTAACTGGATTGTCCAGGCAATAGCCACGGCCTATCAGGTGCGCAACTTGCCTTCACCTATAGCCGTGAGGGCGCATTCTACCAGGGGCATGGCCTCCTCGGTAGCCCTCCTTTCCGGAGCTTCTTTGCAAGAGATTTGCGAGGCGGCTGGGTGGGCCACACCGCATACCTTCGTGAGGTATTATAGTCTGCACCTCCCGGCGACGCCAGGCGCTAGGGTGCTCGCCCCTGATTATGCACTCCGGTTCATGTCATGGGGTGCAAGATAGGCGAGGACTAGTGGGTACTCGTTCCCCGATGTGTCATCTACGATGACGCAGTGCGAGTTCCCTCGATAAAGGGAACGTCTCGGGTTATGAATATAACCCATGTTCCCTGAGAGGGAACGAGACACTGCGTCTCGTAGCCCCGCCTATCTACAGAGCGGCCCGCTTCATAGCAGTAAGCTGCGTTTGCTTGTGCCGGCGTCCCTTTATACCTCCGGGTATGCCGTCACTCGTTACGTCATCACGCAACACCAATCAAGATTGGACTTTTTTGATATGAACTCAGCAGCGTCACGCCGTGGGCGTTCCCCGATGTGTCATCTACGATGACGCAGTGTCTCGTTCCCTCTCAGGGAACATGGGTTATATTCATAACCCGAGACGTTTCTTCAGTATATCAAGGATGAGATTTTTTTGACAAAAAAAAAAAATCTGACCCGAGATTCCATGAACTTGAACTTTCTATGCATATAAATAGAATCCATCTCATGTTTTATTAGTTCTTCAATGATTACCATTTTATCTTATTTTTGGCCAGATTGTTTGAACTTGAACCTTCTTTAAAGACTTCTGACATTCTGATGTTTCTTCAGTAGATCAAGGATGATAATTTTTTGACAAAAAAAAAATCTGACCCTGGATCCCATGAACTTGAACTTTCTATGCATATAAATAGATTCATTCTAATGCATTGGTTCAGGGAGGACCTATTGAACTTATCTGTGCCCAAATACTCTTTGAACTTGAACATTCTACACAGACTTTATGACTACCTGTGGTTTCATCAGTAGGTCAAGGAAGACATTTTTTGACAAAAAAAAAATCTGACCCTGGATCCCATGAATTTGAACTTTCTATGCATATAAATAGATTCATTCTGATGCATTGGTTCAGGGATGACATATTGAACCTATTTGTGGCCAAATAGTCTTTGAACTTGAACATTATACACAGACTTTATGACTTTTTGTTGTTTCTTCAGTATATAAAGGATGAGATTTTTTTTGACAAAAAAAAGATTCTGACCCTGGATCCCATGAACTTGAAATTTCTATGCACATAAAAAGATTCATTCTGATGCATTGGTTCAGGGATGACCTATTGAACCTATTTGTGGCCAAATAGTCTTTGAACTTGAACATTATACACAGACTTTATGACTTTTTGTTGTTTCTTCAGTATATCAAGGATGAGATTTTTTGACAAAAAAAAAAGATTCTGACCCTGGATCCCATGAACTTGAAATTTCTATGCACATAAAAAGATTCCTTCTAATGCAGTGGTTCAAGGATGACCTTTTGAACTTATTTGTGCCCAAATACTCTTTAAACTTGAACATTCTATAAAGACTTTATGACTACCTGTGGTTTCATCAGTAGGTCAAGGAAGATATTTAAAAAAAAAAATAAATAAATAAATCTCACCCTAGATTCCTTGAACTTGAACTTTCTATGCATATAAATAGATTCCTTCTGATGCAGTGGTACAGGGATGATCTATTGTACCTATTTGTGGCCAAATAGTCTTTGAACTTGAACATTCCACACAGACTTTATGACTTTCTGTTGTTTCTTCAGTATATCAAGGATGAGATTTTTTTGACAAAAAAAAAAAAAAATCTGACCCGAGATTCCATGAACTTGAACTTTCTATGCATATAAATAGAGTCCTTCTGATGTTTTATTAGTTCTTCAATGATGACCATTTGAACTTATTTTTGGCCAGATTCTTTGAACTTGAACCTTCTTTAAAGACTTCTGACATTCTGTTGTTTCTTCAGTAGATCAAGGATGAGAATTTTTTGACAAAAAAAAAATCTGACCCTGGATCCCATGAACTTGAACTTTCTATGCATATAAATAGATTACTTCAGATGAAGTGGTTCAAGGATGACCTTTTGAACTTATTTGTGCCCAAATACTCTTTAAACTTGAACATTCTATAAAGACTTTATGACTACCTGTGGTTTCATCAGTAGGTCAAGGAAGATATTTTTTGAAAAAATAAATAAATAAATCTCACCCTAGATTCCTTGAACTTGAACTTTCTATGCATATAAATAGATTCCTTCTGATGCAGTGGTACAGGGAAGATCTATTGAACCTATTTGTGGCCAGATAGTCTTTGAACTTGAACATTCCACACAGACTTTATGACTTTTTGTTGTTTCTTCAGTATATCAAGGATGAGATTTTTTTAACAAAAAAAAAAAAATCTGACCCGAGATTCCATGAACTTGAACTTTCTATGCATATCAATAGATTCCTTCTGATGTTTTATTAGTTCTTCAATGATGACCATTTGAACTTATTTTTGGCCAGATTCTTTGAACTTGAACCTTCTTTAAAGACTTCTGACATTCCGTTGTTTCTTCAGTAGATCAAGGATGAGAATTTTTTGACAAAAATTTTTTTTACCCTGGATCCCATGAACTTGAACTTTCTATGCATATAAATTGATTCCTTCTGATGCAGTGGTACAGGGATGATCTATTGAACCTATTTGTGGCCAAATAGTCTTTGAACTTGAACATTCCACACAGACTTTATGACTTCTGTTGTTTCTTCAGTATATCAAGGATGAGATTTTTTTGACAAAAAAAAAAAATCTGACCCGAGATTCCATGAACTTGAACTTTCTATGCATATAAATAGATTCCTTCTGATGTTTTATTAGTTCTTCAATGATGACCATTTGAACTTATTTTTGGCCAGATTCTTTGAACTTGAACCTTCTTTAAAGACTTCTGACATTCTGTTGTTTCTTCAGTAGATCAAGGATGAGAATTTTTTGACAAAAACAAATCTGACCCTGGATCTCATGAACTTGAACTTTCTATGCATATAAATTGATTCCTTCTGATGCAGTGGTTCAAGGATGACCTTTTGAACTTATTTGTGCCCAAATACTCTTTGACATTGAACATTCTTTAAAGACTTTATGACTACCTGTGGTTTCATCAGTAGGTCAAGGAAGACATTTTTTGACAAAAAAAAATAAAAATCTCACCCTAGATTCCATGAACTTGAACTTTCTATGCATACAAATTCCTTCTGATGTTTTATTAGTTCTTCAAGGATGACCATTTGAACTTATTTTTGGCCAGATTCGTTGAACTTGAACCTTGTTTAAAGATTTCTGACATTCTGTTGTTTCTTCAGTATATCAAGGATGAGATTTTTTTGACAAAAAAAAGATTCTGACCCTGGATCCCATGAACTTGAAATTTCTATGCATATAAATAGATTCCTTCTAATGCAGTGGTTCAAGGATGACCTTTTGAACTTATTTGTACCCAAATACTCTTTAAACTTGAACATTCCACACAGACTTTATGACTTTCTGTTGTTTCTTCATTATATCAAGGATGAGATTTTTTTGACAAGAAAAAAAAAATTCTGACCCGAGATTCCATGAACTTTTACTTTCTATGCATACAGATTCCTTCTGATGTTTTATTAGTTCTTCAAGGATGACCATTTGAACTTATTTTTGGCCAGATTCTTTGCACTTGAACCTTGTTTAAAGATTTCTGACATTCTGTTGTTTCTTCAGTAGATCAAGGATGAGATTTTTTTGACCAAAAAAAAAAAGATTCTGACCCTGGATCCCATGAACTTGAACTTTCTGTGCATATAAATAGATTACTTCTGATGCAGTGGTTCAAGGATGACCTTCTGAACTTATCTGTGCCCAAATACTCTTTGAACTTGAACATTCTATAAAGACTTTATGACTACCTGTGGTTTCATCAGTAGGTCAAGGAAGACATTTTTTGACAAAAAAATAATAAATCTGACCCTGGATCCCATGAATTTGAACTTTCTATGCATATAAATAGATTCCTTCTGATGCATTGGTTCAGGGATGACCTATTGAACCTATTTGTGGCCAAATAGTCTTTTAACTTGAACATTATACACAGACTTTATGACTTTTTGTTGTTTCTTCAGTATATCAAGGATGAGATTTTTTTGAGAAAAAAAAAAATTCTCACCCTAGATTCCATGAACTTGAACTTTCTATGCATATAAATAGAATCCATCTCATGTTTTATTAGTTCTTCAATGATGACCATTTTATCTTATTTTTGGCCAGATTGTTTGAACTTGAACCTTCTTTAAAGACTTCTGACATTCTGTTGTTTCTTCAGTAGATCAAGGATGATAATTTTTTGACAAAAAAAAAAAAATCTGACCCTGGATCCCATGAACTTGAAGTTTCTATGCATATAAAAAGATTCCTTCAATGCAGTGGTTCAAGGATGACCTTTTGAACTTATTTGTGCCGAAATACTCTTTAAACTTGAACATTCTATAAAGACTTTATGACTACCTGTGGTTTCATCAGTGGGTCAAGGAAGACATTTTTTGACAAAAAAATAAATAAAAAATCTGACCCTAGATTCCATGAACTTGAACTTTCTATGCATATAAATAGATTCCTTCTGATGCAGTGGTTCAGGGATGACCTATTGAACCTATTTGTGGCCAAATAGTCTTTGAAATTGAACATTCCACACAGACTTTATGATTACCTGTTGTTTCATCAGTTGGTCAAGGAAGACATATTTTGGCAAAAAAAATAAATAAAAACATTCTCACCCTAGATTCCATGAACTTGAACGTTCTATGCATATAAATAGATTTATTCTGATGTTTTATTAGTTCTTGAAGGATGACCTTTTGAACTTATTTTTGGCAAGATTCTTTGAACTTGAACCTTCTTTAAAGACTTCTGACATTCTGTTGTTTCTTCAGTAGATCAAGGTTGAGATTTTTTTGACAAAAAAAAAAAAGATTCTGACCCTGGATGCCATGAACTTGAACTTTCTACACATATAAATAGATTACTTCTGGTGCAGTGGTTCAAGGATGACCTTTTGAACTTATTTGTGCCCAAATACTCTTTGAACTTGAACATTCTATAAAGACTTTATGACTATTTGTGGTTTAATCAGTAGGTCAAGGAAGATATTTTTTGAAAAAAATAAATAAATAAATCTCACCCTAGATTCCTTGAACTTGAACTTTCTATGCATATAAATAGATTTATTCTAATGTTTTATTAGTTCTTCAAGGATGACCTTTTGAACTTATTTTTGGCCAGATTCTTTGAACTTGAACCTTCTTTAAAGACTTCTGACATTCTGTTGTTTCTTCAGTAGATCAAGGATGAGAATTTTTTGACAAAAAAAAATCTGACCCTGGATCCCATGAACTTGAACTTTCTATGCATATAAATAGATTACTTCTGGTGCAGTGGTTCAAGGATGACCTTTTGAACTTATTTTTGCCCAAATACTCTTTGAACTTGAACATTCTATAAAGACTTTATGACTACCTGTGGTTTCATCAGTAGGTCAAGGAAGACATTTTTTGACAAAAAAAAAAAAATCTGACCCTGGATCCCATGAATTTGAACTTTCTATGCATATTAATAGATTCATTCTGATGCATTGGTTCAGGGAAGACCTATTGAACCTATTTGTGGCCAAATAGTCTTTTAACTTGAACATTATACACAGACTTTATGACTTTTTGTTGTTTCTTCAGTATATCAAGGATGAGATTTTTTTGAGAAAAAAAAAAATTCTCACCCTAGATTCCATGAACTTGAACTTTCTATTGCATATACAAAGATTCCTTCTAATGCAGTGGTTCAAGGATGACCTTTTGAACTTATTTGTGCCCAAATACTCTTTAAACTTGAGCATTCTATAAAGACTTTATGACTACCTGTGGTTTCATCAGTAGGTCAAGGAAGACATTTTTTGACAAAAAATAAATAAAATAAAAATCCCACCCTAGATTCCATGAACTTGAACTTTCTATGCATATAAATAAATTTATTCTGATGTTTTATTAGTTCTTCAAGGATGACATTTTGAACATATTTTTTGGCAAGATTCTTTGAACTTGAACCTTCTTTAAAGACTTCTGACATTCTGTTGTTTCTTCAGTAGATCAAAGATGAGATTTTTTTGACAAAAAAAAAGATTCTGACCCTGAATCCCATGAACTTCAACTTTATATACAAATAAATAGATTCATTCTGATGCAGTGGTTCAAGGATGACCTTTTGAACTTATTTGTATCCAAATAGTCTTTGAACTTGAATATTCTACACAGACTTTATGACTTTCTATTTTTTCTTCAGTATATCAAGGATGAGATTTTTTTGACAAAAAAAAAATCTGACCCTGGATCCCATGAACTTGAAGTTTCTATGCATATAAAAAGATTCCTTCAATGCAGTGGTTCAAGGATGACCTTTTGAACTTATTTGTGCCGAAATACTCTTTAAACTTGAACATTCTATAAAGACTTTATGACTACCTGTGGTTTCATCAGTAGGTCAAGGAAGACATTTTTTGACAAAAAAATAAATAAAAAATCTGACCCTAGATTCCATGAACTTGAACTTTCTATGCATATAAATAGATTCCTTCTGATACAGTGGTTCAGGGATGACCTATTGAACCTATTTGTGGCCAAATAGTCTTTGAAATTGAACATTCCACACACACAGACTTTATGATTACCTGTTGTTTCATCAGTTTGTCAAGGAAGACATATTTTGGCAAAAAAATAAATAAAAACATTCTCACCCTAGATTCCATGAACTTGAACGTTCTATGCATATAAATAGATTTATTCT
The DNA here is from genome assembly GCF_024679245.1 of Pseudorasbora parva. NCBI lineage: Eukaryota > Metazoa > Chordata > Actinopteri > Cypriniformes > Gobionidae > Pseudorasbora > Pseudorasbora parva. The sequence continues at coordinate 9,217,189 of NC_090179.1, forward strand.
GATGTTTTATTAGTTCTTGAAGGATGACCTTTTGACCTTATTTTTGGCAAGATTCTTTGAACTTGAACCTTCTTTAAAGACTTCTGACATTCTGTTGTTTCTTCAGTAGATCAAGGATGAGATTTTTTTGACAAAAAAAAAAAAAGATTCTGACCCTGGAGCCCATGAACTTGAACTTTCTATGCATATAAATAGATTACTTCTGATGCAGTTGTTCAAGGATGACCTTTTGAACTTATCTTTGCCCAAATACTCTTTGAACTTGAACATTCTACACAGACTTTATGACTACCTGTGGTTTCATCAGTAGGTCAAGGAAGACATTTTTTGAAAAAAAAAAAAATCTGACCCTGGATCCCATGAATTTGAACTTTCTATGCATATAAATAGATTCCTTCGGATGCATTGGTTCAGGGATGACCTATTGAACCTATTTGTGGCCAAATAATCTTTCAACTTGAACATTATACACAGACTTTATGACTTTCTGTTGTTTCTTCAGTATATCAAGGATGAGATTTTTTTGACAAAAAAAAAAAAGATTCTGACCCTGGATCCCATGAACTTGAAATTTCTATGCATATAAAAAGATTCCTTTTATTGCAGTTCAAGGATCAAGGATGACCTTTTGAACTTATTTGTGCCCAAATACTCTTTAAACTTGAACATTCTATAAAGACTTTATGACTACCTGTGGTTTTATCAGTAGGTCAAGGAACACATTTTTTGACAAAAAATAAATAAATAAAAATAAAAATCTCACCCTAGATTCCATGAACTTGAACTTTCTATGCATATAAATAAATTTATTCTGATGTTTTATTAGTTCTTCAAGGATGACCTTTTGAACATATTTTTGGCAAGATTCTTTGAACTTGGACCTTCTTTAAAGTCTTCTGACATTCTGTTGTTTCTTCAGTAGATCAAGGATGAGATTTTTTTGACCAAAAAAAAAATCTGACCCGAGATTCCATGAACTTGAACTTTCTATGCATATAAATTGATTCCTTCTGATGCAGTGGTTCAAGGATGACCTTTTGAACTTATTTGTGCCCAAATACTCTTTGAACTTGAACATTCTATAAAGACTTTATGACTACCTGTGGTTTCATCAGTAGGTCAAGGAAGATATTTTTTGAAAAAAATAAATAAATAAATCTCACCCTAGATTCCTTAGTTCTTCAATGATGACCATTTGAACTTATTTTTGGCCAGATTCTTTGAACTTGAACCTTCTTTAAAGACTTCTAACATTCTGTTGTTTCATCAGTAGATCAAGGATGAGAATTTTTTGACAAAAAAAAATCTGACCCTGGATCCCATGAACTTGAACTTTCTATGCATATAAATTGGTTCCTTCTGATGCAGTGGTACAGGGATGATCTATTGAACCTATTTGTGGCCAAATAGTCTTTGAACTTGAACATTCCACACAGACTTTTTGACTTTCTGTTGTTTCTTCAGTATATCAAGGATGAGATTTTTTTACAATAAAAAAAAAAATCTGACCCGAGATTCCATGAACTTGAACTTTCTATGCATATAAATAGATTCCTTCTGATGTTTTATTAGTTCTTCAATGATGACCATTTTAACTTATTTTTGGCCAGATTCTTTGAACTTGAACCTTCTTTAAAGACTTCTGACATTCTGTTGTTTCATCAGTAGATCAAGGATGATAATTTTTTGACAAAAAAAAATCTGACCCTGGATCCCATGAACTTGAACTTTCTATGCATATAAATAGATTTATTGTGATGTTTTATTAGTTCTTCAAGGATGACCTTTTGAACTTATTTTTGGCCAGATTCTTTGAACTTGAACCTTCTTTAAAGACTTCCTACATTCTGTTGTTTCTTCAGTAGATCAAGGATGATAATTTTTTGACAAAAAAAATCTGACTCTGGATCCCATGAACTTGCCCTTTCCATGCATATAAATAGATTACTTCTGATGCAGTGGTTCAAGGATGACCTTTTGAACTTATCTGTGCCCAAATACTCTTTGAACTTGAACATTCTACACAGACTTTATGACTACCTGTTGTTTCATCAGAATGTCAAGGAAGACATTTTTTGACAAAAAAAAAAAAAAATCTGACCCTGGATCCCATGAATTTGAACTTTCTATGCATATAAATAGATTCCTTCTGATGTACAGGGATGATCTATTGAACCTATTTGTGGCCAAATAGTCTTTGAACTTGAACATTCCACACAGACTTTATGACTTTTTGTTGTTTCTTCAGTATATCAAGGATGAGATTTTTTTAACAAAAAAAAAAAAAAATCTGACCCGAGATTCCATGAACTTGAACTTTCTATGCATATAAATAGATTCCTTCTGATGTTTTATTAGTTCTTCAATGATGACCATTTGAACTTATTTTTGGCCAGAATCTTTGAACTTGAACCTTCTTTAAAGACTTCAGACATTCTGTTGTTTCTTCAGTATATCAAGGATGAGAATTTTTTGACAAAAAATAATGTTACCCTGGATCCCATGAACTTGAACTTTCTATGCATATAAATTGATTCCTTCTGATGCAGTGGTTCAAGGATGACCTTTTGAACTTATTTGTGCCCAAATACTCTTTGACATTGAACATTCTTTAAAGACTTTATGACTACCTGTGGTTTCATCAGTAGGTCAAGGAAGACATTTTTTGACAAAACAAAAGATTCCATGAACTTGGACTTTCTATGCAAACAGATTCCTTCTGATGTTTTATTAGTTCTTCAAGGATGACCATTTGAACTTATCTTTGGCCAGATTCGTTGAACTTGAACCTTGTTTAAAGATTTCTGACATTCTGTTGTTTCTTCAGTAGATACTGGATGAGATTTTTTTGACCAAAAAAAAAAGAATCTGACCCTGGATCCCATGAACTTGAACTTTCTATGCATATAAATATAATCCTTCTGATGCAGTGGTTCAAGGATGACCTTTTGAACTTATCTGTGCCCAAATACTCTTTGAACTTGAACATTCTACACAGACTTTATGACTTTTTGTTGTTTCTTCAGTATATCAAGGATGAGATTTTTTTGACAAAAAAAAAATTCTCACCCTAGATTCCATGAACTTGAACTTTCTATGCATATAAATAGATTTATTCTGATGTTTTATTAGTTCTTGAAGGATGACCTTTTGAACTTATTTTTGGCAAGATTCTTTGAACTTGAACCTTCTTTAAAGACTTCTGACATTCTGTTGTTTCTTCAGTAGATCAAGGTTGAGATTTTTTTGACAAAAAAAAAAAAGATTCTGACCCTGGATGCCATGAACTTGAACTTTCTACACATATAAATAGATTACTTCTGGTGCAGTGGTTCAAGGATGACCTTTTGAACTTATTTGTGCCCAAATACTCTTTGAACTTGAACATTCTATAAAGACTTTATGACTATTTGTGGTTTAATCAGTAGGTCAAGGAAGATATTTTTTGAAAAAAATAAATAAATAAATCTCACCCCTAGATTCCTTGAACCTGAACATTCTTTGCATATAAATAGATTCCTTCTGATGCAGTGGTACAGGGATGATCTATTGAACCTAGGTCAAGGAAGACATTTTTTGGCTAAAAATAAATAAATCTCACCCTAGATTCCATGAACTTGAACTTTCTAAGCATATAGATTCCTTCTGATGTTTTATTATAGTTCTTCAAGGATGACCATTTGAACTTATTTTTGGCCAGATTCTTTGAACTTGAACCTTGTTTAAAGATTTCTGACATTCTGTTGTTTCTTCAGTAGATCAAGGATGAGTTTTTTTTAACCAAAAACCTTTTGAACTTATCTGTGCCCAAATACTCTTTGAAATTGAACATTCTACACAGACTTTATGACTACCTGTTGTTTCATCAGTAGGTCAAGGAAGACATTTTTTGGCAAAAAAAAAAAAAAAAAACATCTGACGCTAGATCCCATGAATTTGAACTTTCTATGCATATAAATAGATTCCTTCTGATGCAGTGGTTCAGGGATGAAGGATGCTATTGAACCTATTTGTGGCCAAATAGTCTTTGAACTTGAACATTCCACACAGACTTTATGACTTTCTGTTGTTTCTTCAGTATATCAAGGATTAGATTTTTTTGACAAAAAAAAAATTCTGACCCTGGATCCCATGATCTTGAACTATATTCTGCTGAAATATCAGAAGAAGTCTGTGAGTCCCAACTGTAACTGTCTAAACATTCATACATTCAGAAACACTAATCGGGTAATTGCACGAGATTTTTCCTATGCGATGCAAATCAGGGCAAAAGTGCTAATATATTCATTGCGCAACGAGTTCTTATGTAATACATTAGCTAGAAAATGTTCCACTGAATATACTTCTTGAGCCTTGTGTGGAATAGGATTTAGTCAGAATCCACTTCAATGCAGTTCAATCCTGTGGGTCGAATGTGTATTCCTGTTAAATGCAATGCATATAATTAACTCGTTGTGCGTTTAAGAGATTCGGGCTTTTGCATGCATTGCTTTGCATTGCATTGCATACGAAAAAAACTTGTGCACTGGGGAGATTAGTGCTTAATCATTGCATTGAACTCTTCATGGATTGAAGATATTAGCGCTTTTGCATTGCATTTCATACAAAAAAAACTTGCTGTGCTTTGGAATAGTGCTTTTGCAATGCATTGCATAAAATAACTCGTTGTGCATTGATGATAGCGCGTTCGTATTGAATAACATACGAAAAGTTTTGTGCAATGGAGCGATTCGTGCTTTTGCATTGCATTGAACTCGTCTTGCATTGAAGACATTAGCGCTTTTGCATTGCATTGCATACGAAAAAACTTGTGCACTGAGGAGAATAGTGCTTTTGCATTGCATTATATACAAAAAACTTGCTGTGCATTGAAAAGATAGCAATGCTTTTGCATTGCATTGAACTCTTCATGCATTGAAGATAATAGCACTTTTGCATTGCATTGCATAAAATAACTCGTTGTACTTTGAAGACAGCACTTTTACATTGCATTGCATACGAAAAAAACTTGTGCACTGGGGAGATTAATGTTTTTGCATTGCATTGAACTTGTCTTGCATTGACGATATTAGCGTTTTGCATTGCATTGCATACGAAAAAAACTTGTGCAATGGAGAGATTCGTGCTTTTGCATTGCATTGAACTCGTCTTGCATTGAAGACATTAAAGCGCTTTTGCATTGCATTGCATTGCATACGAAAAAACTTGTGCACTGAGGAGAATAGGGCTTTTGCATTGCATTGTATACAAAAAACTTGCTGTGCATTGAAAAGATAGTGCTTTTGCATTGCATAAAATAAATCATTATGCATTGAAGATTGCGCTTTTGCATTGCACTGGGGAGATTAATGCTTTTTCTTTGCATTGAACTCGTCATGCATTGACAATATTAGCGCTTTTGCATTGCATTGCATACGAAAATCCTGCACTGAGGAGATTAGTGCTTTTGCATTGCATTGCATGAAATAACTCGTGCATTGAAGACAGCGCTTTTGCATTGCATACGAAAAAACTTGTGCACTGGGGAGATTAGTGCTTTTGCATTGCTTTGAACTCTTCATGCATTGAAGATAATAGCGCTTTTGCATTGCATTGCATACAAAAAACTTGCTGTGCATTGAATAGTGCTTTTGCAATGCATTGCATAAAATAACTCGTTGTGCTTTGAAGACAGCGCTTTTGCATTTCATTGCATACGAAAAAAACTTGTGCACTGGGGAGATTAATGCTTTTGCAATGCATTGAACTCTTCATGCATTGAAGATAATAGCGCTTTTGCATTGCATTGCATACAAAAAACTTGCTGTGCATTGAATAGTGCTTTTGCATTGCATTGCATACGAAAAAAACTTGTGCAATGGAGAGATTCGTGCTTTTGCATTGCATTGAACTCGTCTTGCATTGAAGACATTAATGCGCTTTTGCATTGCATTGCATACGAAAAAACTTGTGCACTGAGGAGAATAGGGCTTTTGCATTGCATTGCATACAAAAAACTTGCTGTGCATTGAATAATGCTTTTGCAATGCATTGCATAAAAAATAACTCGTTGTGCTTTGAAGACAGCGCTTTTGCATTGCTTTGCATACAAAAACTTGCTTTGAAAAGATAGTGATTTTGCAATGCACTGTATGAAATAAATCGTTGTGCATTGAAGGTAACGCTATTGCATTGCACTGCATAAAATAAATCATTGTGCATTGAAGATAGCGCTTTTGCATTGCACTGGGGAGATTAATGCTTTTGCATTGCATTGAACTCGTTATGCATTGACAATATTAGCGCTTTTGCATTGCATTGCATACAAAAATTTTGCTGTGCATTGAATAGCGCTTTTGCAATGCATTGCATAAAATAACTCGTTGTGCTTTGAAGACAGCACTTTTGCATTGCATTGCATACGAAAAAAACTTGTGCACTAGGAAGATTAATGTTTTTGCATTGCATTTAACTCGTCATGCATTGACGATATTAGCGTTTTGCATTGCATTGCATACGAAAAAAACTTGTGCAATGGACAGATTCGTGCTTTTGCATTGCATTGAACTTGTCTTGCAGTGAAGACATTAAAGCGCTTTTGAATTGCATTGCATACGAAAAAACTTGTGCACTGAGGAGAATAGGGCTTTTGCATTGCATTGTATACAAAAAACTTGCTGCGCATTGAAGATAGCGCTTTTGCATTGCACTGGGGAGATTAATGCTTTTGCTTTGCATTGAACTCGTCATGCATTGACAATATTAACGCTTTTGCATTGCATTGCATACGAAAATCCTGCACTGATGAGATTAGTGCTTTTGCATTGCAAAATATGACTCGTGCATTGAAGACAGCGCTTTTGCATTGCATACGAAAAAACTTGTGCACTGGGGAGATTAGCGCTTTTGCATTGCATACAAAAAAATTGCTGTGCATTGAATAGTGCTTTTGCAATGCATTGCATAAAATAACTCGTTGTGCTTTGAAGACAGCGCTTTTGCATTGCATTGAATACGAAAAAAACTTGTGCACTGGGGAGATTAATGCTTTTGCATTGCATTGAACTCGTCATGCATTGACGATATTAGCGTTTTGCATTGCATTGAATACGAAAAAACGTGTGCAATGGAAAGATTCGAGATTTTGCATTGCATTGAACTCGTCTTGCATTGAAGACATTAAGCGCTTTTGCATTGCATTGCATAAAATAAATCATTGTGCATTGAAGATAGCGCTTTTGCATTGCACTGGGGAGATTAATGCTTTTGCATTGCATTGAACTCGTCATGCATTGACAATATTAGCGCTTTTGCATTGCATTGCATACGAAAAAACCTGCACTGAGGAGATTAGTGCTTTTGCATTGCATTACATACGAAAAAACTTGTGCACTGGGGAGATTAGTGCTTTTGCATTGCATTGAACTCTTCATGCATTGAAAATATTAATGCTTTTGCACTGCATTGCGTACAAAAAACTTGCTGTGCATTGATATATAAAATAAATTGTTGTGAAGATAGCGCTTTTGCATTGCACTGCATATAAGAACTTCGTTGCACATGGAAGAAAAAAGTGATTTTGCGTTGCATTGCATTGCATATAAGAATTCGCTGTGCAAAGAAAAGATTAGTGCTTTTCATTGCTTTGCATTGCATAACGAAAAACTTGTGCATTGAAGAGTTTGCATGCATATTTGTGCATTGAATAAATTGGGTTTTGCATTGCATTGCATTGTATTGCTTAAAGAACTCGTTGTGCAGAAAGAGATTAGTGCTTTTGCAATGCAATGCATATTAAAACTCGTTGCGCATTGAAGAAATAAGTGCTTTTACATCATAGAAAAAAGCTCGTGCAATGACGCGATTAATGATTTTACATCTCATTGCATACGAAAAACTTGTGCAATGAGGAGATTAAAGCTTTTGCATTGAACTCGTCATGCATTGAAGATATTAGCGCTTTTGCATTTCATTGCACATAAGAACTCTTTGTTGCGCATTGAAGAAACAAGTGTTTTTGCATTGCATTGCATAAAGAACTCGTTGTGCATTAAAAAGATGCGAAAAAGTAATTTCCATAACGAAAAACTCGTGCATTGAAGATTTTGCATGCATGCATACAAAAACTATTTGTGCATTGAATAAATTTGCTTTTGCATTGCATTGCATAAAAAACTCGTTGTGCAGAAAGAGATTAGTGCTTTTGCATTGCATTGCATATAAGATCTTACTGTGCATTAAATAAATAAGTGCATTGTTAGAGAGTTGTGCATTGAATATATTTTGCATCGTCATGCTAAACTCGTCATGCATTGAAGATATTAGCGCTATTGCATTGCATATAAGAATTCAGGGTGCAATGAAAAGATTAGTGCTTTTGAATTCCATACGAAAAAACTCGTGCATTGAAGATTTTGCATTGCATTGCACATAAGAACTCGCGCAATGAATATATTAGCGCTTAGCATTGCAAAGAATTTGTGCATTGAACATGGTTATTCTCTGTGCAATGACGAGTTTAGTGCGTTTGCATTGCATTGACTCTTTTTTACATTGAAATCTGGATCCCATGAACTTGAACTTTCTATACATATAAATAGATTACTTCTGATGCAGTGGTTCAAGGATGACCTTTTGAACTTATTTGTGCCCAAATAGTCTTTGAACTTGAACATTCCAGACAGACTTTATGACTTTCTGTTGTTTCTTCAGTATATCAAGGATGAGATTTTTTTGACAAAAAAAAAAAAAAAAAGATTCTGACCCTGGATCCCATGAACTTGAAGTTTCTATGCATATATTGAACATTCTATAAAGACTTTATGACTACCTGTTGTTTCATCAGTAGGTCAAGGAAGACATTTTTTGACACAAAAAAAAAAAAAAATCTCACCCTAGATTCCATGAACTTGAACTTTCTATGCATATAAATAGATTACTTCTGGTGCAGTAGTTCAAGGATGACCTTTTGAACTTATTTTTGCCCAAATACTCTTTGAACTTGAACATTCTATAAAGACTTTATGACTTTTTGTTGTTTCTTCAGTATATCAAGGATGAGATTTTTTTGACAAAAAAAAATTCTCACCCTAGATTCCATGAACTTGAACTTTCTATGCATATAAATAGATTTATTCTGATGTTTTATTAGTTCTTCAAGGATGACCTTTTGAACTTATTTTTGGCAAGATTCTTTGAACTTGAACCTTCTTTAAAGACTTCTGACATTATGTTGTTTCTTCAGTAGATCAAGGTTGCGATTTTTTTGACAAAAAAAAAAGATTCTGACCCTGGATCCCATGAACTTGAACTTTCTACACATATAAATAGATTACTTCTGGTGCAGTGGTTCAAGGATGATCTTTTGAACTTATTTGTGCCCAAATACTCTTTGAACTTGAACATTCTATAAAGACTTTATGACTACCTGTGGTTTCATCAGTAGGTCAAGGAAGATATTTTTTGAAAAAAAATAAATAAATAAATCTCACCCTAGATTCCTTGAACTTGAACTTTCTATGCATATAAATAGATTCCTTCTGATGCAGTGGTAGAGGGATGATCTATTGAACCTATTTGTGGCCAAATAGTCTTTGAACTTGAACATTCCACACAGACTTTATGACTTTTTGTTGTTTCTTCAGTATATCAAGGATGAGATTTTTTTAACAAAAAAAAAAATCTGACCCGAGATTCCATGAACTTGAACTTTCTATGCATATAAATAGATTCCTTCTGATGTTTTATTAGTTCTTCAATGATGACCATTTGAAGTTATTATTGGCCAGATTCTTTGAACTTGAACCTTCTTTAAAGAATTCTGACATTCTGTTGTTTCTTCAGTAGATCAAGGATGAGAATTTTTTGACAAAAAAAAATCTGACCCTGGATCCCATGAACTTGAACTTTCAATGCATATAAATTGATTCCTTCTGATGCAGTGGTACAGGGATGATCTATTGAACCTATTTGTGGCCAAATAGTCTTTGAACTTGAACATTCCACACAGACTTTATGACTTTCTGTTGTTTCTTCAGTATATCAAGGATGAGATTTTTTTGACAAAAAAAAAATCTGACCCGAGATTCCATGAACTTGAACTTTCTATGCATATAAAAAGATTCCTTCTGATGCAGTGGTTCAAGGATGACCTTTTGAACTTATCTGTGCCCAAATACTCTTTGAACTTGAACATTCTACACAGACTTTATGACTACCTGTTGTTTCATCAGTAGGTCAAGGAAGACATTTTTTGGCAAAAAAAAAAAAAATCTCACCCTAGATTCCATGAACTTGAACTTTCTATGCATATAAATAGATTTATTCTGATGTTTTATTAGTTCTTCAAGGATGACCTTTTGAACTTATTTTTGGCCAGATTCTTTGAACTTGAACCTTCTTTAAATACTTCTGACATTCTGTTGTTTCTTCAGTAGATCAAGGATGAGAATTTTTTGACAAAAACAAATCTGACCCTGGATCCCATGAACTTGAACTTTCTATGCATATAAATAGATTACTTCTGATGCAGTGGTTCAAGGATGACATTTTGAACTTATTTGTGCCCAAATACTCTTTGAACTTGAACATTCTTTAAAGACTTTATAACTACCTGTGGTTTCATCAGTAGGTCAAGGAAGACATTTTTTGACAAAAAAAAATCTCACCCTAGATTCCATGAACTTGAACTTTCTATGCATACAGATTCCTTCTGATGTTTTATTAGTTCTTCAAGGATGACCATTTTAACTTATTTTTGGCCAGATTCTTTGAACTTGAACCTTCTTTAAAGACTTCTGACATTCTGTTGTTTCTTCAGTAGATCAAGGATGAGAATTTTTTGACAAAAAAAAATCTGACCCTGGATCCCATGATCTTGAACTTTCTATGCATATAAATTGATTCCTTCTGATGCAGTGGTACAGGGATGATCTATTGAACCTATTTGTGGCCAAATAGTCTTTGAACTTGAACATTCCACACAGACTTTATGACTTTCTGTTGTTTCTTCAGTATATCAAGGATGAGATTTTTTTGACAAAAAAAAAATCTGACCCGAGATTCCATGAACTTGAACTTTCTATGCATATAAAAAGATTCCTTCTGATGCAGTGGTTTAATGATGACCTTTTGAACCTATTTGTACCCAAATACTCTTTGAACTTGAACATTCTATAAAGACTTTATGACTACCTATGGTTTCATCAGTAGGTCAAGGAAGACATTTTTTGACAAAAAAAAAATCTCACCCTAGATTCCATGAACTTGAACTTTCTATGCATATAAATAGATTCCTTCTGATGTTTTATTAGTTCTTCAATGATGACCATTTGAAGTTATTTTTGGCCAGATTCTTTGAACTTGAACCTTCTTTAAAGACTTCTGACATTCTGTTGTTTCTTCAGTAGATCAAGGATGAGAATTTTTTGACAAAAAAAAATCTGACCCTGGATCCCATGAACTTGAACTTTCTATGCATATAAATAGATTACTTCTGATGCAGTGGTTCAAGGATGACCTTTTGAACTTATCTGTGCCCAAATACTCTTTGAACTTGAACATTCTACACAGACTTTATGACTACCTGTTGTTTCATCAGTAGGTCAAGGAAGACATTTTTTGGCAAAAAAAAAAAAAATCTCACCCTAGATTCCATGAACTTGAATTTTCTATGCATGTCAATAGATTTATTCTGATGTTTTATTAGTTCTTCAAGGATGACCTTTTGAACTTATTTTTGGCAAGATTCTTTGAACTTGAACCTTCTTTAAATACTTCTGACATTCTGTTGTTTCTTCAGTAGATCAAGGATGAGAATTTTTTGACAAAAACAAATCTGACCCTGGATCCCATGAACTTGAACTTTCTATGCATATAAATAGATTACTTCTGATGCAGTGGTTCAAGGATGACATTTTGAACTTATTTGTGCCCAAATACTCTTTGAACTTGAACATTCTATAAAGACTTTATGACTACCTGTGGTTTCATCAGTAGGTCAAGGAAGACATTTTTTGACAAAAAAAAAAAAAATCTCACCCTAGATTCCATGAACTAGACCTTTCTATGCATACAGATTCCTTCTGATGTTTTATTAGTTCTTCAAGGATGACCATTTGAACTTATTTTTGGCCAGATTCATTGAACTTGAACCTTGTTTAAAGATTTCTGACATTCTGTTGTTTCTTCAGTAGATCAAGGATGAGATTTTTTTGACCAAAAAAAAAAAGATTCTGACCCTGGATCCCATGAACTTGAACTTTCTATGCATATAAATAGATTACTTCTGATGCAGTGGTTCAAGGATGACCTATTGAAACTATTTGTGGCCAAATAGTCTTTGAACTTGAACATTATACACAGACTTTATGACTTTTTGTTGTTTCTTCAGTATATCAAGGATGAGGTTTTTTTGACAAAAAAAAGATTCTGACCCTGGATCCCATGAACTTGAAGTTTCTATGCATATAAAAAGATTCCTTCTAATGCAGTGGTTCAAGGATGACCTTTTGAACTTATTTGTGCCCAAATACTCTTTAAACTTGAACATTCTATAAAGACTTTATGACTACCTGTGGTTTCATCAGTAGGTCAAGGAAGATATTTTTTGAACAAATAAAATAAATAAATCTCACCCTAGATTCCTTGAACTTGAACTTTCTATGCATATAAATAGATTCCTTCTGATGCAGTGGTACAGGGATGATATATTGAACCTATTTGTGGCCAAATAGTCTTTGAACTTGAACATTCTACACAGACTTTATGACTTTCTGTTGTTTCTTCAGTATATCAAGGATGAGATTTTTTTGACAAAAAATAAAATAAAATTTGACCCGAGATTCCATGAACTTGAACTTTCCATGCATATAAATAGATTCCTTCTGATGTTTTATTAGTTCTTCAATGATGACCATTTGAACTTATTTTTGGCCAGATTCTTTGAACTTGAACCTTCTTTAAAGACTTCTGACATTCTGTTGTTTCATCAGTAGATCAAGGATGAGAATTTTTTGACAAAAAAAAATCTGACCCTGGATCTCATGAACTTGAACTTTCTAAGCATATAAATAGATTACTTCTGATGCAGTGGTTCAAGGATGACCTTTTGAACTTATCTGTGCCCAAATACTCTTTGAACTTGAACATTCTACACAGACTTTATGACTACCTGTTGTTTCATCAGTAGGTCAAGGAAGACATTTTTTGGCAAAAATAAAATAAAAATGATAATCTCACCCTAGATTTCATGAACTTGAACTTTCTATGCATATAAATTGATTACTTCTGGTGCAGTGGTTCAAGCATGACCTTTTGAACTTATTTTTGCCCAAATACTCTTTGAACTTGAACCTTCTATAAAGACTTTATGACTACCTGTGGTTTCATCAGTAGGTCAAGGAAGATATTTTTTGAAAAAAATAAATAAATAAATCTCACCCTAGATTCCTTGAACTTGAACTTTCTATGCATATAAATAGATTACTTCTGGTGCAGTGGTACAGGGATGACCTATTGAACCTATTTGTGGCCAAATAGTCTTTGAACTTGAACATTCCACACAGACTTTATGACTTTTTGTTGTTTCTTCAGTATATCAAGGATGAGATTTTTTTAACAAAAAAAAAAAAATCTGACCCGAGATTACATAAACTTGGACTTTCTATGCATATAAATAGATTCCTTCTGATGTTTTATTAGTTCTTCAATGATGACCATTTGAACTTATTTTGGGCCAGATTCTTTGAACTTGAACCTTCTTTAAAGACTTCTGACATTCTGTTGTTTCTTCAGTAGATCAAGGATGAGAATTTTTTGACAAAAAAAAATCTGACCCTAGATTCCATGAACTTGAATCTTCTATGCATATAAATAGATTACTTCTGATGCAGTGGTTCAAGGATGACCTTTTGAACTTATTTGTGCCCAAATACTCTTTGAACTTGAACATTCTATAAAGACTTTATGACTACCTGTGGTTTCATCAGTAGGTCAAGGAAGACATTTTTTGACAAAAAAAAAAAAATCTCACCTTAGATTCCATGAACTTGAACTTTCTATGCATACAGATTCCTTCTGATGTTTTATTAGTTCTTCAAGGATGACCATTTGAACTTATTTTTGGCCAGATTCGTTGAACTTGAACCTTGTTTAAAGATTTCTGACATTCTGTTGTTTCTTCAGTAGATCAAGGATGAGATTTTTTTGACCAAAAAAAAAAAGATTCTGACCCTGGATCCCATGAACTTGAACTTTCTATGCATATAAATAGATTACTTCTGATGCAGTGGTTCAAGGATGACCTTCTGAACTTATCTGTGCCCAAATATCCTTTGAACTTGAACATTCTACACAGACTTTATGACTACCTGTTGTTTCATCAGTAGGTCAAGGAAGACATTTTTTGACAAAAAAAAAAATCTGACCCTGGATCCCATGAATTTGAACTTTCTATGCATATAAATAGATTCATTCTGATGCATTGGTTCAGGGATGACCTATTGAACCTATTTGTGGCCAAATAGTCTTTGAACTTGAACATTATACACAGACTTTATGACTTTTTGTTGTTTCTTCAGTATATCAAGGATGAGATTTTTTTGACAAAAAAAAAGATTCTGACCCTGGATCCCATGAACTTGAAATTTCTATGCATATAAAAAGATTCCTTCTAATGCAGTGGTTCAAGGATGACATTTTGAACTTATTTGTGCCCAAATACTCTTTAAACTTGAACATTCTATAAAGACTTTATGACTACCTGTGGTTTCATCAGTAGGTCAAGGAAGATATTTTTTTGAAAAAAATAAATTAATAAATCTCACCCTAGATTCCTTGAACTTGAACTTTCTATGCATATAAATTGATTTCTTCTGATGCAGTGGTACAGGGATGATCTATTGAACCCTTTTGTGGCCAAATAGTCTTTGAACTTGAACATTCCACACAGACTTTATTACTTTCTGTTGTTTCTTCAGTATATCAAGGATGAGATTTTTTGACAAACTTTCTATGCATATAAATAGAGTCCTTCTGATGTTTTATTAGTTATTCAATGATGACCATTTGAACTTATTTTTGGCCAGATTCTTTTAACTTGAACCTTCTTTAAAGATTTCTGACATTCTGTTGTTTCTTCAGTAGATCAAGGATGAGAATTTTTTGACAAAAAAAAATCTGACCCTGGATCCCATGAACTTGAACTTTCTATGCATATAAATAGATTACTTCTGATGCATTGGTTCAGGGATGACCTATTGAACCTATTTGTGGCCAAATAGTCTTTGAACTTGAACATTATACACAGACTTTATGACTTTTTGTTGTTTCTTCAGTATATCAAGGATGAGATTTTTTTGACAAAAAAAAAGATTCTGACCCTGGATCCCATGAACTTGAAATTTCTATGCATATAAAAAGATTCCTTCTAATGCAGTGGTTCAAGGATGATCTATTGAACCCTTTTGTGGCCAAATAGTCTTTGAACTTGAACATTCCACACAGACTTTATTACTTTCTGTTGTTTCTTCAGTATATCAAGGATGAGATTTTTTTGACAAACTTTCTATGCATATAAATAGAGTCCTTCTGATGTTTTATTAGTTATTCAATGATGACCATTTGAACTTATTTTTGGCCAGATTCTTTGAACTTGAACCTTCTTTAAAGATTTCTGACATTCTGTTGTTTCTTCAGTAGATCAAGGATGAGAATTTTTTGACAAAAAAAAATCTGACCCTGGATCCCATGAACTTGAACTTTCTATGCATATAAATTGATTCCTTCTGATGCAGTGGTTCAAGGATGACCTTTTGAACTTATTTGTGCCCAAATACTCTTTGAACTTGAACATTCTATAAAGACTTTATGACTACCTGTGGTTTCATCAGTAGGTCAAGGAAGACATTTTTTGACAAAAAAAAAAAAAAAATCTCACCCTAGATTCCATGAACTTGATCTTTATATGCATACAGATTCCTTCTGATGTTTTATTAGTTCTTCAAGGATGACCATTTGAACTTATTTTTGGCCAGATTCGTTGAACTTGAACCTTGTTTAAAGATTTCTGACATTCTGTTGTTTCTTCAGTAGATCAAGGATGAGATTTTTTTGACCAAAAAAAAAAGATTCTGACCCTGGATCCCATGAACTTGAACTTTCTATGCATATAAATAGATTACTTCTGATGCAGTGGTTCAGGGATGACCTATTGAACCTATTTGTTGCCAAATAGTCTTTGAACTTGAACATTATACACAGACTTTATGACTTTTTGTTGTTTCTTCAGTATATCAAGGATGAGATTTTTTTGACAAAAAAAAAAGATTCTGACCCTGGATCCCATGAACTTGAAATTTCTATGCATATAAAAAGATTCCTTCTAATGCAGTGGTTCAAGGATGACATTTTGAACTTATTTGTGCCCAAATACTCTTTAAACTTGAACATTATATAAAGACTTTATGACTACCTGTGGTTTCATCAGTAGGTCAAGGAAGATATTTTTTGAAAAAAATAAATAAATAAATCTCACCCTAGATTCCTTGAACTTGAACTTTCTATGCATATAAATTGATTCCTTCTGATGCACATGTACAGGGATGATCTATTGAACCTATTTGTGGCCAAATAGTCTTTGAACTTGAACATTCCACACAGACTTTATTACTTTCTGTTGTTTCTTCAGTATATCAAGGATGGGATTTTTTTGACAAACTTTCTATGCATATAAATAGAGTCCTTCTGATGTTTTATTAGTTATTCAATGATGACCATTTGAACTTATTTTTGGCCAGATTCTTTGAACTTGAACCTTCTTTAAAGATTTCTGACATTCTGTTGTTTCTTCAGTAGATCAAGGATGAGAATTTTTTGACAAAAAAAAATCTGACCTTGGATCCCATGAACTTGAACTTTCTATGCATATAAATTGATTCCTTCTGATGCAGTGGTTCAAGGATGACCTTTTGAACTTATTTGTGCCCAAATACTCTTTGAACTTGAACATTCTATAAAGACTTTATGACTACCTGTGGTTTCATCAGTAGGTCAAGGAAGACATTTTTTGACAAAAAAAAAAAAAAAATCTCACCCTAGATTCCATGAACTTGAACTTTCTATTCATACAGATTCCTTCTGATGTTTTATTAGTTCTTCAAGGATGACCATTTGAACTTATTTTTGGCCAGATTCGTTGAACTTGAACCTTGTTTAAAGATTTCTGACATTCTGTTGTTTCTTCAGTAGATCAAGGATGAGATTTTTTTGACCAAAAAAAAAAGATTCTGACCCTGGATCCCATGAACTTGAACTTTCTATGCATATAAATAGATTACTTCTGATGCAGTGGTTCAAGGATGACCTTCTGAACTTATCTGTGCCCAAATACTCTTTGAACTTGAACATTCTACACAGACTTTATGACTACCTGTTGTTTCATCAGTAGGTCAAGGAAGACATTTTTTGGCAAAAAAATAAATAAATAAATCCCACCCTAGATTCCATGAACTTGAACTTTCTATGCATATAAATAGATTACTTCTGGTGCAGTGGTTCAAGGATAACCTTTTGAGCTTATTTGTGCCCAAATACTCTTTAAACTTGAACATTCTATAATGACTTTATGACTACCTGTGGTTTCATCAGTAGGTCAAGGAAGATATTTTTTGAAAAAAATACATTTATAAATCTCACCCTAGATTCCTTGAACTTGAACTTTCTATGCATATAAATAGATTCCTTCTGATGCAGTGGTACAGGGATGATCTATTGTACCTATTTGTGGCCAAATAGTCTTGGAACTTGAACATTCCACACAGACTTTATGACTTTCTGTTGTTTCTTCAGTATATCAAGGATGAGATTTTTTTGACAAAAAAAAAAAAAAAATCTGACCCGAGATTCCATGAACTTGAACTTTCTATGCATATAAATAGAGTCCTTCTGATGTTTTATTAGTTCTTCAATGATGACCATGTGAACTTATTTTTGGCCAGATTCTTTGAACTTGAACCTTCTTTAAAGACTTCTGACATTCTGTTGTTTCTTCAGTAGATCTAGGATGAGAATTTTTTGACAAAAAAAATCTGACCCTGGATCCCATGAACTTGAACTTTCTATGCATATAAATTGATTCCTTCTGATGCAGTGGTTCAAGGATGACCTTTTGAACTTATTTGTGCCCAAATACTCTTTGAACTTGAACATTCTATAAAGACTTTATGACTACCTGTGGTTTCATCAGTAGGTCAAGGAAGACATTTTTTGACAAAAAAAAAAAATCTCACCCTAGATTCCATGAACTTGAACATTCTATGCATATAGATTCCTTCTGATGTTTTATTAGTTCTTCAAGGATGACCATTTGAACTTATTTTTGGCCAGATTCTTTGAACTTGAACCTTGTTTAAAGATTTCTGACATTCTGTTGTTTCTTCAGTAGATCAAGGATGAGATTTTTTTGACCAAAAAAAAAAGATTCTGACCCTGGATCCCATGAACTTGAACTTTCTATGCATATAAATAGATTACTTCTGATGCAGTGGTTCAAGGATGACCTTTTGAACTTATCTGTGCCCAAATACTTTTGAACTTGAACATTCTACACAGACTTTATGACTACCTGTTTTCATCAGTAGGTCAAGGAAGACATTTTTTGGCAAAAAAAAAAAAAAAAATCTCACCCTAGATTCCATGAACTTGAACGTTCTATGCATATAAATAGATTACTTCTGGTGCAGTGGTTCAAGGACGACCTTTTGAAACTATTTGTGCCCAAATACTCTTTGAACTTGAACATTCTATAAAGACTTAATGTCTACCTGTGGTTTCATCAGTAGGTCAAGGAAGACATTTTTTGACAAAAAAAAAAATCTGACCCTGGATCCCATGAATTTGAACTTTCTATGCATATAAATAGATTCATTCTGATGCATTTGTTCAGGGATGACCTATTGAACCTATTTGTGGCCAAATAGTCTTTGAACTTGAACATTATACACAGACTTTATGACTTTTTGTTGTTTCTTCAGTATATCAAGGATGAGGTTTTTTTGACAAAAAAAAAGATTCTGACCCTGGATCCCATGAACTTGAAATGTCTATGCATATAAAAAGATTCCTTCTAATGCAGTGGTTCAAGGATGACCTTTTGAACTTATTTGTGCCCAAATACTCTTTAAACTTGAACATTCTATAAAGACTTTATGACTACCTGTGGTTTCATCAGTAGGTCAAGGAAGACATTTTTTGAAAAAAAAAAAAATCTGACCCTGGATCCCATGAATTTGAACTTTCTATGCATATAAATAGATTCCTTCTGATGCAGTGGTACAGGGATGATCTATTGAACCTATTTGTGGCCAAATAGTCTTTGAACTTGAACATTCCACACAGACTTTATGACTTTCTGTTGTTTCTTCAGTATATCAAGGATGAGATTTTTTTGACAAAAAAAAAAAAATCTGACCCGAGATTCCATGAACTTGAACTTTCTATGCATATAAATAGAATCCATCTCATGTTTTATTAGTTCTTCAATGATGACCATTTTATCTTATTTTTGGCCAGATTGTTTGAACTTGAACCTTCTTTAAAGACTTCTGACATTCTGTTGTTTCTTCAGTACATCAAGGATGATAATTTTTTGACAAAAAAAAAATCTGACCCTGGATCCCATGAACTTGAACTTTCTATGCATATAAAAAGATTCGTTCTGATGCATTGGTTCAGGGATGACCTATTGAACTTATCTGTGCCCAAATACTCTTTGAACTTGAACATTCTACACAGACTTTATGACTACCTGTGGTTTCATCAGTAGGTCAAGGAAGACATTTTTTGACAAAAAAAAAAATCTGACCCTGGATCCCATGAACTTGAACTTTCTATGCATATAAATAGATTCATTCTGATGCATTGGTTCTGGGATGACATATTGAACCTATTTGTGGCCAAATAGTCTTTGAACTTGAACATTATACACAGACTTTATGACTTTTTTTGTTTCTTCAGTATATCAAGGATGAGATTTTTTTTGACAAAAAAAAGATTCTGACCCTGGATCCCATGAACTTGAAATTTCTATGCACATAAAAAGATTCATTCTGATGCATTGGTTCAGGGATGACCTATTGAACCTATTTGTGGCCAAATAGTCTTTGAACTTGAACATTATACACAGACTTTATGACTTTTTGTTGTTTCTTCAGTATATCAAGGATGAGATTTTTTTGACAAAAAAAAGATTCTGACCCTGGATCCCATGAACTTGAAATTTCTATGCACATAAAAAGATTCCTTCTAATGCAGTGGTTCAAGGATGACCTTTTGAACTTATTTGTGCCCAAATACTCTTTAAACTTGAACATTCTATAAAGACTTTATGACTACCTGTGGTTTCATCAGTAGGTCAAGGAAGATATTTTAAAAAATAAATAAATAAATAAATAAATCTCACCCTAGATTCCTTGAACTTGAACTTTCTATGCATATAAATAGATTCCTTCTGATGCAGTGGTACAGGGATGATCTATTGTACCTATTTGTGGCCAAATAGTCTTTGGACTTGAACATTCCACACAGACTTTATGACTTTCTGTTGTTTCTTCAGTATATCAAGGATGAGATTTTTTTGACAAAAAAAAAAAAAAATTCTGACCCGAGATTCCATGAACTTGAACTTTCTATGCATATAAATAGAGTCCTTCTGATGTTTTATTAGTTCTTCAATGATGACCATTTGAACTTATTTTTGGCCAGATTCTTTGAACTTGAACCTTCTTTAAAGACTTCTGACAGTCTGTTGTTTCTTCAGTAGATCAAGGATGAGAATTTTTTGACAAAAAAAAATCTGACCCTGGATCCCATGAACTTGAACTTTCTATGCATATAAATAGATTACTTCAGATGCAGTGGTTCAAGGATGACCTTTTGAACTTATTTGTGCCCAAATAATCTTTGAACTTGAACATTCTATAAAGACTTCTGACATTCTGTTGTTTCTTCAGTAGATCAAGGATGAGAATTTTTTGACAAAAAAATCTGACCCTGGATCCCATGAACTTGAACTTTCTATGCATATAAATTGATTCCTTCTGATGCAGTGGTTCAAGGATGACCCTTTGAACTTATTTGTGCCCAAATACTCTTTGAACTTGAACATTCTATAAAGACTTATGACTACCCGTGGTTTCATCAGTAGGTCAAGGAAGACATTTTTTGACAAAAAAAAAATAATCTCACCCTGGATCCCATGAACTTGAACGTTCTATGCATATAAATAGATTACTTCTGGTGCAGTGGTTCAAGGACGACCTTTTGAAACTATTTGTGGCCAAATAGTCTTTGAACTTGAACATTATACACAGACTTTATGACTTTTTGTTGTTTCTTCAGTATATCAAGGATGAGGTTTTTTTTGACAAAAAAAAAGATTCTGACCCTGGATCCCATGAACTTGAAATTTCTATGCATATAAAAAGATTCCTTCTAATGCAGTGGTTCAAGGATGACCTTTTGAACTTATTTGTGCCCAAATACTCTTTAAACTTGAACATTCTATAAAGACTTTATGACTACCTGTGGTTTCATCAGTAGGTCAAGGAAGACATTTTTTGACAAAAAAAAAATCTGACCCTGGATCCCATGAATTTGAACTTTCTATGCATATAAATAGATTCCTTCTGATGCAGTGGTACAGGGATGATCTATTGAACCTATTTGTGGCCAAATAGTCTTTGAACTTGAACATTCCACACAGACTTTATGACTTTCTGTTGTTTCTTCAGTATATCAAGGATGAGATTTTTTTGACAAAAAAAAAAAAAAATCTGACCCGAGATTCCATGAACTTGAACTTTCTATGCATATAAATAGAATCCATCTCATGTTTTATTAGTTCTTCAATGATGACCATTTTATCTTATTTTTGGCCAGATTGTTTGAACTTGAACCTTCTTTAAAGACTTCTGACATTCTGTTGTTTCTTCAGTAGATCAAGGATGATAATTTTTTGACAAAAAAAAAAATC
Source organism: Pseudorasbora parva (assembly GCF_024679245.1). NCBI lineage: Eukaryota > Metazoa > Chordata > Actinopteri > Cypriniformes > Gobionidae > Pseudorasbora > Pseudorasbora parva. The sequence goes on from NC_090179.1 coordinate 9,239,198, forward strand.
TGACCCTGGATCCCATGAACTTGAACTTTCTATGCATATAAATAGATTAATTCTGATGCATTGGTTCAGGGATGACCTATTGAACTTATCTGTGCCCAAATACTCTTTGAACTTGAACATTCTACACAGACTTTATGACTACCTGTGGTTTCATCAGTAGGTCAAGGAAGACATTTTTTGAAAGAAAAAAAATCTGACCCTGGATCCCATGAATTTGAACTTTCTATGCATATAAATAGATTCATTCTGATGCATTGGTTCAGGGATGACATATTGAACCTATTTGTGGCCAAATAGTCTTTGAACTTGAACATTATACACAGACTTTATGACTTTTTGTTGTTTCTTCATATATCAAGGATGAGATTTTTTTTGACAAAAAAAAGATTCTGACCCTGGATCCCATGAACTTGAAATTTCTATGCACATAAAAAGATTCATTCTGATGCATTGGTTCAGGGATGACCTATTGAACCTATTTGTGGCCAAATAGTCTTTGAACTTGAACATTATACACAGACTTTATGACTTTTTGTTGTTTCTTCAGTATATCAAGGATGAGATTTTTTTGACAAAAAAAAGATTCTGACCCTGGATCCCATGAACTTGAAATTTCTATGCACATAAAAAGATTCCTTCTAATGCAGTGGTTCAAGGATGACCTTTTGAACTTATTTGTGCCCAAATACTCTTTAAACTTGAACATTCTATAAAGACTTTATGACTACCTGTGGTTTCATCAGTAGGTCAAAGACTTTATGACTACCTGTGGTTTCATCAGTAGGTCAAGGAAGATATTTTAATAAATAAATAAATAAATAAATCTCACCCTAGATTCCTTGAACTTGAACTTTCTATGCATATAAATAGATTCCTTCTGATGCAGTGGTACAGGGATGATCTATTGTACCTATTTGTGGCCAAATAGTCTTTGAACTTGAACATTCCACACAGACTTTATGACTTTCTGTTGTTTCTTCAGTTATATCAAGGATGAGATTTTTTTGACAAAAAAAAAAAAAAAATCTGACCCGAGATTCCATGAACTTGAACTTTCTATGCATATAAATAGAGTCCTTCTGATGTTTTATTAATTCTTCAATGATGACCATTTGAACTTATTTTTGGCCAGATTCTTTGAACTTGAACCTTCTTTAAAGACTTCTGACAGTCTGTTGTTTCTTCAGTAGATCAAGGATGAGAATTTTTTGACAAAAAAAAAATCTGACCCTGGATCCCATGAACTTGAACTTTCTATGCATATAAATAGATTACTTCAGATGCAGTGGTTCAAGGATGACCTTTTGAACTTATTTGTGCCCAAAACTCTTTAAACTTGAACATTCTATAAAGACTTTATGACTACCTGTGGTTTCATCAGTAGGTCAAGGAAGACATTTTTTGGAAAAAAAAAAAAAGAAGAAAAAATCTCACCCTAGATTCCATGAACTTGAACTTTCTATGCATACAGATTCCTTCTGATGTTTTATTAGTTCTTCAAGGATGACCATTTGAACTTATTTTTGGCCAGATTCTTTGAACTTGAACCTTGTTTAAAGATTTCTGACATTCTGTTGTTTCTTCAGTAGATCAAGGATGAGATTTTTTTTAGCAAAAACCTTTTGAACTTATCTGTGCCCAAATACTCTTTGAACTTGAACATTCTACACAGACTTTATGACTACCTGTTGTTTCATCAGTAGTTCAAGGAAGACATTTTTTGGCAAAAAAAAAAAAAAAACATCTGACGCTAGATCCCATGAATTTCAACTTTCTATGCATATAAATAGATTCCTTCTGATGCAGTGGTTCAGGGATGACCTATTGAACCTATTTGTGGCCAAATAGTCTTTGAACTTGAACATTCCACACAGACTTTATGACTTTCTGTTGTTTCTTCAGTATATCAAGGATTCGATTTTTTTGACAAAAAAAAAAAAAAATTCTGACCCGAGATTCCATGAACTTGAACTTTCTATGCATATAAATAGAGTCCTTCTGATGTTTTATTAATTCTTCAATGAAGACCATTTGAACTTATTTTTGGCCAGATTCTTTGAACTTGAACCTTCTTTAAAGACTTCTGACAGTCTGTTGTTTCTTCAGTAGATCAAGGATGAGAATTTTTTGACAAAAAAAAAATCTGACCCTGGATCCCATGAACTTGAACTTTCTATGCATATAAATAGATTACTTCAGATGCAGTGGTTCAAGGATGACCTTTTGAACTTATTTGTGCCCAAATACTCTTTAAACTTGAACATTCTATAAAGACTTTATGACTACCTGTGGTTTCATCAGTAGGTCAAGGAAGATATTTTAAAAAATAAATAAATAAATAAATCTCACCCTAGATTCCTTGAACTTGAACTTTCTATGCATATAAATAGATTCCTTCTGATGCAGTGGTACAGGGATGATCTATTGTACCTATTTGTGGCCAAATAGTCTTTGGACTTGAACATTCCACACAGACTTTATGACTTTCTGTTGTTTCTTCAGTATATCAAGGATGAGATTTTTTTGACAAAAAAAAAAAAATTCTGACCCGAGATTCCATGAACTTGAACTTTCTATGCATATAAATAGAGTCCTTCTGATGTTTTATTAGTTCTTCAATGATGACCATTTGAATTTATTTTTGGCCAGATTCTTTGAACTTGAACCTTCTTTAAAGACTTCTGACAGTCTGTTGTTTCTTCAGTAGATCAAGGATGAGAATTTTTTGACAAAAAAAAATCTGACCCTGGATCCCATGAACTTGAACTTTCTATGCATATAAATAGATTACTTCAGATGCAGTGGTTCAAGGATGACCTTTTGAACTTATTTGTGCCCAAATAATCTTTGAACTTGAACATTCTATAAAGACTTCTGACATTCTGTTGTTTCTTCAGTAGATCAAGGATGAGAATTTTTTGACAAAAAAATCTGACCCTGGATCCCATGAACTTGAACTTTCTATGCATATAAATTGATTCCTTCTGATGCAGTGGTTCAAGGATGACCTTTTGAACTTATTTGTGCCCAAATACTCTTTGAACTTGAACATTCTATAAAGACTTATGACTACCTGTGGTTTCATCAGTAGGTCAAGGAAGACATTTTTTGACAAAAAAAAAAATAATCTCACCCTGGATCCCATGAACTTGAACGTTCTATGCATATAAATAGATTACTTCTGGTGCAGTGGTTCAAGGACGACCTTTTGAAACTATTTGTGCCCAAATACTCTTTGAACTTGAACATTCTATAAAGACTTTATGACTACCTGTGGTTTCATCAGTAAGTCAAGGAAGACATTTTTTTACAAAAAAAAAAATCTGACCCTGGATCCCATGAATTTGAACTTTCTATGCATATAAATAGATTCATTCTGATGCATTGGTTCAGGGATGACCTATTGAACCTATTTGTGGCCAAATAGTCTTTGAACTTGAACATTATACACAGACTTTATGACTTTTTGTTGTTTCTTCAGTATATCAAGGATGAGGTTTTTTTGACAAAAAAAAGATTCTGACCCTGGATCCCATGAACTTGAAATTTCTATGCATATAAAAAGATTCCTTCTAATGCAGTGGTTCAAGGATGACCTTTTGAACTTATTTGTGCCCAAAAACTCTTTAAACTTGAACATTCTATAAAGACTTTATGACTACCTGTGGTTTCATCAGTAGGTCAAGGAAGACATTTTTTGACAAAAAAAAAAATCTGACCCTGGATCCCATGAATTTGAACTTTCTATGCATATAAATAGATTCCTTCTGATGCAGTGGTACAGGGATGATCTATTGAACCTATTTGTGGCCAAATAGTCTTTGAACTTGAACATTCCACACAGACTTTATGACTTTCTGTTGTTTCTTCAGTATATCAAGGATGAGATTTTTTTGACAAAAAAAAAAAAAAATCTTACCCGAGATTCCATGAACTTGAACTTTCTATGCATATAAATAGAATCCATCTCATGTTTTATTAGTTCTTCAATGATGACCATTTTATCTTATTTTTGGCCAGATTGTTTGAACATGAACCTTCTTTAAAGACTTCTGACATTCTGTTGTTTCTTCAGTAGATCAAGGATGATAATTTTTTGACAAAAAAAAAAAAATCTGACCCTGGATCCCATGAACTTGAACTTTCTATGCATATAAATAGATTAATTCTGATGCATTGGTTCAGGGATGACCTATTGAACTTATCTGTGCCCAAATACTCTTTGAACTTGAACATTCTACACAGACTTTATGACTACCTGTGGTTTCATCAGTAGGTCAAGGAAGACATTTTTTGAAAGAAAAAAAATCTGACCCTGGATCCCATGAATTTGAACTTTCTATGCATATAAATAGATTCATTCTGATGCATTGGTTCAGGGATGACATATTGAACCTATTTGTGGCCAAATAGTCTTTGAACTTGAACATTATACACAGACTTTATGACTTTTTGTTGTTTCTTTATATATCAAGGATGAGATTTTTTTTGACAAAAAAAAGATTCTGACCCTGGATTCCATGAACTTGAAATTTCTATGCACATAAAAAGATTCATTCTGATGCATTGGTTCAGGGATGACCTATTGAACCTATTTGTGGCCAAATAGTCTTTGAACTTGAACATTATACACAGACTTTATGACTTTTTGTTGTTTCTTCAGTATATCAAGGATGAGATTTTTTTGACAAAAAAAAAGATTCTGACCCTGGATCCCATGAACTTGAAATTTCTATGCACATAAAAAGATTCCTTCTAATGCAGTGGTTCAAGGATGACCTTTTGAACTTATTTGTGCCCAAATACTCTTTAAACTTGAACATTCTATAAAGACTTTATGACTACCTGTGGTTTCATCAGTAGGTCAAAGACTTTATGACTACCTGTGGTTTCATCAGTAGGTCAAGGAAGATATTTTAATAAATAAATAAATAAATAAATAAATCTCACCCTAGATTCCTTGAACTTGAACTTTCTATGCATATAAATAGATTCCTTCTGATGCAGTGGTACAGGGATGATCTATTGTACCTATTTGTGGCCAAATAGTCTTTGAACTTGAACATTCCACACAGACTTTATGACTTTCTGTTGTTTCTTCAGTATATCAAGGATGAGATTTTTTTAACAAAAAAAAAAATAATTCTGACCCGAGATTCCATGAACTTGAACTTTCTATGCATATAAATAGAGTCCTTCTGATGTTTTATTAGTTCTTCAATGATGACCATTTGAACTTATTTTTGGCCAGATTCTTTGAACTTGAACCTTCTTTAAAGACTTCTGACAGTCTGTTGTTTCTTCAGTAGATCAAGGATGAGAATTTTTTGACAAAAAAAAAATCTGACCCTGGATCCCATGAACTTGAACTTTCTATGCATATCAATAGATTACTTCAGATGCAGTGGTTCAAGGATGACCTTTTGAACTTATTTGTGCCCAAATACTCTTTAAACTTGAACATTCTATAAAGACTTTATGACTACCTGTGGTTTCATCAGTAGGTCAAGGAAGACATTTTTTGGAAAAAAAAAAAAAGAAGAAAAAATCTCACCCTAGATTCCATGAACTTGAACTTTCGATGCATACAGATTCCTTCTGATGTTTTATTAGTTCTTCAAGGATGACCATTTGAACTTATTTTTGGCCAGATTCTTTGAACTTGAACCTTGTTTAAAGATTTCTGACATTCTGTTGTTTCTTCAGTAGATCAAGGATGAGATTTTTTTTAGCAAAAACCTTTTGAACTTATCTGTGCCCAAATACTCTTTGAACTTGAACATTCTACACAGACTTTATGACTACCTGTTGTTTCATCAGTAGTTCAAGGAAGACATTTTTTGGCAAAAAAAAAAAAAAAACATCTGACGCTAGATCCCATGAATTTCAACTTTCTATGCATATAAATAGATTCCTTCTGATGCAGTGGTTCAGGGATGACCTATTGAACCTATTTGTGGCCAAATAGTCTTTGAACTTGAACATTCCACACAGACTTTATGACTTTCTGTTGTTTCTTCAGTATATCAAGGATTCGATTTTTTTGACAAAAAAAAATCCTGACCCTGGATCCCATGATCTTGAACTATATTCTGCTGAAATATCAGAAGAAGTCTGTGAGTCCCAACTGTAACTGTCTAAACATTCGTATATTCAGAAACACTAATAGGGTCATTGCACGAGATTTTTCCTATGCGATGCAAATCAGGGCAAAAGTGCTAATATATTCATTGCGCAACGAGTTCTTATGTAATACATTAGCTAGAAAATGTTCCACTGAATATACTTCTTGAGCCTTGTGTAGAATAGGATTTAGTCAGAATCCACTTCAATGCAGTTCAATCCTGTAGGTCGAATGTGTATTCCTGTTAAATGCAATGCATATAATTAACTCGTTGAGCGTTTAAGAGATTCGGGCTTTTGCATGCATTGCTTGCATTGCATTGCATACGAAAAAAAACTTGTGCACGGGGGAGATTAGTGCTTTATCATTGCATTGAACTCTTCATGCATTGAAGATATTAGCGCTTTTGCATTGCATTGCATAAAATAACTCGTTGTGCATTGAAGATAGCGCGATCGTATTGAATTACATACGAAAAGTTTTGTGCAATGGAGCGATTCGTGCTTTTGCATTGTATTGAACTCGTCTTGCATTGAAGACATTAGCGCTTTTGCATTGCATTGCATACGAAAAAACTTGTGCACTGAGGAGAATAGTGCTTTTGCATTGCATTATATACAAAAAACTTGCTGTGCATTGAAAAGATAGTGCTTTTGCATTGCATTGCATAAAATAAATCATTGTCCATTGAAAATAGCGCTTTTGCATTGCACTGGGGAGATTAATGCTTTTGCATTGCATTGAACTCTTCATGCATTGAAGATATTAGCGCTTTTGCATTGCATACGAAAAAACTTGTGCACTGGGGAGATTAGAGCTTTTGCATTGCATTGAACTCTTCATGCATTGAAGATAATAGCGCTTTTGCATTGCATTGCATACAAAAAACTTGTTGTGCATTGAATAGTGCTTTTGCAATGCATAGCATAAAATAACTCGTTGTGCTTTGAAGACAGCACTTTTACATTGCATTGCATACGAAAAAAACTCGTGCACTGGGGAGATTAATGTTTTTGCATTGCATTGAACTTGTCTTGCATTGAAGACATTAAGCGCTTTTGCATTGCATTGCATACAAATAACTGTGCATTGGAAGAGATGGTGCTTTTGCAATGCATTGCATATAATAACTCGTTGTGCATTGAAGATAGCGCTTTTGTATTGAATTACATACGAAAAGTTTTGTGCAATGGAGCGATTCGTGCTTTGGCATTGCATTGAACTCGTCTTGCATTGAAGACATTAGCGCTTTTGCATTATATACATTATTTTGCATTATATACAAAAAACTTGCTGTGCATTGAAGAGATAGTGCTTTTGCATTGCATTGCATAAAATAACTCGTTGTGCTTTGAAGACAGCGCTTTTGCATTGCATTACATTGCATACGAAAAAAACTTTTGCACTGGGGAGATTAATGCTTTTGCATTGCATTGAACTCGTCATGCATTGACGATATTAGCGTTTTGCATTGCATTGCATACGAAAAAACTTGTGCAATGGAGAGATTCATGCTTTTGCATTGCATTGAACTCGTCTTGCATTGAAGACATTAAAGCGCTTTTGCATTGCATTGCATTGAACTCGTCATGCATTGACGATATTAGCGTTTTGCATTGCATTGCATACGAAAAAACTTTTGCACTGAGGAGAATAGGGCTTTTGCATTGCATTGTATAAAAAAAAAACTTGCTGTGCATTGAAAAGATAGTGCTTTTGCATTGCATAAAATAAATCATTGTGCATTGAAGATAGCGCTTTTGCATTGCACTGGGGAGATTAATGATTTTTTTTTGCATTGAACTCGTCATGCATTGACAATATTAGCGCTTTTGCATTGCATTGCATACGAAAATCCTGCACTGAGGAGATTAGTGCTTTTGCATTGCATTGCATAAAATATCTCGTGCATTGAAGACAGCCCTTTTGCATTGCATACGAAAAAACTTGTGCACTGGGGAGATTAGTGCTTTTGCATTGCATTGAACTCTTCATGCATTGAAGATAATAGCGCTTTTGCATTGCATACAAAAAACTTGCTGTGCATTGAATAGTGCTTTTGCAATGCATTGCATAAAATAACTCGTTGTGCTTTGAAGACAGTGCTTTTGCATTGCATTGCATACGAAAAAAACTTGTGCACTGGGGAGATTAATGCTTTTGCATTGCATTGAACTCGTCATGCATTGACGATATTAGCGTTTTGCATTGCATTGCATACGAAAAAACGTGTGCAATGGAAAGATTCGAGATTTTGAACTTATTCCATCCTTTATTTTTGTGCATTGAACTCGTCTTGCATTGAAGACATTAAGCGTTTTGCATTGCATTGCATACAAAAAACTTAAATTATTGTGCATTGAAGATAGCGCTTTTGCATTGCACTGGGGAGATTAATGCTTTTGCATTGCATTGAACTCGTCATGCATTGACAGTATTAGCGCTTTTTCATTGCATTGCATTGCATACAAAAAACTTGCTGTGCGTTGAATAGTGCTTTTGCAATGCATTGCATAAAATAACTCGTTGTGCTTTGAAGACAGCACTTTTGCATTGCATTGCATACGAAAAAAACTTGTGCACTGGGGAGATTAATGTTTTTGCATTGCATTTAACTCGTCATGCATTGACGATATTAGCGTTTTGCATTGCATTGCATACGAAAAAAACTTGTGCAATGGACAGAATCGTTCTTTTGCATTGCATTGAACTTGTCTTGCAGTGAAGACATTAAAGCGCTTTTGCATTGCATTGCATACGAAAAAACTTGTGCCTGAGGAGAATAGGGCTTTTGCATTGCATTGTATACAAAAAACTTGCTGTGCATTGAAGATAGCGCTTTTGCATTGCACTGGGGAGATTAATGCTTTTGCTTTGCATTGAACTCGTCATGCATTGACAATATTAACGCTTTTGCATTGCATTGCATGCGAAAATCCTGCACTGAGGAGATTAGTGCTTTTGCATTGCATAAAATAACTCGTGCATTGAAGACAGCGCTTTTGCATTGCATACGAAAAAACTTGTGCACTGGGGAGATTAGTGCTTTTGCATTGCATTGAACTCTTCATGCATTGAAGATAATAGCGCTTTTGCATTGCATTGCATACAAAAAACTTGCTGTGCATTGAATAGTGCTTTTGCAATGCATTGCATAAAATAACTCGTTGTGCTTTGAAGACAGCGCTTTTGCATTGCATTGCATACGAAAAAAACTTGTGCACTGGGGAGATTAATGCTTTTGCATTGCATTGAACTCGTCATGCATTGACGATATTAGCGTTTTGCATTGCATTGAATACGAAAAAACGTGTGCAATGGAAAGATTCGAGATTTTGCATTGCATTATTGAACTCGTCTTGCATTGAAGACATAAGCGCTTTTGCATTGCATTGCATACAAAAAACTTGCATTGAAGAGATAGTGCTTTTGCAATGCACCGTATGAAATAAATCGTTGTGCATTGAAGGTAACGCTTTTGCATTGCACTGGGGAGATTAATGCTTTTGCATTGCATTGAACTCGTCATGCATTGACAATAATTAGCGCTTTTGCATTGCATTGCATACGAAAATCCTGCACTGAGGACATTAGTGCTTTTGCATTGCATTGCATAAAATAACTTGTGCATTGAAGACAGCGCTTTTGCATTGCATAAAATAACTCGTTTTGCATTAAGTACAGCTCTTTTGCATTGCATACGAAAAAACTTGTGCACTGGGGAGATTAGTGCTTTTGCATTGCATTGAACTCTTCATGCATTGAAAATATTAGTGCTTTTGCACTGCATTGCATACAAAAAACTTGCTGTGCATTGATATATAAAATAAATCGTTGTGCATTGAAGATAGCGCTTTTGCATTGCACTGCATATAAGAACTTCGTTGCACATGGAAGAAAAAAGTGATTTTGCGTTGGATTGCATTGCATATAAGAATTCGCTGTGCAAAGAAAAGATTAGTGCTTTTCATTGCTTTGTATTGCATAACGAAAAACTTGTGCATTGAAGAGTTTGCATGCATATTTGTGCATTGAATAAATTGGATTTTGCATTGCATTGCATTGTATTGCTTAAAGAACTCGTTGTGCAGAAAGAGATTAGTGCTTTTGCAATGCAATGCATATTAAAACTCGTTGCGCATTGAAGAAATACGTGCTTTTACATCATAGAAAAAAAGCTCGTGCAATGACGCGATTAATGATTTTACATCTCATTGCATACGAAAAACTTGTGCAATGAGGAGATTAAAGCTTTTGCATTGAACTCGTCATGCATTGAAGATATAAGCGCTTTTGCATTTCATTGCACATAAGAACTCTTTGTTGCGCATTGAAGAAACAAGTGTTTTTGCAATGCATTGCATAAAGAACTCGTTGTGCATTAAAAAGATGCGAAAAGGTAATTTCCATAACGAAAAACTCGTGCATTGAAGATTTTGCATGCATGCATACAAAAACTATTTGTGCATTGAATAAATTTGCTTTTGTATTGCATTGCATAAAAAACTCGTTGTGCAGAAAGAGATTAGTGCTTTTGCATTGCATTGCATATAAGATCTTACTGTGCATTAAATAAATAAGTGCATTGTTAGAGAGTTGTGCATTGAATATATTTTGCATCGTCATGCTAAACTCGTCATGCATTGAAGATATTAGCGCTATTGCATTGCATATAAGAATTCAGGGTGCAATGAAAAGATTAGTGCTTTTGCATTCCATACGAAAAAACTCGTGCATTGAAGATTTTGCATTGCATTGCACATAAGAACTCGCGCAATGAATATATTAGCGCTTAGCATTGCATAGAATTCGTGCATTGAACATGGTTATTCTCTGTGCAATGACGAGTTTAGTGCGTTTGCATTGCATTGACTCTTTTTTACATTGAAGAGTTTAAATGGTTTTCAATACAAGAACTCGTGCTGCATTAAATAGATAAGTGCTTTGAACTTAGTATTGTTTAGATTTTACCACTAATCTGGTTAAATGATAAATGGAGTTTTCCCATTCAAGTACTAACCAGTAGTCCCTGAGACCCTGCTGAACTACATGGAATCAATGAGCTGGACTTATCGATAAATATTAAAAGATTCATACTGATGTTTCATTAATTATTCAAGGAAGATCTGTTGAACTTATTTTTGGCCAAATAGTCTTTGAACTTGAATATTCTACACAGACTTTATGACTTTCTGTTGTTTCTTCAGTATATCAAGGATGAGATTTTTTTTGACAAAAAAAAAAATCTGACCCGAGATTCAATGAACTTGAACTTTCTATGCATATAAATAGATTCCTTCTGATGTTTTATTAGTTCTTCAATGATGACCATTTGAACGTATTTTTTGCCAGATTTTTTGAACTTGAACCTTCTTTAAAGACTTCTGACATTCTGTTGTTCCTTCAGTAGATCAAGGATGAGAATTTTTTGACAAAAAAATTCTGCCCCTGGATCCCATGAACTTGAACTTTCTATGCATATAAATAGATTCCTTCTGATGCAGTGGTTCAAGGATGACCTTTTGAACTTATTTGTGCCCAAATACTCTTTGAACTTGAACATTCTATAAAGACTTTATGACTACCTGTGGTTTCATCAGTAGGTCAAGGAAGACATTTTTTGACAAAAAAAAACACCCTAGATTCCATGAACTTGAACTTTCTATACTTATAAATAGATTACTTCTGATGTTTTAATAGCTCTTCAAGGATGACCCTTTGAACTTATTTGTGCCCAAAATAGTCTTTGAACTTGAATATTCTACACAGACTTTAGACTACCTGTGGTTTCATCAGTTGGTCAAGGAAGACATTTTTTGGCTAAAATAAAATAAAAAAATTCTCACCCTAGATTCCATTAACTTGAACTTTCTATGCATATAAATAGATTTATTCTGATGTTTTATTAGTTCTTCAAGGATGACCTTTTGAACTTATTTTTGGCAAGATTCTTTGAACTTGAACCTTCTTTAAAGACTTCTGACATTCTGTTGTTTCTTCAGTAGATCAAGGATGAGAATTTTTTGACAAAAAAAAATCTGACCCTGGATCCCATGAACTTGAACTTTCTATGCATATAAATTGATTCCTTCTGATGCAGTGGTTCAAGGATGACCTTTTGAACTTATTTGTGCCCAAATACTCTTTGAACTTGAACATTCTATAAAGACTTTATGACTACCTGTGGTTTCATCAGTAGGTCAAGGAAGACATTTTTTGACAAAAAAAAAAAAAAATCTCACCCTAGATTCCATGAACTTGAACTTTCTATGCATACAGATTCCTTCTGATGTTTTATTAGTTCTTCAAGGATGACCATTTGAACTTATTTTTGGCCAGATTCTTTGCACTTGAACCTTGTTTAAAGATTTCTGACATCCTGTTGTTTCTTCAGTAGATCAAGGATGAGATTTTTTTGACCAAAAAAAAAAAGATTCTGACCCTGGATCCCATGAACTTGAACTTTCTATGCATATAAATAGATTACTTCTGATGCAGTGGTTCAAGGATGACCTTCTGAACTTATCTGTGCCCAAATACTCTTTGAACTTGAACATTCTACACAGACTTTATGACTACCTGTTGTTTCATCAGTAGGTCAAGGAAGACATTTTTTGGCAAAAAAATAAATAAATAAATCTCACCCTAGATTCCATGAACTTGAACTTTCTATGCATATAAATAGATTACTTCTGGTGCAGTGGTTCAAGGATAACCTTTTGAACTTATTTGTGCCAAAATACTCTTTGAACTTGAACATTCTATAAAGACTTTATGACTACCTGTGGTTTCATCAGTAGGTCAAGGAAGACATTTTTTGACAAAAAAAAATAAATCTGACCCTGGATCCAATGAATTTGAACTTGCTATGCATATAAATAGATTCATTCTGATGCATTGGTTCAGGGATGACCTATTGAACCTATTTGTGCCCAAATACTCTTTGAACTTGAACATTATAAAGACTTTATGACTACCTGTGGTTTCATCAGTAGGTCAAGGAAGATATTTTTTTGAAAAAAAATAAATAAATAAATCTCACCCTAGATTCCTTGAACTTGAACTTTCTTTGCATATAAATTGATTCCTTCTGATGCAGTGGTACAGGGATGATCTATTGAACCTATTTGTGGCCAAATAGTCTTTGAACTTGAACATTCCACACAGACTTTATGACTTTCTGTTTTTTCTTCAGTATATCAAGGATGAGATTTTTTTAACAAAAAAAAAAAAAAAATCTCACCCTAGATTCCATGAACTTGAACTTTCTATGCATATAAATAGATTCCTTCTGATGTTTTATTAGTTCTTCAATGATGACCATTTTAACTTATTTTTGGCCAGATTCTTTGAACTTGAACCTTCTTTAAAGACTTCTGACATTCTGTTGTTTCTTCAGTAGATCAAGGATGATAATTTTTTAACAAAAAAAAAAATCTTACCCTGGATCCCATGAACTTGCCCTTTCTATGCATATAAATAGATTACTTCTGATGCAGTGGTTCAAGGATGACCTTTTGAACTTATCTGTGCCCAAATACTCTTTGAACTTGAACATTCTACACAGACTTTATGACTACCTGTTGTTTCATCAGTAGGTCAAGGAAGACATTTTTTGGCAAAAAAAAATCTGACCCTGGATCCCATGAATTTGAACTTTCTATGCATATAAATAGGTTCATTCTGATGCATTGGTTCAGGGAAGACCTATTGAACCTATTTGTGGCCAAATAGTCTTTTAACTTGAACATTATACACAGACTTTATGACTTTTTGTTGTTTCTACAGTATATCAAGGATGAGATTTTTTTGACAAAAAAAAAATTCTCACCCTAGATTCCATGAACTTGAACTTTATATGCATATAAATAGATTTATTCTGATGTTTTATTAGTTCTTCAAGCATGACCCTTTGAACTTATTTTTGGCAAGATTCTTTGAACTTGAACCTTCTTTAAAGACTTCTGACAGTCTGTTGTTTCTTCAGTAGATCAAGGTTGAGATTTTTTTGACAAAAAAAAAGAAAAGATTCTGACCCTGGATCCCATGAACTTGAACTTTCTACACATATAAATAGATTACTTCTGGTGCAGTGGTTCAAGGATGACCTTTTGAACTTATTTGTGCCCAAATACTCTTTGAACTTGAACATTCTATAAAGACTTTATGACTACCTGTGGTTTCATCATTAGGTCAAGGAAGATATTTTTTGAAAAAAATAAATAAATAAATCTCACCCTAGATTCCTTGAACTTGAACTTTCTATGCATATAAATAGATTCCTTCTGATGCAGTGATACAGGGATGATCTATTGAACCTATTTGTGGCCAAATAGTCTTTTAACTTGAACATTATACACAGACTTTATGACTTTTTGTTGTTTCTACAGTATATCAAGGATGAGATTTTTTTGACAAAAAAAAAATTCTCACCCTAGATTCCATGAACTTGAACTTTATATGCATATAAATAGATTTATTCTGATGTTTTATTAGTTCTTCAAGCATGACCTTTTGAACTTATTTTTGGCCAGATTCTTTGAACTTGAACCTTCTTTAAAGACTTCTGACAGTCTGTTGTTTCTTCAGTAGATCAAGGTTGAGATTTTTTTGACAAAAAAAAAGAAAAGATTCTGACCCTGGATCCCATGAACTTGAACTTTCTACACATATAAATAGATTACTTCTGGTGCAGTGGTTCAAGGATGACCTTTTGAACTTATTTGTGCCCAAATACTCTTTGAATTTGAACATTCTATAAAGACTTTATGACTACCTGTGGTTTCATCAGTAGGTCAAGGAAGATATTTTTTGAAAAAAATAAATAAATAAATCTCACCCTAGATTCCTTGAACTTGAACTTTCTATGCATATAAATAGATTCCTTCTGATGCAGTGATACAGGGATGATCTATTGAACCTATTTGTGGCCAAATAGTCTTTGAACTTGAACATTCCACACAGACTTTATGACTTTTTGTTGTTTCTTCAGTATATCAAGGATGAGATTTTTTTAACAAAAAACAAAAAATCTGACCCGAGATTCCATGAACTTGAACTTTCTATGCATATAAATAGATTCCTTCTGATGTTTTATTAGTTCTTCAATGATGACCATGTGAACTTATTTTTGGCCAGATTCTTTGAACTTGAACCTTCTTTAAAGACTTCTGACATTCTGTTGTTTCTTCAGTAGATCAAGGATGAGAATTTTTTGACAAAAAAAAATCTGACCCTGGATCCCATGAACTTGAACTTTCTATGCATATAAATTGATTCCTTCTGATGCAGTGGTTCAAGGATGACCTTTTGAACTTATTTGTGCCCAAATACTCTTTGAACTTGAACATTCTATAAAGACTTTATGACTACCTGTGGTTTCATCAGTAGGTCAAGGAAGACATTTTTTGACAAAAAAAAAAAAAAAATCTCACCCTAGATTCCATGAACTTGAACTTTCTATGCATACAGATTCCTTCTGATGTTTTATTAGTTCTTCAAGGATGACCATTTTAACTTATTTTTGAACAGATTCGTTGAACTTGAACCTTGTTTAAAGACTTCTGACATTCTGTTGTTTCTTCAGTAGATCAAGGATGAGATTTTTTTGACCAAAAAAAAAAGATTCTGACCCTGGATCCCATGAACTTGAACTTTCTATGCATATAAATAGATTACTTCTGATGCAGTGGTTCAAGGATGACCTTCTGAACTTATCTGTGCCCAAATACTCTTTGAACTTGAACATTCTACACAGACTTTATGACTACCTGTTGTTTCATCAGTAGGTCAAGGAAGACATTTTTTGGCAAAAAAATAAATAAATAAATCTCACCCTAGATTCCATGAACTTGAACTTTCTATGCATATAAATAGATTACTTCTGGTGCAGTGGTTCAAGGATAACCTTTTGAACTTATTTGTGCCCAAATACTCTTTGAACTTGAACATTCTATAAAGACTTTATGACTACCTGTGGTTTCATCAGTAGGTCAAGGAAGACATTTTTTGACAAAAAATAAATAAATCTGACCCTGGATCCCATGAATTTGAACTTTCTATGCATATAAATAGATTCATTCTGATGCATTGGTTCAGGGATGACCTATTGAACCTATTTGTGGCCAAATAGTCTTTGAACTTGAACATTATACACAGACTTTATGACTTTCTGTTGTTTCTTCAGTATATCAAGGATGAGATTTTTTTGACAAAAAAAAAAAGATTCTGACCCTGGATCCCATGAACTTGAAATTTCTATGCATATAAAAAGATTTCTTCTAATGCAGTGGTTCAAGGATGACCTTTTGAACTTATCTGTGCCCAAATACTCTTTGAACTTGAACATTCTACACAGACTTTATGACTACCTGTTGTTTCATCAGTAGGTCAAGGAAGACATTTTTTGGCAAAAAAAAAAAAATCTGACCCTGGATCCCATGAATTTGAACTTTCTATGCATATAAATAGATTCATTCTGATGCATTGGTTCAGGGAAGACCTATTGAACCTATTTGTGGCCAAATAGTCTTTTAACTTGAACATTATACACAGACTTTATGACTTTTTGTTGTTTCTACAGTATATCAAGGATGAGATTTTTTTGAGAAAAAAAAAAACTCACCCTAGATTCCATGAACTTGAACTTTATATGCATATAAATAGATTTATTCTGATGTTTTATTAGTTCTTCAAGGATGACCTTTTGAACTTATTTTTGGCAAGATTCTTTGAACTTGAACCTTCTTTAAAGACTTCTGACAGTCTGTTGTTTCTTCAGTAGATCAAGGTTGAGATTTTTTTGACAAAAAAAAAAAAAGATTCTGACCCTAGATCCTATGAACTTGAACTTTCTACACATATAAATAGATTACTTCTGGTGCAGTGGTTCAAGGATGACCTTTTGAACTTATTTGTGCCCAAATACTCTTTGAACTTTAACATTCTATAAAGACTTATGACTACCTGTGGTTTCATCAGTAGGTCAAGGAAGACATTTTTTGACAAAAAAAAAAAAATCTCACCCTAGATTCCATGAACTTGAACTTTCTATGCATATAGATTCCTTCTGATGTTTTATTAGTTCTTCAAGGATGACCATTTGAACTTATTTTTTGCCAGATTCTTTGAACTTGAACCTTGTTTAAAGATTTCTGACATTCTGTTGTTTCTTCAGTAGATCAAGGATGAGATTTTTTTGACCAAAAAAAAAAGATTCTAACCCTGGATCCCATGAACTTGAACTTTCTATGCATATAAATAGATTACTTCTGATGCAGTGGTTCAAGGATGACCTTTTGAACTTATCTGTGCCCAAATACTCTTTGAACTTGAACATTCTACACAGACTTTATGACTACCTGTTTTCATCAGTAGGTCAAGGAAGACATTTTTTTGCAAAAAAAAAAAAAAATCTCACCCTAGATTCCATGAACTTGAACGTTCTATGCATATAAATAGATTACTTCTGGTGCAGTGGTTCAAGGACGACCTTTTGAAACTATTTGTGCCCAAATACTCTTTGAACTTGAACATTCTATTAAGACTTTATGACTACCTGTGGTTTCATCAGTAGGTCAAGGAAGACATTTTTTGACAAAAAAAAAAAAATCTGACCCTGGATCCCATGAATTTGAACTTTCTATGCATATAAATAGATTCATTCTGATGCATTGGTTCAGGGATGACCTATTGAACCTATTTGTGGCCAAATAGTCTTTGAACTTGAACATTATACACAGACTTTATGACTTTTTGTTGTTTCTTCAGTATATCAAGGATGAGATTTTTTTGACAAAAAAAAGATTCTGACCCTGGATCCCATGAACGTGAAATTTCTATGCATATAAAAAGATTCCTTCTAATGCAGTGGTTCAAGGATGACCTTTTGAACTTATTTGTGCCCAAATACTCTTTAAACTTGAACATTCTATAAAGACTTTATGACTACCTGTGGTTTCATCAGTAAGGTCAAGGAAGACATTTTTTGACAAAAAAAAAATCTGACCCTGGATCCCATGAATTTGAACTTTCTATGCATATAAATAGATTCCTTCTGATGCAGTGGTACAGGGATGATCTATTGAACCTATTTGTGGCCAAATAGTCTTTGAACTTGAACATTCCACACAGACTTTAGGACTTTCTGTTGTTCCCTTTATCGAGGGAACTCGCACTGCGTCATCGTAGATGACACATCGGGGAACGCCCACGGCGTGACGCTGCTGAGTTCATATCAAAAAAGTCCAATCTTGATTGGTGTTGCGTGATGACGTAACGAGTGACGGCATACCCGGAGGTATAAAGGGACGCCGGCACAAGCAAACGCAGCTTCCTGCTTTCAGCGGTCGCGCTCTGTGTTCTGTCTGTCTATTTGGTGTTGTTTGTCCCGTAGGGCTTATTATATCAGTAGAGAATGGCGAGCGAGCAGTTCAGACGGTGTGTGCCTCCCTGTCCGCGCTTTATTTCGGGCACGGACACACACCAGCTCTGTGTGCAGTGTCTCGGCGTGCAGCACGCCCGGGCCGCTTTCGAGGGAGCGGCTTGCGGCGAATGTGATAAGCTGCCGTTGAGAGTACTGCGCTCGCGGCTGGCGGTCTTTGACGAGGCCGGTCAGCCTCGCGAGCCTCGCGGTTCTGGGCCCGCTGTTGCCGAGGCAGAGGGGCGCCGCAGGTCGTGGGGCTCGCAGCTGGATCTGTCAGCGGGATTAGGGAATGTTGAGGCATCTCTCTCTTCCTCTGACGATTCAGAGGATCTTCCGCCACGTGTGGAAGCCCGCGCTGCGGCTTCTTCCCGCGAGGCGGAGGATCAGGTGCTCATGCTGTCCGATTCCGAGGGATCGTTGACAATGAGCACCGAAGCAGGCGCAGTGGGGCAGTCGCCACCCCACTCGCAGGCTATGGAGGAGCTCGTGGAGGTCTTGACTTGCGCTGTGGCCAAGCTGAGTTTAGATTGGCCACAAGAGGAAGTGCACGTCCAGCCGCCAAGCAAGCTGGACGAGCGCTTCTTCAAGCGTCGAGCCCAGCCTCCACGCCGGGGTCTGCCGTTTTTCCCCGACCTGCACAGTGAGCTGTGCAGGGCGTGGGAGAAACCCTTCTCAGCACGTTTGACTACGCCCCCTGCGCTTGACTTCGCTAACGTGCTGGGGGCGTCTGAGAAGGGATATGTTGCGCTGCCGAGGGTAGAAGAGGCGCTCGCGGGCCACCTCTCTCCCGAGACAGCAGCTTCATTGAAGACCCCGGCATTGCCCTCGAAACCATGCCGAGAGACTTCGAAGCTGGTGGCGAGGGCATATAGTGCGGCTGGTCGCGCTGGTGGGTGCCTGCACACTCTTGCGGTTCTGCAGGCCTACCAAGCAGACTTGCTGAAGGAGCTCGATGAGGGCGAGGGTCCCTCTCCGGAGGATGTGACTGAGCTGAGGAAGGCAGCGGATTTGTCTCTTCGTGTCACCAAACAGGCGGCCCGTGATATCGGCCGCTCCATGACGGGTTTGGTGTGCGCGGAGAGACATCTCTGGCTGAACCTGTCGGGGATCAGGGAGAGAGACAGACACTTTCTCCTTGATTCCCCGGTTTCGCCTTCTGGCCTTTTCGGCGGCGCTGTGAGCACCGTCGTCGAGAGGTTTCAGGAGGTGAAAAAGCAGGCTGCCGCTCTCAGCCAGTTCATCCCTCGCCGCTGGGGCTCCTCCAGCAAGGCTGCCTCGAGTGGGCAGTCTCGGCCAGCAGAGGGCTCCTCGCACCGTGAGGTGCAGAAGCAGAGCGTCGCTTCTCGTGCCCCTCCTGAGGGAGCTTGGCAGAAGAAGCGACGCTCTCGCGGGAAGTCTTCAAAGCTGAAGACCGACCTGACCGACCGACCTTATTCAGGCCAAGAAGGCTTCCAAGCGGTCCTAGCTGCGGCAAGACCGCTGAGAGCTGTCCCCCACGGGGCGGAGCGACCGAGGTCGTTCTCCCCCCGAGGCTCTCGGGAAATCGATGTTGTGCTCTTGCAGTCAAAAGGGCTCCGGACCACGTCGTTTCCCCATGTTCGCGCGCGGCTCTGGCCCGCACATATAAAATCTGCGGCAGAGCAGCGACTGCGTTCACACACCGGAAATCTACCTCGATTAGTCCCTGCCGGTTATCCGCTTCAGGGGGTCGAGGGAGAGGTTCGGTTGATACCCCAGACCAGCTTATTTTTGAACAGATTCGTTGAACTTGAACCTTGTTTAAAGACTTCTGACATTCTGTTGTTTCTTCAGTAGATCAAGGATGAGATTTTTTTGACCAAAAAAAAAAGATTCTGACCCTGGATCCCATGAACTTGAACTTTCTATGCATATAAATAGATTACTTCTGATGCAGTGGTTCAAGGATGACCTTCTGAACTTATCTGTGCCCAAATACTCTTTGAACTTGAACATTCTACACAGACTTTATGACTACCTGTTGTTTCATCAGTAGGTCAAGGAAGACATTTTTTGGCAAAAAAATAAATAAATAAATCTCACCCTAGATTCCATGAACTTGAACTTTCTATGCATATAAATAGATTACTTCTGGTGCAGTGGTTCAAGGATAACCTTTTGAACTTATTTGTGCCCAAATACTCTTTGAACTTGAACATTCTATAAAGACTTTATGACTACCTGTGGTTTCATCAGTAGGTCAAGGAAGACATTTTTTGACAAAAAATAAATAAATCTGACCCTGGATCCCATGAATTTGAACTTTCTATGCATATAAATAGATTCATTCTGATGCATTGGTTCAGGGATGACCTATTGAACCTATTTGTGGCCAAATAGTCTTTGAACTTGAACATTATACACAGACTTTATGACTTTCTGTTGTTTCTTCAGTATATCAAGGATGAGATTTTTTTGACAAAAAAAAAAAGATTCTGACCCTGGATCCCATGAACTTGAAATTTCTATGCATATAAAAAGATTTCTTCTAATGCAGTGGTTCAAGGATGACCTTTTGAACTTATCTGTGCCCAAATACTCTTTGAACTTGAACATTCTACACAGACTTTATGACTACCTGTTGTTTCATCAGTAGGTCAAGGAAGACATTTTTTGGCAAAAAAAAAAAAAATCTGACCCTGGATCCCATGAATTTGAACTTTCTATGCATATAAATAGATTCATTCTGATGCATTGGTTCAGGGAAGACCTATTGAACCTATTTGTGGCCAAATAGTCTTTTAACTTGAACATTATACACAGACTTTATGACTTTTTGTTGTTTCTACAGTATATCAAGGATGAGATTTTTTTGAGAAAAAAAAAAACTCACCCTAGATTCCATGAACTTGAACTTTATATGCATATAAATAGATTTATTCTGATGTTTTATTAGTTCTTCAAGGATGACCTTTTGAACTTATTTTTGGCAAGATTCTTTGAACTTGAACCTTCTTTAAAGACTTCTGACAGTCTGTTGTTTCTTCAGTAGATCAAGGTTGAGATTTTTTTGACAAAAAAAAAAAAAGATTCTGACCCTAGATCCTATGAACTTGAACTTTCTACACATATAAATAGATTACTTCTGGTGCAGTGGTTCAAGGATGACCTTTTGAACTTATTTGTGCCCAAATACTCTTTGAACTTTAACATTCTATAAAGACTTATGACTACCTGTGGTTTCATCAGTAGGTCAAGGAAGACATTTTTTGACAAAAAAAAAAAAATCTCACCCTAGATTCCATGAACTTGAACTTTCTATGCATATAGATTCCTTCTGATGTTTTATTAGTTCTTCAAGGATGACCATTTGAACTTATTTTTTGCCAGATTCTTTGAACTTGAACCTTGTTTAAAGATTTCTGACATTCTGTTGTTTCTTCAGTAGATCAAGGATGAGATTTTTTTGACCAAAAAAAAAAGATTCTAACCCTGGATCCCATGAACTTGAACTTTCTATGCATATAAATAGATTACTTCTGATGCAGTGGTTCAAGGATGACCTTTTGAACTTATCTGTGCCCAAATACTCTTTGAACTTGAACATTCTACACAGACTTTATGACTACCTGTTTTCATCAGTAGGTCAAGGAAGACATTTTTTTGCAAAAAAAAAAAAAAATCTCACCCTAGATTCCATGAACTTGAACGTTCTATGCATATAAATAGATTACTTCTGGTGCAGTGGTTCAAGGACGACCTTTTGAAACTATTTGTGCCCAAATACTCTTTGAACTTGAACATTCTATTAAGACTTTATGACTACCTGTGGTTTCATCAGTAGGTCAAGGAAGACATTTTTTGACAAAAAAAAAAAAAATCTGACCCTGGATCCCATGAATTTGAACTTTCTATGCATATAAATAGATTCATTCTGATGCATTGGTTCAGGGATGACCTATTGAACCTATTTGTGGCCAAATAGTCTTTGAACTTGAACATTATACACAGACTTTATGACTTTTTGTTGTTTCTTCAGTATATCAAGGATGAGGTTTTTTTGACAAAAAAAAGATTCTGACCCTGGATCCCATGAACGTGAAATTTCTATGCATATAAAAAGATTCCTTCTAATGCAGTGGTTCAAGGATGACCTTTTGAACTTATTTGTGCCCAAATACTCTTTAAACTTGAACATTCTATAAAGACTTTATGACTACCTGTGGTTTCATCAGTAAGGTCAAGGAAGACATTTTTTGACAAAAAAAAAATCTGACCCTGGATCCCATGAATTTGAACTTTCTATGCATATAAATAGATTCCTTCTGATGCAGTGGTACAGGGATGATCTATTGAACCTATTTGTGGCCAAATAGTCTTTGAACTTGAACATTCCACACAGACTTTAGGACTTTCTGTTGTTCCCTTTATCGAGGGAACTCGCACTGCGTCATCGTAGATGACACATCGGGGAACGCCCACGGCGTGACGCTGCTGAGTTCATATCAAAAAAGTCCAATCTTGATTGGTGTTGCGTGATGACGTAACGAGTGACGGCATACCCGGAGGTATAAAGGGACGCCGGCACAAGCAAACGCAGCTTCCTGCTTTCAGCGGTCGCGCTCTGTGTTCTGTCTGTCTATTTGGTGTTGTTTGTCCCGTAGGGCTTATTATATCAGTAGAGAATGGCGAGCGAGCAGTTCAGACGGTGTGTGCCTCCCTGTCCGCGCTTTATTTCGGGCACGGACACACACCAGCTCTGTGTGCAGTGTCTCGGCGTGCAGCACGCCCGGGCCGCTTTCGAGGGAGCGGCTTGCGGCGAATGTGATAAGCTGCCGTTGAGAGTACTGCGCTCGCGGCTGGCGGTCTTTGACGAGGCCGGTCAGCCTCGCGAGCCTCGCGGTTCTGGGCCCGCTGTTGCCGAGGCAGAGGGGCGCCGCAGGTCGTGGGGCTCGCAGCTGGATCTGTCAGCGGGATTAGGGAATGTTGAGGCATCTCTCTCTTCCTCTGACGATTCAGAGGATCTTCCGCCACGTGTGGAAGCCCGCGCTGCGGCTTCTTCCCGCGAGGCGGAGGATCAGGTGCTCATGCTGTCCGATTCCGAGGGATCGTTGACAATGAGCACCGAAGCAGGCGCAGTGGGGCAGTCGCCACCCCACTCGCAGGCTATGGAGGAGCTCGTGGAGGTCTTGACTTGCGCTGTGGCCAAGCTGAGTTTAGATTGGCCACAAGAGGAAGTGCACGTCCAGCCGCCAAGCAAGCTGGACGAGCGCTTCTTCAAGCGTCGAGCCCAGCCTCCACGCCGGGGTCTGCCGTTTTTCCCCGACCTGCACAGTGAGCTGTGCAGGGCGTGGGAGAAACCCTTCTCAGCACGTTTGACTACGCCCCCTGCGCTTGACTTCGCTAACGTGCTGGGGGCGTCTGAGAAGGGATATGTTGCGCTGCCGAGGGTAGAAGAGGCGCTCGCGGGCCACCTCTCTCCCGAGACAGCAGCTTCATTGAAGACCCCGGCATTGCCCTCGAAACCATGCCGAGAGACTTCGAAGCTGGTGGCGAGGGCATATAGTGCGGCTGGTCGCGCTGGTGGGTGCCTGCACACTCTTGCGGTTCTGCAGGCCTACCAAGCAGACTTGCTGAAGGAGCTCGATGAGGGCGAGGGTCCCTCTCCGGAGGATGTGACTGAGCTGAGGAAGGCAGCGGATTTGTCTCTTCGTGTCACCAAACAGGCGGCCCGTGATATCGGCCGCTCCATGACGGGTTTGGTGTGCGCGGAGAGACATCTCTGGCTGAACCTGTCGGGGATCAGGGAGAGAGACAGACACTTTCTCCTTGATTCCCCGGTTTCGCCTTCTGGCCTTTTCGGCGGCGCTGTGAGCACCGTCGTCGAGAGGTTTCAGGAGGTGAAAAAGCAGGCTGCCGCTCTCAGCCAGTTCATCCCTCGCCGCTGGGGCTCCTCCAGCAAGGCTGCCTCGAGTGGGCAGTCTCGGCCAGCAGAGGGCTCCTCGCACCGTGAGGTGCAGAAGCAGAGCGTCGCTTCTCGTGCCCCTCCTGAGGGAGCTTGGCAGAAGAAGCGACGCTCTCGCGGGAAGTCTTCAAAGCTGAAGACCGACCTGACCGACCGACCTTATTCAGGCCAAGAAGGCTTCCAAGCGGTCCTAGCTGCGGCAAGACCGCTGAGAGCTGTCCCCCACGGGGCGGAGCGACCGAGGTCGTTCTCCCCCCGAGGCTCTCGGGAAATCGATGTTGTGCTCTTGCAGTCAAAAGGGCTCCGGACCACGTCGTTTCCCCATGTTCGCGCGCGGCTCTGGCCCGCACATATAAAATCTGCGGCAGAGCAGCGACTGCGTTCACACACCGGAAATCTACCTCGATTAGTCCCTGCCGGTTATCCGCTTCAGGGGGTCGAGGGAGAGGTTCGGTTGATACCCCAGACCAGCCTCGAGAGGCTGGTCCCCTTATCAGAGTATCTCGGCGCATGGTCATGCCTTCCGAATATCTCTGTGTGGGCCCTGCGCACTGTAGAACGGGGATACAGACTGCAGTTCAGAGTTCCCCCCCCCCCCCGAAATTTGGGGGGATAGTCTGGACAGTGGTCGGTCCCGAGCAGGTGGGGGTAATGGGGCAGGAAGTACACTCTCTGCTGGAAAAAGGGGCGATAGAAAGGGTCCCCCCGCCAGAAAGGGAGGTCGGGTTCTACAGCCGGTACCTCATAGTCCCCAAGAAGGATGGGGGGTTGCGTCCAATTTTAGATCTCAGGCTTCTGAATCGGTCTCTGAGGAGATACAGGTTCAGGATGCTAACCATTCCTGTTATCGTGAGTCAGATCCAGTTCGAGGACTGGTTCGTCACGATAGATCTAAAGGACGCTTACTTCCATATTTCCATCCTTCCCAGTCACAGGAAGTTCCTGAGGTTCGCTTTCGGGGGTGAAGCGTTCCAATATCGGGTCCTTCCCTTTGGCCTAGCCTTGTCACCTCGCACCTTCACAAAGTGCATGGATGCAGCCCTGGCTCCGCTAAGACTCCAGGGCATCGGGGTACTGAATTATATCGACGACTGGTTGATCATGGCCAGGTCGTACGATATGGCAGTTCAGCATCGAGATGCTGTTCTAGCACACATGAGGTGTTTGGGGTTGAGACTCAACGCGAAAAAGAGCGCGTTGACGCCCTCCCAGAGAATTACGTTCCTGGGAATAGTGTGGGACTCGGTAACGATGCGGGCACACATGTCACCCGCACGTATCGAGACCATACGGGCGGAGGTCTCAAGTATAATGTTGGGCCACAGCATCACTGTCAAACAGTTCCAGAGACTGGTGGGTCTCATGGCAGCACCGTCCAGTGTGATTCCGCTCGGCCTGCTCCACATGAGACCGCTACAGTGGTGGCTGAGAACCAAGGGGTTTTCTCCGAAGGGGAATCCCTTCCGTATGATCAGGGTAACGCGCAAATGCATTCGTTCCCTGGTTATATGGAAGAAACCTTGGTTTCTGTCCCTGGGGCTAGTATTGGGAGCATCGTGTTGCCGGAAAACCGTTTCAACAGATGCATCCCTTACTGGTTGGGGCGCGGTCATGGAAGGCCGAGGGGCGAGAGGTCCTTGGACAGCCCAGCATGCTACATGGCACATCAACTGCCTAGAGATGCTGGCTGTCTGGAAAGCTCTGAGGAGTTTTCTCGAGGACCTTCGCGGCCACCATGTCCTGATACGATCCGACAACACTGCCGTGGTATCGTATCTAAATCATCAGGGGGGTCTGAGATCGCGCCCTCTGTACAGACTGGCGCATCAGGTCCTCCTGTGGTCCCACAGGAAACTGTCTTCTCTCAGGGCAGTTTATATCCCGGGGGACCAGAACCAGGGAGCAGACATCCTGTCAAGGCAGGGGCTGAGGCCCGGGGAGTGGCGTCTCCATCCAGAGGTGGTGGAGGCCATATGCGAGAGGTTTGGCCAAATGGAAGTGGATTTGTTTGCGTCTCGAGAGACGACCCACTGTCCACTTTGGTTCTCCCTCAGGCATCCGGCTCCGTTGGGCCTGGATGCCATGTCACAGGCGTGGCCGAGGCTGCGTCTGTATGCATTTCCCCCGATTGCTCTGCTCCCGGGAGTTCTGGAGCGGGTTCGCCGGGAAGGCATTCGCCTGCTTCTGATAGCACCCCGGTGGCCGACCAGGGTATGGTTCTCCAACATTATGGACCTGCTAGACGACCTTCCATGGCAGATTCCTCTGAGGAGGGATCTGTTGACTCAGGCGGGGGGCTCGATATTTCACCCCCAGCCAGAGTTATGGAACCTGTGGGCTTGGCCCCTGAGGGGGCAGAGCTCATAGAAGAAGGGCTGTCAGCAGGTGTCGTGGAGACTATACTCAGCTCCAGGGCTCCTTCCACCAGGAAGCTGTACAACTTGAAGTGGAGAGTGTTCTCCATATGGTGTAGAGACCGTGAAGTAGACCCAGTGAACTGCGCTGTGGCTTCAGTACTGGAGTTTCTGCAAGATCGGTTTTCCGCCGGGCTTACCCCGTCCACACTTAAGGTGTATGTGGCAGCGATAGGAGCTTTCCACGCACCATTAGGTGAAGGACCTCTGGGGAGGCACCATCTGGTTGTACGGTTCCTCCGAGGAGCGCGGAGGATGAGACCTGTGGCTCGTTCTAGGATCCCTGCGTGGGATCTGGCAGTGGTTCTCGAAGGGTTGGTTGAGGCCCCCTTCGAACCGCTGGAGTTGGCTGAGGCCAAGAACCTCACGCTTAAGGTAGCTTTTCTCTTAGCCATCACCTCTCTGAGGAGGGTGGGGGACCTTCAGGCATTGGCAGTCACACCCAATTGCTTGGAGTTTGCCCCAGGCAATGTGAAAGCTATCTTGCGGCCGACCCCGGGATCCGTCCCCAAGGTACCGTCTAATGCGGTACGGTCGGTGGTTCTCCAGGCTTTTCATCCCCCGCCTCATGTGACGGCAGATGAGGGCAGGCTTCACCTCCTCTGCCCGGTGCGGGCATTGAGGATTTATTTGGAGAGGTCTGCCCAGTGGAGGAAGTCAGACCAGTTGTTAGTGTGCTTTGGTCCACCTAGGAAAGGGCTGCCTGCAGCAAAACAGACAATTAGTAACTGGATTGTCCAGGCAATAGCCACGGCCTATCAGGTGCGCAACTTGCCTTCACCTATAGCCGTGAGGGCGCATTCTACCAGGGGCATGGCCTCCTCGGTAGCCCTCCTTTCCGGAGCTTCTTTGCAAGAGATTTGCGAGGCGGCTGGGTGGGCCACACCGCATACCTTCGTGAGGTATTATAGTCTGCACCTCCCGGCGACGCCAGGCGCTAGGGTGCTCGCCCCTGATTATGCACTCCGGTTCATGTCATGGGGTGCAAGATAGGCGAGGACTAGTGGGTACTCGTTCCCCGATGTGTCATCTACGATGACGCAGTGCGAGTTCCCTCGATAAAGGGAACGTCTCGGGTTATGAATATAACCCATGTTCCCTGAGAGGGAACGAGACACTGCGTCTCGTAGCCCCGCCTATCTACAGAGCGGCCCGCTTCATAGCAGTAAGCTGCGTTTGCTTGTGCCGGCGTCCCTTTATACCTCCGGGTATGCCGTCACTCGTTACGTCATCACGCAACACCAATCAAGATTGGACTTTTTTGATATGAACTCAGCAGCGTCACGCCGTGGGCGTTCCCCGATGTGTCATCTACGATGACGCAGTGTCTCGTTCCCTCTCAGGGAACATGGGTTATATTCATAACCCGAGACGTTGCTTCAGTATATCAAGGATGAGATTTTTTTGACAAAAAAAAAAAATCTGACCCGAGATTCCATGAACTTGAACTTTCTATGCATATAAATAGAATCCATCTCATGTTTTATTAGTTCTTCAATGATGACCATTTTATCTTATTTTTGGCCAGATTGTTTGAACTTGAACCTTCTTTAAAGACTTCTGACATTCTGATGTTTCTTCAGTAGATCAAGGATGATAATTTTTTGACAAAAAAAAAATCTGACACTGGATCCCATGAACTTGAACTTTCTATGCATATAAATTGATTCATTCTGATGCATTGGTTCAGGGATGACCTATTGAACTTATCTGTGCCCAAATACTCTTTGAACTTGAACATTCTACACAGACTTTATGACTACCTGTGGTTTCATCAGTAGGTCAAGGAAGACATTTTTTGACAAAAAAAAAAAATCTGACCCTGGATCCCATGAATTTGAACTTTCTATGCATATAAATAGATTCATTCTGATGCATTGGTTCAGGGATGACATATTGAACCTATTTGTGGCCAAAAAGTCTTTGAACTTGAACATTATACACAGACTTTATGACTTTTTGTTGTTTCTTCAGTATATCAAGCATGAGATTTTTTTTTGACAAAAAAAAGATTCTGACCCTGGATACCATGAACTTGAAATTTCTATGCACATAAAAAGATTCATTCTGATGCATTGGTTCAGGGATGACCTATTGAACCTATTTGTGGCCAAATAGTCTTTGAACTTGAACATTATACACAGACTTTATGACTTTTTGTTGTTTCTTCAGTATATCAAGGATGAGATTTTTTTGACAAAAAAAAAAGATTCTGACCCTGGATCCCATGAACTTGAAATTTCTATGCATATAAATAGATTACTTCAGATGAAGCGGTTCAAGGATGACCTTTTGAACTTATTTGTGCCCAAATACTCTTTAAACTTGAACATTCTATAAAGACTTTATGACTACCTGTTGTTTCATCAGTAGGTCAAGGAAGATATTTTAAAAAATAAATAAATAAATAAATCTCACCCTAGATTCCTTGATCTTGAACTTTCTTTGCATATAAATAGATTCCTTCTGATGCAGTGGTACAGGGATGATCTATTGAACCTATTTGTGGCCAAATAGTCTTTGAACTTGAACATTCCACACAGACTTTATGACTTTCTGTTGTTTCTTCAGTATATCAAGGATGAGATTTTTTTAACAAAAAAAAAAAAAAAATCTCACCCTAGATTCCATGAACTTGAACTTTCTATGCATATAAATAGATTCCTTCTGATGTTTTATTAGTTCTTCAATGATGACCATTTTAACTTATTTTTGGCCAGATTCTTTGAACTTGAACCTTTTTTAAAGACTTCTGACATTCTGTTGTTTCTTCAGTAGATCAAGGATGATAATTTTTTAACAAAAAAAAAAATCTGACCCTGGATCCCCTGAACTTGCCCTTTCTATGCATATAAATAGATTACTTCTGATGCAGTGGTTCAAGGATGACCTTTTGAACTTATCTGTGCCCAAATACTCTTTGAACTTGAACATTCTACACAGACTTTATGACTACCTGTTGTTTCATCAGTAGGTCAAGGAAGACATTTTTTGGCAAAAAAAAAAATCTGACCTTGGATCCCATGAATTTGAACTTTCTATGCATATAAATAGATTCATTCTGATGCATTGGTTCAGGGAAGACCTATTGAACCTATTTGTGGCCAAATAGTCTTTTAACTTGAACATTATACACAGACTTTATGACTTTTTGTTGTTTCTACAGTATATCAAGGATGAGATTTTTTTGAGAAAAAAAAAATTCTCACCCTAGATTCCATGAACTTGAACTTTATATGCATATAAATAGATTTATTCTGATGTTTTATTAGTTCTTCAAGGATGACCTTTTGAACTTATTTTTGGCAAGATTCTTTGAACTTGAACCTTGTTTAAAGATTTCTGACATTCTGTTGTTTCTTCAGTAGATCAAGGATGAGATTTTTTTGACCAAAAAAAAAAGATTCTGACCCTGGATCCCATGAACTTGAACTTTCTATGCATATAAATAGATTACTTCTGATGCAGTGTTTCAAGGATGACCTTCTGAACTTATCTGTGCCCAAATACTCTTTGAACTTGAACATTCTACAAAGACTTTATGACTACCTGTTGTTTCATCAGTAGGTCAAGGAAGACATTTTTTGGCAAAAAAATAAATAAATAAATCTCACCCTAGATTCCATGAACTTGAACTTTCTATGCATATAAATAGATTACTTCTGGTGCAGTGGTTCAAGGATAACCTTTTGAACTTATTTGTGCCCAAATACTCTTTGAACTTGAACATTCTATAAAGACTTTATGACTACCTGTGGTTTCATCAGTAGGTCAAGGAAGACATTTTTTGACAAAAATAAATAAATCTCACCCTAGATTCCTTGAACTTGAATTTTCTATGCATATAAATAGATTCATTCTGATGCATTGGTTCAGGGATGATCTATTGAACCTATTTGTGGCCAAATAGTCTTTGAACTTGAACATTCCACACAGACTTTATGACTTTCTGTTGTTTCTTCAGTATATCAAGGATGAGATTTTTTTGACAAAAAAAAAAAATCTGACCCGAGATTCCATGAACTTGAACTTTCTATGCATATAAATAGATTCCTTCTAATGCAGTGGTTCAAGGATGACCTTTTGAACTTATTTGTACCCAAATACTCTTTAAACTTGAACATTCTATAAAGACTTTATGACTACCTGTGGTTTCATCAGTAGGTCAAGGAAGATATTTTTTTGAAAATAAATAAATAAATAAATCTCACCCTAGATTCCTTGAACTTGAACTTTCTTTGCATTTAAATAGATTCCTTCTGATGCAGTGGTTCAAGGATGATCTATTGAACCTATTTGTGGCCAAATAGTCTTTGAACTTGAACATTCCACACAGACTTCATGACTTTCTGTTGTTTCTTCAGTATATCAAGGATGAGATTTTTTTGACAAACTTTCTATGCATATAAATAGAGTCCTTCTGATGTTTTATTAGTTATTCAATGATGACCATTTGAACTTATTTTTGGCCAGATTCTTTGAACTTGAACCTTCTTTAAAGATTTCTGACATTCTGTTGTTTCTTCAGTAGATCAAGGATGAGAATTTTTTGACAAAAAAGAATCTGACCCTGGATCCCATGAACTTGAACTTTCTATGCATATAAATTGATTCCTTCTGATGCAGTGGTTCAAGGATGACCTTTTGAACTTATTTGTGCCCAAATACTCTTTGAACTTGAACATTCTATAAAGACTTTATGACTACCTGTGGTTTCATCAGTAGGTCAAGGAAGACATTTTTTGACAAAAAAAAAAAAAATCTCACCCTAGATTCCATGAACTTGAACTTTCTATGCATACAGATTCCTTCTGATGTTTTATTAGTTCTTCAAGGATGACCATTTGAACTTATTTTTGGCCAGATTCGTTGAACTTGAACCTTGTTTAAAGATTTCTGACATTCTGTTGTTTCTTCAGTAGATCAAGGATGAGATTTTTTTGACCAAAAAAAAAATATTCTGACCCTGGATCCCATGAACTTGAACTTTCTATGCATATAAATAGATTACTTCTGATGCAGTGGTTCAAGGATGACCTTCTGAACTTATCTGTGCCCAAATACTCTTTGAACTTGAACATTCTACACAGACTTTATGACTACCTGTTGTTTCATCAGTAGGTCAAGGAAGACATTTTTTGGCAAAAAAATAAATAAATAAATCTCACCCTAGATTCCATGAACTTGAACTTTCTATGCATATAAATAGATTACTTCTGGTGCAGTGGTTTAAGGATAACCTTTTGAACTTATTTGTGCCCAAATACTCTTTAAACTTGAACATTCCACACAGACTTTATGACTTTCTGTTGTTTCTTCAGTATATCAAGGATGAGATTTTTTTGACAAAAAAAAAAAAAAAATCTGACCCGAGATTCCAAGAACTTGAACTTTCTATGCAAATAAATAGAGTCCTTCTGATGTTTTATTAGTTCTTCAATGATGACCATTTGAACTTATTTTTGGCCAGATTCTTTGAACTTGAACCTTCTTTAAAGATTTCTGACATTCTGTTGTTTCTTCAGTAGATCAAGGATGAGAATTTTTTGACAAAAAAAAATCTGACCCTGGATCCCATGAACTTGAACTTTCTATGCATATAAATTGATTCCTTCTGATGCATTGGTTCAAGGATGACCTTTTGAACTTATTTGTGCCCAAATACTCTTTGAACTTGAACATTCTATAAAGACTTTATGACTACCTGTGGTTTCATCAGTAGGTCAAGGAAGACATTTTTTGACAAAAAAAAAAAAAATCTCACCCTAGATTCCATGAACTTGATCTTTATATGCATACAGATTCCTTCTGATGTTTTATTAGTTCTTCAAGGATGACCATTTGAACTTATTTTTGGCCAGATTCGTTGAACTTGAACCTTGTTTAAAGATTTCTGACATTCTGTTGTTTCTTCAGTAGATCAAGGATGAGATTTTTTTGACCAAAAAAAAAAGATTCTGACCCTGGATCCCATGAACTTGAACTTTCTATGCATATAAATAGATTACTTCTGATGCAGTGGTTCAGGGATGACCTATTGAACCTATTTGTTGCCAAATAGTCTTTGAACTTGAACATTATACACAGACTTTATGACTTTTTGTTGTTTCTTCAGTATATCAAGGATGAGATTTTTTTGACAAAAAAAAAGATTCTGACCCTGGATCCCATGAACTTGAAATTTCTATGCATATAAAAAGATTCCTTCTAATGCAGTGGTTCAAGGATGACATTTTGAACTTATTTGTGCCCAAATACTCTTTAAACTTGAACATTCTATAAAGACTTTATGACTACCTGTGGTTTCATCAGTAGGTCAAGGAAGATATTTTTTGAAAAAAAAAAATAAATAAATCTCACCCTAGATTCCTTGAACTTGAACTTTCTATGCATATAAATTGATTCCTTCTGATGCAGTGGTACAGGGATGATCTATTGTACCTATTTGTGGCCAAATAGTCTTTGAACTTGAACATTCCACACAGACTTTATTACTTTCTGTTGTTTCTTCAGTATATCAAGGATGAGATTTTTTTGACAAACTTTCTAAGCATATAAATAGAGTCCTTCTGATGTTTTATTAGTTATTCAATGATGACCATTTGAACTTATTTTTGGCCAGATTCTTTGAACTTGAACCTTCTTTAAAGATTTCTGACATTCTGTTGTTTCTTCAGTAGATCAAGGATGAGAATTTTTTGACAAAAAAAAATCTGACCCTGGATCCCATAAACTGGAACTTTCTATGCATATAAATTGATTCCTTCTGATGCAGTGGTTCAAGGATGACCTTTTGAACTTATTTGTGCCCAAATACTCTTTGAACTTGAACATTCTATAAAGACTTTATGACTACCTGTGGTTTCATCAGTAGGTCAAGGAAGACATTTTTTGACAAAAAAAAAAAAAAAATCTCACCCTAGATTCCATGAACTTGAACTTTCTATTCATACAGATTCCTTCTGATGTTTTATTAGTTCTTCAAGGATGACCATTTGAACTTATTTTTGGCCAGATTCGTTGAACTTGAACCTTGTTTAAAGATTTCTGACATTCTGTTGTTTCTTCAGTAGATCAAGGATGAGATTTTTTTGACCAAAAAAAAAAGATTCTGACCCTGGATCCCATGAACTTGAACTTTCTATGCATATAAATAGATTACTTCTGATGCAGTGGTTCAAGGATGACCTTCTGAACTTATCTGTGCCCAAATACTCTTTGAACTTGAACATTCTACACAGACTTTATGACTACCTGTTGTTTCATCAGTAGGTCAAGGAAGACATTTTTTGGCAAAAAAATTAATAAATAAATCTCACCCTAGATTCCATGAACTTGAACTTTCTATGCATATAAATAGATTACTTCTGGTGCAGTGGTTCAAGGATAACCTTTTGAGCTTATTTGTGCCCAAATACTCTTTAAACTTGAACATTCTATAATGACTTTATATGACTACCGGTGGTTTCATCAGTAGGTCAAGGAAGATATTTTTTGAAAAAAAATACATTTATAAATCTCACCCTAGATTCCTTGAACTTGAACTTTCTATGCATATAAATAGATTCCTTCTGATGCAGTGGTACAGGGATGATCTATTGTACCTATTTCTGGCCAAATAGTCTTGGAACTTGAACATTCCACACAGACTTTATGACTTTCTGTTGTTTCTTCAGTATATCAAGGATGAGATTTTTTTGACAAACTTTCTATGCATATAAATAGAGTCCTTCTGATGTTTTATTAGTTATTCAATGATGACCATTTGAACTTATTTTTGGCCAGATTCTTTGAACTTGAACCTTCTTTAAAGATTTCTGACATTCTGTTGTTTCTTCAGTAGATCAAGGATGAGAATTTTTTGACAAAAAAGAATCTGACCCTGGATCCCATGAACTTGAACTTTCTATGCATATAAATTGATTCCTTCTGATGCAGTGGTTCAAGGATGACCTTTTGAACTTATTTGTGCCCAAATACTCTTTGAACTTGAACATTCTATAAAGACTTTATGACTACCTGTGGTTTCATCAGTAGGTCAAGGAAGACATTTTTTGACAAAAAAAAAAAAATCTCACCCTAGATTCCATGAACTTGAACTTTCTATGCATACAGATTCCTTCTGATGTTTTATTAGTTCTTCAAGGATGACCATTTGAACTTATTTTTGGCCAGATTCGTTGAACTTGAACCTTGTTTAAAGATTTCTGACATTCTGTTGTTTCTTCAGTAGATCAAGGATGAGATTTTTTTGACCAAAAAAAAAATATTCTGACCCTGGATCCCATGAACTTGAACTTTCTATGCATATAAATAGATTACTTCTGATGCAGTGGTTCAAGGATGACCTTCTGAACTTATCTGTGCCCAAATACTCTTTGAACTTGAACATTCTACACATTCTATTTATTACTTTCTGTTGTTTCTTCAGTATATCAAGGATGAGATTTTTTTGACAAACTTTCTAAGCATATAAATAGAGTCCTTCTGATGTTTTATTAGTTATTCAATGATGACCATTTGAACTTATTTTTGGCCAGATTCTTTGAACTTGAACCTTCTTTAAAGATTTCTGACATTCTGTTGTTTCTTCAGTAGATCAAGGATGAGAATTTTTTGACAAAAAAAAATCTGACCCTGGATCCCATGAACTTGAACTTTCTATGCATATAAATTGATTCCTTCTGATGCAGTGGTTCAAGGATGACCTTTTGAACTTATTTGTGCCCAAATACTCTTTGAACTTGAACATTCTATAAAGACTTTATGACTACCTGTGGTTTCATCAGTAGGTCAAGGAAGACATTTTTTGACAAAAAAAAAAATCTCACCCTAGATTCCATGAACTTGAACTTTCTATTCATACAGATTCCTTCTGATGTTTTATTAGTTCTTCAAGGATGACCATTTGAACTTATTTTTGGCCAGATTCGTTGAACTTGAACCTTGTTTAAAGATTTCTGACATTCTGTTGTTTCTTCAGTAGATCAAGGATGAGATTTTTTTGACCAAAAAAAAAAAGATTCTGACCCTGGATCCCATGAACTTGAACTTTCTATGTATATAAATAGATTACTTCTGATGCAGTGGTTCAAGGATGACCTTCTGAACTTATCTGTGCCCAAATACTCTTTGAACTTGAACATTCTACACAGACTTTATTACTACCTGTTGTTTCATCAGTAGGTCAAGGAAGACATTTTTTGGCAAAAAAATTAATAAATAAATCTCACCCTAGATTCCATGAACTTGAACTTTCTATGCATATAAATAGATTACTTCTGGTGCAGTGGTTCAAGGATAACCTTTTGAGCTTATTTGTGCCCAAATACTCTTTAAACTTGAACATTCTATAATGACTTTATATGACTACCTGTGGTTTCATCAGTAGGTCAAGGAAGATATTTTTTGAAAAAAAATACATTTATAAATCTCACCCTAGATTCCCTGAACTTGAACTTTCTATGCATATAAATAGATTCCTTCTGATGCAGTGGTACAGGGATGATCTATTGTACCTATTTGTGGCCAAATAGTCTTGGAACTTGAACATTCCACACAGACTTTATGACTTTCTGTTGTTTCTTCAGTATATCAAGGATGAGATTTTTTTGACAAACTTTCTATGCATATAAATAGAGTCCTTCTGATGTTTTATTAGTTATTCAATGATGACCATTTGAACTTATTTTTGGCCAGATTCTTTGAACTTGAACCTTCTTTAAAGATTTCTGACATTCTGTTGTTTCTTCAGTAGATCAAGGATGAGAATTTTTTGACAAAAAAGAATCTGACCCTGGATCCCATGAACTTGAACTTTCTATGCATATAAATTGATTCCTTCTGATGCAGTGGTTCAAGGATGACCTTTTGAACTTATTTGTGCCCAAATACTCTTTGAACTTGAACATTCTATAAAGACTTTATGACTACCTGTGGTTTCATCAGTAGGTCAAGGAAGACATTTTTTGACAAAAAAAAAAAATCTCACCCTAGATTCCATGAACTTGAACTTTCTATGCATACAGATTCCTTCTGATGTTTTATTAGTTCTTCAAGGATGACCATTTGAACTTATTTTTGGCCAGATTCGTTGAACTTGAACCTTGTTTAAAGATTTCTGACATTCTGTTGTTTCTTCAGTAGATCAAGGATGAGATTTTTTTGACCAAAAAAAAAAAAATATTCTGACCCTGGATCCCATGAACTTGAACTTTCTATGCATATAAATAGATTACTTCTGATGCAGTGGTTCAAGGATGACATTCTGAACTTATCTGTGCCCAAATACTCTTTGAACTTGAACATTCTACACATTCTATTTATTACTTTCTGTTGTTTCTTCAGTATATCAAGGATGAGATTTTTTTGACAAACTTTCTAAGCATATAAATAGAGTCCTTCTGATGTTTTATTAGTTATTCAATGATGACCATTTGAACTTATTTTTGGCCAGATTCTTTGAACTTGAACCTTCTTTAAAGATTTCTGACATTCTGTTGTTTCTTCAGTAGATCAAGGATGAGAATTTTTTGACAAAAAAAAATCTGACCCTGGATCCCATGAACTTGAACTTTCTATGCATATAAATTGATTCCTTCTGATGCAGTGGTTCAAGGATGACCTTTTGAACTTATTTGTGCCCAAATACTCTTTGAACTTGAACATTCTATAAAGACTTTATGACTACCTGTGGTTTCATCAGTAGGTCAAGGAAGACATTTTTTGACAAAAAAAAAAAAAAAAAATCTCACCCTAGATTCCATGAACTTGAACTTTCTATTCATACAGATTCCTTCTGATGTTTTATTAGTTCTTCAAGGATGACCATTTGAACTTATTTTTGGCCAGATTCGTTGAACTTGAACCTTGTTTAAAGATTTCTGACATTCTGTTGTTTCTTCAGTAGATCAAGGATGAGATTTTTTTGACCAAAAAAAAAAGATTCTGACCCTGGATCCCATGAACTTGAACTTTCTATGCATATAAATAGATTACTTCTGATGCAGTGGTTCAAGGATGACCTTCTGAACTTATCTGTGCCCAAATACTCTTTGAACTTGAACATTCTACACAGACTTTATGACTACCTGTTGTTTCATCAGTAGGTCAAGGAAGACATTTTTTGGCAAAAAAATTAATAAATAAATCTCACCCTAGATTCCATGAACTTGAACTTTCTATGCATATAAATAGATTACTTCTGGTGCAGTGGTTCAAGGATAACCTTTTGAGCTTATTTGTGCCCAAATACTCTTTAAACTTGAACATTCTATAATGACTTTATGACTACCTGTGGTTTCATCAGTAGGTCAAGGAAGATATTTTTTGAAAAAAAATACATTTATAAATCTCACCCTAGATTCCTTGAACTTGAACTTTCTATGCATATAAATAGATTCCTTCTGATGCAGTGGTACAGGGATGATCTATTGTACCTATTTGTGGCCAAATAGTCTTGGAACTTGAACATTCCACACAGACTTTATGACTTTCTGTTGTTTCTTCAGTATATCAAGGATGAGATTTTTTTGACAAAAAAATAAAAAAAAATCTGACCCGAGATTCCATGAACTTGAACTTTCTATGCATATAAATAGAGTCCTTCTGATGTTTTATTAGTTCTTCAATGATGACCATTTGAACTTATTTTTGGCCAGATTCTTTGAACTTGAACCTTCTTTAAAGACTTCTGACATTCTGTTGTTTCTTCAGTAGATCTAGGATGAGAATTTTTTGACAAAAAAAAATCTGACCCTGGATCCCATGAACTTGAACTTTCTATGCATATAAATTGATTCCTTCTGATGCAGTGGTTCAAGGATGACCTTTTGAACTTATTTGTGCCCAAATACTCTTTGAACTTGAACATTCTATAAAGACTTTATGACTACCTGTGGTTTCATCAGTAGGTCAAGGAAGACATTTTTTGACAAAAAAAAAAAATCTCACCCTAGATTCCATGAACTTGAACTTTCTATGCATATAGATTCCTTCTGATGTTTTATTAGTTCTTCAAGGATGACCATTTGAACTTATTTTTGGCCAGATTCTTTGAACTTGAACCTTGTTTAAAGATTTCTGACATTCTGTTGTTTCTTCAGTAGATCAAGGATGAGATTTTTTTGACCAAAAAAAAAAAGATTCTGACCCTGGATCACATGAACTTGAACTTTCTATGCATATAAATAGATTACTTCTGATGCAGTGGTTCAAGGATGACCTTTTGAACTTATCTGTGCCCAAATACTTTTGAACTTGAACATTCTACACAGACTTTATGACTACCTGTTTTCATCAGTAGGTCAAGGAAGACATTTTTTGGCAAGAAAAAAAAAAAATCTCACCCTAGATTCCATGAACTTGAACGTTCTATGCATATAAATAGATTACTTCTGGTGCAGTGGTTCAAGGACGACCTTTTGAA
The DNA here is from genome assembly GCF_024679245.1 of Pseudorasbora parva. Classification (NCBI taxonomy): domain Eukaryota; kingdom Metazoa; phylum Chordata; class Actinopteri; order Cypriniformes; family Gobionidae; genus Pseudorasbora; species Pseudorasbora parva. The sequence goes on from NC_090179.1 coordinate 9,278,510, forward strand.
ACTATTTGTGCCCAAATACTCTTTGAACTTGAACATTCTATAAAGACTTAATGTCTACCTGTGGTTTCATCAGTAGGTCAAGGAAGATATTTTAAAAAATAAATAAATAAATAAATCTCACCCTAGATTCCTTGAACTTGAACTTTCTATGCATATAAATAGATTCCTTCTGATGCAGTGGTACAGGGATGATCTATTGTACCTATTTGTGGCCAAATAGTCTTTGGACTTGAACATTCCACACAGACTTTATGACTTTCTGTTGTTTCTTCAGTATATCAAGGATGAGATTTTTTTGACAAAAAAAAGATTCTGACCCGAGATTCCATGAACTTGAACTTTCTATGCATATAAATAGAATCCATCTCATGTTTTATTAGTTCCCTATCGCGAGGGAACTTCGAGCTGCGTCGAAACGCTAGGGGACGCCTCTGCGTGCCATGTCATGAAGCACTTGTGTAATCAGTCCAATAGCGGGACGATACGTCACGGGCGGGTGACGTCATCGACCAGGAAGCTATAAAGCATGCTCGGACCAAACAGTCACTAGCTTCTGTGTCTTCACAAGCGCTCTGTGTGAATTGTATGTCCATTTATTGTGTGTGTGTTCAAAAAAGAAAGAAAGAAAGAAATATGGCAAGTCAGTATAGGTGTTGTGTTCCTCCCTGTGGGGATACACACGTCCTAATGTGTGATGTGTTTGGGGCTCGAGCATGCCCAGTCAGCTCTCGAGGGGGTCGGCTGCGAGCATTGCGAGAGACTCCCAATGCGCATATTAAGATCACGCCGGGCACTCTTCGAGGAGAGTGCTTTGGCTCGCGGTCCTCAGGGCTCGGGTCCCGCTGTTGCCGAGGCGCAGCGAAGGCTCGCGTCCTGGGGATCGCAGTTGGATCTAGTGGCGGGGTTAGAGACGGGTGATCCCCTATCTCTGCTTTTACCCGCTGGATCTCATGCCTCAGTTAGCGAGCTGGAAGCACGCTCTGCGGTTTTCTTCCGCTCGCGCTGAGGCACAAGCGCAGCAGCACTCCAGCTCCGAGGAACTGGATGTTGTTAGCGCTGATGATGATCTGCCAAAAGAGAACGACACACACACACTCATAAAAAGAGGTGCTATTGGTGTAACTCGCGCTGTGTCCAGGTTAAGTTTAGACTGGCCGGCCGAGTGTCAAGAAGTTCGCCAAAAAATAAATACATATATAAATAAAATAAGAAAGAGAAAGAACAATATAATGGCGAGCAGACAGTATGTTTGAGAGTACGAGGGGCTGAATCTAGTGGCTCGGATCTCGCGTTTGCCGAGGCAGCGTGTAGATCACGGGTCTACAATATAGATTCTATGACTCGATCGCGGATCTCGCGCTTGCCGAGGCAGCGTGTAGATTACGGGGTTGAGTTTAGTGGCTCAGATCGCGTGTTTGCCGAGGCATCGCGTAGATTATGGGTCTGCATCTATCATTCAGAATGGGCGACGATGTCTCGCGGGGAAGAGACGCTTGCGAGCTATCTCTCCCCAGAGTCCACATCGTCACACAGCCCCACAGCTGCCCACAACAAGCCGGTAAAAAAAAAAAAAAAAAAGTCGGCTTTGGGGGTAGGGCATATTCGGCAGCAGATCAGGCGGCCGCCGGTTTGTATACGGCGGTTGCCCTGCAAGCATATAAAACAAGCAGACCTGCTGGGGGATATTGATATTGAGATGTGAAATATAAAAATATATATATATAATAAATAAATAAATAAATCAAAATGTCCCTCTGGGGCTGTCGGGCGGGGCAGCCTCAGCCGAGTACATCCTTTCTCAAACCTACACCGAGCAAAACAAAGAGAGAGCGTGGCCGCTCGGGCCCCCCCCCCCCCCCCCCGCAGAGAGATCGGGGATCCGGGCGACGCGCTCAGCCGGGACCTTCCCGTGGTAGGGCGGATCTGAGGGCCGTCCTTACTGCTAGGAAGGCCTCGGCTAAGAAGTCCTGACGTCAGAGGCGCAGGACTTCCGATGGCAGTCCCCTCCGGGAGAGTGCGGCTTGCCGAGGCGCCCGCTCTTTCCCGGTGCCATCGGGGGGGGCCGGTCTGCCAACCCTGCCACCGTTGGTGCTTCAGGGCGCGGCGGTCCCCGGCGAACATATATCTCCTTGTCCGCCCGGGAACGTAGCGGCTTGGGGATGTTCGCGCCCTCTCGTGAGGGCCCCGGGGCGGTCAGTTCGGTTGCTACCTGCCGGTTATCCGTTACAGGACACCGGGCTGACCACCCAGGAAAATCCAGAGACCAGCCTCGAGAGGCTGGTTCCCTTAGTAGATTTTCTGGCAGCGTGGAAACTTCTGCCGAATATCTCAGAATGGGTCCTGCTCACATTATAAAAAGGGTTCGGGTCACACCCACCCGTGTTCAGCAGGGTTACTCCTACGGTAGTAACCCCCGAGCAGCCTCTGGTCATGGAACGAGAGGTACAGACTCTTCTGCGAAAAGAGGCTATACACGGGTCCCTCCCCTCTGCAGAGAGTCGGGCTTTTACAGCCGGTACTTCATAGTTCCAAAGAAGGATGGAGGGTTAAGGCCTATTTTTAGATCTGCATCAGCTAAACAAAATGCTCACGATAAAACAGATCGTGTGTCACGTCAGGTCCGAGGACTGGTGTGTCACAATAGACCTAAAAAATGTATACTTCCACATCTCCATCCTTCCGCAGCACAGACAGGTCTTCAGGTTTGCTTTTGGGGGCGAAGCTTACCAGTATTGAGTGCTGCCATTCGGCCTAGCTTAATCACCCCACACTTTCACCAAGTGCGTGAATGCAGCTCTGGCTCAGGTGCGACTCCAGGGCATTCGCGTGCTCAACTATATCGACGATTGGCTGATGTTAGCATAGTCGAAACAGTGGGCGTTCAGCATTGAGATGCTGTTCTCGCCCATATGAGAGTGTTGGGGCTAAGGTTGAACGGAAAGAAATGTGTGCTGGCACCTATAAGCGGCAGAGTACTACTTTTCTGGCGGTAGTCTGGGACACGAAAATAATGTTGGCTCGGCTATCCCCTCCCAGGATAAAAACGATCCTGGATACCGTGTACCAGATAAAGCTAGGTCAGTCACTCACTGTGAAACACTTTCAGAGAGTGTTAGGGCTGATGACAGCAGCGTCCAACGGGGTACCTTTTGGCCTGCGGTACATGAGACCCTTACAGTGGTGGCTCAGGACCAAGGGGTTCTCCCTGAGGGGAAACCCTTTTTCGCTTGATCAAGGTCACGCGGCGCTGCCTACGTGCCTTAGTGAAGTGAAAAGATCCTTGGTTCCTGTCCCAAGGTCCAGTTCTGGGGGCTCCTTGTCGTCGCGTAACGCTAACGACGGATGCCTCCCTAACTGGCTGGGGAGCGGTCATGAGTGGCCGCTCGGCCCAAGGTCTGAGCGGCCGTCAGCTCTCCTGGCACATAAACCAGCTGGAGCTGATGGCTGTGTTTCAATCATATAAAATCAAACACTTCCTCTCAGACCTGCGGGGCCGCCATGTGTTAGTTCGGTCAGACAACACTTCGGTGGTCTCGTATATAAATCACCAGGGGGGGTTGAGATTGCGTCGGGTGTGGAAGCTGACGCGTCATATGCTAACATGGGCCCACGGCAAGATGCTCTCGCTCAGGGCGATGTACATCCCGGGGGTCCTGTATGTAGCGGCAGACTCCCTGTCGAGGCAGGGAGTGATGCCGGGAGAATGGAGACTCCACCCGAGGTGGTGGAGGAGCTGTGGATCCGCTTTGGGCGAGCCCAGGTGGATCTGTTTGCGTCTCGAGAGACGACACACTGTCCAGCATATTTCTCCCTCACGCATCCAGCCCTGCTGGGGCTGGACGCAATGGTACAGACGTGGCCGAGGCTGCGTCTGTACGCCTTCCCCCCTCTGGCATTGCTCCCAGGAGTGCTGGAGAGCGTCCGCCGGGACGGGGTTCAGCTTTTATTGGTAGCCCCGCTCTGGCCGGGCCAAGTATGGCTCGCCGACATTATGTCTCTCCTAGAAGGTCCTCCCTGGAAAATCCCAGTCAGGAGAGATCTTCTTTCGCAGGCCGGGGGGGTCAGTACTGCACCCGCGCCCGGAACTGTGGAAACGGTGGGCTTGGCCCCTGAGGGGGCCCAGTTCATAAACACGGGTCTATCTACTGAGGTGATAGAGACCATGTTGCACTCCAGAGCACCATCCACAAGGAGACTTTACGCACTCAAATGGAGAGTTTTTGTCGCCTGGTGTACGCACCAGGCTTTGGACCCTGTTAACTGCCCGTTCGGTTCAGTTCTTGAGTTCCTACAAGAAAAATTCTCCGCAGGGTTATCTCCGTCAACACTGAAAGTATATGTGTCGGCGATATCTGCTTATCATATTCCATTAGATAATGCATCATTGGGGAAACACCCTTGGGTCATGCGTTTCCTTCGTGGTACTTTGAGGCGCAGACCTGCGGCACGCTCGAGGGTGCCTACTTAGGCAGTGGCACCCTCTTGTCTGGAGTTTGCACCAGGAATGGTAAAAGCATTTCTCTTCCCGAGGGAAGGATATGCTCCCAAGGTCCCGACTAATGTGCCGGGACCACTAATGCTGCAGGCTTTCTGTCCGCCTCCGTTCACTAGTCAAGACCAAGAGAAGCTAAATCTGCTATGTCCGGTCAGGGCCCTAGATGCATATGTCCACAGGGCTGCCCTGTGGCGAAACTCAGAACAGTTGTTTGTGTGTTTTTGGGTCCCCGAGCAAGGGAAAACCGGCTTCAAAGCAGATGCTTAGCAAGTGGATAGTCGAGGCTATTTCGCTCGCTTATGAGTCGGCCGGACATCCTTCACCAATGAGGGTCCGCGCCCACTCCACTAGGAGTATGGCTGCCTCTATGGCTCTTATTTCGGGAGTTTCATTGTCAGAGGTATGTGATGCGGCTGGGTGGTCCTCTCCGCATACATTTGTGAGGTTTTACAATCTAGATGTAGCCTCTACACCGGGGTCCCGGGTGTTTCTGGGTTGATTCACACATACAGACATTTGGGACTCTGGCGGCGTGGGTATTGAGGTCCCCTAGCGTTTCGACGCAGCTCGAAGTTCCCTCGAGATAGGGAACGTCTCAGGTTACGTATGTAACCATGGTTCCCTGAGAGGGAACGAGACGCTGCGTCGAGATGCCATACTCCCGGCATGCCTGTGATCGATTTGTTCGACTTTTCCAGAAGCTAGTGACTGTTTGGTCCGGGCATGCTTTATAGCTTCCTGGTCGATGACGTCACCCGCCCGTGACGTATCGTCCCGCTATTGGACTGATTACACAAGTGCTTCATGACATGGCACGCAGAGGCGTCCCCTAGCGTTTCGACGCAGCGTCTCGTTCCCTCTCAGGGAACCATGGTTACATACGTAACCTGAGACGTTCTTCAATGATGACCATTTTATCTTATTTTTGGCCAGATTGTTTGAACTTGAACCTTCTTTAAAGACTTCTGACATTCTGTTGTTTCTTCAGTAGATCAAGGATGATAATTTTTTGACAAAAAAAAAATCTGACCCTGGATCCCATGAACTTGAATTTTCTATGCATATAAATAGATTCGTTCTGATGCATTGGTTCAGGGATGACCTATTGAACTTATCTGTGCCCAAATACTCTTTGAACTTGAACATTCTACACAGACTTTATGACTACCTGTGGTTTCATCAGTAGGTCAAGGAAGACATTTTTTGACAAAAAAAAAAAAAAATCTGACCCTGGATCCCATGAACTTGAACTTTCTATGCATATAAATAGATTCATTCTGATGCATTGGTTCAGGGATGACATATTGAACCTATTTGTGGCCAAATAGTCTTTGAACTTGAACATTATACACAGACTTTATGACTTTTTGTTGTTTCTTCAGTATATCAAGAATGAGATTTTTTTTGACAAAAAAAAGATTCTGACCCTGGATCCCATGAACTTGAACTATCTATGCATATAAATAGATTCGTTCTGATGCATTGGTTCAGGGATGACCTATTGAACTTATCTGTGCCCAAATACTCTTTGAACTTGAACATTCTACACAGACTTTATGACTACCTGTGGTTTCATCAGTAGGTCAAGGAAGACATTTTTTGACAAAAAAAAAAAAAAATCTGACCCTGGATCCCATGAACTTGAAATTTCTATGCACATAAAAAGATTCATTCTGATGCATTGGTTCAGGGATGACCTTTTGAACTTATTTGTGCCCAAATACTCTTTAAACTTGAACATTCTATAAAGACTTTATGACTACCTGTGGTTTCATCAGTAGGTCAAGGAAGATATTTTAAAAAATAAATAAATAAATAAATCTCACCCTAGATTCCTTGAACTTGAACTTTCTATGCATATAAATAGATTCCTTCTGATGCAGTGGTACAGGGATGATCTATTGTACCTATTTGTGGCCAAATAGTCTTTGGACTTGAACATTCCACACAGACTTTATGACTTTCTGTTGTTTCTTCAGTATATCAAGGATGAGATTTTTTTGACAAAAAAAAAAAAAATTCTGACCCGAGATTCCATGAACTTGAACTTTCTATGCATATAAATAGAGTCCTTCTGATGTTTTATTAGTTCTTCAATGATGACCATTTGAACTTATTTTTGGCCAGATTCTTTGAACTTGAACCTTCTTTAAAGACTTCTGACAGTCTGTTGTTTCTTCAGTAGATCAAGGATGAGAATTTTTTGACAAAAAAAAATCTGACCCTGGATCCCATGAACTTGAACTTTCTATGCATATAAATAGATTACTTCAGATGCAGTGGTTCAAGGATGACCTTTTGAACTTATTTGTGCCCAAATAATCTTTGAACTTGAACATTCTATAAAGACTTCTGACATTCTGTTGTTTCTTCAGTAGATCAAGGATGAGAATTTTTTGACAAAAAAATCTGACCCTGGATCCCATGAACTTGAACTTTCTATGCATATAAATTGATTCCCTCTGATGCAGTGGTTCAAGGATGACCTTTTGAACTTATTTGTGCCCAAATACTCTTTGAACTTGAACATTCTATAAAGACTTATGACTACCTGTGGTTTCATCAGTAGGTCAAGGAAGACATTTTTTGACAAAAAAAAAAAATAATCTCACCCTGGATCCCGTGAACTTGAACGTTCTATGCATATAAATAGATTACTTCTGGTGCAGTGGTTCAAGGACGACCTTTTGAAACTATTTGTGCCCAAATACTCTTTGAACTTGAACATTCTATTAAGACTTTATGACTTCCTGTGGTTTCATCAGTAGGTCAAGGAAGACATTTTTTGACAAAAAAAAAAATCTGACCCTGGATCCCATGAATTTGAACTTTCTATGCATATAAATAGATTCATTCTGATGCATTGGTTCAGGGATGACCTATTGAACCTATTTGTGGCCAAATAGTCTTTGAACTTGACCATTATACACAGACTTTATGACTTTTTGTTGTTTCTTCAGTATATCAAGGATGAGGTTTTTTTTGACAAAAAAAAGATTCTGACCCTGGATCCCATGAACTTAAAATTTCTATGCATATAAAAAGATTCCTTCTAATGCAGTGGTTCAAGGATGACCTTTTGAACTTATTTGTGCCCAAATACTCTTTAAACTTGAACATTCTATAAAGACTTTATGACTACCTGTGGTTTCATCAGTAGGTCAAGGAAGACATTTTTTGACAAAAAAAAAAATCTGACCCTGGATCCCATGAATTTGAACTTTCTATGCATATAAATAGATTCCTTCTGATGCAGTGGTACAGGGATGAGCTATTGAACCTATTTGTGGCCAAATAGTCTTTGAACTTGAACATTCCACACAGACTTTATGACTTTCTGTTGTTTCTTCAGTATATCAAGGATGAGATTTTTTTGACAAAAAAAAAAAAAAATCTGACCCGAGATTCCATGAACTTGAACTTTCTATGCATATAAATAGAATCCATCTCATGTTTTATTAGTTCTTCAATGATGACCATTTTATCTTATTTTTGGCCAGATTGTTTGAACTTGAACCTTCTTTAAAGACTTCTGACATTCTGTTGTTTCTTCAGTAGATCAAGGATGATAATTTTTTGACAAAAAAAAAAATCTGACCCTGGATCCCATGAACTTGAACTTTCTATGCATATAAATAGATTAATTCTGATGCATTGGTTCAGGGATGACCTATTGAACTTATCTGTGCCCAAATACTCTTTGAACTTGAACATTCTACACAGACTTTATGACTACCTGTGGTTTCATCAGTAGGTCAAGGAAGACATTTTTTGAAAAAAAAAAATCTGACCCTGGATCCCATGAATTTGAACTTTCTATGCATATAAATAGATTCATTCTGATGCATTGGTTCAGGGATGACATATTGAACCTATTTGTGGCCAAATAGTCTTTGAACTTGAACATTATACACAGACTTTATGACTTTTTGTTGTTTCTTCATATATCAAGGATGAGATTTTTTTTGACAAAAAAAAGATTCTGACCCTGGATCCCATGAACTTGAAATTTCTATGCACATAAAAAGATTCATTCTGATGCATTGGTTCAGGGATGACCTATTGAACCTATTTGTGGCCAAATAGTCTTTGAACTTGAACATTATACACAGACTTTATGACTTTTTGTTGTTTCTTCAGTATATCAAGGATGAGATTTTTTTGACAAAAAAAAGATTCTGACCCTGGATCCCATGAACTTGAAATTTCTATGCACATAAAAAGATTCCTTCTAATGCAGTGGTTCAAGGATGACCTTTTGAACTTATTTGTGCCCAAATACTCTTTAAACTTGAACATTCTATAAAGACTTTATGACTACCTGTGGTTTCATCAGTAGGTCAAGGAAGATATTTTAATAAATAAATAAATAAATAAATCTCACCCTAGATTCCTTGAACTTGAACTTTCTATGCATATAAATAGATTCCTTCTGATGCAGTGGTACAGGGATGATCTATTGTACCTATTTGTGGCCAATAGTCTTTGAACTTGAACATTCCACACAGACTTTATGACTTTCTGTTGTTTCTTCAGTATATCAAGGATGAGATTTTTTTGACAAAAAAAAAATAATTCTGACCCGAGATTCCATGAACTTGAACTTTCTATGCATATAAATAGAGTCCTTCTGATGTTTTATTAGTTCTTCAATGATGACCATTTGAACTTATTTTTGGCCAGATTCTTTGAACTTGAACCTTCTTTAAAGACTTCTGACAGTCTGTTGTTTCTTCAGTAGATCAAGGATGAGAATTTTTTGACAAAAAAAAATCTGACCCTGGATCCCATGAACTTGAACTTTCTATGCATATAAATAGATTACTTCAGATGCAGTGGTTCAAGGATGACCTTTTGAACTTATTTGTGCCCAAATACTCTTTAAACTTGAACATTCTATAAAGACTTTATGACTACCTGTGGTTTCATCAGTAGGTCAAGGAAGACATTTTTTGACAAAAAAAAAAATCTGACCCTGGATCCCATGAATTTGAACTTTCTATGCATATAAATAGATTCCTTCTGATGCAGTGGTACAGGGATGATCTATTGAACCTATTTGTGGCCAAATAGTCTTTGAACTTGAACATTCCACACAGACTTTATGACTTTCTGTTGTTTCTTCAGTATATCAAGGATGAGATTTTTTTGACAAAAAAAAAAAAAAAATCTGACCCGAGATTCCATGAACTTGAACTTTCTATGCATATAAATAGATTCCTTCTCATGTTTTATTAGTTCTTCAATGATAACCATTTTAACTTATTTTTGGCCAGATTCTTTGAACTTGAACCTTCTTTAAAGACTTCTGACATTCTGTTGTTTCTTCAGTAGATCGAGGATGATAATTTTTTGACAAACAAAAAATCTGACCCTGGATCCCATGAACTTGAACTTTCTATGCATATAAATAGATTACTTCTGATGCAGTGGTTCAAGGATGACCTTTTGAACTTATCTGTGCCCAAATACTCTTTGAACTTGAACATTCTACACAGACTTTATGACTACCTGTTGTTTCATCAGTAGGTCAAGGAAGACATTTTTTGGAAAAAAAAAGAAGAAAAAATCTCACCCTAGATTCCATGAACTTGAACTTTCTATGCATATAGATTCCTTCTGATGTTTTATTAGTTCTTCAAGGATGACCATTTGAACTTATTTTTGGCCAGATTCTTTGAACTTGAACCTTGTTTAAAGATTTCTGACATTCTGTTGTTTCTTCAGTAGATCAAGGATGAGATTTTTTTGAGCAAAAACCTTTTGAACTTATCTGTGCCCAAATACTCTTTGAACTTGAACATTCTACACAGACTTTATGACTACCTGTTGTTTCATCAGTAGTTCAAGGAAGACATTTTTTGGCAAAAAAAAAAAAAAAAACATCTGACGCTAGATCCCATGAATTTCAACTTTCTATGCATATAAATAGATTCCTTCTGATGCAGTGGTTCAGGGATGACCTATTGAACCTATTTGTGGCCAAATAGTCTTTGAACTTGGACATTCCACACAGACTTTATGACTTTCTGTTGTTTCTTCAGTATATCAAGGATTCGATTTTTTTGACAAAAAAAAAATCCTGACCCTGGATCCCATGATCTTGAACTATATTCTGCTGAAATATCAGAAGAAGTCTGTGAGTCCCAACTGTAACTGTCTAAACATTCGTATATTCAGAAACACTAATAGGGTCATTGCACGAGATTTTTCCTATGCGATGCAAATCAGGGCAAAAGTGCTAATATATTCATTGCGCAACGAGTTCTTATGTAATACATTAGCTAGAAAATGTTCCACTGAATATACTTCTTGAGCCTTGTGTAGAATAGGATTTAGTCAGAATCCACTTCAATGCAGTTCAATCCTGTAGGTCGAATGTGTATTCCTGTTAAATGCAATGCATATAATTAACTCGTTGAGCGTTTAAGAGATTCGGGCTTTTGCATGCATTGCTTGCATTGCATTGCATACGAAAAAAAAACTTGTGCACGGGGGAGATTAGTGCTTTATCATTGCATTGAACTCTTCATGCATTGAAGATATTAGCGCTTTTGCATTGCATTGCATAAAATAACTCGTTGTGCATTGAAGATAGCGCGTTCGTATTGAATTACATACGAAAAGTTTTGTGCAATGGAGCGATTCGTGCTTTTGCATTGTATTGAACTCGTCTTGCATTGAAGACATTAGCGCTTTTGCATGGCATTGCATACGAAAAAACTTGTGCACTGAGGAGAATAGTGCTTTTGCATTGCATTATATACAAAAAACTTGCTGTGCATTGAAAAGATAGTGCTTTTGCATTGCATTGCATAAAATAAATCATTGTCCATTGAAAATAGCGCTTTTGCATTGCACTGGGGAGATTAATGCTTTTGCATTGCATTGAACTCTTCATGCATTGAAGATATTAGCGCTTTTGCATTGCATAAAAAACTCGTTGTGCATTGAAGACAGCGCTTTTGCATTGCATACGAAAAAACTTGTGCACTGGGGAGATTAGAGCTTTTGCATTGCATTGAACTCTTCATGCATTGAAGATAATAGCGCTTTTGCATTGCATTGCATACAAAAAACTTGCTGTGCATTGAATAGTGCTTTTGCAATGCATAGCATAAAATAACTCGTTGTGCTTTGAAGACAGCACTTTTACATTGCATTGCATACGAAAAAAACTCGTGCACTGGGGAGATTAATGTTTTTGCATTGCATTGAACTTGTCTTGCATTGAAGACATTAAGCGCTTTTGCATTGCATTGCATACAAATAACTGTGCATTGGAAGAGATGGTGCTTTTGCAATGCATTGCATAAATAACTCGTTGTGCATTGAAGATAGCGCTTTTGTATTGAATTACATACGAAAAGTTTTGTGCAATGGAGCGATTCGTGCTTTGGCATTGCATTGAACTCGTCTTGCATTGAAGACATTAGCGCTTTTGCATTATATACATTATTTTGCATTATATACAAAAAACTTGCTGTGCATTGAAGAGATAGTGCTTTTGCATTGCATTGCATAAAATAACTCGTTGTGCTTTGAAGACAGCGCTTTTGCATTGCATTACATTGCATACGAAAAAAACTTTTGCACTGGGGAGATTAATGCTTTTGCATTGCATTGAACTCGTCATGCATTGACGATTTTAGCGTTTTGCATTGCATTGCATACGAAAAAACTTATGCAATGGAGAGATTCGTGCTTTTGCATTGCATTGAACTCGTCTTGCATTGAAGACATTAAAGCGCTTTTGCATTGCATTGCATTGAACTCGTCATGCATTGACGATATTAGCGTTTTGCATTGCATTGCATACGAAAAAACTTTTGCACTGAGGAGAATAGGGCTTTTGCATTGCATTGTATAAAAAAAAACTTGCTGTGCATTGAAAAGATAGTGCTTTTGCATTGCATAAAATAAATCATTGTGCATTGAAGATAGCGCTTTTGCATTGCACTGGGGAGATTAATGCTTTTGCTTTGCATTGAACTCGTCATGCATTGACAATATTAGCGTTTTGCATTGCATTGCATACGAAAAAAACTTGTGCAATAGACAGATTCGTTCTTTTGCATTGCATTGAACTTGTCTTGCAGTGAAGACATTAAAGCGCTTTTGCATTGCATTGCATACGAAAAACCTTGTGCCTGAGGAGAATAGGGCTTTTGCATTGCATTGTATACAAAAAACTTGCTGTGCATTGAAGATAGCGCTTTTGCATTGCACTGGGGAGATTAATGCTTTTGCTTTGCATTGAACTCGTCATGCATTGACAATATTAACGCTTTTGCATTGCATTGCATACGAAAATCCTGCACTGAGGAGATTAGTGCTTTTGCATTGCATAAAATAACTCGTGCATTGAAGACAGCGCTTTTGCATTGCATACGAAAAAACTTGTGCACTGGGGAGATTAGTGCTTTTGCATTGCATTGAACTCTTCTTGCATTGAAGATAATAGCGCTTTTGCATTGCATTGCATACAAAAAACTTGCTGTGCATTGAATAATGCTTTTGCAATGCATTGCATAAAATAACTCGTTGTGCTTTGAAGACAGCGCTTTTGCATTGCATTGCATACGAAAAAAACTTGTGCACTGGGGAGATTAATGCTTTTGCATTGCATTGAACTCGTCATGCATTGACGATATTAGCGTTTTGCATTGCATTGAATACGAAAAAACGTGTGCAATGGAAAGATTCGAGATTTTGCATTGCATTGAACTCGTCTTGCATTGAAGACATTAAGCGCTTTTGCATTGCATTGCATACAAAAAACTTGCATTGAAGAGATAGTGCTTTTGCAATGCACCGTATGAAATAAATCGTTGTGCATTGAAGGTAACGCTATTGCATTGCCCTGCATAAAATAAATCATTGTGCATTGAAGATAGCGCTTTTGCATTGCACTGGGGAGATTAATGCTTTTGCATTGCATTGAACTCGTCATGCATTGACAATAATTAGCGCTTTTGCATTGCATTGCATACGAAAATCCTGCACTGAGGACATTAGTGCTTTTGCATTGCATTGCATAAAATAACTTGTGCATTGAAGACAGCGCTTTTGCATTGCATAATAACTCGTTTTGCATTAAGTACAGCTCTTTTGCATTGCATACGAAAGAACTTGTGCACTGGGGAGATTAGTGCTTTTGCATTGCATTGAACTCTTCATGCATTGAAAATATTAGTGCTTTTGCACTGCATTGCATACAAAAAACTTGCTGTGCATTGATATATAAAATAAATCGTTGTGCATTGAAGATAGCGCTTTTGCATTGCACTGCATATAAGAACTTCGTTGCACATGGAAGAAAAAAGTGATTTTGCGTTGGATTGCATTGCATATAAGAATTCGCTGTGCAAAGAAAAGATTAGTGCTTTTCATTGCTTTGCATTGCATAACGAAAAATTTGTGCATTGAAGAGTTTGCATGCATATTTGTGCATTGAATAAATTGGATTTTGCATTGCATTGCATTGTATTGCTTAAAGAACTCGTTGTGCAGAAAGAGATTAGTGCTTTTGCAATGCAATGCATATTAAAACTCGTTGCGCATTGAAGAAATACGTGCTTTTACATCATAGAAAAAAAGCTCGTGCAATGACGCGATTAATGATTTTACATCTCATTGCATACGAAAAACTTGTGCAATGAGGAGATTAAAGCTTTTGCATTGAACTCGTCATGCATTGAAGATATTAGCGCTTTTGCATTTCATTGCACATAAGAACTCTTTGTTGCGCATTGAAGAAACAAGTGTTTTTGCACTGCATTGCATAAAGAACTCGTTGTGCATTAAAAAGATGCGAAAAGGTAATTTCCATAACGAAAAACTCGTGCATTGAAGATTTTGCATGCATGCATACAAAAACTATTTGTGCATTGAATAAATTTGCTTTTGTATTGCATTGCATAAAAAACTCGTTGTGCAGAAAGAGATTAGTGCTTTTGCATTGCATTGCATATAAGATCTTACTGTGCATTAAATAAATAAGTGCATTGTTAGAGAGTTGTGCATTGAATATATTTTGCATCGTCATGCTAAACTCGTCATGCATTGAAGATATTAGCGCTATTGCATTGCATATAAGAATTCAGGGTGCAATGAAAAGATTAGTGCTTTTGCATTCCATACGAAAAAACTCGTGCATTGAAGATTTTGCATTGCATTGCACATAAGAACTCGCGCAATGAATATATTAGCGCTTAGCATTGCATAGAATTCGTGCATTGAACATGGTTATTCTCTGTGCAATGACGAGTTTAGTGCGTTTGCATTGCATTGACTCTTTTTTACATTGAAGAGTTTAAATGGTTTTCAATACAAGAACTCGTGCTGCATTAAATAGATAAGTGCTTTGAACTTAGTATTGTTTAGATTTTACCACTAATCTGGTTAAATGATAAATGGAGTTTTCCCATTCAAGTACTAACCAGTAGTCCCTGAGACCCTGCTGAACTACATGGAATCAATGAGCTGGACTTATCGATAAATATTAAAAGATTCATACTGATGTTTCATTAATTATTCAAGGAAGATCTGTTGAACTTATTTTTGGCCAAATAGTCTTTGAACTTGAATATTCTACACAGACTTTATGACTTTCTGTTGTTTCTTCAGTATATCAAGGATGAGATTTTTTTTGACAAAAAAAAAAAATCTGACCCGAGATTCAATGAACTTGAACTTTCTATGCATATAAATAGATTCCTTCTGATGTTTTATTAGTTCTTCAATGATGACCATTTGAACGTATTTTTTGCCAGATTTTTTGAACTTGAACCTTCTTTAAAGACTTCTGACATTCTGTTGTTCCTTCAGTAGATCAAGGATGAGAATTTTTTGACAAAAAAATTCTGCCCCTGGATCCCATGAACTTGAACTTTCTATGCATATAAATAGATTCCTTCTGATGCAGTGGTTCAAGGATGACCTTTTGAACTTATTTGTGCCCAAATACTCTTTGAACTTGAACATTCTATAAAGACTTTATGACTACCTGTGGTTTCATCAGTAGGTCAAGGAAGACATTTTTTGACAAAAAAAAAACACCCTAGATTCCATGAACTTGAACTTTCTATACTTATAAATAGATTACTTCTGATGTTTTAATAGCTCTTCAAGGATGACCCTTTGAACTTATTTGTGCCCAAAATAGTCTTTGAACTTGAATATTCTACACAGACTTTAGACTACCTGTGGTTTCATCAGTTGGTCAAGGAAGACATTTTTTGGCTAAAATAAAATAAAAAAATTCTCACCCTAGATTCCATGAACTTGAACTTTCTATGCATATAAATAGATTTATGCTGATGTTTTTATGTTCTTCAAGGATGACCTTTTGAACTTATTTTTGGCAAGATTCTTTGAACTTGAACCTTCTTTAAAGACTTCTGACATTCTGTTGTTTCTTCAGTAGATCAAGGATGAGAATTTTTTGACAAAAAAAAATCTGACCCTGGATCCCATGAACTTGAACTTTCTATGCATATAAATTGATTCCTTCTGATGCAGTGGTTCAAGGATGACCTTTTGAACTTATTTGTGCCCAAATACTCTTTGAACTTGAACATTCTATAAAGACTTTATGACTACCTGTGGTTTCATCAGTAGGTCAAGGAAGACATTTTTTGACAAAAAAAAAAAAAAAATCTCACCCTAGATTCCATGAACTTGAACTTTCTATGCATACAGATTCCTTCTGATGTTTTATTAGTTCTTCAAGGATGACCATTTGAACTTATTTTTGGCCAGATTCTTTGCACTTGAACCTTGTTTAAAGATTTCTGACATCCTGTTGTTTCTTCAGTAGATCAAGGATGAGATTTTTTTTGACCAAAAAAAAAAGATTCTGACCCTGGATCCCATGAACTTGAACTTTCTATGCATATAAATAGATTACTTCTGATGCAGTGGTTCAAGGATGACCTTCTGAACTTATCTGTGCCCAAATACTCTTTGAACTTGAACATTCTACACAGACTTTATGACTACCTGTTGTTTCATCAGTAGGTCAAGGAAGACATTTTTTGGCAAAAAAATAAATAAATAAATCTCACCCTAGATTCCATGAACTTGAACTTTCTATGCATATAAATAGATTACTTCTGGTGCAGTGGTTCAAGGATAACCTTTTGAACTTATTTGTGCCAAAATACTCTTTGAACTTGAACATTCTACACAGACTTTATGACTACCTGTGGTTTCATCAGTAGGTCAAGGAAGACATTTTTTGACAAAAAATAAATAAATCTGACCCTGGATCCCCTGAATTTGAACTTTCTATGCATATAAATAGATTCATTCTGATGCATTGGTTCAGGGATGACATATTGAACCTATTTGTGGCCAAATAGTCTTTGAACTTGAACATTATACACAGACTTTATGACTTTCTGTTGTTTCTTCAGTATATCAAGGATGAGATTTTTTTGACAAAAAAAAAAAAAAGATTCTGACCCTGGATCCCATGAACTTTAAATTTCAATGCATATAAAAAGATTCCTTCTAATGCAGTGGTTCAAGGATGACCTTTTGAACTTATTTGTGCCCAAATACTCTTTAAACTTGAACATTATAAAGACTTTATGACTACCTGTGGTTTCATCAGTAGGTCAAGGAAGATATTTTTTTGAAAATAAATAAATAAATAAATCTCACCCTAGATTCCTTGAACTTGAACTTTCTTTGCATATAAATTGATTCCTTCTGATGCAGTGGTACAGGGATGATCTATTGAACCTATTTGTGGCCAAATAGTCTTTGAACTTGAACATTCCACACAGACTTTATGACTTTCTGTTGTTTCTTCAGTATATCAAGGATGAGATTTTTTTAACCAAAAAAAAAAAAATCTCACCCTAGATTCCATGAACTTGAACTTTCTATGCATATAAATAGATTCCTTCTGATGTTTTATTAGTTCTTCAATGATGACCATTTTAACTTATTTTTGGCCAGATTCTTTGAACTTGAACCTTCTTTAAAGACTTCTGACATTCTGTTGTTTCTTCAGTAGATCAAGGATGATAATTTTTTAACAAAAAAAAAAATCTGACCCTGGATCCCATGAACTTGCCCTTTCTATGCATATAAATAGATTACTTCTGATGCAGTGGTTCAAGGATGACCTTTTGAACTTATCTGTGCCCAAATACTCTTTGAACTTGAACATTCTACACAGACTTTATGACTACCTGTTGTTTCATCAGTAGGTCAAGGAAGACATTTTTTGGCAAAAAAAAAATCTGACCCTGGATCCCATGAATTTGAACTTTCTATGCATATAAATAGATTCATTCTGATGCATTGGTTCAGGGAAGACCTATTGAACCTATTTGTGGCCAAATACTCTTTGAACTTGAACATTATACACAGACTTTATGACTTTTTGTTGTTTCTACAGTATATCAAGGATGAGATTTTTTTGACAAAAAAAAAATTCTCACCCTAGATTCCATGAACTTGAACTTTATATGCATATAAATAGATTTATTCTGATGTTTTATTAGTTCTTCAAGCATGACCTTTTGAACTTATTTTTGGCAAGATTCTTTGAACTTGAACCTTCTTTAAAGACTTCTGACAGTCTGTTGTTTCTTCAGTAGATCAAGGTTGAGATTTTTTTGACAAAAAAAAAGAAAAGATTCTGACCCTGGATCCCATGAACTTGAACTTTCTACACATATAAATAGATTACTTCTGGTGCAGTGGTTCAAGGATGACCTTTTGAACTTATTTGTGCCCAAATACTCTTTGAACTTGAACATTCTATAAAGACTTTATGACTACCTGTGGTTTCATCAGTAGGTCAAGGAAGATATTTTTTGGCAAAAAAATAAATAAATAAATCTCACCCTAGATTCCATGAACTTGAACTTTCTATGCATATAAATAGATTACTTCTGGTGCAGTGGTTCAAGGATAACCTTTTGAACTTATTTGTGCCCAAATACTCTTTGAACTTGAACATTCTATAAAGACTTTATGACTACCTGTGGTTTCATCAGTAGGTCAAGGAAGACATTTTTTGACAAAAATAAATAAATCTCACCCTAGATTCCTTGAACTTGAATTTTCTATGCATATAAATAGATTCATTCTGATGCATTGGTTCAGGGATGATCTATTGAACCTATTTGTGGCCAAATAGTCTTTGAACTTGAACATTCCACACAGACTTTATGACTTTCTGTTGTTTCTTCAGTATATCAAGGATGAGATTTTTTTGACAAAAAAAAAAAATCTGACCCGAGATTCCATGAACTTGAACTTTCTATGCATATAAATAGATTCCTTCTAATGCAGTGGTTCAAGGATGACCTTTTGAACTTATTTGTACCCAAATACTCTTTAAACTTGAACATTCTATAAAGACTTTATGACTACCTGTGGTTTCATCAGTAGGTCAAGGAAGATATTTTTTTGAAAATAAATAAATAAATAAATCTCACCCTAGATTCCTTGAACTTGAACTTTCTTTGCATTTAAATAGATTCCTTCTGATGCAGTGGTTCAAGGATGATCTATTGAACCTATTTGTGGCCAAATAGTCTTTGAACTTGAACATTCCACACAGACTTCATGACTTTCTGTTGTTTCTTCAGTATATCAAGGATGAGATTTTTTTGACAAACTTTCTATGCATATAAATAGAGTCCTTCTGATGTTTTATTAGTTCTTCAATGATGACCATTTGAACTTATTTTTGGCCAGATTCTTTGAACTTGAACCTTCTTTAAAGATTTCTGACATTCTGTTGTTTCTTCAGTAGATCAAGGATGAGAATTTTTTGACAAAAAAAAATCTGACCCTGGATCCCATGAACTTGAACTTTCTATGCATATAAATTGATTCCTTCTGATGCATTGGTTCAAGGATGACCTTTTGAACTTATTTGTGCCCAAATACTCTTTGAACTTGAACATTCTATAAAGACTTTATGACTACCTGTGGTTTCATCATTAGGTCAAGGAAGACATTTTTTGACAAAAAAAAAAAAAAATCTCACCCTAGATTCCATGAACTTGATCTTTATATGCATACAGATTCCTTCTGATGTTTTATTAGTTCTTCAAGGATGACCATTTGAACTTATTTTTGGCCAGATTCGTTGAACTTGAACCTTGTTTAAAGATTTCTGACATTCTGTTGTTTCTTCAGTAGATCAAGGATGAGATTTTTTTGACCAAAAAAAAAAGATTCTGACCCTGGATCCCATGAACTTGAACTTTCTATGCATATAAATAGATTACTTCTGATGCAGTGGTTCAAGGATGACCTTCTGAACTTATTTGTGCCCAAATACTCTTTAAACTTGAACATTCTATAAAGACTTTATGACTACCTGTGGTTTCATCAGTAGGTCAAGGAAGACATTTTTTGACAAAAAAAAAAATCTGACCCTGGATCCCATGAATTTGAACTTTCTATGCATATAAATAGATTCCTTCTGATGCAGTGGTACAGGGATGATCTATTGTACCTATTTGTGGCCAAATAGTCTTGGAACTTGAACATTCCACACAGACTTTATGACTTTCTGTTGTTTCTTCAGTATATCAAGGATGAGATTTTTTTGACAAACTTTCTATGCATATAAATAGAGTCCTTCTGATGTTTTATTAGTTATTCAATGATGACCATTTGAACTTATTTTTGGCCAGATTCTTTGAACTTGAACCTTCTTTAAAGATTTCTGACATTCTGTTGTTTCTTCAGTAGATCAAGGATGAGAATTTTTTGACAAAAAAGAATCTGACCCTGGATCCCATGAACTTGAACTTTCTATGCATATAAATTGATTCCTTCTGATGCAGTGGTTCAAGGATGACCTTTTGAACTTATTTGTGCCCAAATACTCTTTGAACTTGAACATTCTATAAAGACTTTATGACTACCTGTGGTTTCATCAGTAGGTCAAGGAAGACATTTTTTGACAAAAAAAAAAAATCTCACCCTAGATTCCATGAACTTGAACTTTCTATGCATACAGATTCCTTCTGATGTTTTATTAGTTCTTCAAGGATGACCATTTGAACTTATTTTTGGCCAGATTCGTTGAACTTGAACCTTGTTTAAAGATTTCTGACATTCTGTTGTTTCTTCAGTAGATCAAGGATGAGATTTTTTTGACCAAAAAAAAAATATTCTGACCCTGGATCCCATGAACTTGAACTTTCTATGCATATAAATAGATTACTTCTGATGCAGTGGTTCAAGGATGACCTTCTGAACTTATCTGTGCCCAAATACTCTTTGAACTTGAACATTCTACACATTCTATTTATTACTTTCTGTTGTTTCTTCAGTATATCAAGGATGAGATTTTTTTGACAAACTTTCTAAGCATATAAATAGAGTCCTTCTGATGTTTTATTAGTTATTCAATGATGACCATTTGAACTTATTTTTGGCCAGATTCTTTGAACTTGAACCTTCTTTAAAGATTTCTGACATTCTGTTGTTTCTTCAGTAGATCAAGGATGAGAATTTTTTGACAAAAAAAAATCTGACCCTGGATCCCATGAACTTGAACTTTCTATGCATATAAATTGATTCCTTCTGATGCAGTGGTTCAAGGATGACCTTTTGAACTTATTTGTGCCCAAATACTCTTTGAACTTGAACATTCTATAAAGACTTTATGACTACCTGTGGTTTCATCAGTAGGTCAAGGAAGACATTTTTTGACAAAAAAAAAAAAAAAAATCTCACCCTAGATTCCATGAACTTGAACTTTCTATTCATACAGATTCCTTCTGATGTTTTATTAGTTCTTCAAGGATGACCATTTGAACTTATTTTTGGCCAGATTCGTTGAACTTGAACCTTGTTTAAAGATTTCTGACATTCTGTTGTTTCTTCAGTAGATCAAGGATGAGATTTTTTTGACCAAAAAAAAAAGATTCTGACCCTGGATCCCATGAACTTGAACTTTCTATGCATATAAATAGATTACTTCTGATGCAGTGGTTCAAGGATGACCTTCTGAACTTATCTGTGCCCAAATACTCTTTGAACTTGAACATTCTACACAGACTTTATGACTACCTGTTGTTTCATCAGTAGGTCAAGGAAGACATTTTTTGGCAAAAAAATTAATAAATAAATCTCACCCTAGATTCCATGAACTTGAACTTTCTATGCATATAAATAGATTACTTCTGGTGCAGTGGTTCAAGGATAACCTTTTGAGCTTATTTGTGCCCAAATACTCTTTAAACTTGAACATTCTATAATGACTTTATGACTACCTGTGGTTTCATCAGTAGGTCAAGGAAGATATTTTTTGAAAAAAAATACATTTATAAATCTCACCCTAGATTCCTTGAACTTGAACTTTCTATGCATATAAATAGATTCCTTCTGATGCAGTGGTACAGGGATGATCTATTGTACCTATTTGTGGCCAAATAGTCTTGGAACTTGAACATTCCACACAGACTTTATGACTTTCTGTTGTTTCTTCAGTATATCAAGGATGAGATTTTTTTGACAAAAAAAAAAAAAAAAATCTGACCCGAGATTCCATGAACTTGAACTTTCTATGCATATAAATAGAGTCCTTCTGATGTTTTATTAGTTCTTCAATGATGACCATTTGAACTTATTTTTGGCCAGATTCTTTGAACTTGAACCTTCTTTAAAGACTTCTGACATTCTGTTGTTTCTTCAGTAGATCTAGGATGAGAATTTTTTGACAAAAAAAAATCTGACCCTGGATCCCATGAACTTGAACTTTCTATGCATATAAATTGATTCCTTCTGATGCAGTGGTTCAAGGATGACCTTTTGAACTTATTTGTGCCCAAATACTCTTTGAACTTGAACATTCTATAAAGACTTTATGACTACCTGTGGTTTCATCAGTAGGTCAAGGAAGACATTTTTTGACAAAAAAAAAAAAATCTCACCCTAGATTCCATGAACTTGAACTTTCTATGCATATAGATTCCTTCTGATGTTTTATTAGTTCTTCAAGGATGACCATTTGAACTTATTTTTGGCAAAATTCTTTGAACTTGAACCTTGTTTAAAGATTTCTGACATTCTGTTGTTTCTTCAGTAGATCAAGGATGAGATTTTTTTGACCAAAAAAAAAAAGATTCTGACCCTGGATCACATGAACTTGAACTTTCTATGCATATAAATAGATTACTTCTGATGCAGTGGTTCAAGGATGACCTTTTGAACTTATCTGTGCCCAAATACTTTTGAACTTGAACATTCTACACAGACTTTATGACTACCTGTTTTCATCAGTAGGTCAAGGAAGACATTTTTTGGCAAGAAAAAAAAAAAATCTCACCCTAGATTCCATGAACTTGAACGTTCTATGCATATAAATAGATTACTTCTGGTGCAGTGGTTCAAGGACGACCTTTTGAAACTATTTGTGCCCAAATACTCTTTGAACTTGAACATTCTATAAAGACTTAATGTCTACCTGTGGTTTCATCAGTAGGTCAAGGAAGATATTTTAAAAAATAAATAAATAAATAAATCTCACCCTAGATTCCTTGAACTTGAACTTTCTATGCATATAAATAGATTCCTTCTGATGCAGTGGTACAGGGATGATCTATTGTACCTATTTGTGGCCAAATAGTCTTTGGACTTGAACATTCCACACAGACTTTATGACTTTCTGTTGTTTCTTCAGTATATCAAGGATGAGATTTTTTTGACAAAAAAAAGATTCTGACCCGAGATTCCATGAACTTGAACTTTCTATGCATATAAATAGAATCCATCTCATGTTTTATTAGTTCTTCAATGATGACCATTTTATCTTATTTTTGGCCAGATTGTTTGAACTTGAACCTTCTTTAAAGACTTCTGACATTCTGTTGTTTCTTCAGTAGATCAAGGATGATAATTTTTTGACAAAAAAAAAATCTGACCCTGGATCCCATGAACTTGAACTTTCTATGCATATAAATAGATTCGTTCTGATGCATTGGTTCAGGGATGACCTATTGAACTTATCTGTGCCCAAATACTCTTTGAACTTGAACATTCTACACAGACTTTATGACTACCTGTGGTTTCATCAGTAGGTCAAGGAAGACATTTTTTGACAAAAAAAAAAAAAATCTGACCCTGGATCCCATGAACTTGAACTTTCTATGCATATAAATAGATTCATTCTGATGCATTGGTTCAGGGATGACATATTGAACCTATTTGTGGCCAAATAGTCTTTGAACTTGAACATTATACACAGACTTTATGACTTTTTGTTGTTTCTTCAGTATATCAAGAATGAGATTTTTTTTGACAAAAAAAAGATTCTGACCCTGGATCCCATGAACTTGAAATTTCTATGCACATAAAAAGATTCATTCTGATGCATTGGTTCAGGGATGACCTTTTGAACTTATTTGTGCCCAAATACTCTTTAAACTTGAACATTCTATAAAGACTTTATGACTACCTGTGGTTTCATCAGTAGGTCAAGGAAGATATTTTAAAAAATAAATAAATAAATAAATCTCACCCTAGATTCCTTGAACTTGAACTTTCTATGCATATAAATAGATTCCTTCTGATGCAGTGGTACAGGGATGATCTATTGTACCTATTTGTGGCCAAATAGTCTTTGGACTTGAACATTCCACACAGACTTTATGACTTTCTGTTGTTTCTTCAGTATATCAAGGATGAGATTTTTTTGACAAAAAAAAAAAAAATTCTGACCCGAGATTCCATGAACTTGAACTTTCTATGCATATAAATAGAGTCCTTCTGATGTTTTATTAGTTCTTCAATGATGACCATTTGAACTTATTTTTGGCCAGATTCTTTGAACTTGAACCTTCTTTAAAGACTTCTGACAGTCTGTTGTTTCTTCAGTAGATCAAGGATGAGAATTTTTTGACAAAAAAAAATCTGACCCTGGATCCCATGAACTTGAACTTTCTATGCATATAAATAGATTACTTCAGATGCAGTGGTTCAAGGATGACCTTTTGAACTTATTTGTGCCCAAATAATCTTTGAACTTGAACATTCTATAAAGACTTCTGACATTCTGTTGTTTCTTCAGTAGATCAAGGATGAGAATTTTTTGACAAAAAAATCTGACCCTGGATCCCATGAACTTGAACTTTCTATGCATATAAATTGATTCCCTCTGATGCAGTGGTTCAAGGATGACCTTTTGAACTTATTTGTGCCCAAATACTCTTTGAACTTGAACATTCTATAAAGACTTATGACTACCTGTGGTTTCATCAGTAGGTCAAGGAAGACATTTTTTGACAAAAAAAAAAAATAATCTCACCCTGGATCCCGTGAACTTGAACGTTCTATGCATATAAATAGATTACTTCTGGTGCAGTGGTTCAAGGACGACCTTTTGAAACTATTTGTGCCCAAATACTCTTTGAACTTGAACATTCTATTAAGACTTTATGACTTCCTGTGGTTTCATCAGTAGGTCAAGGAAGACATTTTTTGACAAAAAAAAAAAATCTGACCCTGGATCCCATGAATTTGAACTTTCTATGCATATAAATAGATTCATTCTGATGCATTGGTTCAGGGATGACCTATTGAACCTATTTGTGGCCAAATAGTCTTTGAACTTGAACATTATACACAGACTTTATGACTTTTTGTTGTTTCTTCAGTATATCAAGGATGAGGTTTTTTTTGACAAAAAAAAGATTCTGACCCTGGATCCCATGAACTTGAAATTTCTATGCATATAAAAAGATTCCTTCTAATGCAGTGGTTCAAGGATGACCTTTTGAATTTATTTGTGCCCAAATACTCTTTAAACTTGAACATTCTATAAAGACTTTATGACTACCTGTGGTTTCATCAGTAGGTCAAGGAAGACATTTTTTGACAAAAAAAAAAATCTGACCCTGGATCCCATGAATTTGAACTTTCTATGCATATAAATAGATTCCTTCTGATGCAGTGGTACAGGGATGAGCTATTGAACCTATTTGTGGCCAAATAGTCTTTGAACTTGAACATTATACACAGACTTTATGACTTTTTGTTGTTTCTTTATATATCAAGGATGAGATTTTTTTTGACAAAAAAAAGATTCTGACCCTGGATCCCATGAACTTGAAATTTCTATGCACATAAAAAGATTCATTCTGATGCATTGGTTCAGGGATGACCTATTGAACCTATTTGTGGCCAAATAGTCTTTGAACTTGAACATTATACACAGACTTTATGACTTTTTGTTGTTTCTTCAGTATATCAAGGATGAGATTTTTTTGACAAAAAAAAGATTCTGACCCTGGATCCCATGAACTTGAAATTTCTATGCACATAAAAAGATTCCTTCTAATGCAGTGGTTCAAGGATGACCTTTTGAACTTATTTGTGCCCAAATACTCTTTAAACTTGAAGATTATAAAGACTTTATGACTACCTGTTGTTTCATCAGTAGGTCAAGGAAGATATTTTTTTGAAAAATAAATAAATAAATAAATCTCACCCTAGATTCCTTGAACTTGAACTTTCTTTGCATATAAATTGATTCCTTCTGATGCAGTGGTACAGGGATGATCTATTGAACCTATTTGTGGCCAAATAGTCTTTGAACTTGAACATTCCACACAGACTTTATGACTTTCTGTTGTTTCTTCAGTATATCAAGGATGAGATTTTTTTAACAAAAAAAAAAAATCTCACCCTAGATTCCATGAACTTGAACTTTCTATGCATATAAATAGATTCCTTCTGATGTTTTATTAGTTCTTCAATGATGACCATTTTAACTTATTTTTGGCCAGATTCTTTGAACTTGAACCTTCTTTAAAGACTTCTGACATTCTGTTGTTTCTTCAGTAGATCAAGGATGATAATTTTTTAACAAAAAAAAAATCTGACCCTGGATCCCATGAACTTGCCCTTTCTATGCATATAAATAGATTACTTCTGATGCAGTGGTTCAAGGATGACCTTTTGAACTTATCTGTGCCCAAATACTCTTTGAACTTGAACATTCTACACAGACTTTATGACTACCTGTTGTTTCATCAGTAGGTCAAGGAAGACATTTTTTGGCAAAAAAAAAAATCTGACCCTGGATCCCATGAATTTGAACTTTCTATGCATATAAATAGATTCATTCTGATGCATTGGTTCAGGGAAGACCTATTGAACCTATTTGTGGCCAAATAGTCTTTTAACTTGAACATTATACACAGACTTTATGACTTTTTGTTGTTTCTACAGTATATCAAGGATGAGATTTTTTTAACAAAAAACAAAAAATCTGACCCGAGATTCCATGAACTTGAACTTTCTATGCATATCAATAGATTCCTTCTGATGTTTTATTAGTTCTTCAATGATGACCATGTGAACTTATTTTTGGCCAGATTCTTTGAACTTGAACCTTCTTTAAAGACTTCTGAAATTCTGTTGTTTCTTCATTAGATCAAGGATGAGAATTTTTTGACAAAAAAAAATCTGACCCTGGA
This sequence comes from Pseudorasbora parva, assembly GCF_024679245.1. NCBI lineage: Eukaryota > Metazoa > Chordata > Actinopteri > Cypriniformes > Gobionidae > Pseudorasbora > Pseudorasbora parva. The sequence continues at coordinate 9,305,474 of NC_090179.1, forward strand.
TCCCATGAACTTGAACTTTCCATGCATATAAATTGATTCCTTCTGATGCAGTGGTTCAAGGATGACCTTTTGAACTTATTTGTGCCCAAATACTCTTTGAACTTGAACATTCTATAAAGACTTTATGACTACCTGTGGTTTCATCAGTAGGTCAAGGAAGACATTTTTTGACAAAAAAAAAAAAATCTCACCCTAGATTCCATGAACTTGAACTTTCTATGCATACAGATTCCTTCTGATGTTTTATTAGTTCTTCAAGGATGACCATTTTAACTTATTTTTTGCCAGATTCTTTGAACTTGAACCTTGTTTAAAGATTTCTGACATTCTGTTGTTTCTTCAGTAGATCAAGGATGAGATTTTTTTGACCAAAAAAAAAAGATTCTAACCCTGGATCCCATGAACTTGAACTTTCTATGCATATAAATAGATTACTTCTGATGCAGTGGTTCAAGGATGACCTTTTGAACTTATCTGTGCCCAAATACTCTTTGAACTTGAACATTCTACACAGACTTTATGACTACCTGTTTTCATCAGTAGGTCAAGGAAGACATTTTTTTGCAAAAAAAAAAAAAAATCTCACCCTAGATTCCATGAACTTGAACGTTCTATGCATATAAATAGATTACTTCTGGTGCAGTGGTTCAAGGACGACCTTTTGAAACTATTTGTGCCCAAATACTCTTTGAACTTGAACATTCTATAAAGACTTTATGACTACCTCTGGTTTCATCAGTAGGTCAAGGAAGACATTTTTTGACAAAAAAAAAAAATCTGACCCTGGATCCCATGAATTTGAACTTTCTATGCATATAAATAGATTCATTCTGATGCATTGGTTCAGGGATGACCTATTGAACCTATTTGTGGCCAAATAGTCTTTGAACTTGAACATTATACACAGACTTTATGACTTTTTGTTTTTTCTTCAGTATATCAAGGATGAGGTTTTTTTGACAAAAAAAAGATTCTGACCCTGGATCCCATGAACTTGAAATTTCTATGCATATAAAAAGATTCCTTCTAATGCAGTGGTTCAAGGATGACCTTTTGAACTTATTTGTGCCCAAATACTCTTTAAACTTGAACATTCTATAAAGACTTTATGACTACCTGTGGTTTCATCAGTAGGTCAAGGAAGACATTTTTTGACAAAAAAAAAATCTGACCCTGGATCCCATGAATTTGAACTTTCTATGCATATAAGATTCCTTCTGATGCAGTGGTACAGGGATGATCTTTTGAACCTATTTGTGGCCAAATAGTCTTTGAACTTGAACATTCCACACAGACTTTATGACTTTCTGTTGTTCCCTTTATCGAGGGAACTCGCACTGCGTCATCGTAGATGACACATCGGGGAACGCCCACGGCGTGACGCTGCTGAGTTCATATCAAAAAAGTCCAATCTTGATTGGTGTTGCGTGATGACGTAACGAGTGACGGCATACCCGAAAGTATAAAGGGATGCCGGCACAAGCAAACGCAGCTTCCTGCTTTCAGCGGTCGCGCTCTGTGTTCTGTCTGTCTATTTGGTGTTGTTTGTCCCGTAGGGCTTATTATATCAGTAGAGAATGGCGAGCGAGCAGTTCAGACGGTGTGTGCCTCCCTGTCCGCGCTTTATTTCGGGCACGGACACACACCAGCTCTGTGTGCAGTGTCTCGGCGTGCAGCACGCCCGGGCCGCTCTCGAGGGAGCGGCTTGCGGCGAATGTGATAAGCTGCCGCTGAGAGTACTGCGCTCGCGGCTGGCGGTCTTTGACGAGGCCGGTCAGCCTCGCGAGCCTCGCGGTTCTGGGCCCGCTGTTGCCGAGGCAGAGCGGCGCCGCAGGTCGTGGGGCTCGCAGCTGGATCTGTCAGCGGGATTAGGGAATGTTGAGGCATCTCTCTCTTCCTCTGACGATTCAGAGGATCTTCCGCCACGTGTGGAAGCCCGCGCTGCGGCTTCTTCCCGCGAGGCGGAGGATCAGGTGCTCATGCTGTCCGATTCCGAGGGATCGTTGACAATGAGCACCGAAGCAGGCGCAGTGGGGCAGTCGCCACCCCACTCGCAGGCTATGGAGGAGCTCGTGGAGGTCTTGACTTGCGCTGTGGCCAAGCTGAGTTTAGATTGGCCACAAGAGGAAGTGCACGTCCAGCCGCCAAGCAAGCTGGACGAGCGCTTCTTCAAGCGTCGAGCCCAGCCTCCACGCCGGGGTCTGCCGTTTTTCCCCGACCTGCACAGTGAGCTGTGCAGGGCGTGGGAGAAACCCTTCTCAGCACGTTTGACTACGCCCCCTGCGCTTGACTTCGCTAACGTGCTGGGGGCGTCTGAGAAGGGATATGTTGCGCTGCCGAGGGTAGAAGAGGCGCTCGCGGGCCACCTCTCTCCCGAGACAGCAGCTTCATTGAAGACCCCGGCATTGCCCTCGAAACCATGCCGAGAGACTTCGAAGCTGGTGGCGAGGGCATATAGTGCGGCTGGTCGCGCTGGTGGGTGCCTGCACACTCTTGCGGTTCTGCAGGCCTACCAAGCGGACTTGCTGAAGGAGCTCGATGAGGGCGAGGGTCCCTCTCCGGAGGATGTGACTGAGCTGAGGAAGGCAGCGGATTTGTCTCTTCGTGTCACCAAACAGGCGGCCCGTGATATCGGCCGCTCCATGACGGGTTTGGTGTGCGCGGAGAGACATCTCTGGCTGAACCTGTCGGGGATCAGGGAGAGAGACAGACACTTTCTCCTTGATTCCCCGGTTTCGCCTTCTGGCCTTTTCGGCGGCGCTGTGAGCACCGTCGTCGAGAGGTTTCAGGAGGTGAAAAAGCAGGCTGCCGCTCTCAGCCAGTTCATCCCTCGCCGCTGGGGCTCCTCCAGCAAGGCTGCCTCGAGTGGGCAGTCTCGGCCAGCAGAGGGCTCCTCGCACCGTGAGGTGCAGAAGCAGTGCGTCGCTTCTCGTGCCCCTCCTGAGGGAGCTTGGCAGAAGAAGCGACGCTCTCGCGGGAAGTCTTCAAAGCTGAAGACCGACCTGACCGACCGACCTTATTCAGGCCAAGAAGGCTTCCAAGCGGTCCTAGCTGCGGCAAGACCGCTGAGAGCTGTCCCCCACGGGGCGGAGCGACCGAGGTCGTTCTCCCCCCGAGGCTCTCGGGAAATCGATGTTGTGCTCTTGCAGTCAAAAGGGCTCCGGACCACGTCGTTTCCCCATGTTCGCGCGCGGCTCTGGCCCGCACATATAAAATCTGCGGCAGAGCAGCGACTGCGTTCACACACCGGAAATCTACCTCGATTAGTCCCTGCCGGTTATCCGCTTCAGGGGGTCGAGGGAGAGGTTCGGTTGATACCCCAGACCAGCCTCGAGAGGCTGGTTCCCTTATCAGAGTATCTCGGCGCATGGTCATGCCTTCCGAATATCTCTGTGTGGGCCCTGCGCACTGTAGAACGGGGACACAGACTGCAGTTCAGAGTTCCCCCCCCCCCCCCGAAATTTGGGGGGATAGTCTGGACAGTGGTCGGTCCCGAGCAGGTGGGGGTAATGGGGCAGGAAGTACACTCTCTGCTGGAAAAAGGGGTGATAGAAAGGGTCCCCCCGCCAGAAAGGGAGGTCGGGTTCTACAGCCGGTACCTCATAGTCCCCAAGAAGGATGGGGGGTTGCGTCCAATTTTAGATCTCAGGCTTCTGAATCGGTCTCTGAGGAGATACAGGTTCAGGATGCTAACCATTCCTGTTATCGTGAGTCAGATCCAGTTCGAGGACTGGTTCGTCACGATAGATCTAAAGGACGCTTACTTCCATATTTCCAACCTTCCCAGTCACAGGAAGTTCCTGAGGTTCGCTTTCGGGGGCGAAGCGTTCCAATATCGGGTCCTTCCCTTTGGCCTAGCCTTGTCACCTCGCACCTTCACAAAGTGCATGGATGCAGCCCTGGCTCCGCTAAGACTCCAGGGCATCGGGGTACTGAATTATATCGACGACTGGTTGATCATGGCCAGGTCGTACGATATGGCAGTTCAGCATCGAGATGCTGTTCTAGCACACATGAGGTGTTTGGGGTTGAGACTCAACGCGAAAAAGAGCACGTTGACGCCCTCCCAGAGAATTACGTTCCTGGGAATAGTGTGGGACTCGGTAACGATGCGGGCACACATGTCACCCGCACGTATCGAGACCATACGGGCGGAGGTCTCAAGTATAAGGTTGGGCCACAGCATCACTGTCAAACAGTTCCAGAGACTGGTGGGTCTCATGGCAGCACCGTCCAGTGTGATTCCGCTCGGCCTGCTCCACATGAGACCGCTACAGTGGTGGCTGAGAACCAAGGGGTTTTCTCCGAAGGGGAATCCCTTCCGTATGATCAGGGTAACGCGCAAATGCATTCGTTCCCTGGTTATATGGAAGAAACCTTGGTTTCTGTCCCTGGGGCTAGTATTGGGAGCATCGTGTTGCCGGAAAACCGTTTCAACAGATGCATCCCTTACTGGTTGGGGCGCGGTCATGGAAGGCCGAGGGGCGAGAGGTCCTTGGACAGCCCAGCATGCTACATGGCACATCAACTGCCTAGAGATGCTGGCTGTCTGGAAAGCTCTGAGGAGTTTTCTCGAGGACCTTCGCGGCCACCATGTCCTGATACGATCCGACAACACTGCCGTGGTATCGTATCTAAATCATCAGGGGGGTCTGAGATCGCGCCCTCTGTACAGACTGGCGCATCAGGTCCTCCTGTGGTCCCACGGGAAACTGTCTTCTCTCAGGGCAGTTTATATCCCGGGGGACCAGAACCAGGGAGCAGACATCCTGTCAAGGCAGGGGCTGAGGCCCGGGGAGTGGCGTCTCCATCCAGAGGTGGTGGAGGCCATATGCGAGAGGTTTGGCCAAATGGAAGTGGATTTGTTTGCGTCTCGAGAGACGACCCACTGTCCACTTTGGTTCTCCCTCAGGCATCCGGCTCCGTTGGGCCTGGATGCCATGTCACAGGCGTGGCCGAGGCTGCGTCTGTATGCATTTCCCCCGATTGCTCTGCTCCCGGGAGTTCTGGAGCGGGTTCGCCGGGAAGGCATTCGCCTGCTTCTGATAGCACCCCGGTGGCCGACCAGGGTATGGTTCTCCAACATTATGGACCTGCTAGACGACCTTCCATGGCAGATTCCTCTGAGGAGGGATCTGTTGACTCAGGCGGGGGGCTCGATATTTCACCCCCAGCCAGAGTTATGGAACCTGTGGGCTTGGCCCCTGAGGGGGCAGAGCTCATAGAAGAAGGGCTGTCAGCAGGTGTCGTGGAGACTATACTCAGCTCCAGGGCTCCTTCCACCAGGAAGCTGTACAACTTGAAGTGGAGAGTGTTCTCCATATGGTGTAGAGACCGTGAAGTAGACCCAGTGAACTGCGCTGTGGCTTCAGTACTGGAGTTTCTGCAAGATCGGTTTTCCGCCGGGCTTACCCCGTCCACACTTAAGGTGTATGTGGCAGCGATAGGAGCTTTCCACGCACCATTAGGTGAAGGACCTCTGGGGAGGCACCATCTGGTTGTACGGTTCCTCCGAGGAGCGCGGAGGATGAGACCTGTGGCTCGTTCTAGGATCCCTGCGTGGGATCTGGCAGTGGTTCTCGAAGGGTTGGTTGAGGCCCCCTTCGAACCGCTGGAGTTGGCTGAGGCCAAGAACCTCACGCTTAAGGTAGCTTTTCTCTTAGCCATCACCTCTCTGAGGAGGGTGGGGGACCTTCAGGCATTGGCAGTCACACCCAATTGCTTGGAGTTTGCCCCAGGCAAAGTGAAAGCTATCTTGCGGCCGACCCCGGGATCCGTCCCCAAGGTACCGTCTAATGCGGTACGGTCGGTGGTTCTCCAGGCTTTTCATCCCCCGCCTCATGTGACGGCAGATGAGGGCAGGCTTCACCTCCTCTGCCCGGTGCGGGCATTGAGGATTTATTTGGAGAGGTCTGCCCAGTGGAGGAAGTCAGACCAGTTGTTAGTGTGCTTTGGTCCACCTAGGAAAGGGCTGCCTGCAGCAAAACAGACAATTAGTAACTGGATTGTCCAGGCAATAGCCACGGCCTATCAGGTGCGCAACTTGCCTTCACCTATAGCCGTGAGGGCGCATTCTACCAGGGGCATGGCCTCCTCGGTAGCCCTCCTTTCCGGAGCTTCTTTGCAAGAGATTTGCGAGGCGGCTGGGTGGGCCACACCGCATACCTTCGTGAGGTATTATAGTCTGCACCTCCCGGCAACGCCAGGCGCTAGGGTGCTCGCCCCTGATTATGCACTCCGGTTCATGTCATGGGGTGCAAGATAGGCGAGGACTAGTGGGTACTCGTTCCCCGATGTGTCATCTACGATGACGCAGTGCGAGTTCCCTCGATAAAGGGAACGTCTCGGGTTATGAATATAACCCATGTTCCCTGAGAGGGAACGAGACACTGCGTCTCGTAGCCCCGCCTATCTACAGAGCGGCCCGCTTCATAGCAGTAAGCTGCGTTTGCTTGTGCCGGCGTCCCTTTATACCTCCGGGTATGCCGTCACTCGTTACGTCATCACGCAACACCAATCAAGATTGGACTTTTTTGATATGAACTCAGCAGCGTCACGCCGTGGGCGTTCCCCGATGTGTCATCTACGATGACGCAGTGTCTCGTTCCCTCTCAGGGAACATGGGTTATATTCATAACCCGAGACGTTTCTTCAGTATATCAAGGATGAGATTTTTTTGACAAAAAGAAAAAAATCTGACCCGAGATTCCATGAACTTGAACTTTCTATGCATATAAATAGAATCCATCTCATGTTTTATTAGTTCTTCAATGATGACCATTTTATCTTATTTTTGGCCAGATTGTTTGAACTTGAACCTTCTTTAAAGACTTCTGACATTCTGATGTTTCTTCAGTAGATCAAGGATGATAATTTTTTGACAAAAAAAAAATCTGACACTGGATCCCATGAACTTGAACTTTCTATGCATATAAATAGATTCATTCTGATGCATTGGTTCAGGGATGAACTATTGAACTTATCTGTGCCCAAATACTCTTTGAACTTGAACATTCTACACAGACTTTATGACTACCTGTGGTTTCATCAGTAGGTCAAGGAAGACATTTTTTGACAAAAAAAAAAAATCTGACCCTGGATCCCATGAATTTGAACTTTCTATGCATATAAATAGATTCATTCTGATGCATTGGTTCAGGGATGACATATTGAACCTATTTGTGGCCAAATAGTCTTTGAACTTGAACATTATACACAGACTTTATGACTTTTTGTTGTTTCTTCAGTATATCAAGGATGATATTTTTTTTTGACAAAAAAAAGATTCTGACCCTGGATCCCATGAACTTGAAATTTCTATGCACATAAAAAGATTCATTCTGATGCATTGGTTCAGGGATGACCTATTGAACCTATTTGTGGCCAAATAGTCTTTGAACTTGAACATTATACACAGACTTTATGACTTTTTGTTGTTTCTTCAGTATATCAAGGATGAGATTTTTTTGACAAAAAAAAAGATTCTGACCCTGGATCCCATGAACTTGAAATTTCTATGCACATAAAAAGATTCCTTCTAATGCAGTGGTTCAAGGATGACCTTTTGAACTTATTTGTGCCCAAATACTCTTTAAACTTGAACATTCTATAAAGACTTTATGACTACCTGTGGTTTCATCAGTAGGTCAAGGAAGATATTTTAAAAAATAAATAAATAAATAAATCTCACCCTAGATTCCTTGATCTTGAACTTTCTATGCATATAAATAGATTCCTTCTGATGCAGTGGTACAGGGATGATCTATTGTACCTATTTGTGGCCAAATAGTCTTTGAACTTGAACATTCCACACAGACTTTATGACTTTTTGTTGTTTCTTCAGTATATCAAGGATGAGATTTTTTTAACAAAAAAAAAAAATCTGACCCGAGATTCCATGAACTTGAACTTTCTATGCATATCAATAGATTCCTTCTGATGTTTTATTAGTTCTTCAATGATGACCATTTGAACTTATTTTTGGCCAGATTCTTTGAACTTGAACCTTCTTTAAAGACTTCTGACATTCCGTTGTTTCTTCAGTAGATCAAGGATGAGAATTTTTTGACAAAATTTTTTTTTACCCTGGATCCCATGAACTTGAACTTTCTATGCATATAAATTGATTCCTTCTGATGCAGTGGTACAGGGATGATCTATTGAACCTATTTGTGGCCAAATAGTCTTTGAACTTGAACATTCCACACAGACTTTATGACTTTCTGTTGTTTCTTCAGTATATCAAGGATGAGATTTTTTTGACAAAAAAAAAAAAAAATCTGACCCGAGATTCCATGAACTTGAACTTTCTATGCATATCAATAGATTCCTTCTGATGTTTTATTAGTTCTTCAATGATGACCATTTGAACTTATTTTTGGCCAGATTCTTTGAACTTGAACCTTCTTTAAAGACTTCTGACATTCCGTTGTTTTTTCAGTAGATCAAGGATGAGAATTTTTTGACAAAATTTTTTTTTACCCTGGATCCCATGAACTTGAACTTTCCATGCATATAAATTGATTCCTTCTGATGCAGTGGTACAGGGATGATCTATTGAACCTATTTGTGGCCAAATAGTCTTTGAACTTGAACATTCCACACAGACTTTATGACTTTCTGTTGTTTCTTCAGTATATCAAGGATGAGATTTTTTTGACAAAAAAAAAAAAAAATCTGACCCGAGATTCCATGAACTTGAACTTTCTATGCATACAGATTCCTTCTGATGTTTTATTAGTTCTTCAAGGATGACCATTTGAACTTATTTTTGGCCAGATTCGTTGAACTTGAACCTTGTTTAAAGATTTCTGACATTCTGTTGTTTCTTCAGTAGATCAAGGATGAGATTTTTTTGACCAAAAAAAAAATATTCTGACCCTGGATCCCATGAACTTGAACTTTCTATGCATATAAATAGATTACTTCTGATGCAGTGGTTCAAGGATGACCTTCTGAACTTATCTGTGCCCAAATACTCTTTGAACTTGAACATTCTACACATTCTATTTATTACTTTCTGTTGTTTCTTCAGTATATCAAGGATGAGATTTTTTTGACAAACTTTCTAAGCATATAAATAGAGTCCTTCTGATGTTTTATTAGTTATTCAATGATGACCATTTGAACTTATTTTTGGCCAGATTCTTTGAACTTGAACCTTCTTTAAAGATTTCTGACATTCTGTTGTTTCTTCAGTAGATCAAGGATGAGAATTTTTTGACAAAAAAAAATCTGACCCTGGATCCCATGAACTTGAACTTTCTATGCATATAAATTGATTCCTTCTGATGCAGTGGTTCAAGGATGACCTTTTGAACTTATTTGTGCCCAAATACTCTTTGAACTTGAACATTCTATAAAGACTTTATGACTACCTGTGGTTTCATCAGTAGGTCAAGGAAGACATTTTTTGACAAAAAAAAAAAAAAAAAATCTCACCCTAGATTCCATGAACTTGAACTTTCTATTCATACAGATTCCTTCTGATGTTTTATTAGTTCTTCAAGGATGACCATTTGAACTTATTTTTGGCCAGATTCGTTGAACTTGAACCTTGTTTAAAGATTTCTGACATTCTGTTGTTTCTTCAGTAGATCAAGGATGAGATTTTTTTGACCAAAAAAAAAAGATTCTGACCCTGGATCCCATGAACTTGAACTTTCTATGCATATAAATAGATTACTTCTGATGCAGTGGTTCAAGGATGACCTTCTGAACTTATCTGTGCCCAAATACTCTTTGAACTTGAACATTCTACACAGACTTTATGACTACCTGTTGTTTCATCAGTAGGTCAAGGAAGACATTTTTTGGCAAAAAAATTAATAAATAAATCTCACCCTAGATTCCATGAACTTGAACTTTCTATGCATATAAATAGATTACTTCTGGTGCAGTGGTTCAAGGATAACCTTTTGAGCTTATTTGTGCCCAAATACTCTTTAAACTTGAACATTCTATAATGACTTTATGACTACCTGTGGTTTCATCAGTAGGTCAAGGAAGATATTTTTTGAAAAAAAATACATTTATAAATCTCACCCTAGATTCCTTGAACTTGAACTTTCTATGCATATAAATAGATTCCTTCTGATGCAGTGGTACAGGGATGATCTATTGTACCTATTTGTGGCCAAATAGTCTTGGAACTTGAACATTCCACACAGACTTTATGACTTTCTGTTGTTTCTTCAGTATATCAAGGATGAGATTTTTTTGACAAAAAAAAAAAAAAAAATCTGACCCGAGATTCCATGAACTTGAACTTTCTATGCATATAAATAGAGTCCTTCTGATGTTTTATTAGTTCTTCAATGATGACCATTTGAACTTATTTTTGGCCAGATTCTTTGAACTTGAACCTTCTTTAAAGACTTCTGACATTCTGTTGTTTCTTCAGTAGATCTAGGATGAGAATTTTTTGACAAAAAAAAATCTGACCCTGGATCCCATGAACTTGAACTTTCTATGCATATAAATTGATTCCTTCTGATGCAGTGGTTCAAGGATGACCTTTTGAACTTATTTGTGCCCAAATACTCTTTGAACTTGAACATTCTATAAAGACTTTATGACTACCTGTGGTTTCATCAGTAGGTCAAGGAAGACATTTTTTGACAAAAAAAAAAAAATCTCACCCTAGATTCCATGAACTTGAACTTTCTATGCATATAGATTCCTTCTGATGTTTTATTAGTTCTTCAAGGATGACCATTTGAACTTATTTTTGGCCAGATTCTTTGAACTTGAACCTTGTTTAAAGATTTCTGACATTCTGTTGTTTCTTCAGTAGATCAAGGATGAGATTTTTTTGACCAAAAAAAAAAAAGATTCTGACCCTGGATCACATGAACTTGAACTTTCTATGCATATAAATAGATTACTTCTGATGCAGTGGTTCAAGGATGACCTTTTGAACTTATCTGTGCCCAAATACTTTTGAACTTGAACATTCTACACAGACTTTATGACTACCTGTTTTCATCAGTAGGTCAAGGAAGACATTTTTTGGCAAGAAAAAAAAAAATCTCACCCTAGATTCCATGAACTTGAACGTTCTATGCATATAAATAGATTACTTCTGGTGCAGTGGTTCAAGGACGACCTTTTGAAACTATTTGTGCCCAAATACTCTTTAAACTTGAACATTCTATAAAGACTTTATGACTACCTGTGGTTTCATCAGTAGGTCAAGGAAGACATTTTTTGACAAAAAAAAAAAAAAATCTGACCCTGGATCCCATGAACTTGAACTTTCTATGCATATAAATAGATTCATTCTGATGCATTGGTTCAGGGATGACATATTGAACCTATTTGTGGCCAAATAGTCTTTGAACTTGAACATTATACACAGACTTTATGACTTTTTGTTGTTTCTTCAGTATATCAAGAATGAGATTTTTTTTGACAAAAAAAAGATTCTGACCCTGGATCCCATGAACTTGAACTATCTATGCATATAAATAGATTCGTTCTGATGCATTGGTTCAGGGATGACCTATTGAACTTATCTGTGCCCAAATACTCTTTGAACTTGAACATTCTACACAGACTTTATGACTACCTGTGGTTTCATCAGTAGGTCAAGGAAGACATTTTTTGACAAAAAAAAAAAAAAATCTGACCCTGGATCCCATGAACTTGAAATTTCTATGCACATAAAAAGATTCATTCTGATGCATTGGTTCAGGGATGACCTTTTGAACTTATTTGTGCCCAAATACTCTTTACACTTGAACATTCTATAAAGACTTTATGACTACCTGTGGTTTCATCAGTAGGTCAAGGAAGATATTTTAAAAAATAAATAAATAAATAAATCTCACCCTAGATTCCTTGAACTTGAACTTTCTATGCATATAAATAGATTCCTTCTGATGCAGTGGTACAGGGATGATCTATTGTACCTATTTGTGGCCAAATAGTCTTTGGACTTGAACATTCCACACAGACTTTATGACTTTCTGTTGTTTCTTCAGTATATCAAGGATGAGATTTTTTTGACAAAAAAAAAAAAAATTCTGACCCGAGATTCCATGAACTTGAACTTTCTATGCATATAAATAGAGTCCTTCTGATGTTTTATTAGTTCTTCAATGATGACCATTTGAACTTATTTTTGGCCAGATTCTTTGAACTTGAACCTTCTTTAAAGACTTCTGACAGTCTGTTGTTTCTTCAGTAGATCAAGGATGAGAATTTTTTGACAAAAAAAAATCTGACCCTGGATCCCATGAACTTGAACTTTCTATGCATATAAATAGATTACTTCAGATGCAGTGGTTCAAGGATGACCTTTTGAACTTATTTGTGCCCAAATAATCTTTGAACTTGAACATTCTATAAAGACTTCTGACATTCTGTTGTTTCTTCAGTAGATCAAGGATGAGAATTTTTTGACAAAAAAATCTGACCCTGGATCCCATGAACTTGAACTTTCTATGCATATAAATTGATTCCCTCTGATGCAGTGGTTCAAGGATGACCTTTTGAACTTATTTGTGCCCAAATACTCTTTGAACTTGAACATTCTATAAAGACTTATGACTACCTGTGGTTTCATCAGTAGGTCAAGGAAGACATTTTTTGACAAAAAAAAAAAATAATCTCACCCTGGATCCCGTGAACTTGAACGTTCTATGCATATAAATAGATTACTTCTGGTGCAGTGGTTCAAGGACGACCTTTTGAAACTATTTGTGCCCAAATACTCTTTGAACTTGAACATTCTATTAAGACTTTATGACTTCCTGTGGTTTCATCAGTAGGTCAAGGAAGACATTTTTTGACAAAAAAAAAAATCTGACCCTGGATCCCATGAATTTGAACTTTCTATGCATATAAATAGATTCATTCTGATGCATTGGTTCAGGGATGACCTATTGAACCTATTTGTGGCCAAATAGTCTTTGAACTTGACCATTATACACAGACTTTATGACTTTTTGTTGTTTCTTCAGTATATCAAGGATGAGGTTTTTTTTGACAAAAAAAAGATTCTGACCCTGGATCCCATGAACTTAAAATTTCTATGCATATAAAAAGATTCCTTCTAATGCAGTGGTTCAAGGATGACCTTTTGAACTTATTTGTGCCCAAATACTCTTTAAACTTGAACATTCTATAAAGACTTTATGACTACCTGTGGTTTCATCAGTAGGTCAAGGAAGACATTTTTTGACAAAAAAAAAAATCTGACCCTGGATCCCATGAATTTGAACTTTCTATGCATATAAATAGATTCCTTCTGATGCAGTGGTACAGGGATGAGCTATTGAACCTATTTGTGGCCAAATAGTCTTTGAACTTGAACATTCCACACAGACTTTATGACTTTCTGTTGTTTCTTCAGTATATCAAGGATGAGATTTTTTTGACAAAAAAAAAAAAAAATCTGACCCGAGATTCCATGAACTTGAACTTTCTATGCATATAAATAGAATCCATCTCATGTTTTATTAGTTCTTCAATGATGACCATTTTATCTTATTTTTGGCCAGATTGTTTGAACTTGAACCTTCTTTAAAGACTTCTGACATTCTGTTGTTTCTTCAGTAGATCAAGGATGATAATTTTTTGACAAAAAAAAAAATCTGACCCTGGATCCCATGAACTTGAACTTTCTATGCATATAAATAGATTAATTCTGATGCATTGGTTCAGGGATGACCTATTGAACTTATCTGTGCCCAAATACTCTTTGAACTTGAACATTCTACACAGACTTTATGACTACCTGTGGTTTCATCAGTAGGTCAAGGAAGACATTTTTTGAAAAAAAAAAAATCTGACCCTGGATCCCATGAATTTGAACTTTCTATGCATATAAATAGATTCATTCTGATGCATTGGTTCAGGGATGACATATTGAACCTATTTGTGGCCAAATAGTCTTTGAACTTGAACATTATACACAGACTTTATGACTTTTTGTTGTTTCTTCATATATCAAGGATGAGATTTTTTTTGACAAAAAAAAGATTCTGACCCTGGATCCCATGAACTTGAAATTTCTATGCACATAAAAAGATTCATTCTGATGCATTGGTTCAGGGATGACCTATTGAACCTATTTGTGGCCAAATAGTCTTTGAACTTGAACATTATACACAGACTTTATGACTTTTTGTTGTTTCTTCAGTATATCAAGGATGAGATTTTTTTGACAAAAAAAAGATTCTGACCCTGGATCCCATGAACTTGAAATTTCTATGCACATAAAAAGATTCCTTCTAATGCAGTGGTTCAAGGATGACCTTTTGAACTTATTTGTGCCCAAATACTCTTTAAACTTGAACATTCTATAAAGACTTTATGACTACCTGTGGTTTCATCAGTAGGTCAAGGAAGATATTTTAATAAATAAATAAATAAATAAATCTCACCCTAGATTCCTTGAACTTGAACTTTCTATGCATATAAATAGATTCCTTCTGATGCAGTGGTACAGGGATGATCTATTGTACCTATTTGTGGCCAATAGTCTTTGAACTTGAACTTTCCACACAGACTTTATGACTTTCTGTTGTTTCTTCAGTATATCAAGGATGAGATTTTTTTGACAAAAAAAAAAATAATTCTGACCCGAGATTCCATGAACTTGAACTTTCTATGCATATAAATAGAGTCCTTCTGATGTTTTATTAGTTCTTCAATGATGACCATTTGAACTTATTTTTGGCCAGATTCTTTGAACTTGAACCTTCTTTAAAGACTTCTGACAGTCTGTTGTTTCTTCAGCAGATCAAGGATGAGAATTTTTTGACAAAAAAAAATCTGACCCTGGATCCCATGAACTTGAACTTTCTATGCATATAAATAGATTACTTCAGATGCAGTGGTTCAAGGATGACCTTTTGAACTTATTTGTGCCCAAATACTCTTTAAACTTGAACATTCTATAAAGACTTTATGACTGCCTGTGGTTTCATCAGTAGGTCAAGGAAGACATTTTTTGACAAAAAAAAAAAATCTGACCCTGGATCCCATGAATTTGAACTTTCTATGCATATAAATAGATTCCTTCTGATGCAGTGGTACAGGGATGATCTATTGAACCTATTTGTGGCCAAATAGTCTTTGAACTTGAACATTCCACACAGACTTTATGACTTTCTGTTGTTTCTTCAGTATATCAAGGATGAGATTTTTTTGACAAAAAAAAAAAAAAAATCTGACCCGAGATTCCATGAACTTGAACTTTCTATGCATATAAATAGATTCCTTCTCATGTTTTATTAGTTCTTCAATGATAACCATTTTAACTTATTTTTGGCCAGATTCTTTGAACTTGAACCTTCTTTAAAGACTTCTGACATTCTGTTGTTTCTTCAGTAGATCGAGGATGATAATTTTTTGACAAACAAAAAATCTGACCCTGGATCCCATGAACTTGAACTTTCTATGCATATAAATAGATTACTTCTGATGCAGTGGTTCAAGGATGACCTTTTGAACTTATCTGTGCCCAAATACTCTTTGAACTTGAACATTCTACACAGACTTTATGACTACCTGTTGTTTCATCAGTAGGTCAAGGAAGACATTTTTTGGAAAAAAAAAGAAGAAAAAATCTCACCCTAGATTCCATGAACTTGAACTTTCTATGCATATAGATTCCTTCTGATGTTTTATTAGTTCTTCAAGGATGACCATTTGAACTTATTTTTGGCCAGATTCTTTGAACTTGAACCTTGTTTAAAGATTTCTGACATTCTGTTGTTTCTTCAGTAGATCAAGGATGAGATTTTTTTGAGCAAAAACCTTTTGAACTTATCTGTGCCCAAATACTCTTTGAACTTGAACATTCTACACAGACTTTATGACTACCTGTTGTTTCATCAGTAGTTCAAGGAAGAAATTTTTTGGCAAAAAAAAAAAAAAAACATCTGACGCTAGATCCCATGAATTTCAACTTTCTATGCATATAAATAGATTCCTTCTGATGCAGTGGTTCAGGGATGACCTATTGAACCTATTTGTGGCCAAATAGTCTTTGAACTTGAACATTCCACACAGACTTTATGACTTTCTGTTGTTTCTTCAGTATATCAAGGATTCGATGTTTTTGACAAAAAAAAAATCCTGACCCTGGATCCCATGATCTTGAACTATATTCTGCTGAAATATCAGAAGAAGTCTGTGAGTCCCAACTGTAACTGTCTAAACATTCGTATATTCAGAAACACTAATAGGGTCATTGCACGAGATTTTTCCTATGCGATGCAAATCAGGGCAAAAGTGCTAATATATTCATTGCGCAACGAGTTCTTATGTAATACATTAGCTAGAAAATGTTCCACTGAACATTCTACTTCTTGAGCCTTGTGTAGAATAGGCAGGGCCGGCTCTAGCTCTTTGGTTGCCCTAGGCGAGATGGAGTTTTGCGCCCCCCACCCCTCCCCACCCCACTCCACTCACTTTTATCGTCTCTAATTCGTCTGTTTTCCTAGGCCTACCCCTAACCGAGAAGCACTTATTATTAAACACGTTCGACGCTTTATTTCCACTTTTCAAACATTTTCTCACTTTTTATTAAAAATATATGCCTTTCCATTTTGATATGTGATGGGAAAAGGGAATAGAGCGAGTGTGGCAAAAGGCAGGATCGAACCACTGATCGATCTGCATCAAATCTTGATGCCGTGCGTCTTACCACTACACTACAGCCACTGTAAAGAATTAGGTGAACACAGCATATTTGTGTTTAATGTAAATAATATGGCATCTTTCATTAGGCTGCTCCAGTAAAAAAAAAAAAAAAAAACGAGGGGCCGTATTTATTTCCTTCCGACGCCCACGTAGAGAGCGTTTGTACTTTTCATAAATAACATGCATACGTTATCCATATTCATAACGAACTGGACTTTTGATATTTAAATGACATCCATGTAGGTTATTGTAGATTATTGTCAGTGAAGTTATGTTTGCAATACTTATAGTAATTATGTAGAAAACTAGCAAGTGATAGCTTAGTGACAATATTAATAATATTTATAAAATAAATATTAGTTGATAAGATTGATACTAAGTAATTTTATTTTGTTTGACAACTTATTGGCTGAGATGAAAAGACTAACCTCTATACTGGGCTTTCTTTCAAAATTCCTTTCTTTTTTTCTCTTTTTCCGTCCCTGTGCATCCGCGGGGTTTAGACGCCTCATTTTTGATGAACGCGCAAGATGAGCACTTGCCTGACCTAACGCCTGAACTAATAATCAATAATCACCATCAATTCAATCTAATAATCAGGTTGATAAGTAATTAAACGTGTGGCTGAGGGGGCGCCCTATGATGATCATGTTTAATGAACATTATGTTGTATTTTGCTTGTTCCGATTCTATGCTTAATGGGTAGTAATGGGCGGCACTAGAGCGCGCTCGCGCCCCTAACACAATTGTCGCCCTAGGCAACCGCCTAGCTCGCCTATAGCAAACGCCGGCCCTGAGAATAGGATTTAGTCAGAATCCACTTCAATGCAGTTCAATCCTGTAGGTCGAATGTGTATTCCTGTTAAATGCAATGCATATAATTAACTCGTTGAGCGTTTAAGAGATTCGGGCTTTTGCATGCATTGCTTGCATTGCATTGCATACGAAAAAAAAACTTGTGCACGGGGGAGATTAGTGCTTTATCATTGCATGCATTGAAGATATTAGCGCTTTTGCATTGCATTGCATAAAATAACTCGTTGTGCATTGAAGATAGCGCGTTCGTATTGAATTACATACGAAAAGTTTTGTGCAATGGAGCGATTCGTGCTTTTGCATTGTATTGAACTCGTCTTGCATTGAAGACATTAGCGCTTTTGCATGGCATTGCATACGAAAAAACTTGTGCACTGAGGAGAATAGTGCTTTTGCATTGCATTATATACAAAAAACTTGCTGTGCATTGAAAAGATAGTGCTTTTGCATTGCATTGCATAAAATAAATCATTGTCCATTGAAAATAGCGCTTTTGCATTGCACTGGGGAGATTAATGCTTTTGCATTGCATTGAACTCTTCATGCATTGAAGATATTAGCGCTTTTGCATTGCATAAAAAACTCGTTGTGCATTGAAGACAGCGCTTTTGCATTGCATACGAAAAAACTTGTGCACTGGGGAGATTAGAGCTTTTGCATTGCATTGAACTCTTCATGCATTGAAGATAATAGCGCTTTTGCATTGCATTGCATACAAAAAACTTGCTGTGCATTGAATAGTGCTTTTGCAATGCATAGCATAAAATAACTCGTTGTGCTTTGAAGACAGCACTTTTACATTGCATTGCATACGAAAAAAACTCGTGCACTGGGGAGATTAATGTTTTTGCATTGCATTGAACTTGTCTTGCATTGAAGACATTAAGCGCTTTTGCATTGCATTGCATACAAATAACTGTGCATTGGAAGAGATGGTGCTTTTGCAATGCATTGCATATAATAACTCGTTGTGCATTGAAGATAGCGCTTTTGTATTGAATTACATACGAAAAGTTTTGTGCAATGGAGCGATTCGTGCTTTGGCATTGCATTGAACTCGTCTTGCATTGAAGACATTAGCGCTTTTGCATTATATACATTATTTTGCATTATATACAAAAAACTTGCTGTGCATTGAAGAGATAGTGCTTTTGCATTGCATTGCATAAAATAACTCGTTGTGCTTTGAAGACAGCGCTTTTGCATTGCATTACATTGCATACGAAAAAAACTTTTGCACTGGGGAGATTAATGCTTTTGCATTGCATTGAACTCGTCATGCATTGACGATTTTAGCGTTTTGCATTGCATTGCATACGAAAAAACTTATGCAATGGAGAGATTCGTGCTTTTGCATTGCATTGAACTCGTCTTGCATTGAAGACATTAAAGCGCTTTTGCATTGCATTGCATTGAACTCGTCATGCATTGACGATATTAGCGTTTTGCATTGCATTGCATACGAAAAAACTTTTGCACTGAGGAGAATAGGGCTTTTGCATTGCATTGTATAAAAAAAAACTTGCTGTGCATTGAAAAGATAGTGCTTTTGCATTGCATAAAATAAATCATTGTGCATTGAAGATAGCGCTTTTGCATTGCACTGGGGAGATTAATGCTTTTGCTTTGCATTGAACTCGTCATGCATTGACAATATTAGCGTTTTGCATTGCATTGCATACGAAAAAAACTTGTGCAATAGACAGATTCGTTCTTTTGCATTGCATTGAACTTGTCTTGCAGTGAAGACATTAAAGCGCTTTTGCATTGCATTGCATACGAAAAACCTTGTGCCTGAGGAGAATAGGGCTTTTGCATTGCATTGTATACAAAAAACTTGCTGTGCATTGAAGATAGCGCTTTTGCATTGCACTGGGGAGATTAATGCTTTTGCTTTGCATTGAACTCGTCATGCATTGACAATATCAACGCTTTTGCATTGCATTGCATACGAAAATCCTGCACTGAGGAGATTAGTGCTTTTGCATTGCATAAAATAACTCGTGCATTGAAGACAGCGCTTTTGCATTGCATACGAAAAAACTTGTGCACTGGGGAGATTAGTGCTTTTGCATTGCATTGAACTCTTCTTGCATTGAAGATAATAGCGCTTTTGCATTGCATTGCATACAAAAAACTTGCTGTGCATTGAATAATGCTTTTGCAATGCATTGCATAAAATAACTCGTTGTGCTTTGAAGACAGCGCTTTTGCATTGCATTGCATACGAAAAAAACTTGTGCACTGGGGAGATTAATGCTTTTGCATTGCATTGAACTCGTCATGCATTGACGATATTAGCGTTTTGCATTGCATTGAATACGAAAAAACGTGTGCAATGGAAAGTTTCGAGATTTTGCATTGCATTGAACTCGTCTTGCATTGAAGACATTAAAGCGCTTTTGCATTGCATTGCATACAAAAAACTTGCATTGAAGAGATAGTGCTTTTGCAATGCACCGTATGAAATAAATCGTTGTGCATTGAAGGTAACGCTATTGCATTGCCCTGCATAAAATAAATCATTGTGCATTGAAGATAGCGCTTTTGCATTGCACTGGGGAGATTAATGCTTTTGCATTGCATTGAACTCGTCATGCATTGACAATAATTAGCGCTTTTGCATTGCATTGCATACGAAAATCCTGCACTGAGGACATTAGTGCTTTTGCATTGCATTGCATAAAATAACTTGTGCATTGAAGACAGCGCTTTTGCATTGCATAATAACTCGTTTTGCATTAAGTACAGCTCTTTTGCATTGCATACGAAAGAACTTGTGCACTGGGGAGATTAGTGCTTTTGCATTGCATTGAACTCTTCATGCATTGAAAATATTAGTGCTTTTGCACTGCATTGCATACAAAAAACTTGCTGTGCATTGATATATAAAATAAATCGTTGTGCATTGAAGATAGCGCTTTTGCATTGCACTGCATATAAGAACTTCGTTGCACATGGAAGAAAAAAGTGATTTTGCGTTGGATTGCATTGCATATAAGAATTCGCTGTGCAAAGAAAAGATTAGTGCTTTTCATTGCTTTGCATTGCATAACGAAAAATTTGTGCATTGAAGAGTTTGCATGCATATTTGTGCATTGAATAAATTGGATTTTGCATTGCATTGCATTGTATTGCTTAAAGAACTCGTTGTGCAGAAAGAGATTAGTGCTTTTGCAATGCAATGCATATTAAAACTCGTTGCGCATTGAAGAAATACGTGCTTTTACATCATAGAAAAAAAGCTCGTGCAATGACGCGATTAATGATTTTACATCTCATTGCATACGAAAAACTTGTGCAATGAGGAGATTAAAGCTTTTGCATTGAACTCGTCATGCATTGAAGATATTAGCGCTTTTGCATTTCATTGCACATAAGAACTCTTTGTTGCGCATTGAAGAAACAAGTGTTTTTGCACTGCATTGCATAAAGAACTCGTTGTGCATTAAAAAGATGCGAAAAGGTAATTTCCATAACGAAAAACTCGTGCATTGAAGATTTTGCATGCATGCATACAAAAACTATTTGTGCATTGAATAAATTTGCTTTTGTATTGCATTGCATAAAAAACTCGTTGTGCAGAAAGAGATTAGTGCTTTTGCATTGCATTGCATATAAGATCTTACTGTGCATTAAATAAATAAGTGCATTGTTAGAGAGTTGTGCATTGAATATATTTTGCATCGTCATGCTAAACTCGTCATGCATTGAAGATATTAGCGCTATTGCATTGCATATAAGAATTCAGGGTGCAATGAAAAGATTAGTGCTTTTGCATTCCATACGAAAAAACTCGTGCATTGAAGATTTTGCATTGCATTGCACATAAGAACTCGCGCAATGAATATATTAGCGCTTAGCATTGCATAGAATTCGTGCATTGAACATGGTTATTCTCTGTGCAATGACGAGTTTAGTGCGTTTGCATTGCATTGACTCTTTTTTACATTGAAGAGTTTAAATGGTTTTCAATACAAGAACTCGTGCTGCATTAAATAGATAAGTGCTTTGAACTTAGTATTGTTTAGATTTTACCACTAATCTGGTTAAATGATAAATGGAGTTTTCCCATTCAAGTACTAACCAGTAGTCCCTGAGACCCTGCTGAACTACATGGAATCAATGAGCTGGACTTATCGATAAATATTAAAAGATTCATACTGATGTTTCATTAATTATTCAAGGAAGATCTGTTGAACTTATTTTTGGCCAAATAGTCTTTGAACTTGAATATTCTACACAGACTTTATGACTTTCTGTTGTTTCTTCAGTATATCAAGGATGAGATTTTTTTTGACAAAAAAAAAAAATCTGACCCGAGATTCAATGAACTTGAACTTTCTATGCATATAAATAGATTCCTTCTGATGTTTTATTAGTTCTTCAATGATGACCATTTGAACGTATTTTTTGCCAGATTTTTTGAACTTGAACCTTCTTTAAAGACTTCTGACATTCTGTTGTTCCTTCAGTAGATCAAGGATGAGAATTTTTTGACAAAAAAATTCTGCCCCTGGATCCCATGAACTTGAACTTTCTATGCATATAAATAGATTCCTTCTGATGCAGTGGTTCAAGGATGACCTTTTGAACTTATTTGTGCCCAAATACTCTTTGAACTTGAACATTCTATAAAGACTTTATGACTACCTGTGGTTTCATCAGTAGGTCAAGGAAGACATTTTTTGACAAAAAAAAAACACCCTAGATTCCATGAACTTGAACTTTCTATACTTATAAATAGATTACTTCTGATGTTTTAATAGCTCTTCAAGGATGACCCTTTGAACTTATTTGTGCCCAAAATAGTCTTTGAACTTGAATATTCTACACAGACTTTAGACTACCTGTGGTTTCATCAGTTGGTCAAGGAAGACATTTTTTGGCTAAAATAAAATAAAAAAATTCTCACCCTAGATTCCATGAACTTGAACTTTCTATGCATATAAATAGATTTATGCTGATGTTTTTATGTTCTTCAAGGATGACCTTTTGAACTTATTTTTGGCAAGATTCTTTGAACTTGAACCTTCTTTAAAGACTTCTGAC
Organism: Pseudorasbora parva; assembly: GCF_024679245.1. NCBI lineage: Eukaryota > Metazoa > Chordata > Actinopteri > Cypriniformes > Gobionidae > Pseudorasbora > Pseudorasbora parva. Next base: position 9,327,998 of record NC_090179.1, read on the forward strand.
ATTCTGTTGTTTCTTCAGTAGATCAAGGATGAGAATTTTTTGACAAAAAAAAATCTGACCCTGGATCCCATGAACTTGAACTTTCTATGCATATAAATTGATTCCTTCTGATGCAGTGGTTCAAGGATGACCTTTTGAACTTATTTGTGCCCAAATACTCTTTGAACTTGAACATTCTATAAAGACTTTATGACTACCTGTGGTTTCATCAGTAGGTCAAGGAAGACATTTTTTGACAAAAAAAAAAAAAAAATCTCACCCTAGATTCCATGAACTTGAACTTTCTATGCATACAGATTCCTTCTGATGTTTTATTAGTTCTTCAAGGATGACCATTTGAACTTATTTTTGGCCAGATTCTTTGCACTTGAACCTTGTTTAAAGATTTCTGACATCCTGTTGTTTCTTCAGTAGATCAAGGATGAGATTTTTTTTGACCAAAAAAAAAAGATTCTGACCCTGGATCCCATGAACTTGAACTTTCTATGCATATAAATAGATTACTTCTGATGCAGTGGTTCAAGGATGACCTTCTGAACTTATCTGTGCCCAAATACTCTTTGAACTTGAACATTCTACACAGACTTTATGACTACCTGTTGTTTCATCAGTAGGTCAAGGAAGACATTTTTTGGCAAAAACATAAATAAATAAATCTCACCCTAGATTCCATGAACTTGAACTTTCTATGCATATAAATAGATTACTTCTGGTGCAGTGGTTCAAGGATAACCTTTTGAACTTATTTGTGCCAAAATACTCTTTGAACTTGAACATTCTACACAGACTTTATGACTACCTGTGGTTTCATCAGTAGGTCAAGGAAGACATTTTTTGACAAAAAATAAATAAATCTGACCCTGGATCCCATGAATTTAAACTTTCTATGCATATAAATAGATTCATTCTGATGCATTGGTTCAGGGATGACATATTGAACCTATTTGTGGCCAAATAGTCTTTGAACTTGAACATTATACACAGACTTTATGACTTTCTGTTGTTTCTTCAGTATATCAAGGATGAGATTTTTTTGACAAAAAAAAAAAAAAGATTCTGACCCTGGATCCCATGAACTTGAAATTTCAATGCATATAAAAAGATTCCTTCTAATGCAGTGGTTCAAGGATGACCTTTTGAACTTATTTGTGCCCAAATACTCTTTAAACTTGAACATTATAAAGACTTTATGACTACCTGTGGTTTCATCAGTAGGTCAAGGAAGATATTTTTTTGAAAATAAATAAATAAATAAATCTCACCCTAGATTCCTTGAACTTGAACTTTCTTTGCATATAAATTGATTCCTTCTGATGCAGTGGTACAGGGATGATCTATTGAACCTATTTGTGGCCAAATAGTCTTTGAACTTGAACATTCCACACAGACTTTATGACTTTCTGTTGTTTCTTCAGTATATCAAGGATGAGATTTTTTTAACCAAAAAAAAAAAAATCTCACCCTAGATTCCATGAACTTGAACTTTCTATGCATATAAATAGATTCCTTCTGATGTTTTATTAGTTCTTCAATGATGACCATTTTAACTTATTTTTGGCCAGATTCTTTGAACTTGAACCTTCTTTAAAGACTTCTGACATTCTGTTGTTTCTTCAGTAGATCAAGGATGATAATTTTTTAACAAAAAAAAAAATCTGACCCTGGATCCCATGAACTTGCCCTTTCTATGCATATAAATAGATTACTTCTGATGCAGTGGTTCAAGGATGACCTTTTGAACTTATCTGTGCCCAAATACTCTTTGAACTTGAACATTCTACACAGACTTTATGACTACCTGTTGTTTCATCAGTAGGTCAAGGAAGACATTTTTTGGCAAAAAAAAAATCTGACCCTGGATCCCATGAATTTGAACTTTCTATGCATATAAATAGATTCATTCTGATGCATTGGTTCAGGGAAGACCTATTGAACCTATTTGTGGCCAAATACTCTTTGAACTTGAACATTATACACAGACTTTATGACTTTTTGTTGTTTCTACAGTATATCAAGGATGAGATTTTTTTGACAAAAAAAAAATTCTCACCCTAGATTCCATGAACTTGAACTTTATATGCATATAAATAGATTTATTCTGATGTTTTATTAGTTCTTCAAGCATGACCTTTTGAACTTATTTTTGGCAAGATTCTTTGAACTTGAACCTTCTTTAAAGACTTCTGACAGTCTGTTGTTTCTTCAGTAGATCAAGGTTGAGATTTTTTTGACAAAAAAAAAGAAAAGATTCTGACCCTGGATCCCATGAACTTGAACTTTCTACACATATAAATAGATTACTTCTGGTGCAGTGGTTCAAGGATGACCTTTTGAACTTATTTGTGCCCAAATACTCTTTGAACTTGAACATTCTATAAAGACTTTATGACTACCTGTGGTTTCATCAGTAGGTCAAGGAAGATATTTTTTGGCAAAAAAATAAATAAATAAATCTCACCCTAGATTCCATGAACTTGAACTTTCTATGCATATAAATAGATTACTTCTGGTGCAGTGGTTCAAGGATAACCTTTTGAACTTATTTGTGCCCAAATACTCTTTGAACTTGAACATTCTATAAAGACTTTATGACTACCTGTGGTTTCATCAGTAGGTCAAGGAAGACATTTTTTGACAAAAATAAATAAATCTCACCCTAGATTCCTTGAACTTGAATTTTCTATGCATATAAATAGATTCATTCTGATGCATTGGTTCAGGGATGATCTATTGAACCTATTTGTGGCCAAATAGTCTTTGAACTTGAACATTCCACACAGACTTTATGACTTTCTGTTGTTTCTTCAGTATATCAAGGATGAGATTTTTTTGACAAAAAAAAAAAATCTGACCCGAGATTCCATGAACTTGAACTTTCTATGCATATAAATAGATTCCTTCTAATGCAGTGGTTCAAGGATGACCTTTTGAACTTATTTGTACCCAAATACTCTTTAAACTTGAACATTCTATAAAGACTTTATGACTACCTGTGGTTTCATCAGTAGGTCAAGGAAGATATTTTTTTGAAAATAAATAAATAAATAAATCTCACCCTAGATTCCTTGAACTTGAACTTTCTTTGCATTTAAATAGATTCCTTCTGATGCAGTGGTTCAAGGATGATCTATTGAACCTATTTGTGGCCAAATAGTCTTTGAACTTGAACATTCCACACAGACTTCATGACTTTCTGTTGTTTCTTCAGTATATCAAGGATGAGATTTTTTTGACAAACTTTCTATGCATATAAATAGAGTCCTTCTGATGTTTTATTAGTTCTTCAATGATGACCATTTGAACTTATTTTTGGCCAGATTCTTTGAACTTGAACCTTCTTTAAAGATTTCTGACATTCTGTTGTTTCTTCAGTAGATCAAGGATGAGAATTTTTTGACAAAAAAAAATCTGACCCTGGATCCCATGAACTTGAACTTTCTATGCATATAAATTGATTCCTTCTGATGCATTGGTTCAAGGATGACCTTTTGAACTTATTTGTGCCCAAATACTCTTTGAACTTGAACATTCTATAAAGACTTTATGACTACCTGTGGTTTCATCAGTAGGTCAAGGAAGACATTTTTTGACAAAAAAAAAAAAAAATCTCACCCTAGATTCCATGAACTTGATCTTTATATGCATACAGATTCCTTCTGATGTTTTATTAGTTCTTCAAGGATGACCATTTGAACTTATTTTTGGCCAGATTCGTTGAACTTGAACCTTGTTTAAAGATTTCTGACATTCTGTTGTTTCTTCAGTAGATCAAGGATGAGATTTTTTTGACCAAAAAAAAAAAGATTCTGACCCTGGATCCCATGAACTTGAACTTTCTATGCGTATAAATAGATTACTTCTGATGCAGTGGTTCAGGGATGACCTATTGAACCTATTTGTTGCCAAATAGTCTTTGAACTTGAACATTATACACAGACTTTATGACTTTTTGTTGTTTCTTCAGTATATCAAGGATGAGATTTTTTTGACAAAAAAAAAGATTCTGACCCTGGATCCCATGAACTTGAAATTTCTATGCATATAAAAAGATTTCTTCTAATGCAGTGGTTCAAGGATGACATTTTGAACTTATTTGTGCCCAAATACTCTTTGAACTTGAACATTCTATAAAGACTTTATGACTACCTGTGGTTTCATCAGTAGGTCAAGGAAGACATTTTTTGACAAAAAAAAAAAAAAAAAAATCTCACCCTAGATTCCATGAACTTGAACTTTCTATTCATACAGATTCCTTCTGATGTTTTATTAGTTCTTCAAGGATGACCATTTGAACTTATTTTTGGCCAGATTCGTTGAACTTGAACCTTGTTTAAAGATTTCTGACATTCTGTTGTTTCTTCAGTAGATCAAGGATGAGATTTTTTTGACCAAAAAAAAAAGATTCTGACCCTGGATCCCATGAACTTGAACTTTCTATGCATATAAATAGATTACTTCTGATGCAGTGGTTCAAGGATGACCTTCTGAACTTATCTGTGCCCAAATACTCTTTGAACTTGAACATTCTACACAGACTTTATGACTACCTGTTGTTTCATCAGTAGGTCAAGGAAGACATTTTTTGGCAAAAAAATTAATAAATAAATCTCACCCTAGATTCCATGAACTTGAACTTTCTATGCATATAAATAGATTACTTCTGGTGCAGTGGTTCAAGGATAACCTTTTGAGCTTATTTGTGCCCAAATACTCTTTAAACTTGAACATTCTATAATGACTTTATATGACTACCTGTGGTTTCATCAGTAGGTCAAGGAAGATATTTTTTGAAAAAAAAATACATTTATAAATCTCACCCTAGATTCCTTGAACTTGAACTTTCTATGCATATAAATAGATTCCTTCTGATGCAGTGGTACAGGGATGATCTATTGTACCTATTTGTGGCCAAATAGTCTTGGAACTTGAACATTCCACACAGACTTTATGACTTTCTGTTGTTTCTTCAGTATATCAAGGATGAGATTTTTTTGACAAACTTTCTATGCATATAAATAGAGTCCTTCTGATGTTTTATTAGTTATTCAATGATGACCATTTGAACTTATTTTTGGCCAGATTCTTTGAACTTGAACCTTCTTTAAAGATTTCTGACATTCTGTTGTTTCTTCAGTAGATCAAGGATGAGAATTTTTTGACAAAAAAGAATCTGACCCTGGATCCCATGAACTTGAACTTTCTATGCATATAAATTGATTCCTTCTGATGCAGTGGTTCAAGGATGACCTTTTGAACTTATTTGTGCCCAAATACTCTTTGAACTTGAACATTCTATAAAGACTTTATGACTACCTGTGGTTTCATCAGTAGGTCAAGGAAGACATTTTTTGACAAAAAAAAAAAATCTCACCCTAGATTCCATGAACTTGAACTTTCTATGCATACAGATTCCTTCTGATGTTTTATTAGTTCTTCAAGGATGACCATTTGAACTTATTTTTGGCCAGATTCGTTGAACTTGAACCTTGTTTAAAGATTTCTGACATTCTGTTGTTTCTTCAGTAGATCAAGGATGAGATTTTTTTGACCAAAAAAAAAATATTCTGACCCTGGATCCCATGAACTTGAACTTTCTATGCATATAAATAGATTACTTCTGATGCAGTGGTTCAAGGATGACCTTCTGAACTTATCTGTGCCCAAATACTCTTTGAACTTGAACATTCTACACATTCTATTTATTACTTTCTGTTGTTTCTTCAGTATATCAAGGATGAGATTTTTTTGACAAACTTTCTAAGCATATAAATAGAGTCCTTCTGATGTTTTATTAGTTATTCAATGATGACCATTTGAACTTATTTTTGGCCAGATTCTTTGAACTTGAACCTTCTTTAAAGATTTCTGACATTCTGTTGTTTCTTCAGTAGATCAAGGATGAGAATTTTTTGACAAAAAAAAATCTGACCCTGGATCCCATGAACTTGAACTTTCTATGCATATAAATTGATTCCTTCTGATGCAGTGGTTCAAGGATGACCTTTTGAACTTATTTGTGCCCAAATACTCTTTGAACTTGAACATTCTATAAAGACTTTATGACTACCTGTGGTTTCATCAGTAGGTCAAGGAAGACATTTTTTGACAAAAAAAAAAAAAAAAAATCTCACCCTAGATTCCATGAACTTGAACTTTCTATTCATACAGATTCCTTCTGATGTTTTATTAGTTCTTCAAGGATGACCATTTGAACTTATTTTTGGCCAGATTCGTTGAACTTGAACCTTGTTTAAAGATTTCTGACATTCTGTTGTTTCTTCAGTAGATCAAGGATGAGATTTTTTTGACCAAAAAAAAAAGATTCTGACCCTGGATCCCATGAACTTGAACTTTCTATGCATATAAATAGATTACTTCTGATGCAGTGGTTCAAGGATGACCTTCTGAACTTATCTGTGCCCAAATACTCTTTGAACTTGAACATTCTACACAGACTTTATGACTACCTGTTGTTTCATCAGTAGGTCAAGGAAGACATTTTTTGGCAAAAAAATTAATAAATAAATCTCACCCTAGATTCCATGAACTTGAACTTTCTATGCATATAAATAGATTACTTCTGGTGCAGTGGTTCAAGGATAACCTTTTGAGCTTATTTGTGCCCAAATACTCTTTAAACTTGAACATTCTATAATGACTTTATGACTACCTGTGGTTTCATCAGTAGGTCAAGGAAGATATTTTTTGAAAAAAAATACATTTATAAATCTCACCCTAGATTCCTTGAACTTGAACTTTCTATGCATATAAATAGATTCCTTCTGATGCAGTGGTACAGGGATGATCTATTGTACCTATTTGTGGCCAAATAGTCTTGGAACTTGAACATTCCACACAGACTTTATGACTTTCTGTTGTTTCTTCAGTATATCAAGGATGAGATTTTTTTGACAAAAAAAAAAAAAAAAATCTGACCCGAGATTCCATGAACTTGAACTTTCTATGCATATAAATAGAGTCCTTCTGATGTTTTATTAGTTCTTCAATGATGACCATTTGAACTTATTTTTGGCCAGATTCTTTGAACTTGAACCTTCTTTAAAGACTTCTGACATTCTGTTGTTTCTTCAGTAGATCTAGGATGAGAATTTTTTGACAAAAAAAAATCTGACCCTGGATCCCATGAACTTGAACTTTCTATGCATATAAATTGATTCCTTCTGATGCAGTGGTTCAAGGATGACCTTTTGAACTTATTTGTGCCCAAATACTCTTTGAACTTGAACATTCTATAAAGACTTTATGACTACCTGTGGTTTCATCAGTAGGTCAAGGAAGACATTTTTTGACAAAAAAAAAAAAATCTCACCCTAGATTCCATGAACTTGAACTTTCTATGCATATAGATTCCTTCTGATGTTTTATTAGTTCTTCAAGGATGACCATTTGAACTTATTTTTGGCAAAATTCTTTGAACTTGAACCTTGTTTAAAGATTTCTGACATTCTGTTGTTTCTTCAGTAGATCAAGGATGAGATTTTTTTGACCAAAAAAAAAAAAGATTCTGACCCTGGATCACATGAACTTGAACTTTCTATGCATATAAATAGATTACTTCTGATGCAGTGGTTCAAGGATGACCTTTTGAACTTATCTGTGCCCAAATACTTTTGAACTTGAACATTCTACACAGACTTTATGACTACCTGTTTTCATCAGTAGGTCAAGGAAGACATTTTTTGGCAAGAAAAAAAAAAAATCTCACCCTAGATTCCATGAACTTGAACGTTCTATGCATATAAATAGATTACTTCTGGTGCAGTGGTTCAAGGACGACCTTTTGAAACTATTTGTGCCCAAATACTCTTTGAACTTGAACATTCTATAAAGACTTAATGTCTACCTGTGGTTTCATCAGTAGGTCAAGGAAGATATTTTAAAAAATAAATAAATAAATAAATCTCACCCTAGATTCCTTGAACTTGAACTTTCTATGCATATAAATAGATTCCTTCTGATGCAGTGGTACAGGGATGATCTATTGTACCTATTTGTGGCCAAATAGTCTTTGGACTTGAACATTCCACACAGACTTTATGACTTTCTGTTGTTTCTTCAGTATATCAAGGATGAGATTTTTTTGACAAAAAAAAGATTCTGACCCGAGATTCCATGAACTTGAACTTTCTATGCATATAAATAGAATCCATCTCATGTTTTATTAGTTCTTCAATGATGACCATTTTATCTTATTTTTGGCCAGATTGTTTGAACTTGAACCTTCTTTAAAGACTTCTGACATTCTGTTGTTTCTTCAGTAGATCAAGGATGATAATTTTTTGACAAAAAAAAAATCTGACCCTGGATCCCATGAACTTGAACTTTCTATGCATATAAATAGATTCGTTCTGATGCATTGGTTCAGGGATGACCTATTGAACTTATCTGTGCCCAAATACTCTTTGAACTTGAACATTCTACACAGACTTTATGACTACCTGTGGTTTCATCAGTAGGTCAAGGAAGACATTTTTTGACAAAAAAAAAAAAAAAATCTGACCCTGGATCCCATGAACTTGAACTTTCTATGCATATAAATAGATTCATTCTGATGTATTGGTTCAGGGATGACATATTGAACCTATTTGTGGCCAAATAGTCTTTGAACTTGAACATTATACACAGACTTTATGACTTTTTGTTGTTTCTTCAGTATATCAAGAATGAGATTTTTTTTGACAAAAAAAAGATTCTGACCCTGGATCCCATGAACTTGAAATTTCTATGCACATAAAAAGATTCATTCTGATGCATTGGTTCAGGGATGACCTTTTGAACTTATTTGTGCCCAAATACTCTTTAAACTTGAACATTCTATAAAGACTTTATGACTACCTGTGGTTTCATCAGTAGGTCAAGGAAGATATTTTAAAAAATAAATAAATAAATAAATCTCACCCTAGATTCCTTGAACTTGAACTTTCTATGCATATAAATAGATTCCTTCTGATGCAGTGGTACAGGGATGATCTATTGTACCTATTTGTGGCCAAATAGTCTTTGGACTTGAACATTCCACACAGACTTTATGACTTTCTGTTGTTTCTTCAGTATATCAAGGATGAGATTTTTTTGACAAAAAAAAAAAAAATTCTGACCCGAGATTCCATGAACTTGAACTTTCTATGCATATAAATAGAGTCCTTCTGATGTTTTATTAGTTCTTCAATGATGACCATTTGAACTTATTTTTGGCCAGATTCTTTGAACTTGAACCTTCTTTAAAGACTTCTGACAGTCTGTTGTTTCTTCAGTAGATCAAGGATGAGAATTTTTTGACAAAAAAAAATCTGACCCTGGATCCCATGAACTTGAACTTTCTATGCATATAAATAGATTACTTCAGATGCAGTGGTTCAAGGATGACCTTTTGAACTTATTTGTGCCCAAATAATCTTTGAACTTGAACATTCTATAAAGACTTCTGACATTCTGTTGTTTCTTCAGTAGATCAAGGATGAGAATTTTTTGACAAAAAAATCTGACCCTGGATCCCATGAACTTGAACTTTCTATGCATATAAATTGATTCCCTCTGATGCAGTGGTTCAAGGATGACCTTTTGAACTTATTTGTGCCCAAATACTCTTTGAACTTGAACATTCTATAAAGACTTATGACTACCTGTGGTTTCATCAGTAGGTCAAGGAAGACATTTTTTGACAAAAAAAAAAAATAATCTCACCCTGGATCCCGTGAACTTGAACGTTCTATGCATATAAATAGATTACTTCTGGTGCAGTGGTTCAAGGACGACCTTTTGAAACTATTTGTGCCCAAATACTCTTTGAACTTGAACATTCTATTAAGACTTTATGACTTCCTGTGGTTTCATCAGTAGGTCAAGAAAGACATTTTTTGACAAAAAAAAAAATCTGACCCTGGATCCCATGAATTTGAACTTTCTATGCATATAAATAGATTCATTCTGATGCATTGGTTCAGGGATGACCTATTGAACCTATTTGTGGCCAAATAGTCTTTGAACTTGAACATTATACACAGACTTTATGACTTTTTGTTGTTTCTTCAGTATATCAAGGATGAGGTTTTTTTTGACAAAAAAAAGATTCTGACCCTGGATCCCATGAACTTGAAATTTCTATGCATATAAAAAGATTCCTTCTAATGCAGTGGTTCAAGGATGACCTTTTGAATTTATTTGTGCCCAAATACTCTTTAAACTTGAACATTCTATAAAGACTTTATGACTACCTGTGGTTTCATCAGTAGGTCAAGGAAGACATTTTTTGACAAAAAAAAAAATCTGACCCTGGATCCCATGAATTTGAACTTTCTATGCATATAAATAGATTCCTTCTGATGCAGTGGTACAGGGATGAGCTATTGAACCTATTTGTGGCCAAATAGTCTTTGAACTTGAACATTATACACAGACTTTATGACTTTTTGTTGTTTCTTTATATATCAAGGATGAGATTTTTTTTGACAAAAAAAAGATTCTGACCCTGGATCCCATGAACTTGAAATTTCTATGCACATAAAAAGATTCATTCTGATGCATTGGTTCAGGGATGACCTATTGAACCTATTTGTGGCCAAATAGTCTTTGAACTTGAACATTATACACAGACTTTATGACTTTTTGTTGTTTCTTCAGTATATCAAGGATGAGATTTTTTTGACAAAAAAAAGATTCTGACCCTGGATCCCATGAACTTGAAATTTCTATGCACATAAAAAGATTCCTTCTAATGCAGTGGTTCAAGGATGACCTTTTGAACTTATTTGTGCCCAAATACTCTTTAAACTTGAAGATTATAAAGACTTTATGACTACCTGTTGTTTCATCAGTAGGTCAAGGAAGATATTTTTTTGAAAAATAAATAAATAAATAAATCTCACCCTAGATTCCTTGAACTTGAACTTTCTTTGCATATAAATTGATTCCTTCTGATGCAGTGGTACAGGGATGATCTATTGAACCTATTTGTGGCCAAATAGTCTTTGAACTTGAACATTCCACACAGACTTTATGACTTTCTGTTGTTTCTTCAGTATATCAAGGATGAGATTTTTTTAACAAAAAAAAAAAAAAAAATCTCACCCTAGATTCCATGAACTTGAACTTTCTATGCATATAAATAGATTCCTTCTGATGTTTTATTAGTTCTTCAATGATGACCATTTTAACTTATTTTTGGCCAGATTCTTTGAACTTGAACCTTCTTTAAAGACTTCTGACATTCTGTTGTTTCTTCAGTAGATCAAGGATGATAATTTTTTAACAAAAAAAAAATCTGACCCTGGATCCCATGAACTTGCCCTTTCTATGCATATAAATAGATTACTTCTGATGCAGTGGTTCAAGGATGACCTTTTGAACTTATCTGTGCCCAAATACTCTTTGAACTTGAACATTCTACACAGACTTTATGACTACCTGTTGTTTCATCAGTAGGTCAAGGAAGACATTTTTTGGCAAAAAAAAAAATCTGACCCTGGATCCCATGAATTTGAACTTTCTATGCATATAAATAGATTCATTCTGATGCATTGGTTCAGGGAAGACCTATTGAACCTATTTGTGGCCAAATAGTCTTTTAACTTGAACATTATACACAGACTTTATGACTTTTTGTTGTTTCTACAGTATATCAAGGATGAGATTTTTTTAACAAAAAACAAAAAATCTGACCCGAGATTCCATGAACTTGAACTTTCTATGCATATCAATAGATTCCTTCTGATGTTTTATTAGTTCTTCAATGATGACCATGTGAACTTATTTTTGGCCAGATTCTTTGAACTTGAACCTTCTTTAAAGACTTCTGAAATTCTGTTGTTTCTTCAGTAGATCAAGGATGAGAATTTTTTGACAAAAAAAAATCTGACCCTGGATCCCATGAACTTGAACTTTCTATGCATATAAATTGATTCCTTCTGATGCAGTGGTTCAAGGATGACCTTTTGAACTTATTTGTGCCCAAATACTCTTTGAACTTGAACATTCTATAAAGACTTTATGACTACCTGTGGTTTCATCAGTAGGTCAAGGAAGACATTTTTTGACAAAAAAAAAAAATCTCACCCTAGATTCCATGAACTTGAACTTTCTATGCATACAGATTCCTTCTGATGTTTTATTAGTTCTTCAAGGATGACCATTTTAACTTATTTTTTGCCAGATTCTTTGAACTTGAACCTTGTTTAAAGATTTCTGACATTCTGTTGTTTCTTCAGTAGATCAAGGATGAGATTTTTTTGACCAAAAAAAAAAGATTCTAACCCTGGATCCCATGAACTTGAACTTTCTATGCATATAAATAGATTACTTCTGATGCAGTGGTTCAAGGATGACCTTTTGAACTTATCTGTGCCCAAATACTCTTTGAACTTGAACATTCTACACAGACTTTATGACTACCTGTTTTCATCAGTAGGTCAAGGAAGACATTTTTTTGCAAAAAAAAAAAAAAATCTCACCCTAGATTCCATGAACTTGAACGTTCTATGCATATAAATAGATTACTTCTGGTGCAGTGGTTCAAGGACGACCTTTTGAAACTATTTGTGCCCAAATACTCTTTGAACTTGAACATTCTATAAAGACTTTATGACTACCTCTGGTTTCATCAGTAGGTCAAGGAAGACATTTTTTGACAAAAAAAAAAAAATCTGACCCTGGATCCCATGAATTTGAACTTTCTATGCATATAAATAGATTCATTCTGATGCATTGGTTCAGGGATGACCTATTGAACCTATTTGTGGCCAAATAGTCTTTGAACTTGAACATTATACACAGACTTTATGACTTTTTGTTTTTTCTTCAGTATATCAAGGATGAGGTTTTTTTGACAAAAAAAAGATTCTGACCCTGGATCCCATGAACTTGAAATTTCTATGCATATAAAAAGATTCCTTCTAATGCAGTGGTTCAAGGATGACCTTTTGAACTTATTTGTGCCCAAATACTCTTTAAACTTGAACATTCTATAAAGACTTTATGACTACCTGTGGTTTCATCAGTAGGTCAAGGAAGACATTTTTTGACAAAAAAAAAATCTGACCCTGGATCCCATGAATTTGAACTTTCTATGCATATAAGATTCATTCTGATGCAGTGGTACAGGGATGATCTTTTGAACCTATTTGTGGCCAAATAGTCTTTGAACTTGAACATTCCACACAGACTTTATGACTTTCTGTTGTTCCCTTTATCGAGGGAACTCGCACTGCGTCATCGTAGATGACACATCGGGGAACGCCCACGGCGTGACGCTGCTGAGTTCATATCAAAAAAGTCCAATCTTGATTGGTGTTGCGTGATGACGTAACGAGTGACGGCATACCCGAAAGTATAAAGGGATGCCGGCACAAGCAAACGCAGCTTCCTGCTTTCAGCGGTCGCGCTCTGTGTTCTGTCTGTCTATTTGGTGTTGTTTGTCCCGTAGGGCTTATTATATCAGTAGAGAATGGCGAGCGAGCAGTTCAGACGGTGTGTGCCTCCCTGTCCGCGCTTTATTTCGGGCACGGACACACACCAGCTCTGTGTGCAGTGTCTCGGCGTGCAGCACGCCCGGGCCGCTCTCGAGGGAGCGGCTTGCGGCGAATGTGATAAGCTGCCGCTGAGAGTACTGCGCTCGCGGCTGGCGGTCTTTGACGAGGCCGGTCAGCCTCGCGAGCCTCGCGGTTCTGGGCCCGCTGTTGCCGAGGCAGAGCGGCGCCGCAGGTCGTGGGGCTCGCAGCTGGATCTGTCAGCGGGATTAGGGAATGTTGAGGCATCTCTCTCTTCCTCTGACGATTCAGAGGATCTTCCGCCACGTGTGGAAGCCCGCGCTGCGGCTTCTTCCCGCGAGGCGGAGGATCAGGTGCTCATGCTGTGCGATTCCGAGGGATCGTTGACAATGAGCACCGAAGCAGGCGCAGTGGGGCAGTCGCCACCCCACTCGCAGGCTATGGAGGAGCTCGTGGAGGTCTTGACTTGCGCTGTGGCCAAGCTGAGTTTAGATTGGCCACAAGAGGAAGTGCACGTCCAGCCGCCAAGCAAGCTGGACGAGCGCTTCTTCAAGCGTCGAGCCCAGCCTCCACGCCGGGGTCTGCCGTTTTTCCCCGACCTGCACAGTGAGCTGTGCAGGGCGTGGGAGAAACCCTTCTCAGCACGTTTGACTACGCCCCCTGCGCTTGACTTCGCTAACGTGCTGGGGGCGTCTGAGAAGGGATATGTTGCGCAGCCGAGGGTAGAAGAGGCGCTCGCGGGCCACCTCTCTCCCGAGACAGCAGCTTCATTGAAGACCCCGGCATTGCCCTCGAAACCATGCCGAGAGACTTCGAAGCTGGTGGCGAGGGCATATAGTGCGGCTGGTCGCGCTGGTGGGTGCCTGCACACTCTTGCGGTTCTGCAGGCCTACCAAGCGGACTTGCTGAAGGAGCTCGATGAGGGCGAGGGTCCCTCTCCGGAGGATGTGACTGAGCTGAGGAAGGCAGCGGATTTGTCTCTTCGTGTCACCAAACAGGCGGCCCGTGATATCGGCCGCTCCATGACGGGTTTGGTGTGCGCGGAGAGACATCTCTGGCTGAACCTGTCGGGGATCAGGGAGAGAGACAGACACTTTCTCCTTGATTCCCCGGTTTCGCCTTCTGGCCTTTTCGGCGGCGCTGTGAGCACCGTCGTCGAGAGGTTTCAGGAGGTGAAAAAGCAGGCTGCCGCTCTCAGCCAGTTCATCCCTCGCCGCTGGGGCTCCTCCAGCAAGGCTGCCTCGAGTGGGCAGTCTCGGCCAGCAGAGGGCTCCTCGCACCGTGAGGTGCAGAAGCAGTGCGTCGCTTCTCGTGCCCCTCCTGAGGGAGCTTGGCAGAAGAAGCGACGCTCTCGCGGGAAGTCTTCAAAGCTGAAGACCGACCTGACCGACCGACCTTATTCAGGCCAAGAAGGCTTCCAAGCGGTCCTAGCTGCGGCAAGACCGCTGAGAGCTGTCCCCCACGGGGCGGAGCGACCGAGGTCGTTCTCCCCCCGAGGCTCTCGGGAAATCGATGTTGTGCTCTTGCAGTCAAAAGGGCTCCGGACCACGTCGTTTCCCCATGTTCGCGCGCGGCTCTGGCCCGCACATATAAAATCTGCGGCAGAGCAGCGACTGCGTTCACACACCGGAAATCTACCTCGATTAGTCCCTGCCGGTTATCCGCTTCAGGGGGTCGAGGGAGAGGTTCGGTTGATACCCCAGACCAGCCTCGAGAGGCTGGTTCCCTTATCAGAGTATCTCGGCGCATGGTCATGCCTTCCGAATATCTCTGTGTGGGCCCTGCGCACTGTAGAACGGGGACACAGACTGCAGTTCAGAGTTCCCCCCCCCCCGAAATTTGGGGGGATAGTCTGGACAGTGGTCGGTCCCGAGCAGGTGGGGGTAATGGGGCAGGAAGTACACTCTCTGCTGGAAAAAGGGGTGATAGAAAGGGTCCCCCCGCCAGAAAGGGAGGTCGGGTTCTACAGCCGGTACCTCATAGTCCCCAAGAAGGATGGGGGGTTGCGTCCAATTTTAGATCTCAGGCTTCTGAATCGGTCTCTGAGGAGATACAGGTTCAGGATGCTAACCATTCCTGTTATCGTGAGTCAGATCCAGTTCGAGGACTGGTTCGTCACGATAGATCTAAAGGACGCTTACTTCCATATTTCCATCCTTCCCAGTCACAGGAAGTTCCTGAGGTTCGCTTTCGGGGGCGAAGCGTTCCAATATCGGGTCCTTCCCTTTGGCCTAGCCTTGTCACCTCGCACCTTCACAAAGTGCATGGATGCAGCCCTGGCTCCGCTAAGACTCCAGGGCATCGGGGTACTGAATTATATCGACGACTGGTTGATCATGGCCAGGTCGTACGATATGGCAGTTCAGCATCGAGATGCTGTTCTAGCACACATGAGGTGTTTGGGGTTGAGACTCAACGCGAAAAAGAGCACGTTGACGCCCTCCCAGAGAATTACGTTCCTGGGAATAGTGTGGGACTCGGTAACGATGCGGGCACACATGTCACCCGCACGTATCGAGACCATACGGGCGGAGGTCTCAAGTATAAGGTTGGGCCACAGCATCACTGTCAAACAGTTCCAGAGACTGGTGGGTCTCATGGCAGCACCGTCCAGTGTGATTCCGCTCGGCCTGCTCCACATGAGACCGCTACAGTGGTGGCTGAGAACCAAGGGGTTTTCTCCGAAGGGGAATCCCTTCCGTATGATCAGGGTAACGCGCAAATGCATTCGTTCCCTGGTTATATGGAAGAAACCTTGGTTTCTGTCCCTGGGGCTAGTATTGGGAGCATCGTGTTGCCGGAAAACCGTTTCAACAGATGCATCCCTTACTGGTTGGGGCGCGGTCATGGAAGGCCGAGGGGCGAGAGGTCCTTGGACAGCCCAGCATGCTACATGGCACATCAACTGCCTAGAGATGCTGGCTGTCTGGAAAGCTCTGAGGAGTTTTCTCGAGGACCTTCGCGGCCACCATGTCCTGATACGATCCGACAACACTGCCGTGGTATCGTATCTAAATCATCAGGGGGGTCTGAGATCGCGCCCTCTGTACAGACTGGCGCATCAGGTCCTCCTGTGGTCCCACGGGAAACTGTCTTCTCTCAGGGCAGTTTATATCCCGGGGGACCAGAACCAGGGAGCAGACATCCTGTCAAGGCAGGGGCTGAGGCCCGGGGAGTGGCGTCTCCATCCAGAGGTGGTGGAGGCCATATGCGAGAGGTTTGGCCAAATGGAAGTGGATTTGTTTGCGTCTCGAGAGACGACCCACTGTCCACTTTGGTTCTCCCTCAGGCATCCGGCTCCGTTGGGCCTGGATGCCATGTCACAGGCGTGGCCGAGGCTGCGTCTGTATGCATTTCCCCCGATTGCTCTGCTCCCGGGAGTTCTGGAGCGGGTTCGCCGGGAAGGCATTCGCCTGCTTCTGATAGCACCCCGGTGGCCGACCAGGGTATGGTTCTCCAACATTATGGACCTGCTAGACGACCTTCCATGGCAGATTCCTCTGAGGAGGGATCTGTTGACTCAGGCGGGGGGCTCGATATTTCACCCCCAGCCAGAGTTATGGAACCTGTGGGCTTGGCCCCTGAGGGGGCAGAGCTCATAGAAGAAGGGCTGTCAGCAGGTGTCGTGGAGACTATACTCAGCTCCAGGGCTCCTTCCACCAGGAAGCTGTACAACTTGAAGTGGAGAGTGTTCTCCATATGGTGTAGAGACCGTGAAGTAGACCCAGTGAACTGCGCTGTGGCTTCAGTACTGGAGTTTCTGCAAGATCGGTTTTCCGCCGGGCTTACCCCGTCCACACTTAAGGTGTATGTGGCAGCGATAGGAGCTTTCCACGCACCATTAGGTGAAGGACCTCTGGGGAGGCACCATCTGGTTGTACGGTTCCTCCGAGGAGCGCGGAGGATGAGACCTGTGGCTCGTTCTAGGATCCCTGCGTGGGATCTGGCAGTGGTTCTCGAAGGGTTGGTTGAGGCCCCCTTCGAACCGCTGGAGTTGGCTGAGGCCAAGAACCTCACGCTTAAGGTAGCTTTTCTCTTAGCCATCACCTCTCTGAGGAGGGTGGGGGACCTTCAGGCATTGGCAGTCACACCCAATTGCTTGGAGTTTGCCCCAGGCAAAGTGAAAGCTATCTTGCGGCCGACCCCGGGATCCGTCCCCAAGGTACCGTCTAATGCGGTACGGTCGGTGGTTCTCCAGGCTTTTCATCCCCCGCCTCATGTGACGGCAGATGAGGGCAGGCTTCACCTCCTCTGCCCGGTGCGGGCATTGAGGATTTATTTGGAGAGGTCTGCCCAGTGGAGGAAGTCAGACCAGTTGTTAGTGTGCTTTGGTCCACCTAGGAAAGGGCTGCCTGCAGCAAAACAGACAATTAGTAACTGGATTGTCCAGGCAATAGCCACGGCCTATCAGGTGCGCAACTTGCCTTCACCTATAGCCGTGAGGGCGCATTCTACCAGGGGCATGGCCTCCTCGGTAGCCCTCCTTTCCGGAGCTTCTTTGCAAGAGATTTGCGAGGCGGCTGGGTGGGCCACACCGCATACCTTCGTGAGGTATTATAGTCTGCACCTCCCGGCAACGCCAGGCGCTAGGGTGCTCGCCCCTGATTATGCACTCCGGTTCATGTCATGGGGTGCAAGATAGGCGAGGACTAGTGGGTACTCGTTCCCCGATGTGTCATCTACGATGACGCAGTGCGAGTTCCCTCGATAAAGGGAACGTCTCGGGTTATGAATATAACCCATGTTCCCTGAGAGGGAACGAGACACTGCGTCTCGTAGCCCCGCCTATCTACAGAGCGGCCCGCTTCATAGCAGTAAGCTGCGTTTGCTTGTGCCGGCGTCCCTTTATACCTCCGGGTATGCCGTCACTCGTTACGTCATCACGCAACACCAATCAAGATTGGACTTTTTTGATATGAACTCAGCAGCGTCACGCCGTGGGCGTTCCCCGATGTGTCATCTACGATGACGCAGTGTCTCGTTCCCTCTCAGGGAACATGGGTTATATTCATAACCCGAGACGTTTCTTCAGTATATCAAGGATGAGATTTTTTTGACAAAAAGAAAAAAATCTGACCCGAGATTCCATGAACTTGAACTTTCTATGCATATAAATAGAATCCATCTCATGTTTTATTAGTTCTTCAATGATGACCATTTTATCTTATTTTTGGCCAGATTGTTTGAACTTGAACCTTCTTTAAAGACTTCTGACATTCTGATGTTTCTTCAGTAGATCAAGGATGATAATTTTTTGACAAAAAAAAAATCTGACACTGGATCCCATGAACTTGAACTTTCTATGCATATAAATAGATTAATTCTGATGCATTGGTTCAGGGATGAACTATTGAACTTATCTGTGCCCAAATACTCTTTGAACTTGAACATTCTACACAGACTTTATGACTACCTGTGGTTTCATCAGTAGGTCAAGGAAGACATTTTTTGACAAAAAAAAAAAATCTGACCCTGGATCCCATGAATTTGAACTTTCTATGCATATAAATAGATTCATTCTGATGCATTGGTTCAGGGATGACATATTGAACCTATTTGTGGCCAAATAGTCTTTGAACTTGAACATTATACACAGACTTTATGACTTTTTGTTGTTTCTTCAGTATATCAAGGATGATATTTTTTTTTGACAAAAAAAAGATTCTGACCCTGGATCCCATGAACTTGAAATTTCTATGCACATAAAAAGATTCATTCTGATGCATTGGTTCAGGGATGACCTATTGAACCTATTTGTGGCCAAATAGTCTTTGAACTTGAACATTATACACAGACTTTATGACTTTTTGTTGTTTCTTCAGTATATCAAGGATGAGATTTTTTTGACAAAAAAAAAGATTCTGACCCTGGATCCCATGAACTTGAAATTTCTATGCACATAAAAAGATTCCTTCTAATGCAGTGGTTCAAGGATGACCTTTTGAACTTATTTGTGCCCAAATACTCTTTAAACTTGAACATTCTATAAAGACTTTATGACTACCTGTGGTTTCATCAGTAGGTCAAGGAAGATATTTTAAAAAATAAATAAATAAATAAATCTCACCCTAGATTCCTTGATCTTGAACTTTCTATGCATATAAATAGATTCCTTCTGATGCAGTGGTACAGGGATGATCTATTGTACCTATTTGTGGCCAAATAGTCTTTGAACTTGAACATTCCACACAGACTTTATGACTTTTTGTTGTTTCTTCAGTATATCAAGGATGAGATTTTTTTAACAAAAAAAAAAAATCTGACCCGAGATTCCATGAACTTGAACTTTCTATGCATATCAATAGATTCCTTCTGATGTTTTATTAGTTCTTCAATGATGACCATTTGAACTTATTTTTGGCCAGATTCTTTGAACTTGAACCTTCTTTAAAGACTTCTGACATTCCGTTGTTTCTTCAGTAGATCAAGGATGAGAATTTTTTGACAAAATTTTTTTTTACCCTGGATCCCATGAACTTGAACTTTCTATGCATATAAATTGATTCCTTCTGATGCAGTGGTACAGGGATGATCTATTGAACCTATTTGTGGCCAAATAGTCTTTGAACTTGAACATTCCACACAGACTTTATGACTTTCTGTTGTTTCTTCAGTATATCAAGGATGAGATTTTTTTGACAAAAAAAAAAAAAAATCTGACCCGAGATTCCATGAACTTGAACTTTCTATGCATACAGATTCCTTCTGATGTTTTATTAGTTCTTCAAGGATGACCATTTGAACTTATTTTTGGCCAGATTCGTTGAACTTGAACCTTGTTTAAAGATTTCTGACATTCTGTTGTTTCTTCAGTAGATCAAGGATGAGATTTTTTTGACCAAAAAAAAAATATTCTGACCCTGGATCCCATGAACTTGAACTTTCTATGCATATAAATAGATTACTTCTGATGCAGTGGTTCAAGGATGACCTTCTGAACTTATCTGTGCCCAAATACTCTTTGAACTTGAACATTCTACACATTCTATTTATTACTTTCTGTTGTTTCTTCAGTATATCAAGGATGAGATTTTTTTGACAAACTTTCTAAGCATATAAATAGAGTCCTTCTGATGTTTTATTAGTTATTCAATGATGACCATTTGAACTTATTTTTGGCCAGATTCTTTGAACTTGAACCTTCTTTAAAGATTTCTGACATTCTGTTGTTTCTTCAGTAGATCAAGGATGAGATTTTTTTGACCAAAAAAAAAAAGATTCTGACCCTGGATCCCATGAACTTGAACTTTCTATGCATATAAATAGATTACTTCTGATGCAGTGGTTCAAGGATGACCTTCTGAACTTATCTGTGCCCAAATACTCTTTGAACTTGAACATTCTACACAGACTTTATGACTACCTGTTGTTTCATCAGTAGGTCAAGGAAGACATTTTTTGGCAAAAAAATTAATAAATAAATCTCACCCTAGATTCCATGAACTTGAACTTTCTATGCATATAAATAGATTACTTCTGGTGCAGTGGTTCAAGGATAACCTTTTGAGCTTATTTGTGCCCAAATACTCTTTAAACTTGAACATTCTATAATGACTTTATGACTACCTGTGGTTTCATCAGTAGGTCAAGGAAGATATTTTTTGAAAAAAAATACATTTATAAATCTCACCCTAGATTCCTTGAACTTGAACTTTCTATGCATATAAATAGAGTCCTTCTGATGCAGTGGTACAGGGATGATCTATTGTACCTATTTGTGGCCAAATAGTCTTGGAACTTGAACATTCCACACAGACTTTATGACTTTCTGTTGTTTCTTCAGTATATCAAGGATGAGATTTTTTTGACAAAAAAAAAAAAAAAAATCTGACCCGAGATTCCATGAACTTGAACTTTCTATGCATATAAATAGAGTCCTTCTGATGTTTTATTAGTTCTTCAATGATGACCATTTGAACTTATTTTTGGCCAGATTCTTTGAACTTGAACCTTCTTTAAAGACTTCTGACATTCTGTTGTTTCTTCAGTAGATCTAGGATGAGAATTTTTTGACAAAAAAAAATCTGACCCTGGATCCCATGAACTTGAACTTTCTATGCATATAAATTGATTCCTTCTGATGCAGTGGTTCAAGGATGACCTTTTGAACTTATTTGTGCCCAAATACTCTTTGAACTTGAACATTCTATAAAGACTTTATGACTACCTGTGGTTTCATCAGTAGGTCAAGGAAGACATTTTTTGACAAAAAAAAAAAATCTCACCCTAGATTCCATGAACTTGAACTTTCTATGCATATAGATTCCTTCTGATGTTTTATTAGTTCTTCAAGGATGACCATTTGAACTTATTTTTGGCCAGATTCTTTGAACTTGAACCTTGTTTAAAGATTTCTGACATTCTGTTGTTTCTTCAGTAGATCAAGGATGAGATTTTTTTGACCAAAAAAAAAAAAGATTCTGACCCTGGATCACATGAACTTGAACTTTCTATGCATATAAATAGATTACTTCTGATGCAGTGGTTCAAGGATGACCTTTTGAACTTATCTGTGCCCAAATACTTTTGAACTTGAACATTCTACACAGACTTTATGACTACCTGTTTTCATCAGTAGGTCAAGGAAGACATTTTTTGGCAAGAAAAAAAAAAAATCTCACCCTAGATTCCATGAACTTGAACGTTCTATGCATATAAATAGATTACTTCTGGTGCAGTGGTTCAAGGACGACCTTTTGAAACTATTTGTGCCCAAATACTCTTTGAACTTGAACATTCTATAAAGACTTAATGTCTACCTGTGGTTTCATCAGTAGGTCAAGGAAGATATTTTAAAAAATAAATAAATAAATAAATCTCACCCTAGATTCCTTGAACTTGAACTTTCTATGCATATAAATAGATTCCTTCTGATGCAGTGGTACAGGGATGATCTATTGTACCTATTTGTGGCCAAATAGTCTTTGGACTTGAACATTCCACACAGACTTTATGACTTTCTGTTGTTTCTTCAGTATATCAAGGATGAGATTTTTTTGACAAAAAAAAGATTCTGACCCGAGATTCCATGAACTTGAACTTTCTATGCATATAAATAGAATCCATCTCATGTTTTATTAGTTCTTCAATGATGACCATTTTATCTTATTTTTGGCCAGATTGTTTGAACTTGAACCTTCTTTAAAGACTTCTGACATTCTGTTGTTTCTTCAGTAGATCAAGGATGATAATTTTTTGACAAAAAAAAAATCTGACCCTGGATCCCATGAACTTGAACTTTCTATGCATATAAATAGATTCGTTCTGATGCATTGGTTCAGGGATGACCTATTGAACTTATCTGTGCCCAAATACTCTTTGAACTTGAACATTCTACACAGACTTTATGACTACCTGTGGTTTCATCAGTAGGTCAAGGAAGACATTTTTTGACAAAAAAAAAAAAAAATCTGACCCTGGATCCCATGAACTTGAACTTTCTATGCATATAAATAGATTCATTCTGATGCATTGGTTCAGGGATGACATATTGAACCTATTTGTGGCCAAATAGTCTTTGAACTTGAACATTATACACAGACTTTATGACTTTTTGTTGTTTCTTCAGTATATCAAGAATGAGATTTTTTTTGACAAAAAAAAGATTCTGACCCTGGATCCCATGAACTTGAACTATCTATGCATATAAATAGATTCGTTCTGATGCATTGGTTCAGGGATGACCTATTGAACTTATCTGTGCCCAAATACTCTTTGAACTTGAACATTCTACACAGACTTTATGACTACCTGTGGTTTCATCAGTAGGTCAAGGAAGACATTTTTTGACAAAAAAAAAAAAAAAATCTGACCCTGGATCCCATGAACTTGAAATTTCTATGCACATAAAAAGATTCATTCTGATGCATTGGTTCAGGGATGACCTTTTGAACTTATTTGTGCCCAAATACTCTTTACACTTGAACATTCTATAAAGACTTTATGACTACCTGTGGTTTCATCAGTAGGTCAAGGAAGATATTTTAAAAAATAAATAAATAAATAAATCTCACCCTAGATTCCTTGAACTTGAACTTTCTATGCATATAAATAGATTCCTTCTGATGCAGTGGTACAGGGATGATCTATTGTACCTATTTGTGGCCAAATAGTCTTTGGACTTGAACATTCCACACAGACTTTATGACTTTCTGTTGTTTCTTCAGTATATCAAGGATGAGATTTTTTTGACAAAAAAAAAAAAAATTCTGACCCGAGATTCCATGAACTTGAACTTTCTATGCATATAAATAGAGTCCTTCTGATGTTTTATTAGTTCTTCAATGATGACCATTTGAACTTATTTTTGGCCAGATTCTTTGAACTTGAACCTTCTTTAAAGACTTCTGACAGTCTGTTGTTTCTTCAGTAGATCAAGGATGAGAATTTTTTGACAAAAAAAAATCTGACCCTGGATCCCATGAACTTGAACTTTCTATGCATATAAATAGATTACTTCAGATGCAGTGGTTCAAGGATGACCTTTTGAACTTATTTGTGCCCAAATAATCTTTGAACTTGAACATTCTATAAAGACTTCTGACATTCTGTTGTTTCTTCAGTAGATCAAGGATGAGAATTTTTTGACAAAAAAATCTGACCCTGGATCCCATGAACTTGAACTTTCTATGCATATAAATTGATTCCCTCTGATGCAGTGGTTCAAGGATGACCTTTTGAACTTATTTGTGCCCAAATACTCTTTGAACTTGAACATTCTATAAAGACTTATGACTACCTGTGGTTTCATCAGTAGGTCAAGGAAGACATTTTTTGACAAAAAAAAAAAATAATCTCACCCTGGATCCCGTGAACTTGAACGTTCTATGCATATAAATAGATTACTTCTGGTGCAGTGGTTCAAGGACGACCTTTTGAAACTATTTGTGCCCAAATACTCTTTGAACTTGAACATTCTATTAAGACTTTATGACTTCCTGTGGTTTCATCAGTAGGTCAAGGAAGACATTTTTTGACAAAAAAAAAAATCTGACCCTGGATCCCATGAATTTGAACTTTCTATGCATATAAATAGATTCATTCTGATGCATTGGTTCAGGGATGACCTATTGAACCTATTTGTGGCCAAATAGTCTTTGAACTTGAACATTATACACAGACTTTATGACTTTTTGTTGTTTCTTCAGTATATCAAGGATGAGGTTTTTTTTGACAAAAAAAAGATTCTGACCCTGGATCCCATGAACTTGAAATTTCTATGCATATAAAAAGATTCCTTCTAATGCAGTGGTTCAAGGATGACCTTTTGAACTTATTTGTGCCCAAATACTCTTTAAACTTGAACATTCTATAAAGACTTTATGACTACCTGTGGTTTCATCAGTAGGTCAAGGAAGACATTTTTTGACAAAAAAAAAATCTGACCCTGGATCCCATGAATTTGAACTTTCTATGCATATAAATAGATTCCTTCTGATGCAGTGGTACAGGGATGAGCTATTGAACCTATTTGTGGCCAAATAGTCTTTGAACTTGAACATTCCACACAGACTTTATGACTTTCTGTTGTTTCTTCAGTATATCAAGGATGAGATTTTTTTGACAAAAAAAAAAAAAAAATCTGACCCGAGATTCCATGAACTTGAACTTTCTATGCATATAAATAGAATCCATCTCATGTTTTATTAGTTCTTCAATGATGACCATTTTATCTTATTTTTGGCCAGATTGTTTGAACTTGAACCTTCTTTAAAGACTTCTGACATTCTGTTGTTTCTTCAGTAGATCAAGGATGATAATTTTTTGACAAAAAAAAAAAATCTGACCCTGGATCCCATGAACTTGAACTTTCTATGCATATAAATAGATTAATTCTGATGCATTGGTTCAGGGATGACCTATTGAACTTATCTGTGCCCAAATACTCTTTGAACTTGAACATTCTACACAGACTTTATGACTACCTGTGGTTTCATCAGTAGGTCAAGGAAGACATTTTTTGAAAAAAAAAAATCTGACCCTGGATCCCATGAATTTGAACTTTCTATGCATATAAATAGATTCATTCTGATGCATTGGTTCAGGGATGACATATTGAACCTATTTGTGGCCAAATAGTCTTTGAACTTGAACATTATACACAGACTTTATGACTTTTTGTTGTTTCTTCATATATCAAGGATGAGATTTTTTTTGACAAAAAAAAGATTCTGACCCTGGATCCCATGAACTTGAAATTTCTATGCACATAAAAAGATTCATTCGGATGCATTGGTTCAGGGATGACCTATTGAACCTATTTGTGGCCAAATAGTCTTTGAACTTGAACATTATACACAGACTTTATGACTTTTTGTTGTTTCTTCAGTATATCAAGGATGAGATTTTTTTGACAAAAAAAAGATTCTGACCCTGGATCCCATGAACTTGAAATTTCTATGCACATAAAAAGATTCCTTCTAATGCAGTGGTTCAAGGATGACCTTTTGAACTTATTTGTGCCCAAATACTCTTTAAACTTGAAGATTATAAAGACTTTATGACTACCTGTTGTTTCATCAGTAGGTCAAGGAAGATATTTTTTTGAAAAATAAATAAATAAATAAATCTCACCCTAGATTCCTTGAACTTGAACTTTCTTTGCATATAAATTGATTCCTTCTGATGCAGTGGTACAGGGATGATCTATTGAACCTATTTGTGGCCAAATAGTCTTTGAACTTGAACATTCCACACAGACTTTATGACTTTCTGTTGTTTCTTCAGTATATCAAGGATGAGATTTTTTTAACAAAAAAAACAAAAAAAATCTCACCCTAGATTCCATGAACTTGAACTTTCTATGCATATAAATAGATTCCTTCTGATGTTTTATTAGTTCTTCAATGATGACCATTTTAACTTATTTTTGGCCAGATTCTTTGAACTTGAACCTTCTTTAAAGACTTCTGACATTCTGTTGTTTCTTCAGTAGATCAAGGATGATAATTTTTTAACAAAAAAAAAAATCTGACCCTGGATCCCATGAACTTGCCCTTTCTATGCATATAAATAGATTACTTCTGATGCAGTGGTTCAAGGATGACCTTTTGAACTTATCTGTGCCCAAATACTCTTTGAACTTGAACATTCTACACAGACTTTATGACTACCTGTGGTTTCATCAGTAGGTCAAGGAAGACATTTTTTGGCAAAAAAAAAAATCTGACCCTGGATCCCATGAATTTGAACTTTCTATGCATATAAATAGATTCATTCTGATGCATTGGTTCAGGGAAGACCTATTGAACCTATTTGTGGCCAAATAGTCTTTTAACTTGAACATTATACACAGACTTTATGACTTTTTGTTGTTTCTACAGTATATCAAGGATGAGATTTTTTTAACAAAAAACAAAAAATCTGACCCGAGATTCCATGAACTTGAACTTTCTATGCATATCAATAGATTCCTTCTGATGTTTTATTAGTTCTTCAATGATGACCATGTGAACTTATTTTTGGCCAGATTCTTTGAACTTGAACCTTCTTTAAAGACTTCTGACATTCTGTTGTTTCTTCAGTAGATCAAGGATGAGAATTTTTTGACAAAAAAAAATCTGACCCTGGATCCCATGAACTTGAACTTTCTATGCATATAAATTGATTCCTTCTGATGCAGTGGTTCAAGGATGACCTTTTGAACTTATTTGTGCCCAAATACTCTTTGAACTTGAACATTCTATAAAGACTTTATGACTACCTGTGGTTTCATCAGTAGGTCAAGGAAGACATTTTTTGACAAAAAAAAAAAAATCTCACCCTAGATTCCATGAACTTGAACTTTCTATGCATGCAGATTCCTTCTGATGTTTTATTAGTTCTTCAAGGATGACCATTTTAACTTATTTTTGGACAGATTCGTTGAACTTGAACCTTGTTTAAAGACTTCTGACATTCTGTTGTTTCTTCAGTAGATCAAGGATGAGATTTTTTTGACCAAAAAAAAAAAGATTCTGACCCTGGATCCCATGAACTTGAACTTTCTATGCATATAAATAGATTACTTCTGATGCAGTGGTTCAAGGATGACCTTCTGAACTTATCTGTGCCCAAATACTCTTTGAACTTGAACATTCTACACAGACTTTATGACTACCTGTTGTTTCATCAGTAGGTCAAGGAAGACATTTTTTGGCAAAAAAATAAATAAATAAATCTCACCCTAGATTCCATGAACTTGAACGTTCTATGCATATAAATAGATTACTTCTGGTGCAGTGGTTCAAGGATAACCTTTTGAACTTATTTGTGCCCAAATACTCTTTGAACTTGAACATTCTATAAAGACTTTATGACTACCTGTGGTTTCATCAGTAGGTCAAGGAAGACATTTTTTGACAAAAAATAAATAAATCTGACCCTGGATCCCATGAATTTGAACTTTCTATGCATATAAATAGATTCATTCTGATGCATTGGTTCAGGGATGACCTATTGAACCTATTTGTGGCCAAATAGTCTTTGAACTTGAACATTATACACAGACTTTATGACTTTCTGTTGTTTCTTCAGTATATCAAGGATGAGATTTTTTTGACAAAAAAAAAAAGATTCTGACCCTGGATCCCATGAACTTGAAATTTCTATGCATATAAAAAGATTTCTTCTAATGCAGTGGTTCAAGGATGACCTTTTGAACTTATCTGTGCCCAAATACTCTTTGAACTTGAACATTCTACACAGACTTTATGACTACCTGTTGTTTCATCAGTAGGTCAAGGAAGACATTTTTTGGCAAAAAAAAAAAAATCTGACCCTGGATCCCATGAATTTGAACTTTCTATGCATATAAATAGATTCGTTCTGATGCATTGGTTCAGGGAAGACCTATTGAACCTATTTGTGGCCAAATAGTCTTTTAACTTGAACATTATACACAGACTTTATGACTTTTTGTTGTTTCTACAGTATATCAAGGATGAGATTTTTTTGAGAAAAAAAAAAAACTCACCCTAGATTCCATGAACTTGAACTTTATATGCATATAAATAGATTTATTCTGATGTTTTATTAGTTCTTCAAGGATGACCTTTTTAACTTATTTTTGGCAAGATTCTTTGAACTTGAACCTTCTTTAAAGACTTCTGACAGTCTGTTGTTTCTTCAGTAGATCAAGGTTGAGATTTTTTTGACAAAAAAAAAAAAAAAGATTCTGACCCTGGATCCTATGAACTTGAACTTTCTACACATATAAATAGATTACTTCTGGTGCAGTGGTTCAAGGATGACCTTTTGAACTTATTTGTGCCCAAATACTCTTTGAACTTTAACATTCTATAAAGACTTATGACTACCTGTGGTTTCATCAGTAGGTCAAGGAAGACATTTTTTGACAAAAAAAAAAAAATCTCACCCTAGATTCCATGAACTTGAACTTTCTATGCATATAGATTCCTTCTGATGTTTTATTAGTTCTTCAAGGATGACCATTTGAACTTATTTTTTGCCAGATTCTTTGAACTTGAACCTTGTTTAAAGATTTCTGACATTCTGTTGTTTCTTCAGTAGATCAAGGATGAGATTTTTTTGACCAAAAAAAAAAGATTCTAACCCTGGATCCCATGAACTTGAACTTTCTATGCATATAAATAGATTACTTCTGATGCAGTGGTTCAAGGATGACCTTTTGAACTTATCTGTGCCCAAATACTCTTTGAACTTGAACATTCTACACAGACTTTATGACTACCTGTTTTCATCAGTAGGTCAAGGAAGACATTTTTTTGCAAAAAAAAAAAAAAATCTCACCCTAGATTCCATGAACTTGAACGTTCTATGCATATAAATAGATTACTTCTGGTGCAGTGGTTCAAGGACGACCTTTTGAAACTATTTGTGCCCAAATACTCTTTGAACTTGAACATTCTATAAAGACTTTATGACTACCTCTGGTTTCATCAGTAGGTCAAGGAAGACATTTTTTGACAAAAAAAAAAAATCTGACCCTGGATCCCATGAATTTGAACTTTCTATGCATATAAATAGATTCATTCTGATGCATTGGTTCAGGGATGACCTATTGAACCTATTTGTGGCCAAATAGTCTTTGAACTTGAACATTATACACAGACTTTATGACTTTTTGTTTTTTCTTCAGTATATCAAGGATGAGGTTTTTTTGACAAAAAAAAGATTCTGACCCTGGATCCCATGAACTTGAAATTTCTATGCATATAAAAAGATTCCTTCTAATGCAGTGGTTCAAGGATGACCTTTTGAACTTATTTGTGCGCAAATACTCTTTAAACTTGAACATTCTATAAAGACTTTATGACTACCTGTGGTTTCATCAGTAGGTCAAGGAAGACATTTTTTGACAAAAAAAAAATCTGACCCTGGATCCCATGAAT
This sequence comes from Pseudorasbora parva, assembly GCF_024679245.1. Taxonomy (NCBI): domain Eukaryota; kingdom Metazoa; phylum Chordata; class Actinopteri; order Cypriniformes; family Gobionidae; genus Pseudorasbora; species Pseudorasbora parva. The sequence goes on from NC_090179.1 coordinate 9,357,852, forward strand.
TTGAACTTTCTATGCATATAAATAGATTCCTTCTGATGCAGTGGTACAGGGATGATCTTTTGAACCTATTTGTGGCCAAATAGTCTTTGAACTTGAACATTCCACACAGACTTTATGACTTTCTGTTGTTCCCTTTATCGAGGGAACTCGCACTGCGTCATCGTAGATGACACATCGGGGAACGCCCACGGCGTGACGCTGCTGAGTTCATATCAAAAAAGTCCAATCTTGATTGGTGTTGCGTGATGACGTAACGAGTGACGGCATACCCGAAAGTATAAAGGGATGCCGGCACAAGCAAACGCAGCTTCCTGCTTTCAGCGGTCGCGCTCTGTGTTCTGTCTGTCTATTTGGTGTTGTTTGTCCCGTAGGGCTTATTATATCAGTAGAGAATGGCGAGCGAGCAGTTCAGACGGTGTGTGCCTCCCTGTCCGCGCTTTATTTCGGGCACGGACACACACCAGCTCTGTGTGCAGTGTCTCGGCGTGCAGCACGCCCGGGCCGCTCTCGAGGGAGCGGCTTGCGGCGAATGTGATAAGCTGCCGCTGAGAGTACTGCGCTCGCGGCTGGCGGTCTTTGACGAGGCCGGTCAGCCTCGCGAGCCTCGCGGTTCTGGGCCCGCTGTTGCCGAGGCAGAGCGGCGCCGCAGGTCGTGGGGCTCGCAGCTGGATCTGTCAGCGGGATTAGGGAATGTTGAGGCATCTCTCTCTTCCTCTGACGATTCAGAGGATCTTCCGCCACGTGTGGAAGCCCGCGCTGCGGCTTCTTCCCGCGAGGCGGAGGATCAGGTGCTCATGCTGTCCGATTCCGAGGGATCGTTGACAATGAGCACCGAAGCAGGCGCAGTGGGGCAGTCGCCACCCCACTCGCAGGCTATGGAGGAGCTCGTGGAGGTCTTGACTTGCGCTGTGGCCAAGCTGAGTTTAGATTGGCCACAAGAGGAAGTGCACGTCCAGCCGCCAAGCAAGCTGGACGAGCGCTTCTTCAAGCGTCGAGCCCAGCCTCCACGCCGGGGTCTGCCGTTTTTCCCCGACCTGCACAGTGAGCTGTGCAGGGCGTGGGAGAAACCCTTCTCAGCACGTTTGACTACGCCCCCTGCGCTTGACTTCGCTAACGTGCTGGGGGCGTCTGAGAAGGGATATGTTGCGCTGCCGAGGGTAGAAGAGGCGCTCGCGGGCCACCTCTCTCCCGAGACAGCAGCTTCATTGAAGACCCCGGCATTGCCCTCGAAACCATGCCGAGAGACTTCGAAGCTGGTGGCGAGGGCATATAGTGCGGCTGGTCGCGCTGGTGGGTGCCTGCACACTCTTGCGGTTCTGCAGGCCTACCAAGCGGACTTGCTGAAGGAGCTCGATGAGGGCGAGGGTCCCTCTCCGGAGGATGTGACTGAGCTGAGGAAGGCAGCGGATTTGTCTCTTCGTGTCACCAAACAGGCGGCCCGTGATATCGGCCGCTCCATGACCGTGAGGTGCAGAAGCAGTGCGTCGCTTCTCGTGCCCCTCCTGAGGGAGCTTGGCAGAAGAAGCGACGCTCTCGCGGGAAGTCTTCAAAGCTGAAGACCGACCTGACCGACCGACCTTATTCAGGCCAAGAAGGCTTCCAAGCGGTCCTAGCTGCGGCAAGACCGCTGAGAGCTGTCCCCCACGGGGCGGAGCGACCGAGGTCGTTCTCCCCCCGAGGCTCTCGGGAAATCGATGTTGTGCTCTTGCAGTCAAAAGGGCTCCGGACCACGTCGTTTCCCCATGTTCGCGCGCGGCTCTGGCCCGCACATATAAAATCTGCGGCAGAGCAGCGACTGCGTTCACACACCGGAAATCTACCTCGATTAGTCCCTGCCGGTTATCCGCTTCAGGGGGTCGAGGGAGAGGTTCGGTTGATACCCCAGACCAGCCTCGAGAGGCTGGTTCCCTTATCAGAGTATCTCGGCGCATGGTCATGCCTTCCGAATATCTCTGTGTGGGCCCTGCGCACTGTAGAACGGGGACACAGACTGCAGTTCAGAGTTCCCCCCCCCCCGAAATTTGGGGGGATAGTCTGGACAGTGGTCGGTCCCGAGCAGGTGGGGGTAATGGGGCAGGAAGTACACTCTCTGCTGGAAAAAGGGGTGATAGAAAGGGTCCCCCCGCCAGAAAGGGAGGTCGGGTTCTACAGCCGGTACCTCATAGTCCCCAAGAAGGATGGGGGGTTGCGTCCAATTTTAGATCTCAGGCTTCTGAATCGGTCTCTGAGGAGATACAGGTTCAGGATGCTAACCATTCCTGTTATCATGAGTCAGATCCAGTTCGAGGACTGGTTCGTCACGATAGATCTAAAGGACGCTTACTTCCATATTTCCATCCTTCCCAGTCACAGGAAGTTCCTGAGGTTCGCTTTCGGGGGCGAAGCGTTCCAATATCGGGTCCTTCCCTTTGGCCTAGCCTTGTCACCTCGCACCTTCACAAAGTGCATGGATGCAGCCCTGGCTCCGCTAAGACTCCAGGGCATCGGGGTACTGAATTATATCGACGACTGGTTGATCATGGCCAGGTCGTACGATATGGCAGTTCAGCATCGAGATGCTGTTCTAGCACACATGAGGTGTTTGGGGTTGAGACTCAACGCGAAAAAGAGCGCGTTGACGCCCTCCCAGAGAATTACGTTCCTGGGAATAGTGTGGGACTCGGTAACGATGCGGGCACACATGTCACCCGCACGTATCGAGACCATACGGGCGGAGGTCTCAAGTATAAGGTTGGGCCACAGCATCACTGTCAAACAGTTCCAGAGACTGGTGGGTCTCATGGCAGCACCGTCCAGTGTGATTCCGCTCGGCCTGCTCCACATGAGACCGCTACAGTGGTGGCTGAGAACCAAGGGGTTTTCTCCGAAGGGGAATCCCTTCCGTATGATCAGGGTAACGCGCAAATGCATTCGTTCCCTGGTTATATGGAAGAAACCTTGGTTTCTGTCCCTGGGGCTAGTATTGGGAGCATCGTGTTGCCGGAAAACCGTTTCAACAGATGCATCCCTTACTGGTTGGGGCGCGGTCATGGAAGGCCGAGGGGCGAGAGGTCCTTGGACAGCCCAGCATGCTACATGGCACATCAACTGCCTAGAGATGCTGGCTGTCTGGAAAGCTCTGAGGAGTTTTCTCGAGGACCTTCGCGGCCACCATGTCCTGATACGATCCGACAACACTGCCGTGGTATCGTATCTAAATCATCAGGGGGGTCTGAGATCGCGCCCTCTGTACAGACTGGCGCATCAGGTCCTCCTGTGGTCCCACGGGAAACTGTCTTCTCTCAGGGTAGTTTATATCCCGGGGGACCAGAACCAGGGAGCAGACATCCTGTCAAGGCAGGGGCTGAGGCCCGGGGAGTGGCGTCTCCATCCAGAGGTGGTGGAGGCCATATGCGAGAGGTTTGGCCAAATGGAAGTGGATTTGTTTGCGTCTCGAGAGACGACCCACTGTCCACTTTGGTTCTCCCTCAGGCATCCGGCTCCGTTGGGCCTGGATGCCATGTCACAGGCGTGGCCGAGGCTGCGTCTGTATGCATTTCCCCCGATTGCTCTGCTCCCGGGAGTTCTGGAGCGGGTTCGCCGGGAAGGCATTCGCCTGCTTCTGATAGCACCCCGGTGGCCGACCAGGGTATGGTTCTCCAACATTATGGACCTGCTAGACGACCTTCCATGGCAGATTCCTCTGAGGAGGGATCTGTTGACTCAGGCGGGGGGCTCGATATTTCACCCCCAGCCAGAGTTATGGAACCTGTGGGCTTGGCCCCTGAGGGGGCAGAGCTCATAGAAGAAGGGCTGTCAGCAGGTGTCGTGGAGACTATACTCAGCTCCAGGGCTCCTTCCACCAGGAAGCTGTACAACTTGAAGTGGAGAGTGTTCTCCATATGGTGTAGAGACCGTGAAGTAGACCCAGTGAACTGCGCTGTGGCTTCAGTACTGGAGTTTCTGCAAGATCGGTTTTCCGCCGGGCTTACCCCGTCCACACTTAAGGTGTATGTGGCAGCGATAGGAGCTTTCCACGCACCATTAGGTGAAGGACCTCTGGGGAGGCACCATCTGGTTGTACGGTTCCTCCGAGGAGCGCGGAGGATGAGACCTGTGGCTCGTTCTAGGATCCCTGCGTGGGATCTGGCAGTGGTTCTCGAAGGGTTGGTTGAGGCCCCCTTCGAACCGCTGGAGTTGGCTGAGGCCAAGAACCTCACGCTTAAGGTAGCTTTTCTCTTAGCCATCACCTCTCTGAGGAGGGTGGGGGACCTTCAGGCATTGGCAGTCACACCCAATTGCTTGGAGTTTGCCCCAGGCAAAGTGAAAGCTATCTTGCAGCCGACCCCGGGATCCGTCCCCAAGGTACCGTCTAATGCGGTACGGTCGGTGGTTCTCCAGGCTTTTCATCCCCCGCCTCATGTGACGGCAGATGAGGGCAGGCTTCACCTCCTCTGCCCGGTGCGGGCATTGAGGATTTATTTGGAGAGGTCTGCCCAGTGGAGGAAGTCAGACCAGTTGTTAGTGTGCTTTGGTCCACCTAGGAAAGGGCTGCCTGCAGCAAAACAGACAATTAGTAACTGGATTGTCCAGGCAATAGCCACGGCCTATCAGGTGCGCAACTTGCCTTCACCTATAGCCGTGAGGGCGCATTCTACCAGGGGCATGGCCTCCTCGGTAGCCCTCCTTTCCGGAGCTTCTTTGCAAGAGATTTGCGAGGCGGCTGGGTGGGCCACACCGCATACCTTCGTGAGGTATTATAGTGTGCACCTCCCGGCAACGCCAGGCGCTAGGGTGCTCGCCCCTGATTATGCACTCCGGTTCATGTCATGGGGTGCAAGATAGGCGAGGACTAGTGGGTACTCGTTCCCCGATGTGTCATCTACGATGACGCAGTGCGAGTTCCCTCGATAAAGGGAACGTCTCGGGTTATGAATATAACCCATGTTCCCTGAGAGGGAACGAGACACTGCGTCTCGTAGCCCCGCCTATCTACAGAGCGGCCCGCTTCATAGCAGTAAGCTGCGTTTGCTTGTGCCGGCGTCCCTTTATACCTCCGGGTATGCCGTCACTCGTTACGTCATCACGCAACACCAATCAAGATTGGACTTTTTTGATATGAACTCAGCAGCGTCACGCCGTGGGCGTTCCCCGATGTGTCATCTACGATGACGCAGTGTCTCGTTCCCTCTCAGGGAACATGGGTTATATTCATAACCCGAGACGTTTCTTCAGTATATCAAGGATGAGATTTTTTTGACAAAAAGAAAAAAATCTGACCCGAGATTCCATGAACTTGAACTTTCTATGCATATAAATAGAATCCATCTCATGTTTTATTAGTTCTTCAATGATGACCATTTTATCTTATTTTTGGCCAGATTGTTTGAACTTGAACCTTCTTTAAAGACTTCTGACATTCTGATGTTTCTTCAGTAGATCAAGGATGATAATTTTTTGACAAAAAAAAAATCTGACACTGGATCCCATGAACTTGAACTTTCTATGCATATAAATAGATTCATTCTGATGCATTGGTTCAGGGATGAACTATTGAACTTATCTGTGCCCAAATACTCTTTGAACTTGAACATTCTACACAGACTTTATGACTACCTGTGGTTTCATCAGTAGGTCAAGGAAGACATTTTTTGACAAAAAAAAAAAATCTGACCCTGGATCCCATGAATTTGAACTTTCTATGCATATAAATAGATTCATTCTGATGCATTGGTTCAGGGATGACATATTGAACCTATTTGTGGCCAAATAGTCTTTGAACTTGAACATTATACACAGACTTTATGACTTTTTGTTGTTTCTTCAGTATATCAAGGATGATATTTTTTTTTGACAAAAAAAAGATTCTGACCCTGGATCCCATGAACTTGAAATTTCTATGCACATAAAAAGATTCATTCTGATGCATTGGTTCAGGGATGACCTATTGAACCTATTTGTGGCCAAATAGTCTTTGAACTTGAACATTATACACAGACTTTATGACTTTTTGTTGTTTCTTCAGTATATCAAGGATGAGATTTTTTTGACAAAAAAAAAGATTCTGACCCTGGATCCCATGAACTTGAAATTTCTATGCACATAAAAAGATTCCTTCTAATGCAGTGGTTCAAGGATGACCTTTTGAACTTATTTGTGCCCAAATACTCTTTAAACTTGAACATTCTATAAAGACTTTATGACTACCTGTGGTTTCATCAGTAGGTCAATGAAGATATTTTAAAAAATAAATAAATAAATAAATCTCACCCTAGATTCCTTGATCTTGAACTTTCTATGCATATAAATAGATTCCTTCTGATGCAGTGGTACAGGGATGATCTATTGTACCTATTTGTGGCCAAATAGTCTTTGAACTTGAACATTCCACACAGACTTTATGACTTTTTGTTGTTTCTTCAGTATATCAAGGATGAGATTTTTTTAACAAAAAAAAAAAATCTGACCCGAGATTCCATGAACTTGAACTTTCTATGCATATCAATAGATTCCTTCTGATGTTTTATTAGTTCTTCAATGATGACCATTTGAACTTATTTTTGGCCAGATTCTTTGAACTTGAACCTTCTTTAAAGACTTCTGACATTCCGTTGTTTCTTCAGTAGATCAAGGATGAGAATTTTTTGACAAAATTTTTTTTTACCCTGGATCCCATGAACTTGAACTTTCTATGCATATAAATTGATTCCTTCTGATGCAGTGGTACAGGGATGATCTATTGAACCTATTTGTGGCCAAATAGTCTTTGAACTTGAACATTCCACACAGACTTTATGACTTTCTGTTGTTTCTTCAGTATATCAAGGATGAGATTTTTTTGACAAAAAAAAAAAAAAATCTGACCCGAGATTCCATGAACTTGAACTTTCTATGCATATAAATAGATTCCTTCTGATGTTTTATTAGTTCTTCAATGATGACCATTTTAACTTATTTTTGGCCAGATTCTTTGAACTTGAACCTTCTTTAAAGACTTCTGACATTCTGTTGTTTCTTCAGTAGATCAAGGATGAGATTTTTTTGACCAAAAAAAAAAGATTCTGACCCTGGACCCCATGAACTTGAACTTTCTATGCATATAAATAGATTACTTCTGATGCAGTGGTTCAAGGATGACCTTCTGAACTTATCTGTGCCCAAATACTCTTTGAACTTGAACATTCTACACAGACTTTATGACTACCTGTTGTTTCATCAGTAGGTCAAGGAAGACATTTTTTGGCAAAAAAATTAATAAATAAATCTCACCCTAGATTCCATGAACTTGAACTTTCTGTGCATATAAATAGATTACTTCTGGTGCAGTGGTTCAAGGATAACCTTTTGAACTTATTTGTGCCCAAATACTCTTTGAACTTGAACATTCTATAAAGACTTTATGACTACCTGTGGTTTCATCAGTAGGTCAAGGAAGACATTTTTTGACAAAAAAAAAATAAATCTGACCCTGGATCCCATGAATTTGAACTTTCTATGCATATAAATAGATTCATTCTGATGCATTGGTTCAGGGATGACCTATTGAACCTATTTGTGGCCAAAAAGTCTTTGAACTTGAACATTATACACAGACTTTATGACTTTGCGTTGATTCTTCAGTATATCAAGGATGAGATTTTTTTGACAAAAAAAAAAAAAGATTCTGACCCTGGATCCCATGAACTTGAAATTTCTATGCATATAAAAAGATTCCTTCTAATGCAGTGGTTCAAGGATGACCTTTTGAACTTATTTGTGCCCAAATACTCTTTAAACTTGAACATTCTATAAAGACTTTATGACTACCTGTGGTTTCATCAGTAGGTCAAGGAAGATATTTTTTTGAAAAAAAATAAATAAATAAATCTCACCCTAGATTCCTTGAACTTGAACTTTCTTTGCATATAAATAGATTCCTTCTGATGCAGTGGTACAGGGATGATCTATTGAACCTATTTGTGGCCAAATAGTCTTTGAACTTGAACATTCCACACAGACTTTATGACTTTCTGTTGTTTCTTCAGTATATCAAGGATGAGATTTTTTTAACAAAAAAAAAAAAAAATCTCACCCTAGATTCCATGAACTTGAACTTTCTATGCATATAAATAGATTCCTTCTGATGTTTTATTAGTTCTTCAATGATGACCATTTTAACTTATTTTTGGCCAGATTCGTTGAACTTGAACCTTGTTTAAAGATTTCTGACATTCTGTTGTTTCTTCAGTAGATCAAGGATGAGATTTTTTTGACCAAAAAAAAAATATTCTGACCCTGGATCCCATGAACTTGAACTTTCTATGCATATAAATAGATTACTTCTGATGCAGTGGTTCAAGGATGACCTTCTGAACTTATCTGTGCCCAAATACTCTTTGAACTTGAACATTCTACACAGACTTTATGACTACCTGTTGTTTCATCAGTAGGTCAAGGTAGACATTTTTTGGCAAAAAAATAAATAAATAAATCTCACCCTAGATTCCATGAACTTGAACTTTCTATGCATATAAATAGATTACTTCTGGTGCAGTGGTTTAAGGATAACCTTTTGAACTTATTTGTGCCCAAATACTCTTTAAACTTGAACATTCCACACAGACTTTATGACTTTCTGTTGTTTCTTCAGTATATCAAGGATGAGATTTTTTTGACAAAAAAAAAAAAAAATCTGACCCGAGATTCCATGAACTTGAACTTTCTATGCATATAAATAGAGTCCTTCTGATGTTTTATTAGTTCTTCAATGATGACCATTTGAACTTATTTTTGGCCAGATTCTTTGAACTTGAACCTTCTTTAAAGATTTCTGACATTCTGTTGTTTCTTCAGTAGATCAAGGATGAGAATTTTTTGACAAAAAAAAATCTGACCCTGGATCCCATGAACTTGAACTTTCTATGCATATAAATTGATTCCTTCTGATGCATTGGTTCAAGGATGACCTTTTGAACTTATTTGTGCCCAAATACTCTTTGAACTTGAACATTCTATAAAGACTTATGACTACCTGTGGTTTCATCAGTAGGTCAAGGAAGACATTTTTTGACAAAAAAAAAAAAAAATCTCACCCTAGATTCCATGAACTTGATCTTTATATGCATACAGATTCCTTCTGATGTTTTATTAGTTCTTCAAGGATGACCATTTGAACTTATTTTTGGCCAGATTCGTTGAACTTGAACCTTGTTTAAAGATTTCTGACATTCTGTTGTTTCTTCAGTAGATCAAGGATGAGATTTTTTTGACCAAAAAAAAAAGATTCTGACCCTGGATCCCATGAACTTGAACTTTCTATGCATATAAATAGATTACTTCTGATGCAGTGGTTCAAGGATGACCTTCTGAACTTATCTGTGCCCAAATACTCTTTGAACTTGAACATTCTACACAGACTTTATGACTACCTGTTGTTTCATCAGTAGGTCAAGGAAGACATTTTTTGGCAAAAAAATTAATAAATAAATCTCACCCTAGATTCCATGAACTTGAACTTTCTATGCATATAAATAGATTACTTCTGGTGCAGTGGTTCAAGGATAACCTTTTGAGCTTATTTGTGCCCAAATACTCTTTAAACTTGAACATTCTATAATGACTTTATATGACTACCTGTGGTTTCATCAGTAGGTCAAGGAAGATATTTTTTGAAAAAAAATACATTTATAAATCTCACCCTAGATTCCTTGAACTTGAACTTTCTATGCATATAAATAGATTCCTTCTGATGCAGTGGTACAGGGATGATCTATTGTACCTATTTGTGGCCAAATAGTCTTGGAACTTGAACATTCCACACAGACTTTATGACTTTCTGTTGTTTCTTCAGTATATCAAGGATGAGATTTTTTTGACAAACTTTCTATGCATATAAATAGAGTCCTTCTGATGTTTTATTAGTTATTCAATGATGACCATTTGAACTTATTTTTGGCCAGATTCTTTGAACTTGAACCTTCTTTAAAGATTTCTGACATTCTGTTGTTTCTTCAGTAGATCAAGGATGAGAATTTTTTGACAAAAAAGAATCTGACCCTGGATCCCATGAACTTGAACTTTCTATGCATATAAATTGATTCCTTCTGATGCAGTGGTTAAAGGATGACCTTTTGAACTTATTTGTGCCCAAATACTCTTTGAACTTGAACATTCTATAAAGACTTTATGACTACCTGTGGTTTCATCAGTAGGTCAAGGAAGACATTTTTTGACAAAAAAAAAAAATCTCACCCTAGATTCCATGAACTTGAACTTTCTATGCATACAGATTCCTTCTGATGTTTTATTAGTTCTTCAAGGATGACCATTTGAACTTATTTTTGGCCAGATTCGTTGAACTTGAACCTTGTTTAAAGATTTCTGACATTCTGTTGTTTCTTCAGTAGATCAAGGATGAGATTTTTTTGACCAAAAAAAAAATATTCTGACCCTGGATCCCATGAACTTGAACTTTCTATGCATATAAATAGATTACTTCTGATGCAGTGGTTCAAGGATGACCTTCTGAACTTATCTGTGCCCAAATACTCTTTGAACTTGAACATTCTACACATTCTATTTATTACTTTCTGTTGTTTCTTCAGTATATCAAGGATGAGATTTTTTTGACAAACTTTCTAAGCATATAAATAGAGTCCTTCTGATGTTTTATTAGTTATTCAATGATGACCATTTGAACTTATTTTTGGCCAGATTCTTTGAACTTGAACCTTCTTTAAAGATTTCTGACATTCTGTTGTTTCTTCAGTAGATCAAGGATGAGAATTTTTTGACAAAAAAAAATCTGACCCTGGATCCCATGAACTTGAACTTTCTATGCATATAAATTGATTCCTTCTGATGCAGTGGTTCAAGGATGACCTTTTGAACTTATTTGTGCCCAAATACTCTTTGAACTTGAACATTCTATAAAGACTTTATGACTACCTGTGGTTTCATCAGTAGGTCAAGGAAGACATTTTTTGACAAAAAAAAAAAAAAAAATCTCACCCTAGATTCCATGAACTTGAACTTTCTATTCATACAGATTCCTTCTGATGTTTTATTAGTTCTTCAAGGATGACCATTTGAACTTATTTTTGGCCAGATTCGTTGAACTTGAACCTTGTTTAAAGATTTCTGACATTCTGTTGTTTCTTCAGTAGATCAAGGATGAGATTTTTTTGACCAAAAAAAAAAGATTCTGACCCTGGATCCCATGAACTTGAACTTTCTATGCATATAAATAGATTACTTCTGATGCAGTGGTTCAAGGATGACCTTCTGAACTTATCTGTGCCCAAATACTCTTTGAACTTGAACATTCTACACAGACTTTATGACTACCTGTTGTTTCATCAGTAGGTCAAGGAAGACATTTTTTGGCAAAAAAATTAATAAATAAATCTCACCCTAGATTCCATGAACTTGAACTTTCTATGCATATAAATAGATTACTTCTGGTGCAGTGGTTCAAGGATAACCTTTTGAGCTTATTTGTGCCCAAATACTCTTTAAACTTGAACATTCTATAATGACTTTATGACTACCTGTGGTTTCATCAGTAGGTCAAGGAAGATATTTTTTGAAAAAAAATACATTTATAAATCTCACCCTAGATTCCTTGAACTTGAACTTTCTATGCATATAAATAGATTCCTTCTGATGCAGTGGTACAGGGATGATCTATTGTACCTATTTGTGGCCAAATAGTCTTGGAACTTGAACATTCCACACAGACTTTATGACTTTCTGTTGTTTCTTCAGTATATCAAGGATGAGATTTTTTTGACAAAAAAAAAAAAAAAAATCTGACCCGAGATTCCATGAACTTGAACTTTCTATGCATATAAATAGAGTCCTTCTGATGTTTTATTAGTTCTTCAATGATGACCATTTGAACTTATTTTTGGCCAGATTCTTTGAACTTGAACCTTCTTTAAAGACTTCTGACATTCTGTTGTTTCTTCAGTAGATCTAGGATGAGAATTTTTTGACAAAAAAAAATCTGACCCTGGATCCCATGAACTTGAACTTTCTATGCATATAAATTGATTCCTTCTGATGCAGTGGTTCAAGGATGACCTTTTGAACTTATTTGTGCCCAAATACTCTTTGAACTTGAACATTCTATAAAGACTTTATGACTACCTGTGGTTTCATCAGTAGGTCAAGGAAGACATTTTTTGACAAAAAAAAAAAAATCTCACCCTAGATTCCATGAACTTGAACTTTCTATGCATATAGATTCCTTCTGATGTTTTATTAGTTCTTCAAGGATGACCATTTGAACTTATTTTTGGCAAAATTCTTTGAACTTGAACCTTGTTTAAAGATTTCTGACATTCTGTTGTTTCTTCAGTAGATCAAGGATGAGATTTTTTTGACCAAAAAAAAAAAGATTCTGACCCTGGATCACATGAACTTGAACTTTCTATGCATATAAATAGATTACACTGTAAAAAAAAATCTCGTAAAAAAATGGTAAATGACTGGCAGCTACGGCTGCCAAACAAAAACCGTAAAATTAAAGTAAAAAATCTTAATTCAAATAAAATGCAAAAACAATAATTTTACAGAAATTTTCATTAAAAGATTTATTGAAAAACAATGTTATTTTACAGATTTTTTCCTTGTTTAAATTAAGGTTTTTTACCTTTTTTTTACGGTTTTTGTTTGGCAGCCGCTGCTGCCAGTCAATTACAATTTTTTTATGATTGTTTTTTTACAGTTTAAAACTGTTATTTCACGGGCATTTACCAGATTATTACAATCAAACTCTTTCAATAAAATGACGGCACTGATAGTTCTACAGAGAATTACTGTTATTTCACGGGCATTTACCAGATTATTACAGTCAAACTCTTTCAATAAAATGACGGCGCTGATAGTTCTACAGAGAATTACTGTAATTTTACAGGCATTTACCAGATTATTACAGTCAAACTCTTTCAATAAAATGACGGCGCTGATAGTTCTACAGAGAATTACTGTAATTTTACAGGCATTTACCAGATTATTACAGTCAAACTCTTTCAATAAAATGACGGCGCTGATAGTTCTACACAGAATTACTGTAATTTTACAGGCATTTACCAGATTATTACAGTCAAACTCTTTCAATAAAATGACGGCGCTGATAGTTCTACACAGAATTACTGTTATTTTACAGGCATTTACCAGATTATTACAGTCAAACTCTTTCAATAAAATGACGGCGCTGATAGTTCTACACAGAATTACTGTTATTTTACAGGCATTTACCAGATTATTACAGTCAAACTCTTTCAATAAAATGACGGCGCTGATAGTTCTACACAGAATTACTGTTATTTTACAGGCATTTTCCAGATTATTACAGTCAAACTCTTTCAATAAAATGCAAAGACGTGATAAAGATTTAAAATTAAGAATTTTATTTTGGCAGATAAAATAAGTCTGAAAACAGTATAAAAAGAATTCAAATCAACTCAAACTCTGATTTGCAGCATTTGTTTACACAATTTAATAGTGTTTAAATTATGTAAAACAATCTAAATAAAATGGAATGATTCCATCATTAAATTATTGATATTGATATAAATAAAATACAACATTTAAACTACTTCAGTAATTAACAATAGTTTTATCAAATTCTCAAACTTTAGGATTATGGCTATACAAGACTGTGTAACACTTTACAAAATGTACAACGTTTATTAAAATTATACAGCATTTATTTATTAAATGTTAAAGGGTTAGTGAAAATAATGTAACTTATTCCTCACCCTCATGCCGTTCCACACCCATAAGACCTTCGTTCATCTTTGGAACACAAATTAAGATATTTGTGTTGAATCCGATGGCTTAGTGAGGCCTCCATAACCAGCAATGACATTTCCTCTCTCAAGATCCATTAAACATATTTAAATCGGTTCATGTGAGTACAGTGGTTCGATATTAATATTATAAAATGACGAGAATATTTTTGGTGCTCCAAAAAAAACGAAATAACGACTTATATAGTGATGCCCCATTTCAAAACAAGAAGCTTTGGAGCATTATAGATCAGTGTGTCAAATCAGCAGTTCGGAGAGCCAAAGTCACATGATTTCAGCAGTTTGGCGGTTTTACACGCGATCAGCGTGTCAAGCTTCAGGAAGCAGTTTTGAAATCGGTCAGTTTTTTTGGCACACAAAAAATATTCTTGTCATTTTATAATATTATTATTGAACCACTGTACACACATGAACTAATTTAAATATGTTTTTAGTACATTAATGGATCTTGAGAAACGAAATGTCATTGCTGGCTATGCAAGCCTCACTGAGCCATCGGATTTCAACACAAATGAGGGGGGTACAATCCACAAACCGTCTCTCTAACTCGAGATTTCTGATTACAAATATAACAGTCTTTTATTCAGAATTCTAACAAGCGTTTTAAGAAGTAACAAAAAAAAAAGATCCATGATTTGTTACCAGAAGATAAAGCAGATAAAGAACAATCCTTCAAAATACCAGTAATCAGCAGGGTCCTTGGTGCATCTGGGAAGAAAAAAAGAACACTATGATTCTCTGAAAAGTCTTTAAAAAAAAAAAAAAAAGATTTTTAATAAATGTTTTTTTTTTTTAAATTATTTTTTACTTTAAACAAGCTCAATTTAATGTAATTAAAGTTTTCTTTTTGTCTTCTGTTTCATCTGGTAGGGTCTGGTAGCTGAGGGTCTTTCCCTCAATATTTTTAAGGGAATTAAATATAGGATTAATGACGGCATATTTTTTAACTAACTAAAAAGACATTATGAAAATACTTGAGATGGTTTACCACCCAAAAATGGAAATTCTGTCATTAACTCATCCTCATGTCGTTTCAAACCTGTATAATTATTTCTTGATATATTTTGAGGAATGTTGGCAACCAAACTGCTTTCCTTTGTATGGAGAAAAAAAAAAAAACACTGAAAACAAATTGATCAAAATAAAGAAAGTCATACATGTTTGGAACAACATGAGGGTGAGTAAGTGATTGATAGACTTTTAATTTTGGTGTCAACTATCCCTTCAGTTTGTGTGTAGAATTTCCTACAGAGTGTAGCTCTAAACATCTGCCTGGAATGTTCTGGTAGTCCTGAAAACCTTGATTAGGTGGTTCAGATGAGTTTAATTAGGCAAATTCAATTAAAAAATGACAAGATTTTTAAAAAATATATATGCTTTATAAGGGGACGTTTACACAACGCGTTTTGGACATTCATTTACACAACAATGGAGTTCTGATGGCCTGAAAACACAATGTTTTTGGAAACAATACCGTTATCTCTGTGTAAACTTAATGGTGATGGACACATATGCGCATTACATGTTTAGTTTATAGGTATGCATGTTTGAATGCATATGTGCGCAGACAAGGTAGGTCTGCGCACATATGCATTCTTTACCAATGAAATTGCCAAATCACTTGTCTAGAATGTATTAATACAGAGTTATTTAGTTGTTTTCGTAGAATTGTGCAAACAGGGATTTTTCAATAAATTATTGTCATTTGTATAAAAAAAATTTAACAAACACGTCAGTATACACATCATGACAATAATCCAAGAGAATTGTGAAGCTCACATGATAAGATAACTTATTATTATTATGTAGTTTCTGAAGCATGCTTTAGTATAATGCAAGTTTATATTCAGATTTATTTTTCTAAGCACATTTTACCAATTCAAATCCAAAATTATAAGTGATATATTTTTTTTAAGAAAGGCTCGGAGTGAAAAATGTCTTGTATTCAGGTGTGCATCATTATTACACAGGTTTTCATTTATAGATAAACTGGGCAAAAAAAAAGGATTTAACTTAGACTGGAACTTCCTTTTTTTAAATACCCATGAGAAAGATGCAATACTAGAAATTGCACAATTAAGGCATGCCCATTGGACAGCAAAACATCGATTCAGCAGGGTCATAAAAAAACAGGTGAAGAAATAAATTAACTTCTAAAACAAATATGAATTAAGGTGAATTAGTTGTGAACCATCAGGAACCCTTTAGTCTCCAGAACCACAGGACCAGACACCACCAGAACTGCAACCTACATTGATATCCTGACACCTTGCACTTCTGGAGACTGAGACTTTTAAGAACCCTGAAATATGACCCCCACTTAATAAGAATCACAAGAGTCACTCTCAATCTGTCTATTATGTATGTCTTCATGTTTGATTCTTATTAAATGGTGTTTTTTAGGATTTTTTACCTAACTGAAGTATCTGAGATCCTGACACCTTGCACTTCAGGAGACTCCAGGTAGGTTGCAGTTCTGGAAAATCGGCCTGTTTTTGTATGACCCTGCTGAATCAATAAGCATTTTGCTGTCCAATGGTCACACCTTAATTTTAATTATTGCATTAGTATTGCGTCATTCCATTTTAATAATTTTTGACTCTTCAGTCTGAGTTAAATCTCTTTTTTAGCCCATTTTACCTTTTAGCCTTTTTTCACTTTCAGCCTTCTTTAATTATACATCCCTTATAAATGATTTAATAAATTAATAGTAGTTATCAAGATTAATATGGTGTGGAATCATAGACTGTAAAAAAGATGGACAACAAGTCAGTTTTTAGGACTTGTGTGGCACACTTGTGTGAAATGGGTAAAATGTGCTTGGAAAAAAATAAGATCAGAATATCACCTTGTGTAATTATGCACACACTGTAGGCCTATATGGACTCAAAAGATGAATCACTTTTCCAACAATCTGTGGAAAGCTGGGATGGCATGATGGAGGGAAAATAGAGCATTTTGGAGTGCATTATACCTTTATGGTCTATGGTTTTATATACTGCATTGATACTTACTAGTGATGTACTTGTTTCTCTGTTGGTACCGGTTCTGCCCTGCAAACATTGTTCCGATGCTTGATCTAAAGAAAAGGAAAATAAAATAAAAAAGTTAAAATGAGCTTTATCTACTTTTAAAGTTTTATCATTAGCAGTTATCACAGTTGGAAAAGGAAATGTCAAAAATACTTGGAAAGAAACAGGCAGTCAAACATAATTTTAATCTCTCAAAGACAAGCACAAGCTTCATCATATTTTTATGTTGCTAAAAAAAAAAAAAATTATACATACATACATACATATATATATAAGAAAGCCGTACACACCGTGTATACTATATATATAAATAGTGAAAATTGAAGTGAGCAGCAAGTAACCATTTTGTCCTCAAAGTTGATGTGTTAGAAGCCGGAAAAATGGGCAAGCGTGAGGATTTGAGCGAGTTTGACAAGGGCCAAATTGTGATGGCTAGACGACTGGGTCAGAGCATCTCCAAAACTGCAGCTCTTGTGGGCTGTTCCCGGTCTGCAGTGGTCAGGATCTATCAAAAGTGCTCCAAGGAAGGAACAGTGGAGAACCGGCCACAGGGTCATGGGCGGCCAAGGCTCATTGATGCACATGGTCAGCGAAGGCTGGCCCGTGGGGTCCGATCAAACAGACGAGCTACTGGAGCTCAAACTGCTCCAGAAGTTAATGCTGGTTCTGATAGAAAGGTGTCAGAATACACAGAGCATCGCAGTTTGTTGCGCATGGGCGTCATAGCCGCTGACCAGTCAGGGTGCCCATGCTGACCCCTGACCACGCCGAAAGCACCAACAGTGGCACGTGAGCATCAGAACTGGACCACGGAGCAATGGAAGAAGGTGGCCTGGTCTGAGGAATCACGTGTTCTTTTACATCACGTGGATGGCCAGGTGTGTCGCTTACCTGGGAAACACATGGCACCAGAAGAAGGCGAGCCGGCGGAGGCAGTGTGATGCTTTGGGCAATGTTCTACTGGGAAACCTTGGGGCCTGCCATCCATGTGGATGTTACTTTAACACGTCCCACCTACCTAAGCATTGTTGCAGACTATTTTACACCCTTTCATGGAAACCCTTTCCTTGGTGGCTGTGGTCTCTTTCAGCAGGATAATGTGCCCTGCCACAAAGCAAAGTGGTTCAGGAATGGTTTGAGGAGCACAGCAACGGGTTTGAGGTGTTGACTTGGCCTCCAAACTCCCCAAATCTCAATGGCAAATCAGCATATTTTAATTATGTGACACTGAAGACTGGAGTAATGATGCCATGCAATGTGCTTATTTCGAAGTTCAGAAAATTCAAAGTTAATGATTTTAACCAGAATTCATAATAATACTAAATTACTGAACAACATCCTTGAATATTTTGTGGGAGTGACACCCCTAGTGTAACAAATCTTAGCGGCCAGCATGATGTAATAGTCATAGAGAATAGGGATTTATATTCAGGTTGTGCCAGAGGCACTATGCGCATTTTTATATTTGAATGGAGGGGTTTAAAGGGATAGTTCACCCAGAAATGAAAATTAGCCCATAATTTACTCACCCTCAAATCATCCTAGGAAGTATATGATTCTTCTTCCAGACGAATACAATTATATTACAAACGACCAGGCTAATTCAAGCATTATACTAGCAGTAATAGTTGCTCTGTTTTTGAAGTCCATAAAAAAAAAAAAAAAAAAATAATGCATCTGCCCGTAAAATAACGTGCTCTGGGGGGTTAATAAAGGCCCTCAGAAGCGAATCGATGCGTTTGTGTAAGAAAAATATCCATATTTAAAACTTCATAAAGTAAAGTTTTAGCGGACTGACTTCTGTGTTCAATTTATGGAAAAAGTGTTGAAAGCGCCTCAGCCAAACGAAAGACTAACGCGACAAGGTAGGCTCGTCATGACGTCACGTACGCATCTTGAGTTTCACGTTTAACTTTCAACACTTTTCCATGGAAGGTGGTTGGCTGGAACTTTACTTGATTAAGTTATAAAAATATCCAGTTAAATATGGATATTTTTCTTACACAAATGCATCGATTCACTTCAGAAGGCCTTAATTAACACCCCAGAGCCACATGGAGCACGTTATTTGGTTTGTATGGACTTCAAAAACAGAACAACTATTACTGCAATTATAATGCTTGAGTAAATGATGGGCTAATTTTCATTTTTGGGTGAACTATCCCTTTAACACTTATAATTTGGCAACTCTGGGTTCATTGGGGGTCATTCCTATGTTCCCCACGTTTATATGGCACATAAGGGAAACATGACTATGATCCCCAAAAGATATAAAGTATGCTCTAATGACTCCAAGATTGGAAACAAGACCCTAAAAACATAGCTCACCCAAAAATGAGAATTCTCTTATCATTTACTCACACATATGTTGTCTAAACCTGAATTAACGTTACATGTGAAACGTTACTTCTGTTTTCATGTATTGTCTCCCACACGAATGACCTTCATATCTTCAACAAATTAAATTAAATATTAACATAACGACAAACTTCCAATAAAATGACTAACGTTACTACTGTGCATATCAGTATCAATTCACTGTCTTCGTGTTAGTATTACAATACTTACCACCCCTGAAGATCGTGAGGCTGGATTTTCTTCCCAAAATTTCTGGTTCATGAGGGAAACAAACACACAACAATATTAGCTATTTAACTTACTTACTAACAGAGGTATTTTCAAAAGTCAGTTCACTCAATCCAAAGCTCCTATATTGATTTTTTTTTATCTCAAACCTAGCTTATAATATTAACACATGCAAACAACGACAATAACGATAGCTGGTAGTTAATGATTACAGTATGTAACTTACTATGTCGTTATTGGGGTAATCGCGATTTGATTATCACTTAAACATTTATATCTTGATGTAAAAGAAGATTTTAAAAAATAAAAATAAAACTAACGTTAGTTAACTTACCTTCTGCAGTTCCATGTCCGTTACGTTGGTAAAAGTTGCCCATATGAATTTTTTTCTTGTTCGTCCTCCATTAACATCACGCAACTTAAATTCGCCCAAAATATAAAACATTTTTAAAAAAAATAACCAATGTAGAAATCCATGTAAAACCGAACAGAACCGAAGTTAGCTACTGCATTACAGATGCCCGAGCAGTAACGTTAACGTTAGCAGCGCACACACTCACTCTACAACAAACGTATAATTCAAATTTGACCTGTAAAAGGCGCGCGCATTTGTCATTGGCCAGTATAGCGGATGACAGTCAGAATAACCAATCATGCTCAAAGCAATACAGAGAGACAATGAATTAATGAATTGTTTAAATTGTGTGTATATATATATATATATATATATATATATATATATATATATATATATATATATATATATATATATATATATATATATATATATATGTATGTATGTATGTATATATATACATACATACATACATACATACATACATACATACATACATACATACATACATACATATATATATATATATATATATATATATATATATATATATATATATATATATATATATATATATATATATATATATATATATATACCAACCCCTACTCTGCTAAACACATACAGCGTAAACACTGCATATGTATTAATTTCAATTTCTGCATCTTGGTGGCATTACAGTTACATTCATGTGACCTATAATGACCCTTTTACATTTTTACAAATTACTGACCTTTCCTTTAGAAATAATCTTGCCTATTGTCAACTTTCATTTTCCCTTTTACTGTGTGGCACTATAACATAACTTGTTGATTTAGGGTGGATGCTCTGTCCAAAGCAACACTTGTTTGCTAATATTGCCATAATTCCATACAAGTTACACCATACACAGATGAGGCTTTATGACCACCTTCCTAATATTGTGTTGGTCCCCCTTTTGCTGCTAAAACAGCCCTGACCCCTAAGATGTTAGCAGCAGATCCTTTAAGTCCTGTAAGTTGCGAGGCAGGGCCACTATGGATCAGACTTGTTTGTTCAGCACATCCCACAGATGCTCGATTGGATTGAGATCTGGGGAATTTTGAGGCCAAGACAACACCTCTGCTTTGTGTCAGGAGCATTATCTGCTGGAAGAGCCACAGCCACAGCCACCAGGAAATACCGTTTTCCATCAAAGGGTGTACACGGTCTACAACAATGCTTAGGTAGGTGGGACGTGTTAAAGGAACATCCAAATGGATGGCAGGACCCAAGGTTCAGCAGAACATTGCCCAAAGCATCACACTGCCTCCGCCGGCTCGCCTTCTTCCCATAGTGCATCCTGGGGCCATGTGTTCCTCAGGTAAGCCACGCACACGCACCCGGCCATCCACGTGATGTAAAAGCACACATGATTCATCAGGATTCGTGCTTTGTGGTCCAATTCTGATGCTCATGTGCAAATCATGGCGAAAAAAGGCCATCATTTACCCACCAAACCTGTACAAGTTTCTTTTTCTGTTTGTTATGAAGAATGTTGGTAACCAGACAGCTGACTGTCATCGACTACTGTTATGGAGGTCAGTTTGAAGTCAGTCAGCTGTCTGGTTACCAACATTCTTCATAACAGCTTCTGTGTTCAAACAGAAAAAGAAACTTGTACAGGTTTGATGGGTAAATAATGACAATTATTTATTTTTTTTGGTGAACCATCCCTTTTAACTCCCGAATTTAATAGAAGAATGCTTTATTTTCAAATGTGTTTTTTTCCAAGGTTTTGACAAAAATAAACGTGTTTAACTATCATTTGTTTTTTCCTGATACTTATTTTACTTTTGTCAGAATTCTTGGCTTTCTTCATCTAGGCCAGAGTTGAATTTGTATATAATTTAAGAAAACAGAAAAAATACCATAATATAGTGATTTTCTCATAAATATTTGATTTACTGTTATTTGTCATTAATGATTTAATACTAAAACTTGCAGTCAAAATATTAATTTACAGATATTGTTTGTAATTTTACATTAATGTTTATCAAATTTATGAAAACAGAGATCTACTCTATAAATAATAGTCATTTTCCTGTATAAAAAATAAGAATTACTGTTATTTTTCATTAATGATATAGTCCTTAAAATAATAGTCAAGTTGTTAATTTACAGATATTGTTTGTAATTTTACATGAATTTTATGTAATTTATGAAAATAGAAAAAATTACTGTATAAATAATAAGGTAATTTCCTGTATTAAAAACTGAGAATTACTGTAATTTGTCATGAATGATATGATCCTTAAAATAATGGTTGAGTTGTTAATTTACAGATATTAATTGTAATTTTACATGCATTTGTATGTAATTTATGAAAACAGAAAAATACTATATAAAAAATACAGTATTTTTTCTGTATAGAAAAATAAGAATTACTGTAATTTGACATTAATGATATAGTCCTTAAAATAATAGTCAAGTTGTTAATTTACAGATATTGTTTGTAATTTTGCATGAATTTTTATGTAATTTATGAAAATAGAAACAAATACTGTAAAAATAAGGTAATTTCCTGTATAAAAAAACTGAGAATTACTGTAATTTGTCATGAATGATATATTCATTAAAATAATGGTCAAGTTGTTAATTTACAAATATTATTTATAATTTTACATGCATTTGTACGTAATTTATGAAAACAGAAAAATATTATTTAAAAAATACAGTAATTTTCTTGTATAAAAAATAAGAATTACTGTAATTTGTCATTAATGACATAATCCTTAAAATAATGGTCAAGTTGTTAATTTACAGATATTGTTTGTAATTTTACATAGTTTTAAACATAATTAAAAATTACAAAAAAATACTGTAAAAAATTTAGAGTTATTTTCTGTAATTTTAGGATTTTTTTTTACAGTGTACTTCTGATGCAGTGGTTCAAGGATGACCTTTTGAACTTATCTGTGCCCAAATACTTTTGAACTTGAACATTCTACACAGACTTTATGACTACCTGTTTTCATCAGTAGGTCAAGGAAGACATTTTTTGGCAAGAAAAAAAAAAAATCTCACCCTAGATTCCATGAACTTGAACGTTCTATGCATATAAATAGATTACTTCTGGTGCAGTGGTTCAAGGACGACCTTTTGAAACTATTTGTGCCCAAATACTCTTTGAACTTGAACATTCTATAAAGACTTAATGTCTACCTGTGGTTTCATCAGTAGGTCAAGGAAGATATTTTAAAAAATAAATAAATAAATAAATCTCACCCTAGATTCCTTGAACTTGAACTTTCTATGCATATAAATAGATTCCTTCTGATGCAGTGGTACAGGGATGATCTATTGTACCTATTTGTGGCCAAATAGTCTTTGGACTTGAACATTCCACACAGACTTTATGACTTTCTGTTGTTTCTTCAGTATATCAAGGATGAGATTTTTTTGACAAAAAAAAGATTCTGACCCGAGATTCCATGAACTTGAACTTTCTATGCATATAAATAGAATCCATCTCATGTTTTATTAGTTCTTCAATGATGACCATTTTATCTTATTTTTGGCCAGATTGTTTGAACTTGAACCTTCTTTAAAGACTTCTGACATTCTGTTGTTTCTTCAGTAGATCAAGGATGATAATTTTTTGACAAAAAAAAAATCTGACCCTGGATCCCATGAACTTGAACTTTCTATGCATATAAATAGATTCGTTCTGATGCATTGGTTCAGGGATGACCTATTGAACTTATCTGTGCCCAAATACTCTTTGAACTTGAACATTCTACACAGACTTTATGACTACCTGTGGTTTCATCAGTAGGTCAAGGAAGACATTTTTTGACAAAAAAAAAAAAAAATCTGACCCTGGATCCCATGAACTTGAACTTTCTATGCATATAAATAGATTCATTCTGATGCATTGGTTCAGGGATGACATATTGAACCTATTTGTGGCCAAATAGTCTTTGAACTTGAACATTATACACAGACTTTATGACTTTTTGTTGTTTCTTCAGTATATCAAGAATGAGATTTTTTTTGACAAAAAAAAGATTCTGACCCTGGATCCCATGAACTTGAAATTTCTATGCACATAAAAAGATTCATTCTGATGCATTGGTTCAGGGATGACCTTTTGAACTTATTTGTGCCCAAATACTCTTTAAACTTGAACATTCTATAAAGACTTTATGACTACCTGTGGTTTCATCAGTAGGTCAAGGAAGATATTTTAAAAAATAAATAAATAAATAAATCTCACCCTAGATTCCTTGAACTTGAACTTTCTATGCATATAAATAGATTCCTTCTGATGCAGTGGTACAGGGATGATCTATTGTACCTATTTGTGGCCAAATAGTCTTTGGACTTGAACATTCCACACAGACTTTATGACTTTCTGTTGTTTCTTCAGTATATCAAGGATGAGATTTTTTTGACAAAAAAAAAAAAAATTCTGACCCGAGATTCCATGAACTTGAACTTTCTATGCATATAAATAGAGTCCTTCTGATGTTTTATTAGTTCTTCAATGATGACCATTTGAACTTATTTTTGGCCAGATTCTTTGAACTTGAACCTTCTTTAAAGACTTCTGACAGTCTGTTGTTTCTTCAGTAGATCAAGGATGAGAATTTTTTGACAAAAAAAAATCTGACCCTGGATCCCATGAACTTGAACTTTCTATGCATATAAATAGATTACTTCAGATGCAGTGGTTCAAGGATGACCTTTTGAACTTATTTGTGCCCAAATAATCTTTGAACTTGAACATTCTATAAAGACTTCTGACATTCTGTTGTTTCTTCAGTAGATCAAGGATGAGAATTTTTTGACAAAAAAATCTGACCCTGGATCCCATGAACTTGAACTTTCTATGCATATAAATTGATTCCCTCTGATGCAGTGGTTCAAGGATGACCTTTTGAACTTATTTGTGCCCAAATACTCTTTGAACTTGAACATTCTATAAAGACTTATGACTACCTGTGGTTTCATCAGTAGGTCAAGGAAGACATTTTTTGACAAAAAAAAAAAATAATCTCACCCTGGATCCCGTGAACTTGAACGTTCTATGCATATAAATAGATTACTTCTGGTGCAGTGGTTCAAGGACGACCTTTTAAAACTATTTGTGCCCAAATACTCTTTGAACTTGAACATTCTATTAAGACTTTATGACTTCCTGTGGTTTCATCAGTAGGTCAAGGAAGACATTTTTTGACAAAAAAAAAAATCTGACCCTGGATCCCATGAATTTGAACTTTCTATGCATATAAATAGATTCATTCTGATGCATTGGTTCAGGGATGACCTATTGAACCTATTTGTGGCCAAATAGTCTTTGAACTTGAACATTATACACAGACTTTATGACTTTTTGTTGTTTCTTCAGTATATCAAGGATGAGGTTTTTTTTGACAAAAAAAAGATTCTGACCCTGGATCCCATGAACTTGAAATTTCTATGCATATAAAAAGATTCCTTCTAATGCAGTGGTTCAAGGATGACCTTTTGAACTTATTTGTGCCCAAATACTCTTTAAACTTGAACATTCTATAAAGACTTTATGACTACCTGTGGTTTCATCAGTAGGTCAAGGAAGACATTTTTTGACAAAAAAAAAAATCTGACCCTGGATCCCATGAATTTGAACTTTCTATGCATATAAATAGATTCCTTCTGATGCAGTGGTACAGGGATGAGCTATTGAACCTATTTGTGGCCAAATAGTCTTTGAACTTGAACATTCCACACAGACTTTATGACTTTCTGTTGTTTCTTCAGTATATCAAGGATGAGATTTTTTTGACAAAAAAAAAAAAAAAATCTGACCCGAGATTCCATGAACTTGAACTTTCTATGCATATAAATAGAATCCATCTCATGTTTTATTAGTTCTTCAATGATGACCATTTTATCTTATTTTTGGCCAGATTGTTTGAACTTGAACCTTCTTTAAAGACTTCTGACATTCTGTTGTTTCTTCAGTAGATCAAGGATGATAATTTTTTGACAAAAAAAAAAAATCTGACCCTGGATCCCAAGAACTTGAACTTTCTATGCATATAAATAGATTAATTCTGATGCATTGGTTCAGGGATGACCTATTGAACTTATCTGTGCCCAAATACTCTTTGAACTTGAACATTCTACACAGACTTTATGACTACCTGTGGTTTCATCAGTAGGTCAAGGAAGACATTTTTTGAAAAAAAAAAATCTGACCCTGGATCCCATGAATTTGAACTTTCTATGCATATAAATAGATTCATTCTGATGCATTGGTTCAGGGATGACATATTGAACCTATTTGTGGCCAAATAGTCTTTGAACTTGAACATTATACACAGACTTTATGACTTTTTGTTGTTTCTTCATATATCAAGGATGAGATTTTTTTTGACAAAAAAAAGATTCTGACCCTGGATCCCATGAACTTGAAATTTCTATGCACATAAAAAGATTCATTCTGATGCATTGGTTCAGGGATGACCTATTGAACCTATTTGTGGCCAAATAGTCTTTGAACTTGAACATTATACACAGACTTTATGACTTTTTGTTGTTTCTTCAGTATATCAAGGATGAGATTTTTTTGACAAAAAAAAGATTCTGACCCTGGATCCCATGAACTTGAAATTTCTATGCACATAAAAAGATTCCTTCTAATGCAGTGGTTCAAGGATGACCTTTTGAACTTATTTGTGCCCAAATACTCTTTAAACTTGAAGATTATAAAGACTTTATGACTACCTGTTGTTTCATCAGTAGGTCAAGGAAGATATTTTTTTGAAAAATAAATAAATAAATAAATCTCACCCTAGATTCCTTGAACTTGAACTTTCTTTGCATATAAATTGATTCCTTCTGATGCAGTGGTACAGGGATGATCTATTGAACCTATTTGTGGCCAAATAGTCTTTGAACTTGAACATTCCACACAGACTTTATGACTTTCTGTTGTTTCTTCAGTATATCAAGGATGAGATTTTTTTAACAAAAAAAAAAAAAAAAATCTCACCCTAGATTCCATGAACTTGAACTTTCTATGCATATAAATAGATTCCTTCTGATGTTTTATTAGTTCTTCAATGATGACCATTTTAACTTATTTTTGGCCAGATTCTTTGAACTTGAACCTTCTTTAAAGACTTCTGACATTCTGTTGTTTCTTCAGTAGATCAAGGATGATAATTTTTTAACAAAAAAAAAAATCTGACCCTGGATCCCATGAACTTGCCCTTTCTATGCATATAAATAGATTACTTCTGATGCAGTGGTTCAAGGATGACCTTTTGAACTTATCTGTGCCCAAATACTCTTTGAACTTGAACATTCTACACAGACTTTATGACTACCTGTGGTTTCATCAGTAGGTCAAGGAAGACATTTTTTGGCAAAAAAAAAAATCTGACCCTGGATCCCATGAATTTGAACTTTCTATGCATATAAATAGATTCATTCTGATGCATTGGTTCAGGGAAGACCTATTGAACCTATTTGTGGCCAAATAGTCTTTTAACTTGAACATTATACACAGACTTTATGACTTTTTGTTGTTTTTACAGTATATCAAGGATGAGATTTTTTTAACAAAAAACAAAAAATCTGACCCGAGATTCCATGAACTTGAACTTTCTATGCATATCAATAGATTCCTTCTGATGTTTTATTAGTTCTTCAATGATGACCATGTGAACTTATTTTTGGCCAGATTCTTTGAACTTGAACCTTCTTTAAAGACTTCTGACATTCTGTTGTTTCTTCAGTAGATCAAGGATGAGAATTTTTTGACAAAAAAAAATCTGACCCTGGATCCCATGAACTTGAACTTTCTATGCATATAAATTGATTCCTTCTGATGCAGTGGTTCAAGGATGACCTTTTGAACTTATTTGTGCCCAAATACTCTTTGAACTTGAACATTCTATAAAGACTTTATGACTACCTGTGGTTTCATCAGTAGGTCAAGGAAGACATTTTTTGACAAAAAAAAAAAATCTCACCCTAGATTCCATGAACTTGAACTTTCTATGCATACAGATTCCTTCTGATGTTTTATTAGTTCTTCAAGGATGACCATTTTAACTTATTTTTGGACAGATTCGTTGAACTTGAACCTTGTTTAAAGACTTCTGACATTCTGTTGTTTCTTCAGTAGATCAAGGATGAGATTTTTTTGACCAAAAAAAAAAAGATTCTGACCCTGGATCCCATGAACTTGAACTTTCTATGCATATAAATAGATTACTTCTGATGCAGTGGTTCAAGGATGACCTTCTGAACTTATCTGTGCCCAAATACTCTTTGAACTTGAACATTCTACACAGACTTTATGACTACCTGTTGTTTCACCAGTAGGTCAAGGAAGACATTTTTTGGCAAAAAAATAAATAAATAAATCTCACCCTAGATTCCATGAACTTGAACGTTCTATGCATATAAATAGATTACTTCTGGTGCAGTGGTTCAAGGATAACCTTTTGAACTTATTTGTGCCCAAATACTCTTTGAACTTGAACATTCTATAAAGACTTTATGACTACCTGTGGTTTCATCAGTAGGTCAAGGAAGACATTTTTTGACAAAAAATAAATAAATCTGACCCTGGATCCCATGAATTTGAACTTTCTATGCATATAAATAGATTCATTCTGATGCATTGGTTCAGGGATGACCTATTGAACCTATTTGTGGCCAAATAGTCTTTGAACTTGAACATTATACACAGACTTTATGACTTTCTGTTGTTTCTTCAGTATATCAAGGATGAGATTTTTTTGACAAAAAAAAAAAGATTCTGACCCTGGATCCCATGAACTTGAAATTTCTATGCATATAAAAAGATTTCTTCTAATGCAGTGGTTCAAGGATGACCTTTTGAACTTATCTGTGCCCAAATACTCTTTGAACTTGAACATTCTACACAGACTTTATGACTACCTGTTGTTTCATCAGTAGGTCAAGGAAGACATTTTTTGGCAAAAAAAAAAAAATCTGACCCTGGATCCCATGAATTTGAACTTTCTATGCATATAAATAGATTCGTTCTGATGCATTGGTTCAGGGAAGACCTATTGAACCTATTTGTGGCCAAATAGTCTTTTAACTTGAACATTATACACAGACTTTATGACTTTTTGTTGTTTCTACAGTATATCAAGGATGAGATTTTTTTGAGAAAAAAAAAAAACTCACCCTAGATTCCATGAACTTGAACTTTATATGCATATAAATAGATTTATTCTGATGTTTTATTAGTTCCTCAAGGATGACCTTTTGAACTTATTTTTGGCAAGATTCTTTGAACTTGAACCTTCTTTAAAGACTTCTGACAGTCTGTTGTTTCTTCAGTAGATCAAGGTTGAGATTTTTTTGACAAAAAAAAAAAAAAGATTCTGACCCTGGATCCTATGAACTTGAACTTTCTACACATATAAATAGATTACTTCTGGTGCAGTGGTTCAAGGATGACCTTTTGAACTTATTTGTGCCCAAATACTCTTTGAACTTTAACATTCTATAAAGACTTATGACTACCTGTGGTTTCATCAGTAGGTCAAGGAAGACATTTTTTGACAAAAAAAAAAAAATCTCACCCTAGATTCCATGAACTTGAACTTTCTATGCATATAGATTCCTTCTGATGTTTTATTAGTTCTTCAAGGATGACCATTTGAACTTATTTTTTGCCAGATTCTTTGAACTTGAACCTTGTTTAAAGATTTCTGACATTCTGTTGTTTCTTCAGTAGATCAAGGATGAGATTTTTTTGACCAAAAAAAAAAGATTCTAACCCTGGATCCCATGAACTTGAACTTTCTATGCATATAAATAGATTACTTCTGATGCAGTGGTTCAAGGATGACCTTTTGAACTTATCTGTGCCCAAATACTCTTTGAACTTGAACATTCTACACAGACTTTATGACTACCTGTTTTCATCAGTAGGTCAAGGAAGACATTTTTTTGCAAAAAAAAAAAAAAATCTCACCCTAGATTCCATGAACTTGAACGTTCTATGCATATAAATAGATTACTTCTGGTGCAGTGGTTCAAGGACGACCTTTTGAAACTATTTGTGCCCAAATACTCTTTGAACTTGAACATTCTATAAAGACTTTATGACTACCTCTGGTTTCATCAGTAGGTCAAGGAAGACATTTTTTGACAAAAAAAAAAATCTGACCCTGGATCCCATGAATTTGAACTTTCTATGCATATAAATAGATTCATTCTGATGCATTGGTTCAGGGATGACCTATTGAACCTATTTGTGGCCAAATAGTCTTTGAACTTGAACATTATACACAGACTTTATGACTTTTTGTTTTTTCTTCAGTATATCAAGGATGAGGTTTTTTTGACAAAAAAAAGATTCTGACCCTGGATCCCATGAACTTGAAATTTCTATGCATATAAAAAGATTCCTTCTAATGCAGTGGTTCAAGGATGACCTTTTGAACTTATTTGTGCCCAAATACTCTTTAAACTTGAACATTCTATAAAGACTTTATGACTACCTGTGGTTTCATCAGTAGGTCAAGGAAGACATTTTTTGACAAAAAAAAAATCTGACCCTGGATCCCATGAATTTGAACTTTCTATGCATATAAATAGATTCCTTCTGATGCAGTGGTACAGGGATGATCTTTTGAACCTATTTGTGGCCAAATAGTCTTTGAACTTGAACATTCCACACAGACTTTATGACTTTCTGTTGTTCCCTTTATCGAGGGAACTCGCACTGCGTCATCGTAGATGACACATCGGGGAACGCCCACGGCGTGACGCTGCTGAGTTCATATCAAAAAAGTCCAATCTTGATTGGTGTTGCGTGATGACGTAACGAGTGACGGCATACCCGAAAGTATAAAGGGATGCCGGCACAAGCAAACGCAGCTTCCTGCTTTCAGCGGTCGCGCTCTGTGTTCTGTCTGTCTATTTGGTGTTGTTTGTCCCGTAGGGCTTATTATATCAGTAGAGAATGGCGAGCGAGCAGTTCAGACGGTGTGTGCCTCCCTGTCCGCGCTTTATTTCGGGCACGGACACACACCAGCTCTGTGTGCAGTGTCTCGGCGTGCAGCACGCCCGGGCCGCTCTCGAGGGAGCGGCTTGCGGCGAATGTGATAAGCTGCCGCTGAGAGTACTGCGCTCGCGGCTGGCGGTCTTTGACGAGGCCGGTCAGCCTCGCGAGCCTCGCGGTTCTGGGCCCGCTGTTGCCGAGGCAGAGCGGCGCCGCAGGTCGTGGGGCTCGCAGCTGGATCTGTCAGCGGGATTAGGGAATGTTGAGGCATCTCTCTCTTCCTCTGACGATTCAGAGGATCTTCCGCCACGTGTGGAAGCCCGCGCTGCGGCTTCTTCCCGCGAGGCGGAGGATCAGGTGCTCATGCTGTCCGATTCCGAGGGATCGTTGACAATGAGCACCGAAGCAGGCGCAGTGGGGCAGTCGCCACCCCACTCGCAGGCTATGGAGGAGCTCGTGGAGGTCTTGACTTGCGCTGTGGCCAAGCTGAGTTTAGATTGGCCACAAGAGGAAGTGCACGTCCAGCCGCCAAGCAAGCTGGACGAGCGCTTCTTCAAGCGTCGAGCCCAGCCTCCACGCCGGGGTCTGCCGTTTTTCCCCGACCTGCACAGTGAGCTGTGCAGGGCGTGGGAGAAACCCTTCTCAGCACGTTTGACTACGCCCCCTGCGCTTGACTTCGCTAACGTGCTGGGGGCGTCTGAGAAGGGATATGTTGCGCTGCCGAGGGTAGAAGAGGCGCTCGCGGGCCACCTCTCTCCCGAGACAGCAGCTTCATTGAAGACCCCGGCATTGCCCTCGAAACCATGCCGAGAGACTTCGAAGCTGGTGGCGAGGGCATATAGTGCGGCTGGTCGCGCTGGTGGGTGCCTGCACACTCTTGCGGTTCTGCAGGCCTACCAAGCGGACTTGCTGAAGGAGCTCGATGAGGGCGAGGGTCCCTCTCCGGAGGATGTGACTGAGCTGAGGAAGGCAGCGGATTTGTCTCTTCGTGTCACCAAACAGGCGGCCCGTGATATCGGCCGCTCCATGACGGGTTTGGTGTGCGCGGAGAGACATCTCTGGCTGAACCTGTCGGGGATCAGGGAGAGAGACAGACACTTTCTCCTTGATTCCCCGGTTTCGCCTTCTGGCCTTTTCGGCGGCGCTGTGAGCACCGTCGTCGAGAGGTTTCAGGAGGTGAAAAAGCAGGCTGCCGCTCTCAGCCAGTTCATCCCTCGCCGCTGGGGCTCCTCCAGCAAGGCTGCCTCGAGTGGGCAGTCTCGGCCAGCAGAGGGCTCCTCGCACCGTGAGGTGCAGAAGCAGTGCGTCGCTTCTCGTGCCCCTCCTGAGGGAGCTTGGCAGAAGAAGCGACGCTCTCGCGGGAAGTCTTCAAAGCTGAAGACCGACCTGACCGACCGACCTTATTCAGGCCAAGAAGGCTTCCAAGCGGTCCTAGCTGCGGCAAGACCGCTGAGAGCTGTCCCCCACGGGGCGGAGCGACCGAGGTCGTTCTCCCCCCGAGGCTCTCGGGAAATCGATGTTGTGCTCTTGCAGTCAAAAGGGCTCCGGACCACGTCGTTTCCCCATGTTCGCGCGCGGCTCTGGCCCGCACATATAAAATCTGCGGCAGAGCAGCGACTGCGTTCACACACCGGAAATCTACCTCGATTAGTCCCTGCCGGTTATCCGCTTCAGGGGGTCGAGGGAGAGGTTCGGTTGATACCCCAGACCAGCCTCGAGAGGCTGGTTCCCTTATCAGAGTATCTCGGCGCATGGTCATGCCTTCCGAATATCTCTGTGTGGGCCCTGCGCACTGTAGAACGGGGACACAGACTGCAGTTCAGAGTTCCCCCCCCCCGAAATTTGGGGGGATAGTCTGGACAGTGGTCGGTCCCGAGCAGGTGGGGGTAATGGGGCAGGAAGTACACTCTCTGCTGGAAAAAGGGGTGATAGAAAGGGTCCCCCCGCCAGAAAGGGAGGTCGGGTTCTACAGCCGGTACCTCATAGTCCCCAAGAAGGATGGGGGGTTGCGTCCAATTTTAGATCTCAGGCTTCTGAATCGGTCTCTGAGGAGATACAGGTTCAGGATGCTAACCATTCCTGTTATCGTGAGTCAGATCCAGTTCGAGGACTGGTTCGTCACGATAGATCTAAAGGACGCTTACTTCCATATTTCCATCCTTCCCAGTCACAGGAAGTTCCTGAGGTTCGCTTTCGGGGGCGAAGCGTTCCAATATCGGGTCCTTCCCTTTGGCCTAGCCTTGTCACCTCGCACCTTCACAAAGTGCATGGATGCAGCCCTGGCTCCGCTAAGACTCCAGGGCATCGGGGTACTGAATTATATCGACGACTGGTTGATCATGGCCAGGTCGTACGATATGGCAGTTCAGCATCGAGATGCTGTTCTAGCACACATGAGGTGTTTGGGGTTGAGACTCAACGCGAAAAAGAGCGCGTTGACGCCCTCCCAGAGAATTACGTTCCTGGGAATAGTGTGGGACTCGGTAACGATGCGGGCACACATGTCACCCGCACGTATCGAGACCATACGGGCGGAGGTCTCAAGTATAAGGTTGGGCCACAGCATCACTGTCAAACAGTTCCAGAGACTGGTGGGTCTCATGGCAGCACCGTCCAGTGTGATTCCGCTCGGCCTGCTCCACATGAGACCGCTACAGTGGTGGCTGAGAACCAAGGGGTTTTCTCCGAAGGGGAATCCCTTCCGTATGATCAGGGTAACGCGCAAATGCATTCAGTCCCTGGTTATATGGAAGAAACCTTGGTTTCTGTCCCTGGGGCTAGTATTGGGAGCATCGTGTTGCCGGAAAACCGCTTCAACAGATGCATCCCTTACTGGTTGGGGCGCGGTCATGGAAGGCCGAGGGGCGAGAGGTCCTTGGACAGCCCAGCATGCTACATGGCACATCAACTGCCTAGAGATGCTGGCTGTCTGGAAAGCTCTGAGGAGTTTTCTCGAGGACCTTCGCGGCCACCATGTCCTGATACGATCCGACAACACTGCCGTGGTATCGTATCTAAATCATCAGGGGGGTCTGAGATCGCGCCCTCTGTACAGACTGGCGCATCAGGTCCTCCTGTGGTCCCACGGGAAACTGTCTTCTCTCAGGGCAGTTTATATCCCGGGGGACCAGAACCAGGGAGCAGACATCCTGTCAAGGCAGGGGCTGAGGCCCGGGGAGTGGCGTCTCCATCCAGAGGTGGTGGAGGCCATATGCGAGAGGTTTGGCCAAATGGAAGTGGATTTGTTTGCGTCTCGAGAGACGACCCACTGTCCACTTTGGTTCTCCCTCAGGCATCCGGCTCCGTTGGGCCTGGATGCCATGTCACAGGCGTGGCCGAGGCTGCGTCTGTATGCATTTCCCCCGATTGCTCTGCTCCCGGGAGTTCTGGAGCGGGTTCGCCGGGAAGGCATTCGCCTGCTTCTGATAGCACCCCGGTGGCCGACCAGGGTATGGTTCTCCAACATTATGGACCTGCTAGACGACCTTCCATGGCAGATTCCTCTGAGGAGGGATCTGTTGACTCAGGCGGGGGGCTCGATATTTCACCCCCAGCCAGAGTTATGGAACCTGTGGGCTTGGCCCCTGAGGGGGCAGAGCTCATAGAAGAAGGGCTGTCAGCAGGTGTCGTGGAGACTATACTCAGCTCCAGGGCTCCTTCCACCAGGAAGCTGTACAACTTGAAGTGGAGAGTGCTCTCCATATGGTGTAGAGACCGTGAAGTAGACCCAGTGAACTGCGCTGTGGCTTCAGTACTGGAGTTTCTGCAAGATCGGTTTTCCGCCGGGCTTACCCCGTCCACACTTAAGGTGTATGTGGCAGCGATAGGAGCTTTCCACGCACCATTAGGTGAAGGACCTCTGGGGAGGCACCATCTGGTTGTACGGTTCCTCCGAGGAGCGCGGAGGATGAGACCTGTGGCTCGTTCTAGGATCCCTGCGTGGGATCTGGCAGTGGTTCTCGAAGGGTTGGTTGAGGCCCCCTTCGAACCGCTGGAGTTGGCTGAGGCCAAGAACCTCACGCTTAAGGTAGCTTTTCTCTTAGCCATCACCTCTCTGAGGAGGGTGGGGGACCTTCAGGCATTGGCAGTCACACCCAATTGCTTGGAGTTTGCCCCAGGCAAAGTGAAAGCTATCTTGCGGCCGACCCCGGGATCCGTCCCCAAGGTACCGTCTAATGCGGTACGGTCGGTGGTTCTCCAGGCTTTTCATCCCCCGCCTCATGTGACGGCAGATGAGG
The DNA here is from genome assembly GCF_024679245.1 of Pseudorasbora parva. Taxonomy (NCBI): domain Eukaryota; kingdom Metazoa; phylum Chordata; class Actinopteri; order Cypriniformes; family Gobionidae; genus Pseudorasbora; species Pseudorasbora parva. The sequence continues at coordinate 9,392,843 of NC_090179.1, forward strand.
GCAGGCTTCACCTCCTCTGCCCGGTGCGGGCATTGAGGATTTATTTGGAGAGGTCTGCCCAGTGGAGGAAGTCAGACCAGTTGTTAGTGTGCTTTGGTCCACCTAGGAAAGGGCTGCCTGCAGCAAAACAGACAATTAGTAACTGGATTGTCCAGGCAATAGCCACGGCCTATCAGGTGCGCAACTTGCCTTCACCTATAGCCGTGAGGGCGCATTCTACCAGGGGCATGGCCTCCTCGGTAGCCCTCCTTTCCGGAGCTTCTTTGCAAGAGATTTGCGAGGCGGCTGGGTGGGCCACACCGCATACCTTCGTGAGGTATTATAGTGTGCACCTCCCGGCAACGCCAGGCGCTAGGGTGCTCGCCCCTGATTATGCACTCCGGTTCATGTCATGGGGTGCAAGATAGGCGAGGACTAGTGGGTACTCGTTCCCCGATGTGTCATCTACGATGACGCAGTGCGAGTTCCCTCGATAAAGGGAACGTCTCGGGTTATGAATATAACCCATGTTCCCTGAGAGGGAACGAGACACTGCGTCTCGTAGCCCCGCCTATCTACAGAGCGGCCCGCTTCATAGCAGTAAGCTGCGTTTGCTTGTGCCGGCGTCCCTTTATACCTCCGGGTATGCCGTCACTCGTTACGTCATCACGCAACACCAATCAAGATTGGACTTTTTTGATATGAACTCAGCAGCGTCACGCCGTGGGCGTTCCCCGATGTGTCATCTACGATGACGCAGTGTCTCGTTCCCTCTCAGGGAACATGGGTTATATTCATAACCCGAGACGTTTCTTCAGTATATCAAGGATGAGATTTTTTTGACAAAAAGAAAAAAATCTGACCCGAGATTCCATGAACTTGAACTTTCTATGCATATAAATAGAATCCATCTCATGTTTTATTAGTTCTTCAATGATGACCATTTTATCTTATTTTTGGCCAGATTGTTTGAACTTGAACCTTCTTTAAAGACTTCTGACATTCTGATGTTTCTTCAGTAGATCAAGGATGATAATTTTTTGACAAAAAAAAAATCTGACACTGGATCCCATGAACTTGAACTTTCTATGCATATAAATAGATTCATTCTGATGCATTGGTTCAGGGATGAACTATTGAACTTATCTGTGCCCAAATACTCTTTGAACTTGAACATTCTACACAGACTTTATGACTACCTGTGGTTTCATCAGTAGGTCAAGGAAGACATTTTTTGACAAAAAAAAAAAATCTGACCCTGGATCCCATGAATTTGAACTTTCTATGCATATAAATAGATTCATTCTGATGCATTGGTTCAGGGATGACATATTGAACCTATTTGTGGCCAAATAGTCTTTGAACTTGAACATTATACACAGACTTTATGACTTTTTGTTGTTTCTTCAGTATATCAAGGATGATATTTTTTTTTGACAAAAAAAAGATTCTGACCCTGGATCCCATGAACTTGAAATTTCTATGCACATAAAAAGATTCATTCTGATGCATTGGTTCAGGGATGACCTATTGAACCTATTTGTGGCCAAATAGTCTTTGAACTTGAACATTATACACAGACTTTATGACTTTTTGTTGTTTCTTCAGTATATCAAGGATGAGATTTTTTTGACAAAAAAAAAGATTCTGACCCTGGATCCCATGAACTTGAAATTTCTATGCACATAAAAAGATTCCTTCTAATGCAGTGGTTCAAGGATGACCTTTTGAACTTATTTGTGCCCAAATACTCTTTAAACTTGAACATTCTATAAAGACTTTATGACTACCTGTGGTTTCATCAGTAGGTCAATGAAGATATTTTAAAAAATAAATAAATAAATAAATCTCACCCTAGATTCCTTGATCTTGAACTTTCTATGCATATAAATAGATTCCTTCTGATGCAGTGGTACAGGGATGATCTATTGTACCTATTTGTGGCCAAATAGTCTTTGAACTTGAACATTCCACACAGACTTTATGACTTTTTGTTGTTTCTTCAGTATATCAAGGATGAGATTTTTTTAACAAAAAAAAAAAATCTGACCCGAGATTCCATGAACTTGAACTTTCTATGCATATCAATAGATTCCTTCTGATGTTTTATTAGTTCTTCAATGATGACCATTTGAACTTATTTTTGGCCAGATTCTTTGAACTTGAACCTTCTTTAAAGACTTCTGACATTCCGTTGTTTCTTCAGTAGATCAAGGATGAGAATTTTTTGACAAAAATTTTTTTTACCCTGGATCCCATGAACTTGAACTTTCTATGCATATAAATTGATTCCTTCTGATGCAGTGGTACAGGGATGATCTATTGAACCTATTTGTGGCCAAATAGTCTTTGAACTTGAACATTCCACACAGACTTTATGACTTTCTGTTGTTTCTTCAGTATATCAAGGATGAGATTTTTTTGACAAAAAAAAAAAAAAATCTGACCCGAGATTCCATGAACTTGAACTTTCTATGCATATAAATAGATTCCTTCTGATGTTTTATTAGTTCTTCAATGATGACCATTTTAACTTATTTTTGGCCAGATTCTTTGAACTTGAACCTTCTTTAAAGACTTCTGACATTCTGTTGTTTCTTCAGTAGATCAAGGATGAGATTTTTTTGACCAAAAAAAAAAGATTCTGACCCTGGACCCCATGAACTTGAACTTTCTATGCATATAAATAGATTACTTCTGATGCAGTGGTTCAAGGATGACCTTCTGAACTTATCTGTGGCCAAATAGTCTTTGAACTTGAACATTCCACACAGACTTTATGACTTTCTGTTGTTTCTTCAGTATATCAAGGATGAGATTTTTTTGACAAAAAAAAAAAAAAATCTGACCCGAGATTCCATGAACTTGAACTTTCTATGCATATAAATAGATTCCTTCTGATGTTTTATTAGTTCTTCAATGATGACCATTTTAACTTATTTTTGGCCAGATTCTTTGAACTTGAACCTTCTTTAAAGACTTCTGACATTCTGTTGTTTCTTCAGTAGATCAAGGATGAGATTTTTTTGACCAAAAAAAAAAGATTCTGACCCTGGACCCCATGAACTTGAACTTTCTATGCATATAAATAGATTACTTCTGATGCAGTGGTTCAAGGATGACCTTCTGAACTTATCTGTGCCCAAATACTCTTTGAACTTGAACATTCTACACAGACTTTATGACTACCTGTTGTTTCATCAGTAGGTCAAGGAAGACATTTTTTGGCAAAAAAATTAATAAATAAATCTCACCCTAGATTCCATGAACTTGAACTTTCTGTGCATATAAATAGATTACTTCTGGTGCAGTGGTTCAAGGATAACCTTTTGAACTTATTTGTGCCCAAATACTCTTTGAACTTGAACATTCTATAAAGACTTTATGACTACCTGTGGTTTCATCAGTAGGTCAAGGAAGACATTTTTTGACAAAAAATAAATAAATCTGACCCTGGATCCCATGAATTTGAACTTTCTATGCATATAAATAGATTCATTCTGATGCATTGGTTCAGGGATGACCTATTGAACCTATTTGTGGCCAAAAAGTCTTTGAACTTGAACATTATACACAGACTTTATGACTTTGCGTTGATTCTTCAGTATATCAAGGATGAGATTTTTTTGACAAAAAAAAAAAAAGATTCTGACCCTGGATCCCATGAACTTGAAATTTCTATGCATATAAAAAGATTCCTTCTAATGCAGTGGTTCAAGGATGACCTTTTGAACTTATTTGTGCCCAAATACTCTTTAAACTTGAACATTCTATAAAGACTTTATGACTACCTGTGGTTTCATCAGTAGGTCAAGGAAGATATTTTTTTGAAAAAAAATAAATAAATAAATCTCACCCTAGATTCCTTGAACTTGAACTTTCTTTGCATATAAATAGATTCCTTCTGATGCAGTGGTACAAGGATGATCTATTGAACCTATTTGTGGCCAAATAGTCTTTGAACTTGAACATTCCACACAGACTTTATGACTTTCTGTTGTTTCTTCAGTATATCAAGGATGAGATTTTTTTAACAAAAAAAAAAAAAAATCTCACGCTAGATTCCATGAACTTGAACTTTCTATGCATATAAATAGATTCCTTCTGATGTTTTATTAGTTCTTCAATGATGACCATTTTAACTTATTTTTGGCCAGATTCTTTGAACTTGAACCTTTTTTAAAGACTTCTGACATTCTGTTGTTTCTTCAGTAGATCAAGGATGATAATTTTTTAACAAAAAAAAAATCTGACCCTGGATCCCCTGAACTTGCCCTTTCTATGCATATAAATAGATTACTTCTGATGCAGTGGTTCAAGGATGACCTTTTGAACTTATCTGTGCCCAAATACTCTTTGAACTTGAACATTCTACACAGACTTTATGACTACCTGTTGTTTCATCAGTAGGTCAAGGAAGACATTTTTTGGCAAAAAAAAAAAATCTGACCTTGGATCCCATGAATTTGAACTTTCTATGCATATAAATAGATTCATTCTGATGCATTGGTTCAGGGAAGACCTATTGAACCTATTTGTGGCCAAATAGTCTTTTAACTTGAACATTATACACAGACTTTATGACTTTTTTCTGTTTCTACAGTATATCAAGGATGAGATTTTTTTGAGAAAAAAAAAATTCTCACCCTAGATTCCATGAACTTGAACTTTATATGCATATAAATAGATTTATTCTGATGTTTTATTAGTTCTTCAAGGATGACCTTTTTAACTTATTTTTGGCAAGATTCTTTGAACTTGAACCTTCTTTAAAGACTTCTGACAGTCTGTTGTTTCTTCAGTAGATCAAGGTTGAGATTTTTTTTGACCAAAAAAAAAAAAGATTCTGACCCTGGATCCCATGAACTTGAACTTTCTACACATATAAATAGATTACTTCTGGTGCAGTGGTTCAAGGATGACCTTTTGAACTGATTTGTGCCCAAATACTCTTTGAACTTGAACATTCTACACAGACTTTATGACTACCTGTTTTCATCAGTAGGTCAAGGAAGACATTTTTTGGCAAAAAAAAAAAAAAAATCTCACCCTAGATTCCATGAACTTGAACGTTCTATGCATATAAATAGATTACTTCTGGTGGAGTGGTTCAAGGACGACCTTTTGAAACTATTTGTGCCCAAATACTCTTTGAACTTGAACATTCTATAAAGACTTTATGACTACCTGTGGTTTCATCAGTAGGTCAAGGAAGACATTTTTTGACAAAAAAAAAAATCTGACCCTGGATCCCATGAATTTGAACTTTCTATGCATATAAATAGATTCATTCTGAAGCATTGGTTCAGGGATGACCTATTGAACCTATTTGTGGCCAAATAGTCTTTGAACTTGAACATTATACACAGACTTTATGACTTTTTGTTGTTTCTTCAGTATATCAAGGATGAGATTTTTTTTTTGACAAAAAAAAGATTCTGACCCTGGATCCCATGAACTTGAAATTTCTATGCACATAAAAAGATTCATTCTGATGCATTGGTTCAGGGATGACCTATTGAACCTATTTGTGGCCAAATAGTCTTTGAACTTGAACATTATACACAGACTTTATGACTTTTTGTTGTTTCTTCAGTATATCAAGGATGAGATTTTTTTGACAAAAAAAACATTCTGACCCTGGATCCCATGAACTTGAAATTTCTATGCACATAAAAAGATTCCTTCTAATGCAGTGGTTCAAGGATGACCTTTTGAACTTATTTGTGCCCAAATACTCTTTAAACTTGAACATTCTATAAAGACTTTATGACTACCTGTGGTTTCATCAGTAGGTCAAGGAAGATATTTTAAAAAATAAATAAATAAATAAATCTCACCCTAGATTCCTTGAACTTGAACTTTCTATGCATATAAATAGATTCCTTCTGATGCAGTGGTACAGGGATGATCTATTGTACCTATTTGTGGCCAAATAATCTTTGAACTTGAACATTCCACACAGACTTTATGACTTTCTGTTGTTTCTTCAGTATATCAAGGATGAGATTTTTTTGAAAAAAAAAAAAAAAAAATCTGACCCGAGATTCCATGAACTTGAACTTTCTATGCATATAAATAGAGTCCTTCTGATGTTTTATTAGTTCATTAATAAAATAGTTTTATTATAGTTTTATTAATAGTTTTATTAGTTTAAATGATGACCATTTTAACTTATTTTTGGCCAGATTCTTTGAACTTGAACCTTCTTTAAAGACTTCTGACATTCTGTTGTTTCTTCAGTAGATCAAGGATGAGAATTTTTTGACAAAAAAAAATCTGACCCTGGATCCCATGAACTTGAACTTTCTATGCATATAAATAGATTACTTCAGATGAAGTGGTTCAAAGATGACCTTTTGAACTTATTTGTGCCCAAATACTCTTTAAACTTGAACATTCTATAAAGACTTTATGACTACCTGTGGTTTCATCAGTAGGTCAAGGAAGATATTTTTTGAAAAAAATAAATAAATAAATCTCACCCTAGATTCCTTGAACTTGAACTTTCTATGCATATAAATAGATTCCTTCTGATGCAGTGGTACAGGGATGATCTATTGAACCTATTTGTGGCCAAATAGTCTTTGAACTTGAACATTCCACACAGACTTTATGACTTTTTGTTGTTTCTTCAGTATATCAAGGATGAGATTTTTTTAACAAAAAAAAAAAAAAATCTGACCCGAGATTCCATGAACTTGAACTTTCTATGCATATCAATAGATTCCTTCTGATGTTTTATTAGTTCTTCAATGATGACCATTTTAACTTATTTTTGGCCAGATTCTTTGAACTTGAACCTTCTTTAAAGACTTCTGACATTCCGTTGTTTCTTCAGTAGATCAAGGATGAGAATTTTTTGACAAAATTTTTTTTTACCCTGGATCCCATGAACTTGAACTTTCTATGCATATAAATTGATTACTTCTGATGCAGTGGTACAGGGATGATCTATTGAACCTATTTGTGGCCAAATAGTCTGTGAACTTGAACATTCCACACAGACTTTAGGACTTTCTGTTGTTTCTTCAGTATATCAAGGATGAGATTTTTTTGACAAAAAAAAAAAAAATCTGACCCGAGATTCCATGAACTTGAACTTTCTATGCATACAAATAGATTCCTTCTGATGTTTTATTAGTTCTTCAATGATGACCATTTTAACTTATTTTTGGCCAGATTCTTTGAACTTGAACCTTCTTTAAAGACTTCTGACATTCTGTTGTTTCTTCAGTAGATCAAGGATGAGAATTTTTTGACAAAAAAAATCTGACCCTGGATCCCATGAACTTGAACTTTCTATGAATATAAATTGATTTCTTCTGATGCAGTGGTTCAAGGATGACCTTTTGAACTTATTTGTGCCCAAATACTCTTTGACATTGAACATTCTTTAAAGACTTTATGACTACCTGTGGTTTCATCAGTAGGTCAAGGAAGACATTTTTTGACAAAAAAAAAAAAAAAAATCTCACCCTAGATTCCATGAACTTGAACTTTCTATGCATACAGATTCCTTCTGATGTTTTATTAGTTCTTCAAGGATGACCATTTGAATTTATTTTTGGCCAGATTCGTTGCACTTGAACCTTGTTTAAAGATTTCTGACATTCTGTTGTTTCTTCAGTAGATCAAGGATGAGATTTTTTTGACCAAAAAAAAAAAGATTCTGACCCTGGATCCCATGATCTTGAACTTTCTATGCATATAAATTAGATTACTTCTGATGCACTGGTTCAAGGATGACCTTCTGAACTTATCTGTGCCCAAATACTCTTTGAACTTGAACATTCTACACAGACTTTATGACTACCTGTTGTTTCATCAGTAGGTCAAGGAAGACATTTTTTGGCAAAAAAATAAATAAATAAATCTCACCCTAGATTCCATGAACTTGAACTTTCTATGCATATAAATAGATTACTTCTGGTGCAGTGGTTCAAAGATAACCTTTTGAACTTATTTGTGCCCAAATACTCTTTGAACTTGAACATTCTATAAAGACTTTATGACTACCTGTGGTTTCATCAGTAGGTCAAGGAAGACATTTTTTGACAAAAAATAAATAAATCTGACCCTGGATCCCATGAATTTGAACTTTCTATGCATATTAATAGATTCATTCTGATGCATTGGTTCAGGGATGACCTATTGAACCTATTTGTGGCCAAATAGTCTTTGAACTTGAACATTATACACAGACTTTATGACTTTGCGTTGTTTCTTCAGTATATCAAGAATGAGATTTTTTTGACAAAAAAAAAAAAAGATTCTGACCCTGGATCCCATGAACTTGAAATTTCTATGCATATAAAAAGATTCCTTCTAATGCAGTGGTTCAAGGATGACATTTTGAACTTATTTGTGCCCAAATACTCTTTAAACTTGAACATTCTATAAAGACTTTATGACTACCTGTGGTTTCATCAGTAGGTCAAGGAAGATATTTTTTTGAAAATAAATAAATAAATAAATCTCACCCTAGATTCCTTGAACTTGAACTTTCTTTGCATATAAATAGATTCCTTCTGATGCATTGGTTCAGGGATGACCTATTGAACCTATTTGTGGCCAAATACTCTTTGAACTTGAACATTCTACACAGACTTTATGACTACCTGTTGTTTCATCAGTAGGTCAAGGAAGACATTTTTTGGCAAAAAAATAAATAAATAAATCTCACCCTAGATTCCATGAACTTGAACGTTCTATGCATATAAATAGATTACTTCTGGTGCAGTGGTTCAAGGACGACCTTTTGAAACTATTTGTGCCAAAATACTCTTTGAACTTGAACATTCTATAAAGACTTTATGACTACCTGTGGTTTCATCAGTAGGTCAAGGAAGACATTTTTTGACAAAAAAAAAATCTGACCCTGGATCCCATGAATTTGAACTTTCTATGCATATAATTAGATTCATTCTGAAGCATTGGTTCAGGGATGACCTATTGAACCTATTTGTGGCCAAATAGTCTTTGAACTTGAACATTATACACAGACTTTATGACTTTTTGTTGTTTCTTCAGTATATCAAGGATGAGATTTTTTTTGACAAAAAAAAGATTCTGACCCTGGATCCCATGAACTTGAAATTTCTATGCACATAAAAAGATTCGTTCTGATGCATTGGTTCAGGGATGACCTATTGAACCTATTTGTGGCCAAATAGTCTTTGAACTTGAACATTATACACAGACTTTATGACTTTTTGTTGTTTCTTCAGTATATCAAGGATGAGATTTTTTTGACAAAAAAAAGCTTCTGACCCTGGATCCCATGAACTTGAAATTTCTATGCACATAAAAAGATTCCTTCTAATGCAGTGGTTCAAGGATGACCTTTTGAACTTATTTGTGCCCAAATACTCTTTGAACTTGAACATTCTATAAAGACTTATGACTACCTGTGGTTTCATCAGTAGGTCAAGGAAGACATTTTTTGACAAAAAAAAAAAAAATCTCACCCTAGATTCCATGAACTTGAACTTTCTATGCATACAGATTCCTTCTGATGTTTTATTAGTTCTTCAAGGATGACCATTTGAACTTATTTTTGGCCAGATTCGTTGAACTTGAACCTTGTTTAAAGATTTCTGACATTCTGTTGTTTCTTCAGTAGATCAAGGATGAGATTTTTTTGACCAAAAAAAAAAGATTCTGACCCTGAATCCCATGAACTTGAACTTTCTATGCATATAAATAGATTACTTCTGATGCAGTGGTTCAAGGATGACCTTCTGAACTTATCTGTGCCCAAATACTCTTTGAACTTGAACATTCTACACAGACTTTATGACTACCTGTTGTTTCATCAGTAGGTCAAGGAAGATATTTTAAAAAATAAAAAAATAAATAAATCTCACCCTAGATTCCTTGAACTTGAACTTTCTATGCATATAAATAGATTCCTTCTGATGCAGTGGTACAGGGATGATCTATTGTACCTATTTGTGGCCAAATAGTCTTTGGACTTGAACATTCCACACAGACTTTATGACTTTCTGTTGTTTCTTCAGTATATCAAGGATGAGATTTTTTTGACAAAAAAAAAAAAAATTCTGACCCGAGATTCCATGAACTTGAACTTTCTATGCATATAAATAGAGTCCTTCTGATGTTTTATTAGTTCTTCAATGATGACCATTTGAACTTATTTTTGGCCAGATTCTTTGAACTTGAACCTTCTTTAAAGACTTCTGACAGTCTGTTGTTTCTTCAGTAGATCAAGGATGAGAATTTTTTGACAAAAAAAAATCTGACCCTGGATCCCATGAACTTGAACTTTCTATGCATATAAATAGATTACTTCAGATGCAGTGGTTCAAGGATGACCTTTTGAACTTATTTGTGCCCAAATAATCTTTGAACTTGAACATTCTATAAAGACTTCTGACATTCTGTTGTTTCTTCAGTAGATCAAGGATGAGAATTTTTTGACAAAAAAATCTGACCCTGGATCCCATGAACTTGAACTTTCTATGCATATAAATTGATTCCTTCTGATGCAGTGGTTCAAGGATGACCTTTTGAACTTATTTGTGCCCAAATACTCTTTGAACTTGAACATTCTATAAAGACTTATGACTACCTGTGGTTTCATCAGTAGGTCAAGGAAGACATTTTTTGACAAAAAAAAAAAATAATCTCACCCTGGATCCCATGAACTTGAACGTTCTATGCATATAAATAGATTACTTCTGGTGCAGTGGTTCAAGGACGACCTTTTGAAACTATTTGTGCCCAAATACTCTTTGAACTTGAACATTCTATAAAGACTTTATGACTACCTGTGGTTTCATCAGTAAGTCAAGGAAGACATTTTTTGACAAAAAAAAAAAATCTGACCCTGGATCCCATGAATTTGAACTTTCTATGCATATAAATAGATTCATTCTGATGCATTGGTTCAGGGATGACCTATTGAACCTATTTGTGGCCAAATAGTCTTTGAACTTGAACATTATACACAGACTTTATGACTTTTTGTTGTTTCTTCAGTATATCAAGGATGAGGTTTTTTTTGACAAAAAAAAGATTCTGACCCTGGATCCCATGAACTTGAAATTTCTATGCATATAAAAAGATTCCTTCTAATGCAGTGGTTCAAGGATGACCTTTTGAACTTATTTGTGCCCAAATACTCTTTAAACTTGAACATTCTATAAAGACTTTATGACTACCTGTGGTTTCATCAGTAGGTCAAGGAAGACATTTTTTGACAAAAAAAAAAATCTGACCCTGGATCCCATGAATTTGAACTTTCTATGCATATAAATAGATTCCTTCTGATGCAGTGGTACAGGGATGATCTATTGAACCTATTTGTGGCCAAATAGTCTTTGAACTTGAACATTCCACACAGACTTTATGACTTTCTGTTGTTTCTTCAGTATATCAAGGATGAGATTTTTTTGACCAAAAAAAAAAAAAATCTGACCCGAGATTCCATGAACTTGAACTTTCTATGCATATAAATAGAATCCATCTCATGTTTTATTAGTTCTTCAATGATGACGATTTTATCTTATTTTTGGCCAGATTGTTTGAACATGAACCTTCTTTAAAGACTTCTGACATTCTGTTGTTTCTTCAGTAGATCAAGGATGATAATTTTTTGACAAAAAAAAAAATCTGACCCTGGATCCCATGAACTTGAACTTTCTATGCATATAAATAGATTAATTCTGATGCATTGGTTCAGGGATGACCTATTGAACTTATCTGTGCCCAAATACTCTTTGAACTTGAACATTCTACACAGACTTTATGACTACCTGTGGTTTCATCAGTAGGTCAAGGAAGACATTTTTTGAAAGAAAAAAAATCTGACCCTGGATCCCATGAATTTGAACTTTCTATGCATATAAATAGATTCATTCTGATGCATTGGTTCAGGGATGACATATTGAACCTATTTGAGGTTCAAAAAAAAGATTCTGACCCTGGATCCCATGATCTTGAAATTTCTATGCATATAAAAAGATTCCTTCTAATGCAGTGGTTCAAGGATGACCTTTTGAACTTATTTGTGCCCAAATACTCTTTAAACTTGAACATTCTATAAAGACTTTATGACTACCTGTGGTTTCATCAGTAGGTCAAAGACTTTATGACTACCTGTGGTTTCATCAGTAGGTCAAGGATGATATTTTAATAAATAAATAAATAAATATCACCCTAGATTCCTTGAACTTGAACTTTCTATGTATATAAATAGATTCCTTCTGATGCAGTGGTACAGGGATGATCTATTGTACCTATTTGTGGCCAAATAGTCTTTGAACTTGAACATTCCACACAGACTTTATGACTTTCTGTTGTTTCTTCAGTATATCAAGGATGAGATTTTTTTGACAAAAAAAAAAAAAAAATCTGACCCGAGATTCCATGAACTTGAACTTTCTATGCATATAAATAGATTCCTTCTCATGTTTTATTAGTTCTTCAATGATGACCATTTTAACTTATTTTTGGCCAGATTCTTTGAACTTGAACCTTCTTTAAAGACTTCTGACATTCTGTTGTTTCTTCAGTAGATCAAGGATGATAATTTTTTGACAAACAAAAAATCTGACCCTGGATCCCATGAACTTGAACTTTCTATGCATATAAATAGATTACTTCTGATGCAGTGGTTCAAGGATGACCTTTTGAACTTATCTGTGCCCAAATACTCTTTGAACTTGAACATTCTACACAGACTTTATGACTACCTGTTGTTTCATCAGTAGGTCAAGGAAGACATTTTTTGGAGAAAAAAAAAAGAAGAAAAAATCTCACCCTAGATTCCATAAACTTGAACTTTCTATGCATATAGATTCCTTCTGATGTTTTATTAGTTCTTCAAGGATGACCATTTGAACTTATTTTTGGCCAGATTCTTTGAACTTGAACCTTGTTTAAAGATTTCTGACATTCTGTTGTTTCTTCAGTAGATCAAGGATGAGATTTTTTTGAGCAAAAACCTTTTGAACTTATCTGTGCCTAAATACTCTTTGAACTTGAACATTCTACACAGACTTTATGACTACCTGTTGTTTCATCAGTAGTTCAAGGAAGACATTTTTTGGCAAAAAAAAAAAAAAACATCTGACGCTAGATCCCATGAATTTCAACTTTCTATGCATATAAATAGATTCCTTCTGATGCAGTGGTTCAGGGATGACCTATTGAACCTATTTGTGGCCAAATAGTCTTTGAACTTGAACATTCCACACAGACTTTATGACTTTCTGTTGTTTCTTCAGTATATCAAGGATTCGATTTTTTTGACAAAAAAAAAATCCTGACCCTGGATCCCATGATCTTGAACTATATTCTGCTGAAATATCAGAAGAAGTCTGTGAGTCCCAACTGTAACTGTCTAAACATTCGTATATTCAGATACTAATAGGGTCATTGCACGAGATTTTTCCTATGCGATGCAAATCAGGGCAAAAGTGCTAATATATTCATTGCGCAACGAGTTCTTATGTAATACATTAGCTAGAAAATGTTCCACTGAATATACTTCTTGAGCCTTGTGTAGAATAGGATTTAGTCAGAATCCAATGCAGTTCAATCCTGTAGGTCGAATGTGTATTCCTGTTAAATGCAATGCATATAATTAACTCGTTGAGCGTTTAAGAGATTCGGGCTTTTGCATGCATTGCTTGCATTGCATTGCATACGAAAAAAAACTTGTGCACGGGGGAGATTAGTGCTTTATCATTGCATTGAACTCTTCATGCATTGAAGATATTAGCGCTTTTGCATTGCATTGCATAAAATAACTCGTTGTGCATTGAAGATAGCGCGTTCGTATTGAATTACATACGAAAAGTTTTGTGCAATGGAGCGATTCGTGCTTTTGCATTGTATTGAACTCGTCTTGCATTGAAGACATTAGCGCTTTTGCATTGCATTGCATACGAAAAAACTTGTGCACTGAGGAGAATAGTGCTTTTGCATTGCATTATATACGAAAAACTTGCTGTGCATTGAAAAGATAGTGCTTTTGCATTGCATTGCATAAAATAAATCATTGTCCATTGAAAATAGCGCTTTTGCATTGCATTGAACTCTTCATGCATTGAAGATATTAGCGCTTTTGCATTGCATAAAAAACTCGTTGTGCATTGAAGACAGCGCTTTTGCATTGCATACGAAAAAACTTGTGCACTGGGGAGATTAGAGCTTTTGCATTGCATTGAACTCTTCATGCATTGAAGATAATAGCGCTTTTGCATTGCATTGCATACAAAAAACTTGCTGTGCATTGAATAGTGCTTTTGCAATGCATAGCATAAAATAACTCGTTGTGCTTTGAAGACAGCACTTTTACATTGCATTGCATACGAAAAAAACTCGTGCACTGGGGAGATTAATGTTTTTGCATTGCATTGAACTTGTCTTGCATTGAAGACATTAAGCGCTTTTGCATTGCATTGCATACAAATAACTGTGCATTGGAAGAGATGGTGCTTTTGCAATGCATTGCAACACTCGTTGTGCATTGAAGATAGCGCTTTTGTATTGAATTCCATACGAAAAGTTTTGTGCAATGGAGCGATTCGTGCTTTGGCATTGCATTGAACTCGTCTTGCATTGAAGACATTAGCGCTTTTGCATTATATACATTATTTTGCATTATATACAAAAAACTTGCTGTGCATTGAAGAGATAGTGCTTTTGCATTGCATTGCATAAAATAACTCGTTGTGCTTTGAAGACAGCGCTTTTGCATTGCATTACATTGCATACGAAAAAAACTTTTGCACTGGGGAGATTAATGCTTTTGCATTGCATTGAACTCGTCATGCATTGACGATATTAGCGTTTTGCATTGCATTGCATACGAAAAAACTTGTGCAATGGAGAGATTCGTGCTTTTGCATTGCATTGAACTCGTCTTGCATTGAAGACATTAAAGCGCTTTTGCATTGCATTGCATTGAACTCGTCATGCATTGACGATATTAGCGTTTTGCATTGCATTGCATACGAAAAAACTTTTGCACTGAGGAGAATAGGGCTTTTGCATTGCATTGTATAAAAAAAAAAACTTGCTGTGCATTGAAAAGATAGTGCTTTTGCATTGCATAAAATAAATCATTGTGCATTGAAGATAGCGCTTTTGCATTGCACTGGGGAGATTAATGATTTTGCTTTGCATTGAACTCGTCATGCATTGACAATATTAGCGCTTTTGCATTGCATTGCATACGAAAATCCTGCACTGAGGAGATTAGTGCTTTTGCATTGCATTGCATAAAATATCTCGTGCATTGAAGACAGCCCTTTTGCATTGCATACGAAAAAACTTGTGCACTGGGGAGATTAGTGCTTTTGCAATGCATTGAACTCTTCATGCATTGAAGATAATAGCGCTTTTGCATTGCATACAAAAAACTTGCTGTGCATTGAATAGTGCTTTTGCAATGCATTGCATAAAATAACTCGTTGTGCTTTGAAGACAGTGCTTTTGCATTGCATTGCATACGAAAAAAACTTGTGCACTGGGGAGATTAATGCTTTTGCATTGCATTGAACTCGTCATGCATTGACGATATTAGCGTTTTGCATTGCATTGCATACGAAAAAACGTGTGCAATGGAAAGATTCGAGATTTTGAACTTATTCCATCCTTTATTTTTGTGCATTGAACTCGTCTTGCATTGAAGACATTAAGCGCTTTTGCATTGCATTGCATACAAAAAACTTGCTTTGAAGAGATAGTGCTTTTGCAATGCACTGTATGAAATAAATCGTTGTGCATTGAAGGTAACGCTATTGCATTGCACTGCATAAAATAAATCATTGTGCATTGAAGATAGCGCTTTTGCATTGCACTGGGGAGATTAATGCTTTTGCATTGCATTGAACTCGTCATGCATTGACAGTATTAGCGCTTTTGCATTGCATTGCATTGCATACAAAAAACTTGCTGTGCGTTGAATAGTGCTTTTGCAATGCATTGCATAAAATAACTCGTTGTGCTTTGAAGACAGCACTTTTGCATTGCATTGCATACGAAAAAAACTTGTGCACTGGGGAGATTAATGTTTTTGCATTGCATTTAACTCGTCATGCATTGACGATATTAGCGTTTTGCATTGCATTGCATACGAAAAAAACTTGTGCAATGGACAGAATCGTTCTTTTGCATTGCATTGAACTTGTCTTGCAGTGAAGACATTAAAGCGCTTTTGCATTGCATTGCATACGAAAAAACTTGTGCCTGAGGAGAATAGGGCTTTTGCATTGCATTGTATACAAAAAACTTGCTGTGCCTGGAAGATAGCGCTTTTGCATTGCACTGGGGAGATTAATGCTTTTGCTTTGCATTGAACTCGTCATGCATTGACAATATTAACGCTTTTGCATTGCATTGCATACGAAAATCCTGCACTGAGGAGATTAGTGCTTTTGCATTGCATAAAATAACTCGTGCATTGAAGACAGCGCTTTTGCATTGCATACGAAAAAACTTGTGCACTGGGGAGATTAGTGCTTTTGCATTGCATTGAACTCTTCATGCATTGCATACAAAAAACTTGCTGTGCATTGATATATAAAATAAATCGTTGTGCATTGAAGATAGCGCTTTTGCATTGCACTGCATATAAGAACTTCGTTGCACATGGAAGAAAAAAGTGATTTTGCGTTGGATTGCATTGCATATAAGAATTCGCTGTGCAAAGAAAAGATTAGTGCTTTTCATTGCTTTGCATTGCATAACGAAAAACTTGTGCATTGAAGAGTTTGCATGCATATTTGTGCATTGAATAAATTGGATTTTGCATTGCATTGCATTGTATTGCTTAAAGAACTCGTTGTGCAGAAAGAGATTAGTGCTTTTGCAATGCAATGCATATTAAAACTCGTTGCGCATTGAAGAAATACGTGCTTTTACATCATAGAAAAAAAGCTCGTGCAATGACGCGATTAATGATTTTACATCTCATTGCATACGAAAAACTTGTGCAATGAGGAGATTAAAGCTTTTGCATTGAACTCGTCATGCATTGAAGATATTAGCGCTTTTGCATTTCATTGCACATAAGAACTCTTTGTTGCGCATTGAAGAAACAAGTGTTTTTGCACTGCATTGCATAAAGAACTCGTTGTGCATTAAAAAGATGCGAAAAGGTAATTTCCATAACGAAAAACTCGTGCATTGAAGATTTTGCATGCATGCATACAAAAACTATTTGTGCATTGAATAAATTTGCTTTTGTATTGCATTGCATAAAAAACTCGTTGTGCAGAAAGAGATTAGTGCTTTTGCATTGCATTGCATATAAGATCTTACTGTGCATTAAATAAATAAGTGCATTGTTAGAGAGTTGTGCATTGAATATATTTTGCATCGTCATGCTAAACTCGTCATGCATTGAAGATATTAGCGCTATTGCATTGCATATAAGAATTCAGGGTGCAATGAAAAGATTAGTGCTTTTGCATTCCATACGAAAAAACTCGTGCATTGAAGATTTTGCATTGCATTGCACATAAGAACTCGCGCAATGAATATATTAGCGCTTAGCATTGCATAGAATTCGTGCATTGAACATGGTTATTCTCTGTGCAATGACGAGTTTAGTGCGTTTGCATTGCATTGACTCTTTTTTACATTGAAGAGTTTAAATGGTTTTCAATACAAGAACTCGTGCTGCATTAAATAGATAAGTGCTTTGAACTTAGTATTGTTTAGATTTTACCACTAATCTGGTTAAATGATAAATGGAGTTTTCCCATTCAAGTACTAACCAGTAGTCCCTGAGACCCTGCTGAACTACATGGAATCAATGAGCTGGACTTATCGATAAATATTAAAAGATTCATACTGATGTTTCATTAATTATTCAAGAAAGATCTGTTGAACTTATTTTTGGCCAAATAGTCTTTGAACTTGAATATTCTACACAGACTTTATGACTTTCTGTTGTTTCTTCAGTATATCAAGGATGAGATTTTTTTTGACAAAAAAAAAAAATCTGACCCGAGATTCAATGAACTTGAACTTTCTATGCATATAAATAGATTCCTTCTGATGTTTTATTAGTTCTTCAATGATGACCATTTGAACGTATTTTTTGCCAGATTTTTTGAACTTGAACCTTCTTTAAAGACTTCTGACATTCTGTTGTTCCTTCAGTGGATCAAGGATGAGAATTTTTTGACAAAAAAATTCTGCCCCTGGATCCCATGAACTTGAACTTTCTATGCATATAAATAGATTCCTTCTGATGCAGTGGTTCAAGGATGACCTTTTGAACTTATTTGTGCCCAAATACTCTTTGAACTTGAACATTCTATAAAGACTTTATGACTACCTGTGGTTTCATCAGTAGGTCAAGGAAGACATTTTTTGACAAAAAAAAACACCCTAGATTCCATGAACTTGAACTTTCTATACTTATAAATAGATTACTTCTGATGTTTTAATAGCTCTTCAAGGATGACCCTTTGAACTTATTTGTGCCCAAAATAGTCTTTGAACTTGAATATTCTACACAGACTTTAGACTACCTGTGGTTTCATCAGTTGGTCAAGGAAGACATTTTTTGGCTAAAATAAAATAAAAAAATTCTCACCCTAGATTCCATGAACTTGAACTTTCTATGCATATAAATAGATTTATGCTGATGTTTTATTAGTTCTTCAAGGATGACCTTTTGAACTTATTTTTGGCAAGATTCTTTGAACTTGAACCTTCTTTAAAGACTTCTGACATTCTGTTGTTTCTTCAGTAGATCAAGGATGAGAATTTTTTGACAAAAAAAAATCTGACCCTGGATCCCATGAACTTGAACTTTCTATGCATATAAATTGATTCCTTCTGATGCAGTGGTTCAAGGACGACCTTTTGAACTTATTTGTGCCCAAATACTCTTTGAACTTGAACATTCTATAAAGACTTTATGACTACCTGTGGTTTCATCAGTAGGTCAAGGAAGACATTTTTTGACAAAAAAAAAAAA
This sequence comes from Pseudorasbora parva, assembly GCF_024679245.1. Classification (NCBI taxonomy): domain Eukaryota; kingdom Metazoa; phylum Chordata; class Actinopteri; order Cypriniformes; family Gobionidae; genus Pseudorasbora; species Pseudorasbora parva. Next base: position 9,411,792 of record NC_090179.1, read on the forward strand.
AAAAATCTCACCCTAGATTCCATGAACTTGAACTTTCTATGCATACAGATTCCTTCTGATGTTTTATTAGTTCTTCAAGGATGACCATTTGAACTTATTTTTGGCCAGATTCTTTGCACTTGAACCTTGTTTAAAGATTTCTGACATCCTGTTGTTTCTTCAGTAGATCAAGGATGAGATTTTTTTGACCAAAAAAAAAAGATTCTGACCCTGGATCCCATGAACTTGAACTTTCTATGCATATAAATAGATTACTTCTGATGCAGTGGTTCAAGGATGACCTTCTGAACTTATCTGTGCCCAAATACTCTTTGAACTTGAACATTCTACACAGACTTTATGACTACCTGTTGTTTCATCAGTAGGTCAAGGAAGACATTTTTTGGCAAAAAAATAAATAAATAAATCTCACCCTAGATTCCATGAACTTGAACTTTCTATGCATATAAATAGATTACTTCTGGTGCAGTGGTTCAAGGATAACCTTTTGAACTTATTTGTGCCCAAATACTCTTTGAACTTGAACATTCTATAAAGACTTTATGACTACCTGTGGTTTCATCAGTAGGTCAAGGAAGACATTTTTTGACAAAAAATAAATAAATCTGACCCTGGATCCCATGAATTTGAACTTTCTATGCATATAAATAGATTCATTCTGATGCATTGGTTCAGGGATGACCTATTGAACCTATTTGTGGCCAAATAGTCTTTGAACTTGAACATTATACACAGACTTTATGACTTTCTGTTGTTTCTTCAGTATATCAAGGATGAGATTTTTTTGACAAAAAAAAAAAGATTCTGACCCTGGATCCCATGAACTTGAAATTTCTATGCATATAAAAAGATTTCTTCTAATGCAGTGGTTCAAGGATGACCTTTTGAACTTATCTGTGCCCAAATACTCTTTGAACTTGAACATTCTACACAGACTTTATGACTACCTGTTGTTTCATCAGTAGGTCAAGGAAGACATTTTTTGGCAAAAAAAAAAAAATCTGACCCTGGATCCCATGAATTTGAACTTTCTATGCATATAAATAGATTCATTCTGATGCATTGGTTCAGGGAAGACCTATTGAACCTATTTGTGGCCAAATAGTCTTTTAACTTGAACATTATACACAGACTTTATGACTTTTTGTTTTTTCTACAGTATATCAAGGATGAGATTTTTTTGAGAAAAAAAAAAAACTCACCCTAGATTCCATGAACTTGAACTTTATATGCATATAAATAGATTTATTCTGATGTTTTATTAGTTCTTCAAGGATGACCTTTTGAACTTATTTTTGGCAAGATTCTTTGAACTTGAACCTTCTTTAAAGACTTCTGACAGTCTGTTGTTTCTTCAGTAGATCAAGGTTGAGATTTTTTTGACAAAAAAAAAAAAAAAGATTCTGACCCTGGATCCTATGAACTTGAACTTTCTACACATATAAATAGATTACTTCTGGTGCAGTGGTTCAAGGATGACCTTTTGAACTTATTTGTGCCCAAATACTCTTTGAACTTTAACATTCTATAAAGACTTATGACTACCTGTGGTTTCATCAGTAGGTCAAGGAAGACATTTTTTGACAAAAAAAAACACCCTAGATTCCATGAACTTGAACTTTCTATACTTATAAATAGATTACTTCTGATGTTTTAATAGCTCTTCAAGGATGACCCTTTGAACTTATTTGTGCCCAAAATAGTCTTTGAACTTGAATATTCTACACAGACTTTAGACTACCTGTGGTTTCATCAGTTGGTCAAGGAAGACATTTTTTGGCTAAAATAAAATAAAAAAATTCTCACCCTAGATTCCATGAACTTGAACTTTCTATGCATATAAATAGATTTATGCTGATGTTTTATTAGTTCTTCAAGGATGACCTTTTGAACTTATTTTTGGCAAGATTCTTTGAACTTGAACCTTCTTTAAAGACTTCTGACATTCTGTTGTTTCTTCAGTAGATCAAGGATGAGAATTTTTTGACAAAAAAAAATCTGACCCTGGATCCCATGAACTTGAACTTTCTATGCATATAAATTGATTCCTTCTGATGCAGTGGTTCAAGGATGACCTTTTGAACTTATTTGTGCCCAAATACTCTTTGAACTTGAACATTCTATAAAGACTTTATGACTACCTGTGGTTTCATCAGTAGGTCAAGGAAGACATTTTTTGACAAAAAAAAAAAAAAAAATCTCACCCTAGATTCCATGAACTTGAACTTTCTATGCATACAGATTCCTTCTGATGTTTTATTAGTTCTTCAAGGATGACCATTTGAACTTATTTTTGGCCAGATTCTTTGCACTTGAACCTTGTTTAAAGATTTCTGACATCCTGTTGTTTCTTCAGTAGATCAAGGATGAGATTTTTTTGACCAAAAAAAAAAGATTCTGACCCTGGATCCCATGAACTTGAACTTTCTATGCATATAAATAGATTACTTCTGATGCAGTGGTTCAAGGATGACCTTCTGAACTTATCTGTGCCCAAATACTCTTTGAACTTGAACATTCTACACAGACTTTATGACTACCTGTTGTTTCATCAGTAGGTCAAGGAAGACATTTTTTGGCAAAAAAATAAATAAATAAATCTCACCCTAGATTCCATGAACTTGAACTTTCTATGCATATAAATAGATTACATCTGGTGCAGTGGTTCAAGGATAACCTTTTGAACTTATTTGTGCCCAAATACTCTTTGAACTTGAACATTCTATAAAGACTTTATGACTACCTGTGGTTTCATCAGTAGGTCAAGGAAGACATTTTTTGACAAAAAATAAATAAATCTGACCCTGGATCCCATGAATTTGAACTTTCTATGCATATAAATAGATTCATTCTGATGCATTGGTTCAGGGATGACCTATTGAACCTATTTGTGGCCAAATAGTCTTTGAACTTGAACATTATACACAGACTTTATGACTTTCTGTTGTTTCTTCAGTATATCAAGGATGAGATTTTTTTGACAAAAAAAAAAAGATTCTGACCCTGGATCCCATGAACTTGAAATTTCTATGCATATAAAAAGATTTCTTCTAATGCAGTGGTTCAAGGATGACCTTTTGAACTTATCTGTGCCCAAATACTCTTTGAACTTGAACATTCTACACAGACTTTATGACTACCTGTTGTTTCATCAGTAGGTCAAGGAAGACATTTTTTGGCAAAAAAAAAAAATCTGACCCTGGATCCCATGAATTTGAACTTTCTATGCATATAAATAGATTCATTCTGATGCATTGGTTCAGGGAAGACCTATTGAACCTATTTGTGGCCAAATAGTCTTTTAACTTGAACATTATACACAGACTTTATGACTTTTTGTTGTTTCTACAGTATATCAAGGATGAGATTTTTTTGAGAAAAAAAAAAACTCACCCTAGATTCCATGAACTTGAACTTTATATGCATATAAATAGATTTATTCTGATGTTTTATTAGTTCTTCAAGGATGACCTTTTGAACTTATTTTTGGCAAGATTCTTTGAACTTGAACCTTCTTTAAAGACTTCTGACAGTCTGTTGTTTCTTCAGTAGATCAAGGTTGAGATTTTTTTGACAAAAAAAAAAAAAAAGATTCTGACCCTGGATCCTATGAACTTGAACTTTCTACACATATAAATAGATTACTTCTGGTGCAGTGGTTCAAGGATGACCTTTTGAACTTATTTGTGCCCAAATACTCTTTGAACTTTAACATTCTATAAAGACTTATGACTACCTGTGGTTTCATCAGTAGGTCAAGGAAGACATTTTTTGACAAAAAAAAAAAAAATCTCACCCTAGATTCCATGAACTTGAAATTTCTATGCATATAGATTCCTTCTGATGTTTTATTAGTTCTTCAAGGATGACCATTTGAACTTATTTTTTGCCAGATTCTTTGAACTTGAACCTTGTTTAAAGATTTCTGACATTCTGTTGTTTCTTCAGTAGATCAAGGATGAGATTTTTTTGACCAAAAAAAAAAGATTCTAACCCTGGATCCCATGAACTTGAACTTTCTATGCATATAAATAGATTACTTCTGATGCAGTGGTTCAAGGATGACCTTTTGAACTTATCTGTGCCCAAATACTCTTTGAACTTGAACATTCTACACAGACTTTATGACTACCTGTTTTCATCAGTAGGTCAAGGAAGACATTTTTTTGCAAAAAAAAAAAAATCTCACCCTAGATTCCATGAACTTGAACTTTCTATGCATATAAATAGATTACTTCTGGTGCAGTGGTTCAAGGACGACCTTTTGAAACTATTTGTGCCCAAATACTCTTTGAACTTGAACATTCTATAAAGACTTTATGACTACCTGTGGTTTCATCAGTAGGTCAAGGAAGACATTTTTTGACAAAAAAAAAAATCTGACCCTGGATCCCATGAATTTGAACTTTCTATGCATATAAATAGATTCATTCTGATGCATTGGTTCAGGGATGACCTATTGAACCTATTTGTGGCCAAATAGTCTTTGAACTTGAACATTATACACAGACTTTATGACTTTTTGTTGTTTCTTCAGTATATCAAGGATGAGGTTTTTTTGACAAAAAAAAGATTCTGACCCTGGATCCCATGAACTTGAACTTTCTATGCATATAAATAGATTCCTTCTGATGTTTTATTAGTTCTTCAATGATGACCATTTTAACTTATTTTTGGCCAGATTCTTTGAACTTGAACCTTCTTTAAAGACTTCTGATATTCTGTTGTTTCTTCAGTAGATCAAGGATGAGAATTTTTTGACAAAAAAAAATCTGACCCTGGATCCCATGAACTTGAACTTTCTATGCATATAAATTGATTCCTTCTGATGCAGTGGTTCAAGGATGACCTTTTGAACTTATTTGTGCCCAAATACTCTTTGACATTGAACATTCTTTAAAGACTTTATGACTACCTGTGGTTTCATCAGTAGGTCAAGGAAGACATTTTTTGACAAAAAAAAAAAAAAAAATCTCACCCTAGATTCCATGAACTTGAACTTTCTATGCATACAGATTCCTTCTGATGTTTTATTAGTTCTTCAAGGATGACCATTTGAACTTATTTTTGGCCAGATTCGTTGCACTTGAACCTTGTTTAAAGATTTCTGACATTCTGTTGTTTCTTCAGAAGATCAAGGATGAGATTTTTTTGACCAAAAAAAAAAGATTCTGACCCTGGATCCCATGAACTTGAACTTTCTATGCATATAAATAGATTCCTTCTGATGCAGTGGTTCAAGGATGACCTTTTGAACTTATTTGTGCCCAAATACTCTTTGAACTTGAACATTCTATAAAGACTTTATGACTACCTGTGGTTTCATCAGTAGGTCAAGGAAGACATTTTTTGACAAAAAAAAACACCCTAGATTCCATGAACTTGAACTTTCTATACTTATAAATAGATTACTTCTGATGTTTTAATAGCTCTTCAAGGATGACCCTTTGAACTTATTTGTGCCCAAAATAGTCTTTGAACTTGAATATTCTACACAGACTTTAGACTACCTGTGGTTTCATCAGTTGGTCAAGGAAGACATTTTTTGGCTAAAATAAAATAAAAAAATTCTCACCCTAGATTCCATGAACTTGAACTTTCTATGCATATAAATAGATTTATGCTGATGTTTTATTAGTTCTTCAAGGATGACCTTTTGAACTTATTTTTGGCAAGATTCTTTGAACTTGAACCTTCTTTAAAGACTTCTGACATTCTGTTGTTTCTTCAGTAGATCAAGGATGAGAATTTTTTGACAAAAAAAAATCTGACCCTGGATCCCATGAACTTGAACTTTCTATGCATATAAATTGATTCCTTCTGATGCAGTGGTTCAAGGATGACCTTTTGAACTTATTTGTGCCCAAATACTCTTTGAACTTGAACATTCTATAAAGACTTTATGACTACCTGTGGTTTCATCAGTAGGTCAAGGAAGACATTTTTTGACAAAAAAAAAAAAAAATCTCACCCTAGATTCCATGAACTTGAACTTTCTATGCATACAGATTCCTTCTGATGTTTTATTAGTTCTTCAAGGATGACCATTTGAACTTATTTTTGGCCAGATTCTTTGCACTTGAACCTTGTTTAAAGATTTCTGACATCCTGTTGTTTCTTCAGTAGATCAAGGATGAGATTTTTTTGACCAAAAAAAAAAGATTCTGACCCTGGATCCCATGAACTTGAACTTTCTATGCATATAAATAGATTACTTCTGATGCAGTGGTTCAAGGATGACCTTCTGAACTTATCTGTGCCCAAATACTCTTTGAACTTGAACATTCTACACAGACTTTATGACTACCTGTTGTTTCATCAGTAGGTCAAGGAAGACATTTTTTGGCAAAAAAATAAATAAATAAATCTCACCCTAGATTCCATGAACTTGAACTTTCTATGCATATAAATAGATTACTTCTGGTGCAGTGGTTCAAGGATAACCTTTTGAACTTATTTGTGCCCAAATACTCTTTGAACTTGAACATTCTATAAAGACTTTATGACTACCTGTGGTTTCATCAGTAGGTCAAGGAAGACATTTTTTGACAAAAAATAAATAAATCTGACCCTGGATCCCATGAATTTGAACTTTCTATGCATATAAATAGATTCATTCTGATGCATTGGTTCAGGGATGACCTATTGAACCTATTTGTGGCCAAATAGTCTTTGAACTTGAACATTATACACAGACTTTATGACTTTCTGTTGTTTCTTCAGTATATCAAGGATGAGATTTTTTTGACAAAAAAAAAAAGATTCTGACCCTGGATCCCATGAACTTGAAATTTCTATGCATATAAAAAGATTTCTTCTAATGCAGTGGTTCAAGGATGACCTTTTGAACTTATCTGTGCCCAAATACTCTTTGAACTTGAACATTCTACACAGACTTTATGACTACCTGTTGTTTCATCAGTAGGTCAAGGAAGACATTTTTTGGCAAAAAAAAAAAAATCTGACCCTGGATCCCATGAATTTGAACTTTCTATGCATATAAATAGATTCATTCTGATGCATTGGTTCAGGGAAGACCTATTGAACCTATTTGTGGCCAAATAGTCTTTTAACTTGAACATTATACACAGACTTTATGACTTTTTGTTGTTTCTACAGTATATCAAGGATGAGATTTTTTTGAGAAAAAAAAAAAACTCACCCTAGATTCCATGAACTTGAACTTTATATGCATATAAATAGATTTATTCTGATGTTTTATTAGTTCTTCAAGGATGACCTTTTGAACTTATTTTTGGCAAGATTCTTTGAACTTGAACCTTCTTTAAAGACTTCTGACAGTCTGTTGTTTCTTCAGTAGATCAAGGTTGAGATTTTTTTGACAAAAAAAAAAAAAAAGATTCTGACCCTGGATCCTATGAACTTGAACTTTCTACACATATAAATAGATTACTTCTGGTGCAGTGGTTCAAGGATGACCTTTTGAACTTATTTGTGCCCAAATACTCTTTGAACTTTAACATTCTATAAAGACTTATGACTACCTGTGGTTTCATCAGTAGGTCAAGGAAGACATTTTTTGACAAAAAAAAAAAAAATCTCACCCTAGATTCCATGAACTTGAACTTTCTATGCATATAGATTCCTTCTGATGTTTTATTAGTTCTTCAAGGATGACCATTTGAACTTATTTTTTGCCAGATTCTTTGAACTTGAACCTTGTTTAAAGATTTCTGACATTCTGTTGTTTCTTCAGTAGATCAAGGATGAGATTTTTTTGACCAAAAAAAAAAGATTCTAACCCTGGATCCCATGAACTTGAACTTTCTATGCATATAAATAGATTACTTCTGATGCAGTGGTTCAAGGATGACCTTTTGAACTTATCTGTGCCCAAATACTCTTTGAACTTGAACATTCTACACAGACTTTATGACTACCTGTTTTCATCAGTAGGTCAAGGAAGACATTTTTTTGCAAAAAAAAAAAAAATCTCACCCTAGATTCCATGAACTTGAACGTTCTATGCATATAAATAGATTACTTCTGGTGCAGTGGTTCAAGGACGACCTTTTGAAACTATTTGTGCCCAAATACTCTTTGAACTTGAACATTCTATAAAGACTTTATGACTACCTGTGGTTTCATCAGTAGGTCAAGGAAGACATTTTTTGACAAAAAAAAAAAATCTGACCCTGGATCCCATGAATTTGAACTTTCTATGCATATAAATAGATTCATTCTGATGCATTGGTTCAGGGATGACCTATTGAACCTATTTGTGGCCAAATAGTCTTTGAACTTGAACATTATACACAGACTTTATGACTTTTTGTTGTTTCTTCAGTATATCAAGGATGAGGTTTTTTTGACAAAAAAAAGATTCTGACCCTGGATCCCATGAACTTGAAATTTCTATGCATATAAAAAGATTCCTTCTAATGCAGTGGTTCAAGGATGACCTTTTGAACTTATTTGTGCCCAAATACTCTTTAAACTTGAACATTCTATAAAGACTTTATGACTACCTGTGGTTTCATCAGTAAGGTCAAGGAAGACATTTTTTGACAAAAAAAAAAATCTGACCCTGGATTCCCATGAATTTGAACTTTCTATGCATATAAATAGATTCCTTCTGATGCAGTGGTACAGGGATGATCTATTGAACCTATTTGTGGCCAAATAGTCTTTGAACTTGAACATTCCACACAGACTTTATGACTTTCTGTTGTTCCCTTTATCGAGGGAACTCGCACTGCGTCATCGTAGATGACACATCGGGGAACGCCCACGGCGTGACGCTGCTGAGTTCATATCAAAAAAGTCCAATCTTGATTGGTGTTGCGTGATGACGTAACGAGTGACGGCATACCCGGAGGTATAAAGGGACGCCGGCACAAGCAAACGCAGCTTCCTGCTTTCAGCGGTCGCGCTCTGTGTTCTGTCTGTCTATTTGGTGTTGTTTGTCCCGTAGGGCTTATTATATCAGTAGAGAATGGCGAGCGAGCAGTTCAGACGGTGTGTGCCTCCCTGTCCGCGCTTTATTTCGGGCACGGACACACACCAGCTCTGTGTGCAGTGTCTCGGCGTGCAGCACGCCCGGGCCGCTCTCGAGGGAGCGGCTTGCGGCGAATGTGATAAGCTGCCGCTGAGAGTACTGCGCTCGCGGCTGGCGGTCTTTGACGAGGCCGGTCAGCCTCGCGAGCCTCGCGGTTCTGGGCCCGCTGTTGCCGAGGCAGAGCAGCGCCGCAGGTCGTGGGGCTCGCAGCTGGATCTGTCAGCGGGATCAGGGAATGTTGAGGCATCTCTCTCTTCCTCTGACGATTCAGAGGATCTTCCGCCACGTGTGGAAGCCCGCGCTGCGGCTTCTTCCCGCGAGGCGGAGGATCAGGTGCTCATGCTGTGCGATTCCGAGGGATCGTTGACAATGAGCACCGAAGCAGGCGCAGTGGGGCAGTCGCCACCCCACTCGCAGGCTATGGAGGAGCTCGTGGAGGTCTTGACTTGCGCTGTGGCCAAGCTGAGTTTAGATTGGCCACAAGAGGAAGTGCACGTCCAGCCGCCAAGCAAGCTGGACGAGCGCTTCTTCAAGCGTCGAGCCCAGCCTCCACGCCGGGGTCTGCCGTTTTTCCCCGACCTGCACAGTGAGCTGTGCAGGGCGTGGGAGAAACCCTTCTCAGCACGTTTGACTACGCCCCCTGCGCTTGACTTCGCTAACGTGCTGGGGGCGTCTGAGAAGGGATATGTTGCGCTGCCGAGGGTAGAAGAGGCGCTCGCGGGCCACCTCTCTCCCGAGACAGCAGCTTCATTGAAGACCCCGGCATTGCCCTCGAAACCATGCCGAGAGACTTCGAAGCTGGTGGCGAGGGCATATAGTGCGGCTGGTCGCGCTGGTGGGTGCCTGCACACTCTTGCGGTTCTGCAGGCCTACCAAGCGGACTTGCTGAAGGAGCTCGATGAGGGCGAGGGTCCCTCTCCGGAGGATGTGACTGAGCTGAGGAAGGCAGCGGATTTGTCTCTTCGTGTCACCAAACAGGCGGCCCGTGATATCGGCCGCTCCATGACGGGTTTGGTGTGCGCGGAGAGACATCTCTGGCTGAACCTGTCGGGGATCAGGGAGAGAGACAGACACTTTCTCCTTGATTCCCCGGTTTCGCCTTCTGGCCTTTTCGGCGGCGCTGTGAGCACCGTCGTCGAGAGGTTTCAGGAGGTGAAAAAGCAGGCTGCCGCTCTCAGCCAGTTCATCCCTCGCCGCTGGGGCTCCTCCAGCAAGGCTGCCTCGAGTGGGCAGTCTCGGCCAGCAGAGGGCTCCTCGCACCGTGAGGTGCAGAAGCAGAGCGTCGCTCCTTGTGCCCCTCCTGAGGGAGCTTGGCAGAAGAAGCGACGCTCTCGCGGGAAGTCTTCAAAGCTGAAGACCGACCTGACCGACCGACCTTATTCAGGCCAAGAAGGCTTCCAAGCGGTCCTAGCTGCGGCAAGACCGCTGAGAGCTGTCCCCCACGGGGCGGAGCGACCGAGGTCGTTCTCCCCCCGAGGCTCTCGGGAAATCGATGTTGTGCTCTTGCAGTCAAAAGGGCTCCGGACCACGTCGTTTCCCCATGTTCGCGCGCGGCTCTGGCCCGCACATATAAAATCTGCGGCAGAGCAGCGACTGCGTTCACACACCGGAAATCTACCTCGATTAGTCCCTGCCGGTTATCCGCTTCAGGGGGTCGAGGGAGAGGTTCGGTTGATACCCCAGACCAGCCTCGAGAGGCTGGTCCCCTTATCAGAGTATCTCGGCGCATGGTCATGCCTTCCGAATATCTCTGTGTGGGCCCTGCGCACTGTAGAACGGGGATACAGACTGCAGTTCAGAGTCCCCCCCCCCCGAAATTTGGGGGGATAGTCTGGACAGTGGTCGGTCCCGAGCAGGTGGGGGTAATGGGGCAGGAAGTACACTCTCTGCTGGAAAAAGGGGCGATAGAAAGGGTCCCCCCGCCAGAAAGGGAGGTCGGGTTCTACAGCCGGTACCTCATAGTCCCCAAGAAGGATGGGGGGTTGCGTCCAATTTTAGATCTCAGGCTTCTGAATCGGTCTCTGAGGAGATACAGGTTCAGGATGCTAACCATTCCTGTTATCGTGAGTCAGATCCAGTTCGAGGACTGGTTCGTCACGATAGATCTAAAGGACGCTTACTTCCATATTTCCATCCTTCCCAGTCACAGGAAGTTCCTGAGGTTCGCTTTCGGGGGCGAAGCGTTCCAATATCGGGTCCTTCCCTTTGGCCTAGCCTTGTCACCTCGCACCTTCACAAAGTGCATGGATGCAGCCCTGGCTCCGCTAAGACTCCAGGGCATCGGGGTACTGAATTATATCGACGACTGGTTGATCATGGCCAGGTCGTACGATGTGGCAGTTCAGCATCGAGATGCTGTTCTAGCACACATGAGGTGTTTGGGGTTGAGACTCAACGCGAAAAAGAGCGCGTTGACGCCCTCCCAGAGAATTACGTTCCTGGGAATAGTGTGGGACTCGGTAACGATGCGGGCACACATGTCACCCGCACGTATCGAGACCATACGGGCGGAGGTCTCAAGTATAAGGTTGGGCCACAGCATCACTGTCAAACAGTTCCAGAGACTGGTGGGTCTCATGGCAGCACCGTCCAGTGTGATTCCGCTCGGCCTGCTCCACATGAGACCGCTACAGTGGTGGCTGAGAACCAAGGGGTTTTCTCCGAAGGGGAATCCCTTCCGTATGATCAGGGTAACGCGCAAATGCATTCGTTCCCTGGTTATATGGAAGAAACCTTGGTTTCTGTCCCTGGGGCTAGTATTGGGAGCATCGTGTTGCCGGAAAACCGTTTCAACAGATGCATCCCTTACTGGTTGGGGCGCGGTCATGGAAGGCCGAGGGGCGAGAGGTCCTTGGACAGCCCAGCATGCTACATGGCACATCAACTGCCTAGAGATGCTGGCTGTCTGGAAAGCTCTGAGGAGTTTTCTCGAGGACCTTCGCGGCCACCATGTCCTGATACGATCCGACAACACTGCCGTGGTATCGTATCTAAATCATCAGGGGGGTCTGAGATCGCGCCCTCTGTACAGACTAGCGCATCAGGTCCTCCTGTGGTCCCACAGGAAACTGTCTTCTCTCAGGGCAGTTTATATCCCGGGGGACCAGAACCAGGGAGCAGACATCCTGTCAAGGCAGGGGCTGAGGCCCGGGGAGTGGCGTCTCCATCCAGAGGTGGTGGAGGCCATATGCGAGAGGTTTGGCCAAATGGAAGTGGATTTGTTTGCGTCTCGAGAGACGACCCACTGTCCACTTTGGTTCTCCCTCAGGCATCCGGCTCCGTTGGGCCTGGATGCCATGTCACAGGCGTGGCCGAGGCTGCGTCTGTATGCATTTCCCCCGATTGCTCTGCTCCCGGGAGTTCTGGAGCGGGTTCGCCGGGAAGGCATTCGCCTGCTTCTGATAGCACCCCGGTGGCCGACCAGGGTATGGTTCTCCAACATTATGGACCTGCTAGACGACCTTCCATGGCAGATTCCTCTGAGGAGGGATCTGTTGACTCAGGCGGGGGGCTCGATATTTCACCCCCAGCCAGAGTTATGGAACCTGTGGGCTTGGCCCCTGAGGGGGCAGAGCTCATAGAAGAAGGGCTGTCAGCAGGTGTCGTGGAGACTATACTCAGCTCCAGGGCTCCTTCCACCAGGAAGCTGTACAACTTGAAGTGGAGAGTGTTCTCCATATGGTGTAGAGACCGTGAAGTAGACCCAGTGAACTGCGCTGTGGCTTCAGTACTGGAGTTTCTGCAAGATCGGTTTTCCGCCGGGCTTACCCCGTCCACACTTAAGGTGTATGTGGCAGCGATAGGAGCTTTCCACGCACCATTAGGTGAAGGACCTCTGGGGAGGCACCATCTGGTTGTACGGTTCCTCCGAGGAGCGCGGAGGATGAGACCTGTGGCTCGTTCTAGGATCCCTGCGTGGGATCTGGCAGTGGTTCTCGAAGGGTTGGTTGAGGCCCCCTTCGAACCGCTGGAGTTGGCTGAGGCCAAGAACCTCACGCTTAAGGTAGCTTTTCTCTTAGCCATCACCTCTCTGAGGAGGGTGGGGGACCTTCAGGCATTGGCAGTCACACCCAATTGCTTGGAGTTTGCCCCAGGCAATGTGAAAGCTATCTTGCGGCCGACCCCGGGATCCGTCCCCAAGGTACCGTCTAATGCGGTACGGTCGGTGGTTCTCCAGGCTTTTCATCCCCCGCCTCATGTGACGGCAGATGAGGGCAGGCTTCACTTCCTCTGCCCGGTGCGGGCATTGAGGATTTATTTGGAGAGGTCTGCCCAGTGGAGGAAGTCAGACCAGTTGTTAGTGTGCTTTGGTCCACCTAGGAAAGGGCTGCCTGCAGCAAAACAGACAATTAGTAACTGGATTGTCCAGGCAATAGCCACGGCCTATCAGGTGCGCAACTTGCCTTCACCTATAGCCGTGAGGGCGCATTCTACCAGGGGCATGGCCTCCTCGGTAGCCCTCCTTTCCGGAGCTTCTTTGCAAGAGATTTGCGAGGCGGCTGGGTGGGCCACACCGCATACCTTCGTGAGGTATTATAGTCTGCACCTCCCGGCGACGCCAGGCGCTAGGGTGCTCGCCCCTGATTATGCACTCCGGTTCATGTCATGGGGTGCAAGATAGGCGAGGACTAGTGGGTACTCGTTCCCCGATGTGTCATCTACGATGACGCAGTGCGAGTTCCCTCGATAAAGGGAACGTCTCGGGTTATGAATATAACCCATGTTCCCTGAGAGGGAACGAGACACTGCGTCTCGTAGCCCCGCCTATCTACAGAGCGGCCCGCTTCATAGCAGTAAGCTGCGTTTGCTTGTGCCGGCGTCCCTTTATACCTCCGGGTATGCCGTCACTCGTTACGTCATCACGCAACACCAATCAAGATTGGACTTTTTTGATATGAACTCAGCAGCGTCACGCCGTGGGCGTTCCCCGATGTGTCATCTACGATGACGCAGTGTCTCGTTCCCTCTCAGGGAACATGGGTTATATTCATAACCCGAGACGTTTATTCAGTATATCAAGGATGAGATTTTTTTGACAAAAAAAAAAAAATCTGACCCGAGATTCCATGAACTTGAACTTTCTATGCATATAAATAGAATCCATCTCATGTTTTATTAGTTCTTCAATGATGACCATTTTATCTTATTTTTGGCCAGATTGTTTGAACTTGAACCTTCTTTAAAGACTTCTGACATTCTGATGTTTCTTCAGTAGATCAAGGATGATAATTTTTTGACAAAAAAAAAATCTGACACTGGATCCCATGAACTTGAACTTTCTATGCATATAAATAGATTCATTCTGATGCATTGGTTCAGGGATGAACTATTGAACTTATCTGTGCCCAAATACTCTTTGAACTTGAACATTCTACACAGACTTTATGACTACCTGTGGTTTCATCAGTAGGTCAAGGAAGACATTTTTTGACAAAAAAAAAAAATCTGACCCTGGATCCCATGAATTTGAACTTTCTATGCATATAAATAGATTCATTCTGATGCATTGGTTCAGGGATGACATATTGAACCTATTTGTGGCCAAATAGTCTTTGAACTTGAACATTATACACAGACTTTATGACTTTTTGTTGTTTCTTCAGTATATCAAGGATGATATTTTTTTTTGACAAAAAAAAGATTCTGACCCTGGATCCCATGAACTTGAAATTTCTATGCACATAAAAAGATTCATTCTGATGCATTGGTTCAGGGATGACCTATTGAACCTATTTGTGGCCAAATAGTCTTTGAACTTGAACATTATACACAGACTTTATGACTTTTTGTTGTTTCTTCAGTATATCAAGGATGAGATTTTTTTGACAAAAAAAAAGATTCTGACCCTGGATCCCATGAACTTGAAATTTCTATGCACATAAAAAGATTCCTTCTAATGCAGTGGTTCAAGGATGACCTTTTGAACTTATTTGTGCCCAAATACTCTTTAAACTTGAACATTCTATAAAGACTTTATGACTACCTGTGGTTTCATCAGTAGGTCAAGGAAGATATTTTAAAAAATAAATAAATAAATAAATCTCACCCTAGATTCCTTGATCTTGAACTTTCTATGCATATAAATAGATTCCTTCTGATGCAGTGGTACAGGGATGATCTATTGTACCTATTTGTGGCCAAATAGTCTTTGAACTTGAACATTCCACACAGACTTTATGACTTTCTGTTGTTTCTTCAGTATATCAAGGATGAGATTTTTTTGACAAAAAAAAAAAAAAAATCTGACCCGAGATTCCATGAACTTGAACTTTCTATGCATATAAATAGAGTCCTTCTGATGTTTTATTAGTTCTTCAATGATGACCATTTGAACTTATTTTGGCCAGATTCTTTGAACTTGAACCTTCTTTAAAGACTTCTGACATTCTGTTGTTTCTTCAGTAGATCAAGGATGAGAATTTTTTGACAAAAAAAAATCTGACCCTGGATCCCATGAACTTGAACTTTCTATGCATATAAATAGATTACTTCAGATGAAGCGGTTCAAGGATGACCTTTTGAACTTATTTGTGCCCAAATACTCTTTAAACTTGAACATTCTATAAAGACTTTATGACTACCTGTGGTTTCATCAGTAGGTCAAGGAAGATATTTTAAAAAATAAATAAATAAATAAATCTCACCCTAGATTCCTTGATCTTGAACTTTCTATGCATATAAATAGATTCCTTCTGATGCAGTGGTACAGGGATGATCTATTGTACCTATTTGTGGCCAAATAGTCTTTGAACTTGAACATTCCACACAGACTTTATGACTTTTTGTTAATTCTTCAGTATATCAAGGATGAGATTTTTTTAACAAAAAAAAAAAATCTGACCCGAGATTCCATGAACTTGAACTTTCTATGCATATCAATAGATTCCTTCTGATGTTTTATTAGTTCTTCAATGATGACCATTTGAACTTATTTTTGGCCAGATTCTTTGAACTTGAACCTTCTTTAAAGACTTCTGACATTCTGTTGTTTCTTCAGTAGATCAAGGATGAGATTTTTTTGACCAAAAAAAAAAGATTCTGACCCTGGATCCCATGAACTTGAACTTTCTATGCATATAAATAGATTACTTCTGATGCAGTGGTTCAAGGGTGACCTTCTGAACTTATCTGTGCCCAAATACTCTTTGAACTTGAACATTCTACACAGACTTTATGACTACCTGTTGTTTCATCAGTAGGTCAAGGAAGACATTTTTTGGCAAAAAAATAAATAAATAAATCTCACCCTAGATTCCATGAACTTGAACTTTCTATGCATATAAATAGATTACTTCTGGTGCAGTGGTTCAAGGATAACCTTTTGAACTTATTTGTGCCCAAATACTCTTTGAACTTGAACATTCTATTAAGACTTTATGACTACCTGTGGTTTCATCAGTAGGTCAAGGAAGACATTTTTTGACAAAAAAAAATAAATCTGACCCTGGATCCCATGAATTTGAACTTTCTATGCATATAAATAGATTCATTCTGATGCATTGGTTCAGGGATGACCTATTGAACCTATTTGTGGCCAAAAAGTCTTTGAACTTGAACATTATACACAGACTTTATGACTTTGCGTTGATTCTTCAGTATATCAAGGATGAGATTTTTTTGACAAAAAAAAAAAAAGATTCTGACCCTGGATCCCATGAACTTGAAATTTCTATGCATATAAAAAGATTCCTTCTAATGCAGTGGTTCAAGGATGACCTTTTGAACTTATTTGTGCCCAAATACTCTTTAAACTTGAACATTCTATAAAGACTTTATGACTACCTGTGGTTTCATCAGTAGGTCAAGGAAGATGTTTTTTTGAAAAAAAATAAATAAATAAATCTCACCCTAGATTCCTTGAACTTGAACTTTCTTTGCATATAAATAGATTCCTTCTGATGCAGTGGTACAGGGATGATCTATTGAACCTATTTGTGGCCAAATAGTCTTTGAACTTGAACATTCCACACAGACTTTATGACTTTCTGTTGTTTCTTCAGTATATCAAGGATGAGATTTTTTTAACAAAAAAAAAAAATCTCACCCTAGATTCCATGAACTTGAACTTTCTATGCATATAAATAGATTCCTTCTGATGTTTTATTAGTTCTTCAATGATGACCATTTGAACTTATTTTTGGCCAGATTCTTTGAACTTGAACCTTTTTTAAAGACTTCTGACATTCTGTTGTTTCTTCAGTAGATCAAGGATGATAATTTTTTAACAAAAAAAAAATCTGACCCTGGATCCCCTGAACTTGCCCTTTCTATGCATATAAATAGATTACTTCTGATGCAGTGGTTCAAGGATGACCTTTTGAACTTATCTGTGCCCAAATACTCTTTGAACTTGAACATTCTACACAGACTTTATGACTACCTGTTGTTTCATCAGTAGGTCAAGGAAGACATTTTTTGGCAAAAAAAAAAAAAAAAATCTCACCCTAGATTCCATGAACTTGAACGTTCTATGCATATAAATAGATTACTTCTGGTGGAGTGGTTCAAGGACGACCTTTTGAAACTATTTGTGCCCAAATACTCTTTGAACTTGAACATTCTATAAAGACTTTATGACTACCTGTGGTTTCATCAGTAGGTCAAGGAAGACATTTTTTGACAAAAAAAAAAAAATCTGACCCTGGATCCCATGAATTTGAACTTTCTATGCATATAAATAGATTCAAAAAAAAAATCTGACCTTGGATCCCATGAATTTGAACTTTCTATGCATATAAATAGATTCATTCTGATGAATTGGTTCATGGAAGACCTATTGAACCTATTTGTGGCCAAATAGTCTTTTAACTTGAACATTATACACAGACTTTATGACTTTTTGTTGTTTCTACAGTATATCAAGGATGAGATTTTTTTGAGAAAAAAAAAATTCTCACCCTAGATTCCATGAACTTGAACTTTATATGCATATAAATAGATTTATTCTGATGTTTTATTAGTTCTTCAAGGATGACCTTTTGAACTTATTTTTGGCAAGATTCTTTGAACTTGAACCTTCTTTAAAGACTTCTGACAGTCTGTTGTTTCTTCAGTAGATCAAGGTTGAGATTTTTTTGACAAAAAAAAAAAAAAGATTCTCACCCTGGATCCCATGAACTTGAACTTTCTACACATATAAATAGATTACTTCTGGTGCAGTGGTTCAAGGATGCCTTTTGAACTTATTTGTGCCCAAATACTCTTTGAACTTGAACATTCTATAAAGACTTATGACTACCTGTGGTTTCATCAGTAGGTCAAGGAAGACATTTTTTGACAAAAAATAATAATCTCCCCCTAGATTCCATGAACTTGAACTTTCTATGCATAAAGATTCCTTCTGATGTTTTATTAGTTCTTCAAGGATGACCATTTGAACTTATTTTTGGCCAGATTCTTTGAACTTGAACCTTGTTTAAAGATTTCTGACATTCTGTTGTTTCTTCAGTAGATCAAGGATGAGATTTTTTTGACCAAAAAAAAAAGATTCTAACCCTGGATCCCATGAACTTGAACTTTCTATGCATATAAATAGATTACTTCTGATGCAGTGGTTCAAGGATGACCTTTTGAACTTATCTGTGCCCAAATACTCTTTGAACTTGAACATTCTACACAGACTTTATGACTACCTGTTTTCATCAGTAGGTCAAGGAAGACATTTTTTGGCAAAAAAAAAATAAAAAATCTCACCCTAGATTCCATGAACTTGAATGTTCTATGCATATAAATAGATTACTTCTGGTGCAGTGGTTCAAGGACGACCTTTTGAAACTATTTGTGCCCAAATACTCTTTGAACTTGAACATTCTATAAAGACTTTATGACTACCTGTGGTTTCATCAGTAGGTCAAGGAAGACATTTTTTGACAAAAAAAAAATCTGACCCTGGATCCCATGAATTTGAACTTTCTATGCATATAATTAGATTCATTCTGAAGCATTGGTTCAGGGATGACCTATTGAACCTATTTGTGGCCAAATAGTCTTTGAACTTGAACATTATACACAGACTTTATGACTTTTTGTTGTTTCTTCAGTATATCAAGGATGAGATTTTTTTTGACAAAAAAAAGATTCTGACCCTGGATCCCATGAACTTGAAATTTCTATGCACATAAAAAGATTCGTTCTGATGCATTGGTTCAGGGATGACCTATTGAACCTATTTGTGGCCAAATAGTCTTTGAACTTGAACATTATACACAGACTTTATGACTTTTTGTTGTTTCTTCAGTATATCAAGGATGAGATTTTTTTGACAAAAAAAAGCTTCTGACCCTGGATCCCATGAACTTGAAATTTCTATGCACATAAAAAGATTCCTTCTAATGCAGTGGTTCAAGGATGACCTTTTGAACTTATTTGTGCCCAAATACTCTTTGAACTTGAACATTCTATAAAGACTTATGACTACCTGTGGTTTCATCAGTAGGTTAAGGAAGACATTTTTTGACAAAAAAAAAAAAAAATCTCACCCTAGATTCCATGAACTTGAACTTTCTATGCATACAGATTCCTTCTGATGTTTTATTAGTTCTTCAAGGATGACCATTTGAACTTATTTTTGGCCAGATTCGTTGAACTTGAACCTTGTTTAAAGATTTCTGACATTCTGTTGTTTCTTCAGTAGATCAAGGATGAGATTTTTTTGACCAAAAAAAAAAGATTCTGACCCTGGATCCCATGAACTTGAACTTTCTATGCATATAAATAGATTACTTCTGATGCAGTGGTTCAAGGATGACCTTCTGAACTTATCTGTGCCCAAATACTCTTTGAACTTGAACATTCTACACAGACTTTATGACTACCTGTTGTTTCATCAGTAGGTCAAGGAAGACATTTTTTGGCAAAAAATAAAAAAAATAAATCTCACCCTAGATTCCATGAACTTGAACTTTCTATGCATATAAATAGATTACTTCTGGTGCAGTGGTTTAAGGATAACCTTTTGAACTTATTTGTGCCCAAATACTCTTTAAACTTGAACATTCCACACAGACTTTATGACTTTCTGTTGTTTCTTCAGTATATCAAGGATGAGATTTTTTTGACAAAAAAAAAAAAAAAATCTGACCCGAGATTCCATGAACTTGAACTTTCTATGCATATAAATAGAGTCCTTCTGATGTTTTATTAGTTCTTCAATGATGACCATTTGAACTTATTTTTGGCCAGATTCTTTGAACTTGAACCTTCTTTAAAGATTTCTGACATTCTGTTGTTTCTTCAGTAGATCAAGGATGAGAATTTTTTGACAAAAAAAAATCTGACCCTGGATCCCATGAACTTGAACTTTCTATGCATATAAATTGATTCCTTCTGATGCAGTGGTTCAAGGATGACCTTTTGAACTTATTTGTGCCCAAATACTCTTTGAACTTGAACATTCTATAAAGACTTTATGACTACCTGTGGTTTCATCAGTAGGTCAAGGAAGACATTTTTTGACAAAAAAAAAAAAATCTCACCCTAGATTCCATGAACTTGAACTTTCTATGCATACGGATTCCTTCTGATGTTTTATTAGTTCTTCAAGGATGACCATTTGAACTTATTTTTGGCCAGATTCGTTGAACTTGAACCTTGTTTAAAGATTTCTGACATTCTGTTGTTTCTTCAGTAGATCAAGGATGAGATTTTTTTGACCAAAAAAAAAAGATTCTGACCCTGGATCCCATGAACTTGAACTTTCTATGCATATAAATAGATTACTTCTGATGCAGTGGTTCAAGGATGACCTTCTGAACTTATCTGTGCCCAAATACTCTTTGAACTTGAACATTCTACACAGACTTTATGACTACCTGTTGTTTCATCAGTAGGTCAAGGAAGACATTTTTTGGCAAAAAATAAAAAAAATAAATCTCACCCTAGATTCCATGAACTTGAACTTTCTATGCATATAAATAGATTACTTCTGGTGCAGTGGTTTAAGGATAACCTTTTGAACTTATTTGTGCCCAAATACTCTTTAAACTTGAACATTCCACACAGACTTTATGACTTTCTGTTGTTTCTTCAGTATATCAAGGATGAGATTTTTTTGACAAAAAAAAAAAAAAAATCTGACCCGAGATTCCATGAACTTGAACTTTCTATGCATATAAATAGAGTCCTTCTGATGTTTTATTAGTTCTTCAATGATGACCATTTGAACTTATTTTTGGCCAGATTCTTTGAACTTGAACCTTCTTTAAAGATTTCTGACATTCTGTTGTTTCTTCAGTAGATCAAGGATGAGAATTTTTTGACAAAAAAAAATCTGACCCTGGATCCCATGAACTTGAACTTTCTATGCATATAAATTGATTCCTTCTGATGCAGTGGTTCAAGGATGACCTTTTGAACTTATTTGTGCCCAAATACTCTTTGAACTTGAACATTCTATAAAGACTTTATGACTACCTGTGGTTTCATCAGTAGGTCAAGGAAGACATTTTTTGACAAAAAAAAAAAAATCTCACCCTAGATTCCATGAACTTGAACTTTCTATGCATACAGATTCCTTCTGATGTTTTATTAGTTCTTCAAGGATGACCATTTGAACTTATTTTTGGCCAGATTCGTTGAACTTGAACCTTGTTTAAAGATTTCTGACATTCTGTTGTTTCTTCAGTAGATCAAGGAAGACATTTTTTGACAAAAAAAAAAAAAATCTCACCCTAGATTCCATGAACTTGAACTTTCTATGCATACAGATTCCTTCTGATGTTTTATGAGTTCTTCAAGGATGACCATTTGAACTTATTTTTGGCCAGATTCGTTGAACTTGAACCTTGTTTAAAGATTTCTGACATTCTGTGGTTTCTTCAGTAGATCAAGGATGAGATTTTTTTGACCAAAAAAAAAAGATTCTGACCCTGGTTCCCATGAACTTGAACTTTCTATGCATATAAATAGATTACTTCTGGTGCAGTGGTTCAAGGATGATCTATTGAACCCTTTTGTGGCCAAATAGTCTTTGAACTTGAACATTCCACACAGACTTTATTACTTTCTGTTGTTTCTTGAGTATATCAAGGATGAGATTTTTTTGACAAAAAATAATAATCTCACCCTAGATTCCATGAACTTGAACTTTCTATGCATAAAGATTCCTTCTGATGTTTTATTAGTTCTTCAAGGATGACCATTTGAACTTATTTTTGGCCAGATTCTTTGAACTTGAACCTTGTTTAAAGATTTCTGACATTCTGTTGTTTCTTCAGTAGATCAAGGAAGACATTTTTTGACAAAAAAAAAAAAATCTCACCCTAGATTCCATGAACTTGAACTTTCTATGCATACAGAGTCCTTCTGATGTTTTATTAGTTATTCAATGATGACCATTTGAACTTATTTTTGGCCAGATTCTTTGAACTTGAACCTTCTTTAAAGACTTCTGACATTCTGTTTTTTCTTCAGTAGATCAAGGATGAGAATTTTTTGACAAAAACAAATCTGACCCTGGATCTCATGAACTTGAACTTTCTATGCATATAAATTGATTCCTTCTGATGCAGTGGTTCAAGGATGACCTTTTGAACTTATTTGTGCCCAAATACTCTTTGACATTGAACATTATTTAAAGACTTTATGACTACCTGTGGTTTCATCAGTAGGTCAAGGAAGACATTTTTTGACAAAAAAAAAAAATCTCACCCTAGATTCCATGAACTTGAACTTTCTATGCATACAGATTCCTTGTGATGTTTTATTAGTTCTTCAAGGATGACCATTTGAACTTATTTTTGGCCAGATTCGTTGAACTTGAACCTTGTTTAAATATTTCTGACATTCTGTTGTTTCTTCAGTATATCAAGGATGAGATTTTTTTGACAAAAAAAAAGATTCTGACCCTGGATCCCATGAACTTGAAATTTCTATGCATATAAATAGATTCCTTCTAATGCAGTGGTTCAAGGATGACCTTTTGAACTTATTTGTACCCAAATACTCTTTAAACTTGAACATTCTATAAAGACTTTATGACTACCTGTGGTTTCATCAGTAGGTCAAGGAAGATATTTTTTTGAAAATAAATAAATAAATAAATCTCACCCTAGATTCCTTGAACTTGAACTTTCTTTGCATTTAAATAGATTCCTTCTGATGCAGTGGTTCAAGGATGATCTATTGAACCTATTTGTGGCCAAATAGTCTTTGAACTTGAACATTCCACACAGACTTTATGACTTTCTGTTGTTTCTTCAGTATATCAAGGATGAGATTTTCTTGACAAACTTTCTATGCATATAAATAGAGTCCTTCTGATGTTTTATTAGTTATTCAATGATGACCATTTGAACTTATTTTTGGCCAGATTCTTTGAACTTGAACCTTCTTTAAAGATTTCTGACATTCTGTTGTTTCTTCAGTAGATCAAGGATAAGAATTTTTTGACAAAAAAGAATCTGACCCTGGATCCCATGAACTTGAACTTTCTATGCATATAAATTGATTCCTTCTGATGCAGTGGTTCAAGGATGACCTTTTGAACTTATTTGTGCCCAAATACTCTTTGAACTTGAACATTCTATAAAGACTTTATGACTACCTGTGGTTTCATCAGTAGGTCAAGGAAGACATTTTTTGAC
Source organism: Pseudorasbora parva (assembly GCF_024679245.1). Taxonomy (NCBI): domain Eukaryota; kingdom Metazoa; phylum Chordata; class Actinopteri; order Cypriniformes; family Gobionidae; genus Pseudorasbora; species Pseudorasbora parva. The sequence continues at coordinate 9,435,393 of NC_090179.1, forward strand.
AAAAAAAAAAAAATCTCACCCTAGATTCCATGAACTTGAACTTTCTATGCATACAGATTCCTTCTGATGTTTTATTAGTTCTTCAAGGATGACCATTTGAACTTATTTTTGGCCAGATTCGTTGAACTTGAACCTTGTTTAAAGATTTCTGACATTCTGTTGTTTCTTCAGTAGATCAAGGATGAGATTTTTTTGACCAAAAAAAAAAGATTCTGACCCTGGATCCCATGAACTTGAACTTTCTATGCATATAAATAGATTACTTCTGATGCAGTGGTTCAAGGATGACCTTCTGAACTTATCTGTGCCCAAATACTCTTTGAACTTGAACATTCTACACAGACTTTATGACTACCTGTTGTTTCATCAGTAGGTCAAGGAAGACATTTTTTGGCAAAAAAATAAATAAATAAATCTCACCCTAGATTCCATGAACTTGAACTTTCTATGCATATAAATAGATTACTTCTGGTGCAGTGGTTTAAGGATAACCTTTTGAACTTATTTGTGCCCAAATACTCTTTAAACTTGAACATTCCACACAGACTTTATGACTTTCTGTTGTTTCTTCAGTATATCAAGGAAGATATTTTTTTGACAAAAAAAAAAAAAAAAATCTGACCCGAGATTCCATGAACTTGAACTTTCTATGCATATAAATAGAGTCCTTCTGATGTTTTATTAGTTCTTCAATGATGACCATTTGAACTTATTTTTGGCCAGATTCTTTGAACTTGAACCTTCTTTAAAGATTTCTGACATTCTGTTGTTTCTTCAGTAGATCAAGGATGAGAATTTTTTGACAAAAAAAAATCTGACCCTGGATCCCATGAACTTGAACTTTCTATGCATATAAATTGATTCCTTCTGATGCAGTGGTTCAAGGATGACCTTTTGAACTTATTTGTGCCCAAATACTCTTTGAACTTGAACATTCTATAAAGACTTTATGACTACCTGTGGTTTCATCAGTAGGTCAAGGAAGACATTTTTTGACAAAAAAAAAAAAATCTCACCCTAGATTCCATGAACTTGAACTTTCTATGCATACAGATTCCTTCTGATGTTTTATTAGTTCTTCAAGGATGACCATTTGAACTTATTTTTGGCCAGATTCGTTGAACTTGAACCTTGTTTAAAGATTTCTGACATTCTGTTGTTTCTTCAGTAGATCAAGGAAGACATTTTTTGACAAAAAAAAAAAAAATCTCACCCTAGATTCCATGAACTTGAACTTTCTATGCATACAGATTCCTTCTGATGTTTTATTAGTTCTTCAAGGATGACCATTTGAACTTATTTTTGGCCAGATTCGTTGAACTTGAACCTTGTTTAAATATTTCTGACATTCTGTGGTTTCTTCAGTAGATCAAGGATGAGATTTTTTTGACCAAAAAAAAAAGATTCTGACCCTGGATCCCATGAACTTGAACTTTCTATGCATATAAATAGATTACTTCTGGTGCAGTGGTTCAAGGATGATCTATTGAACCCTTTTGTGGCCAAATAGTCTTTGAACTTGAACATTCCACACAGACTTTATTACTTTCTGTTGTTTCTTGAGTATATCAAGGATGAGATTTTTTTGACAAACTTTCTATGCATATAAATAGAGTCCTTCTGATGTTTTATTAGTTATTCAATGATGACCATTTGAACTTATTTTTGGCCAGATTCTTTGAACTTGAACCTTCTTTAAAGATTTCTGACATTCTGTTGTTTCTTCAGTAGAACAAGGATGAGAATTTTTTGACAAAAAAAAATCTGACCCTGGATCCCATGAACTTGAACTTTCTATTTATATAAATTGATTCCTTCTGATGCAGTGGTTCAAGGATGACCTTTTGAACTTATTTGTGCCCAAATACTCTTTGAACTTGAACATTCTATTAAGACTTTATGACTACCTGTGGTTTCATCAGTAGGTCAAGGAAGACATTTTTTGACAAAAAAAAAAAAAAAATCTCACCCTAGATTCCATGAACTTGATCTTTAAATGCATACAGATTCCTTCTGATATTTTATTAGTTCTTCAAGGATGACCATTTGAACTTATTTTTGGCCAGATTCGTTGAACTTGAACCTTGTTTAAAGATTTCTGACATTCTGTTGTTTCTTCAGTAGATCAAGGATGAGATTTTTTTGACCAAAAAAAAAAAGATTCTGACCCTGGATCCCATGAACTTGAACTTTCTATGCATATAAATAGATTACTTCTGGTGCAGTGGTTTAAGGATAACCTTTTGAACTTATTTGTGCCCAAATACTCTTTAAACTTGAACATTCCACACAGACTTTATGACTTTCTGTTGTTTCTTCAGTATATCAAGGATGAGATTTTTTTGACAAAAAAAAAAAAAAAAATCTGACCCGAGATTCCATGAACTTGAACTTTCTATGCATATAAATAGAGTCTTTCTGATGTTTTATTAGTTCTTCAATGATGACCATTTGAACTTATTTTTGGCCAGATTCTTTGAACTTGAACCTTCTTTAAAGATTTCTGACATTCTGTTGTTTCTTCAGTAGATCAAGGATGAGAATTTTTTGACAAAAAAAAATCTGACCCTGGATCCCATGAACTTGAACTTTCTATGCATATAAATTGATTCCTTCTGATGCAGTGGTTCAAGGATGACCTTTTGAACTTATTTGTGCCCAAATACTCTTTGAACTTGAACATTCTATAAAGACTTTATGACTACCTGTGGTTTCATCAGTAGGTCAGTAGGTCACATTTTTTGACAAAAAAAAAAAAATCTCACCCTAGATTCCATGAACTTGAACTTTCTATGCATACAGATTCCTTCTGATGTTTTATTAGTTCTTCAAGGATGACCATTTGAACTTATTTTTGGCCAGATTCGTTGAACTTGAACCTTGTTTAAAGATTTCTGACATTCTGTTGTTTCTTCAGTAGATCAAGGAAGACATTTTTTGACAAAAAAAAAAAAAATCTCACCCTAGATTCCATGAACTTGAACTTTCTATGCATACAGATTCCTTCTGATGTTTTATTAGTTCTTCAAGGATGACCATTTGAACTTATTTTTGGCCAGATTCGTTGAACTTGAACCTTGTTTAAAGATTTCTGACATTCTGTGGTTTCTTCAGTAGATCAAGGATGAGATTTTTTTGACCAAAAAAAAAAGATTCTGACCCTGGATCCCATGAACTTGAACTTTCTATGCATATAAATAGATTACTTCTGGTGCAGTGGTTCAAGGATGATCTATTGAACCCTTTTGTGGCCAAATAGTCTTTGAACTTGAACATTCCACACAGACTTTATTACTTTCTGTTGTTTCTTGAGTATATCAAGGATGAGATTTTTTTGACAAACTTTCTATGCATATAAATAGAGTCCTTCTGATGTTTTATTAGTTATTCAATGATGACCATTTGAACTTATTTTTGGCCAGATTCTTTGAACTTGAACCTTCTTTAAAGATTTCTGACATTCTGTTGTTTCTTCAGTAGAACAAGGATGAGAATTTTTTGACAAAAAAAAATCTGACCCTGGATCCCATGAACTTGAACTTTCTATTTATATAAATTGATTCCTTCTGATGCAGTGGTTCAAGGATGACCTTTTGAACTTATTTGTGCCCAAATACTCTTTGAACTTGAACATTCTATTAAGACTTTATGACTACCTGTGGTTTCATCAGTAGGTCAAGGAAGACATTTTTTGACAAAAAAAAAAAAAAAATCTCACCCTAGATTCCATGAACTTGATCTTTATATGCATACAGATTCCTTCTGATATTTTATTAGTTCTTCAAGGATGACCATTTGAACTTATTTTTGGCCAGATTCGTTGAACTTGAACCTTGTTTAAAGATTTCTGACATTCTGTTGTTTCTTCAGTAGATCAAGGATGAGATTTTTTTGACCAAAAAAAAAAAGATTCTGACCCTGGATCCCATGAACTTGAACTTTCTATGCATATAAATAGATTACTTCTGATGCAGTGGTTCAGGGATGACCTATTGAACCTATTTGTTGCCAAATAGTCTTTGAACTTGAACATTATACACAGACTTTATGACTTTTTGTTGTTTCTTCAGTATATCAAGGATGAGATTTTTTTGACAAAAAAAAGATTCTGACCCTGGATCCCATGAACTTGAAATTTCTATGCATATAAAAAGATTCCTTCTAATGCAGTGGTTCAAGGATGACATTTTGAACTTATTTGTGCCCAAATACTCTTTAAACTTGAACATTCTATAAAGACTTTATGACTACCTGTGGTTTCATCAGTAGGTCAAGGAAGATATTTTTTGAAAAAAATAAATAAATAAATCTCACCCTAGATTCCTTGAACTTGAACTTTCTATTCACACAGATTCCTTCTGATGTTTTATTAGTTCTTCAAGGATGACCATTTGAACTTATTTTTGGCCAGATTCGTTGAACTTGAACCTTGTTTAAAGATTTCTGACATTCTGTTGTTTCTTCAGTAGATCAAGGATGAGAATTTTTTGACAAAAAAATCTGACCCTGGATCCCATGAACTTGAACTTTCTATGCATATAAATTGATTCCTTCTGATAAAGAGGTTCAAGGATGACCTTTTGAACTTATTTGTGCCCAAATACTCTTTGAACTTGAACATTCTATAAAGACTTATGACTACCTGTGGTTTCATCAGTAGGTCAAGGAAGACATTTTTTGACAAAAAAAAAAAAAAATCTCACCCTGGATCCCATGAACTTGAACGTTCTATGCATATAAATAGATTACTTCTGGTGCAGTGGTTCAAGGACGACCTTTTGAAAGTATTTGTGCCCAAATACTCTTTGAACTTGAACATTCTATAAAGACTTTATGACTACCTGTGGTTTCATCAGTAAGTCAAGGAAGACATTTTTTGACAAAAAAAAAAATCTGACCCTGGATCCCATGAATTTGAACTTTCTATGCATATAAATAGATTCATTCTGATAGATTGGTTCAGGGATGACCTATTGAACCTATTTGTGGCCAATTAGTCTTTGAACTTGAACATTATACACAGACTTTATGACTTTTTGTTGTTTCTTCAGTATATCAAGGATGAGGTTTTTTTTGACAAAAAAAAGATTCTGACCCTGGATCCCATGAACTTGAAATTTCTATGCATATAAAAAGATTCCTTCTAATGCAGTGGTTCAAGGATGACCTTTTGAACTTATTTGTGCCCAAATACTCTTTAAACTTGAACATTCTATAAAGACTTTATGACTACCTGTGGTTTCATCAGTAGGTCAAGGAAGACATTTTTTGACAAAAAAAAAATCTGACCCTGGATCCCATGAATTTGAACTTTCTAGGCATATAAATAGATTCCTTCTGATGCAGTGGTACAGGGATGATCTATTGAACCTATTTGTGGCCAAATAGTCTTTGAACTTGAACATTCCACACAGACTTTATGACTTTCTGTTGTTTCTTCAGTATATCAAGGATGAGATTTTTTTGACAAAAAAAAAAAAAAAATCTGACCCGAGATTCCATGAACTTGAACTTTCTATGCATATAAATAGATTCCTTCTCATGTTTTATTAGTTCTTCAATGATGACCATTTTAACTTATTTTTGGCCAGATTCTTTGAACTTGAACCTTCTTTAAAGACTTCTGACATTCTGTTGTTTCTTCAGTAGATCAAGGATGATAATTTTTTGACAAACAAAAAATCTGACCCTGGATCCCATGAACTTGAACTTTCTATGCAAATAAATAGATTACTTCTGATGCAGTGGTTCAAGGATGACCTTTTGAACTTATCTGTGCCCAAATACTCTTTGAACTTGAACATTCTACACAGACTTTATGACTACCTGTTGTTTCATCAGTAGGTCAAGGAAGACATTTTTTGGAAAAAAAAAAGAAGAAAAAATCTCACCCTAGATTCCATGAACTTGAACTTTCTATGCATATAGATTCCTTCTGATGTTTTATTAGTTCTTCAAGGATGACCATTTGAACTTATTTTTGGCCAGATTCTTTGAACTTGAACCTTGTTTAAAGATTTCTGACATTCTGTTGTTTCTTCAGGAGATCAAGGATGAGATTTTTTTGAGCAAAAACCTTTTGAACTTATCTGTGCCCAAATACTCTTTGAACTTGAACATTCTACACAGACTTTATGACTACCTGTTGTTTCATCAGTAGTTCAAGGAAGACATTTTTTGGCAAAAAAAAAAAAAAAACATCTGACGCTAGATCCCATGAATTTCAACTTTCTATGCATATAAATAGATTCCTTCTGATGCAGTGGTTCAGGGATGACCTATTGAACCTATTTGTGGCCAAATAGTCTTTGAACTTGAACATTCCACACAGACTTTATGACTTTCTGTTGTTTCTTCAGTTTATCAAGGATTCGATTTTTTTGACAAAAAAAAAAAATCCTGACCCTGGATCCCATGATCTTGAACTATATTCTGCTGAAATATCAGAAGAAGTCTGTGAGTCCCAACTCTAACTGTCTAAACATTCGTATATTCAGAAACACTAATAGGGTCATTGCACGAGATTTTTCCTATGCGATGCAAATCAGGGCAAAAGTGCTAATATATTCATTGCGCAACGAGTTCTTATGTAATACATTAGCTAGAAAATGTTCCACTGAATATACTTCTTGAGCCTTGTGTGGAATAGGATTTAGTCAGAATCCACTTCAATGCAGTTCAATCCTGTAGGTCGAATGTGTATTCCTGTTAAATGCAATGCATATAATTAACTCGTTGAGCGTTTAAGAGATTCGGGCTTTTGCATGCATTGCTTGCATTGCATTGCATACGAAAAAAACTTGTGCACGGGGGAGATTAGTGCTTTATCATTGCATTGAACTCTTCATGCATTGAAGATATTAGCGCTTTTGCATTGCATTGCATAAAATAACTCGTTGTGCATTGAAGATAGCGCGTTCGTATTGAATTACATACGAAAAGTTTTGTGCAATGGAGCGATTCGTGCTTTTGCATTGTATTGAACTCGTCTTGCATTGAAGACATTAGCGCTTTTGCATTGCATTGCATACGAAAAAACTTGTGCACTGAGGAGAATAGTGCTTTTGCATTGCATTATATACGAAAAACTTGCTGTGCATTGAAAAGATAGTGCTTTTGCATTGCATTGCATAAAATAAATCATTGTCCATTGAAAATAGCGCTTTTGCATTGCACTGGGGAGATTAATGCTTTTGCATTGCATTGAACTCTTCATGCATTGAAGATATTAGCGCTTTTGCATTGCATAAAAAACTCGTTGTGCATTGAAGACAGCGCTTTTGCATTGCATACGAAAAAACTTGTGCACTGGGGAGATTAGAGCTTTTGCATTGCATTGAACTCTTCATGCATTGAAGATAATAGCGCTTTTGCATTGCATTGCATACAAAAAACTTGCTGTGCATTGAATAGTGCTTTTGCAATGCATAGCATAAAATAACTCGTTGTGCTTTGAAGACAGCACTTTTACATTGCATTGCATACGAAAAAAACTCGTGCACTGGGGAGATTAATGTTTTTGCATTGCATTGAACTTGTCTTGCATTGAAGACATTAAGCGCTTTTGCATTGCATTGCATACAAATAACTGTGCATTGGAAGAGATGGTGCTTTTGCAATGCATTGCATATAATAACTCGTTGTGCATTGAAGATAGCGCTTTTGTATTGAATTACATACGAAAAGTTTTGTGCAATGGAGCGATTCGTGCTTTGGCATTGCATTGAACTCGTCTTGCATTGAAGACATTAGCGCTTTTGCATTATATACATTATTTTGCATTATATACAAAAAACTTGCTGTGCATTGAAGAGATAGTGCTTTTGCATTGCATTGCATAAAATAACTCGTTGTGCTTTGAAGACAGCGCTTTTGCATTGCATTACATTGCATACGAAAAAAACTTTTGCACTGGGGAGATTAATGCTTTTGCATTGCATATAACTCGTCATGCATTGACGATATTAGCGTTTTGCATTGCATTGCATACGAAAAAACTTGTGCAATGGAGAGATTCGTGCTTTTGCATTGCATTGAACTCGTCTTGCATTGAAGACATTAAAGCGCTTTTGCATTGCATTGCATTGAACTCGTCATGCATTGACGATATTAGCGTTTTGCATTGCATTGCATACGAAAAAACTTTTGCACTGAGGAGAATAGGGCTTTTGCATTGCATTGTATAAAAAAAAAACTTGCTGTGCATTGAAAAGATAGTGCTTTTGCATTGCATAAAATAAATCATTGTGCATTGAAGATAGCGCTTTTGCATTGCACTGGGGAGATTAATGCTTTTGCTTTGCATTGAACTCGTCATGCATTGACAATATTAACGCTTTTGCATTGCATTGCATACGAAAATCCTGCACTGAGGAGATTAGTGCTTTTGCATTGCATAAAATAACTCGTGCATTGAAGACAGCGCTTTTGCATTGCATACGAAAAAACTTGTGCACTGGGGAGATTAGTGCTTTTGCATTGCATTGAACTCTTCATGCATTGAAGATAATAGCGCTTTTGCATTGCATACAAAAAACTTGCTGTGCATTGAATAGTGCTTTTGCAATGCATTGCATAAAATAACTCGTTGTGCTTTGAAGACAGTGCTTTTGCATTGCATTGCATACGAAAAAAACTTGTGCACTGGGGAGATTAATGCTTTTGCATTGCATTGAACTCGTCATGCATTGACGATATTAGCGTTTTGCATTGCATTGCATACGAAAAAACGTGTGCAATGGAAAGATTCGAGATTTTGCATTGCATTGAACTCGTCTTGCATTGAAGACATTAAGCGCTTTTGCATTGCATTGCATACAAAAAACTTGCTTTGAAGAGATAGTGCTTTTGCAATGCACTGTATGAAATAAATCGTTGTGCATTGAAGATAGCGCTTTTGCATTGCACTGGGGAGATTAATGCTTTTGCATTGCATTGAACTCGTCATGCATTGACAGTATTAGCGCTTTTGCATTGCATTGCATTGCATACAAAAAACGTGCTGTGCGTTGAATAGTGCTTTTGACTCGTTAACTCGTAATAACTCGTTGTGCTTTGAAGACAGCACTTTTGCATTGCATTGCATACGAAAAAAACTTGTGCACTGGGGAGATTAATGTTTTTGCATTGCATTTAACTCGTCAAGCATTGACGATATTAGCGTTTTGCATTGCATTGCATACGAAAAAAACTTGTGCAATGGACAGATTCGTTCTTTTGCATTGCATTGAACTTGTCTTGCAGTGAAGACATTAAAGCGCTTTTGCATTGCATTGCATACGAAAAAACTTGTGCCTGAGGAGAATAGGGCTTTTGCATTGCATTGTATACAAAAAACTTGCTGTGCATTGAAGATAGCGCTTTTGCATTGCACTGGGGAGATTAATGCTTTTGCTTTGCATTGAACTCGTCATGCATTGACAATATTAACGCTTTTGCATTGCATTGCATACGAAAATCCTGCACTGAGGAGATTAGTGCTTTTGCATTGCATAAAATAACTCGTGCATTGAAGACAGCGCTTTTGCATTGCATACGAAAAAACTTGTGCACTGGGGAGATTAGTGCTTTTGCATTGCATTGAACTCTTCATGCATTGAAGATAATAGCGCTTTTGCATTGCATTGCATACAAAAAACTTGCTGTGCATTGAATAGTGCTTTTGCAATGCATTGCATAAAATAACTCGTTGTGCTTTGAAGACAGCGCTTTTGCATTGCATTGCATACGAAAAAAACTTGTGCACTGGGGAGATTAATGCTTTTGCATTGCATTGAACTCGTCATGCATTGACGATATTAGCGTTTTGCATTGCATTGAATATGAAAAAACGTGTGCAATGGAAAGATTCGAGATTTTGCATTGCATTGAACTCGTCTTGCATTGAAGACATTAAGCTTTTTTGCATTGCATTGCATACAAAAAACTTGCATTGAAGAGATAGTGCTTTTGCAATGCACCGTATGAAATAAATCGTTGTGCATTGAAGGTAACGCTATTGCATTGCACTGCATAAAATAAATCATTGTGCATTGAAGATAGCGCTTTTGCATTGCACTGGGGAGATTAATGCTTTTGCATTGCATTGAACTCGTCATGCATTGACAATAATTAGCGCTTTTGCATTGCATTGCATACGAAAATCCTGCACTGAGGACATTAGTGCTTTTGCATTGCATTGCATAAAATAACTTGTGCATTGAAGACAGCGCTTTTGCATTGCATAAAATAACACGTTTTGCATTAAGTACAGCTCTTTTGCATTGCATATGAAAAAACTTGTTCACTGGGGAGATTAGTGCTTTTGCATTGCATTGAACTCTTCATGCATTGAAAATATTAGTGCTTTTGCACTGCATTGCATACAAAAAACTTGCTGTGCATTGATATATAAAATAAATCGTTGTGCATTGAAGATAGCGCTTTTGCATTGCACTGCATATAAGAACTTCGTTGCACATGGAAGAAAAAAGTGATTTTGCGTTGGTTTGCATTGCATATAAGAATTCGCTGTGCAAAGAAAAGATTAGTGCTTTTCATTGCTTTGCATTGCATAACGAAAAACTTGTGCATTGAAGAGTTTGCATGCATATTTGTGCATTGAATAAATTGGATTTTGCATTGCATTGTATTGCTTAAAGAACTCGTTGTGCAGAAAGAGATTAGTGCTTTTGCAATGCAATGCATATTAAAACTCGTTGCGCATTGAAGAAATACGTGCTTTTACATCATAGAAAAAAAGCTCGTGCAATGACGCGATTAATGATTTTACATCTCATTGCATACGAAAAACTTGTGCAATGAGGAGATTAAAGCTTTTGCATTGAACTCGTCATGCATTGAAGATATTAGCGCTTTTGCATTTCATTGCACATAAGAACTCTTTGTTGCGCATTGAAGAAACAAGTGTTTTTGCACTGCATTGCATAAAGAACTCGTTGTGCATTAAAAAGATGCGAAAAGGTAATTTCCATAACGAAAAACTCGTGCATTGAAGATTTTGCATGCATGCATACAAAAACTATTTGTGCATTGAATAAATTTGCTTTTGTATTGCATTGCATATAAGATCTTACTGTGCATTAAATAAATAAGTGCATTGTTAGAGAGTTGAGCATTGAATATATTTTGCATCGTCATGCTAAACTCGTCATGCATTGAAGATATTAGCTCTATTGCATTGCATATAAGAATTCAGGGTGCAATGAAAAGATTAGTGCTTTTGCATTCCATACGAAAAAACTCGTGCATTGAAGATTTTGCATTGCATTGCACATAAGAACTCGCGCAATGAATATATTAGCGCTTAGCATTGCATAGAATTCGTGCATTGAACATGGTTATTCTCTGTGCAATGACGAGTTTAGTGCGTTTGCATTGCATTGACTCTTTTTTACATTGAAGAGTTTAAATGGTTTTCAATACAAGAACTCGTGCTGCATTAAATAGATAAGTGCTTTGAACTTAGTATTGTTTAGATTTTACCACTAATCTGGTTAAATGATAAATGGAGTTTTCCCATTCAAGTACTAACCAGTAGTCCCTGAGACCCTGCTGAACTACATGGAATCAATGAGCTGGACTTATCGATAAATATTAAAAGATCCATACTGATGTTTCATTAATTATTCAAGGAAGATCTGTTGAACTTATTTTTGGCCAAATAGTCTTTGAACTTGAATATTCTACACAGACTTTATGACTTTCTGTTGTTTCTTCAGTATATCAAGGATGAGATTTTTTTTGACAAAAAAAAAAAATCTGACCCGAGATTCAATGAACTTGAACTTTCTATGCATATAAATAGATTCCTTCTGATGTTTTATTAGTTCTTCAATGATGACCATTTGAACGTATTTTTTGCCAGATTTTTTGAACTTGAACCTTCTTTAAAGACTTCTGACATTCTGTTGTTCCTTCAGTAGATCAAGGATGAGAATTTTTTGACAAAAAAATTCTGCCCCTGGATCCCATGAACTTGAACTTTCTATGCATATAAATAGATTCCTTCTGATGCAGTGGTTCAAGGATGACCTTTTGAACTTATTTGTGCCCAAATACTCTTTGAACTTGAACATTCTATAAAGACTTTATGACTACCTGTGGTTTCATCAGTAGGTCAAGGAAGACATTTTTTGACAAAAAAAAACCTCACCCTAGATTCCATGAACTTGAACTTTCTATACTTATAAATAGATTACTTCTGATGTTTTAATAGCTCTTCAAGGATGACCCTTTGAACTTATTTGTGCCCAAAATAGTCTTTGAACTTGAATATTCTACACAGACTTTAGACTACCTGTGGTTTCATCAGTTGGTCAAGGAAGACATTTTTTGGCTAAAATAAAATAAAAAAATTCTCACCCTAGATTCCATGAACTTGAACTTTCTATGCATATAAATAGATTTATTCTGATGTTTTATTAGTTCTTCAAGGATGACCTTTTGAACTTATTTTTGGCAAGATTCTTTGAACTTGAACCTTCTTTAAAGACTTCTGACAGTCTGTTGTTTCTTCAGTAGATCAAGGTTGAGATTTTTTTGACAAAAAAAAAAAAAAGATTCTGACCCTGGATCCCATGAACTTGAACTTTCTACACATATAAATAGATTACTTCTGGTGCAGTGGTTCAAGGATGACCTTTTGAACTTATTTGTGCCCAAATACTCTTTGAACTTGAACATTCTATAAAGACTTTATGACTACCTGTGGTTTCATCAGTAGGTCAAGGAAGATATTTTTTGAAAAAAATAAATAAATAAATCTCACCCTAGATTCCATGAACTTGAACTTTCTATGCATATAAATAGATTCCTTCTGATGCAGTGGTACAGGGATGATCTATTGAACCTATTTGTGGCCAAATAGTCTTTGAACTTGAACATTCCACACAGACTTTATGACTTTTTGTTGTTTCTTCAGTATATCAAGGATGAGATTTTTTTAACAAAAAATAAAAAATCTGACCCGAGATTCCATGAACTTGAACTTTCTATGCATATAAATAGAGTCCTTCTGATGTTTTATTAGTTCTTCAATGATGACCATGTGAACTTATTTTTGGCCAGATTCTTTGAACTTGAACCTTCTTTAAAGACTTCTGACATTCTGTTGTTTCTTCAGTAGATCAAGGATGAGAATTTTTTGACAAAAAAAAATCTGACCCTGGATCCCATGAACTTGAACTTTCTATGCATATAAATTGATTCCTTCTGATGCAGTGGTTCAAGGATGACCTTTTGAACTTATTTGTGCCCAAATACTCTTTGAACTTGAACATTCTATAAAGACTTTATGACTACCTGTGGTTTCATCAGTAGGTCAAGGAAGACATTTTTTGACAAAAAAAAAAAAAAAATCTCACCCTAGATTCCATGAACTTGAACTTTCTATGCATATAAATAGATTCCTTCTGATGCAGTTGTACAGGGATGATCTATTGAACCTATTTGTGGCCAAATAGTCTTTGAACTTGAACATTCCACACAGACTTTATGACTTTTTGTTGTTTCTTCAGTATATCAAGGATGAGATTTTTTTAACAAAAAATAAAAAATCTGACCCGAGATTCCATGAACTTGAACTTTCTATGCATATAAATAGAGTCCTTCTGATGTTTTATTAGTTCTTCAATGATGACCATGTGAACTTATTTTTGGCCAGATTCTTTGAACTTGAACCTTCTTTAAAGACTTCTGACATTCTGTTGTTTCTTCAGTAGATCAAGGATGAGAATTTTTTGACAAAAAAAAATCTGACCCTGGATCCCATGAACTTGAACTTTCTATGCATATAAATTGATTCCTTCTGATGCAGTGGTTCAAGGATGACCTTTTGAACTTATTTGTGCCCAAATACTCTTTGAACTTGAACATTCTATAAAGACTTTATGACTACCTGTGGTTTCATCAGTAGGTCAAGGAAGACATTTTTTGACAAAAAAAAAAAAAAAAATCTCACCCTAGATTCCTTGAACTTGAACTTTCTATGCATACAGATTCCTTCTGATGTTTTATTAGTTCTTCAAGGATGACCATTTGAACTTATTTTTGGCCAGATTCGTTGCACTTGAACCTTGTTTAAAGATTTCTGACATTCTGTTGTTTCTTCAGTAGATCAAGGATGAGATTTTTTTGACCAAAAAAAAAATATTCTGACCCTGGATCCCATGAACTTGAACTTTCTATGCATATAAATAGATTACTTCTGATGCAGTGGTTCAAGGATGACCTTCTGAACTTATCTGTGCCCAAAAACTCTTTGAACTTGAACATTCTACACAGACTTTATGACTACCTGTTGTTTCATCAGTAGGTCAAGGAAGACATTTTTTGGCAAAAAAATAAATAAATAAATCTCACCCTAGATTCCATGAACTTGAACTTTCTATGCATATAAATAGATTACTTCTGGTGCAGTGGTTCAAGGATAACCTTTTGAACTTATTTGTGCCAAAATACTCTTTGAACTTGAACATTCTATAAAGACTTTATGACTACCTGTGGTTTCATCAGTAGGTCAAGGAAGACATTTTTTGACAAAAAAAAATAAATCTGACCCTGGATCCCATGAATTTGAACTTTCTATGCATATAAATAGATTCATTCTGATGCATTGGTTCAGGGATGACCTATTGAACCTATTTGTGGCCAAATAGTCTTTGAACTTGAACATTATACACAGACTTTATGACTTTCTGTTGTTTCTTCAGTATATCAAGGATGAGATTTTTTTGACAAAAAAAAAAAAAGATTCTGACCCTGGATCCCATGAACTTGAAATTTCTATGCATATAAAAAGATTCCTTCTAATGCAGTGGTTCAAGGATGACCTTTTGAACTTATTTGTGCCCAAATACTCTTTAAACTTGAACATTATAAAGACTTTATGACTACCTGTTGTTTCATCAGTAGGTCAAGGAAGATATTTTTTTGAAAATAAATAAATAAATAAATCTCACCCTAGATTCCTTGAACTTGAACTTTCTTTGCATATAAATTGATTCCTTCTGATGCAGTGGTACAGGGATGATCTATTGAACCTATTTGTGGCCAAATAGTCTTTGAACTTGAACATTCCACACAGACTTTATGACTTTCTGTTTTTTCTTCAGTATATCAAGGATGAGATTTTTTTAACAAAAAAAAAAAAAAAATCTCACCCTAGATTCCATGAACTTGAACTTTCTATGCATATAAATAGATTCCTTCTGATGTTTTATTAGTTCTTCAATGATGACCATTTTAACTTATTTTTGGCCAGATTCTTTGAACTTGAACCTTCTTTAAAGACTTCTGACATTCTGTTGTTTCTTCAGTAGATCAAGGATGATAATTTTTTAACAAAAAAAAAAATCTGACCCTGGATCCCATGAACTTGCCCTTTCTATGCATATAAATAGATTACTTCTGATGCAGTGGTTCAAGGATGACCTTTTGAACTTATCTGTGCCCAAATACTCTTTGAACTTGAACATTCTACACAGACTTTATGACTACCTGTTGTTTCATCAGTAGGTCAAGGAAGACATTTTTTGGCAAAAAAATAAATAAATAAATCTCACCCTAGATTCCATGAACTTGAACTTTCTATGCATATAAATAGATTACTTCTGGTGCAGTGGTTCAAGGATAACCTTTTGAACTTATTTGTGCCAAAATACTCTTTGAACTTGAACATTCTATAAAGACTTTATGACTACCTGTGGTTTCATCAGTAGGTCAAGGAAGACATTTTTTGACAAAAAAAAATAAATCTGACCCTGGATCCCATGAATTTGAACTTTCTATGCATATAAATAGATTCATTCTGATGCATTGGTTCAGGGATGACCTATTGAACCTATTTGTGGCCAAATAGTCTTTGAACTTGAACATTATACACAGACTTTATGACTTTCTGTTGTTTCTTCAGTATATCAAGGATGAGATTTTTTTGACAAAAAAAAAAAAAGATTCTGACCCTGGATCCCATGAACTTGAAATTTCTATGCATATAAAAAGATTCCTTCTAATGCAGTGGTTCAAGGATGACCTTTTGAACTTATTTGTGCCCAAATACTCTTTAAACTTGAACATTATAAAGACTTTATGACTACCTGTTGTTTCATCAGTAGGTCAAGGAAGATATTTTTTTGAAAATAAATAAATAAATAAATCTCACCCTAGATTCCTTGAACTTGAACTTTCTTTGCATATAAATTGATTCCTTCTGATGCAGTGGTACAGGGATGATCTATTGAACCTATTTGTGGCCAAATAGTCTTTGAACTTGAACATTCCACACAGACTTTATGACTTTCTGTTTTTTCTTCAGTATATCAAGGATGAGATTTTTTTAACAAAAAAAAAAAAAAAATCTCACCCTAGATTCCATGAACTTGAACTTTCTATGCATATAAATAGATTCCTTCTGATGTTTTATTAGTTCTTCAATGATGACCATTTTAACTTATTTTTGGCCAGATTCTTTGAACTTGAACCTTCTTTAAAGACTTCTGACATTCTGTTGTTTCTTCAGTAGATCAAGGATGAGAATTTTTTGACAAAAAAAAATCTGACCCTGGATCCCATGAACTTGAACTTTCTATGCATATAAATTGATTCCTTCTGATGCAGTGGTTCAAGGATGACCTTTTGAACTTATTTGTGCCCAAATACTCTTTGAACTTGAACATTCTATAAAGACTTTATGACTACCTGTGGTTTCATCAGTAGGTCAAGGAAGACATTTTTTGACAAAAAAAAAAAAAATCTCACCCTAGATTCCATGAACTTGAACTTTCTATGCATACAGACTCCTTATGATGTTTTATTAGTTCTTCAAGGATGACCATTTTAACTTATTTTTGGACAGATTCGTTGAACTTGAACCTTGTTTAAAGACTTCTGACATTCTGTTGTTTCTTCAGTAGATCAAGGATGAGATTTTTTTGACCAAAAAAAAAAGATTCTGACCCTGGATCCCATGAACTTGAACTTTCTATGCATATAAATAGATTACTTCTGATGCAGTGGTTCAAGGATGACCTTCTGAACTTATCTGTGCCCAAATACTCTTTGAACTTGAACATTCTACACAGACTTTATGACTACCTGTTGTTTCATCAGTAGGTCAAGGAAGACATTTTTTGGTAAAAAAATAAATAAATAAATCTCACCCTAGATTCCATGAACTTGAACTTTCTATGCATATAAATAGATTACTTCTGGTGCAGTGGTTCAAGGATAACCTTTTGAACTTATTTGTGCCCAAATATTCTTTGAACTTGAACATTCTATAAAGACTTTATGACTACCTGTGGTTTCATCAGTAGGTCAAGGAAGACATTTTTTGACAAAAAATAAATAAATCTGACCCTGGATCCCATGAATTTGAACTTTCTATGCATATAAATAGATTCATTCTGATGCATTGGTTCAGGGATGACCTATTGAACCTATTTGTGGCCAAATAGTCTTTGAACTTGAACATTATACACAGACTTTATGACTTTCTGTTGTTTCTTCAGTATATCAAGGATGAGATTTTTTTGACAAAAAAAAAAGATTCTGACCCTGGATCCCATGAACTTGAAATTTCTATGCATATAAAAAGATTTCTTCTAATGCAGTGGTTCAAGGATGACCTTTTGAACTTATCTGTGCTCAAATACTCTTTGAACTTGAACATTCTACACAGACTTTATGACTACCTGTTGTTTCATCAGTAGGTCAAGGAAGACATTTTTTGGCAAAAAAAAAAAAAATGTGACCCTGGATCCCATGAATTTGAACTTTCTATGCATATAAATAGATTCATTCTGATGCATTGGTTCAGGGAAGACCTATTGAACCTATTTGTGGCCAAATAGTCTTTTAACATGAACATTATACACAGACTTTATGACTTTTTGTTGTTTCTACAGTATATCAAGGATGAGATTTTTTTGAGAAAAAAAAAAACTCACCCTAGATTCCATGAACTTGAACTTTATATGCATATAAATAGATTTATTCTGATGTTTTATTAGTTCTTCAAGGATGACCTTTTGAACTTATTTTTGGCAAGATTCTTTGAACTTGAACCTTCTTTAAAGACTTCTGACAGTCTGTTGTTTCTTCAGTAGATCAAGGTTGAGATTTTTTTGACAAAAAAAAAAAAAGATTCTGACCCTGGATCCTATGAACTTGAACTTTCTACACATATAAATAGATTACTTCTGGTGCAGTGGTTCAAGGATGACCTTTTGAACTTATTTGTGCCCAAATACTCTTTGAACTTTAACATTCTATAAAGACTTATGACTACCTGTGGTTTCATCAGTAGGTCAAGGAAGACATTTTTTGACAAAAAAAAAAAAAAATCTCACCCTAGATTCCATGAACTTGAACTTTCTATGCATATAGATTCCTACTGATGTTTTATTAGTTCTTCAAGGATGACCATTTAAACTTATTTTTTGCCAGATTCTTTGAACTTGAACCTTGTTTAAAGATTTCTGACATTCTGTTGTTTCTTCAGTAGATCAAGGATGAGATTTTTTTGACCAAAAAAAAAAGATTCTAAGCCTGGATCCCATGAACTTGAACTTTCTATGCATATAAATAGATTACTTCTGATGCAGTGGTTCAAGGATGACCTTTTGAACTTATCTGTGCCCAAATACTCTTTGAACTTGAACATTCTACACAGACTTTATGACTTCCTGTTTTCATCAGTAGGTCAAGGAAGACATTTTTTTGCAAAAAAAAAAATAATCTCACCCTAGATTCCATGAACTTGAACGTTCTATGCATATATGCAGATTACTTCTGGTGCAGTGGTTCAAGGACGACCTTTTGAAACTATTTGTGCCCAAATACTCTTTGAACTTGAACATTCTATAAAGACTTTATGACTACCTGTGGTTTCATCAGTAGGTCAAGGAAGACATTTTTTGACAAAAAAAAAAAATCTGACCCTGGATCCCATGAATTTGAACTTTCTATGCATATAAATAGATTAATTCTGATGCATTGGTTCAGGGATGACCTATTGAACCTATTTGTGGCCAAATAGTCTTTGAACTTGAACATTATACACAGACTTTATGACTTTTTGTTGTTTCTTCAGTATATCAAGGATGAGGTTTTTTTGACAAAAAAAAGATTCTGACCCTGGATCCCATGAACTTGAAATTTCTATGCATATAAAAAGATTCCTTCTAATGCAGTGGTTCAAGGATGACCTTTTGAACTTATTCGTGCCCAAATACTCTTTAAACTTGAACATTCTATAAAGACTTTATGACTACCTGTGGTTTCATCAGTAGGTCAAGGAAGACATTTTTTGACAAAAAAAAAAATCTGACCCTGGATCCCATGAATTTGAACTTTCTATGCATATAAATAGATTCCTCCTGATGCAGTGGTACAGGAATGATCTTTTGAACCTATTTGTGGCCAAATAGTCTTTGAACTTGAACATTCCACACAGACTTTATGACTTTCTGTTGTTCCCTTTATCGAGGGAACTCGCACTGCGTCATCGTAGATGACACATCGGGGAACGCCCACGGCGTGACGCTGCTGAGTTCATATCAAAAAAGTCCAATCTTGATTGGTGTTGCGTGAAGACGTAACGAGTGACGGCATACCCGGAGGTATAAAGGGACGCCGGCACAAGCAAACGCAGCTTCCTGCTTTCAGCGGTCGCGCTCTGTGTTCTGTCTGTCTATTTGGTGTTGTTTGTCCCGTAGGGCTTATTATATCAGTAGAGAATGGCGAGCGAGCAGTTCAGACGGTGTGTGCCTCCCTGTCCGTGCTTTATTTCGGGCACGGACACACACCAGCTCTGTGTGCAGTGTCTCGGCGTGCAGCACGCCCGGGCCGCTCTCGAGGGAGCGGCTTGCGGCGAATGTGATAAGCTGCCGCTGAGAGTACTGCGCTCGCGGCTGGCGGTCTTTGACGAGGCCGGTCAGCCTCGCGAGCCTCGCGGTTCTGGGCCCGCTGTTGCCGAGGCAGAGCGGCGCCGCAGGTCGTGGGGCTCGCAGCTGGATCTGTCAGCGGGATTAGGGAATGTTGAGGCATCTCTCTCTTCCTCTGACGATTCAGAGGATCTTCCGCCACGTGTGGAAGCCCGCGCTGCGGCT
Organism: Pseudorasbora parva; assembly: GCF_024679245.1. Classification (NCBI taxonomy): domain Eukaryota; kingdom Metazoa; phylum Chordata; class Actinopteri; order Cypriniformes; family Gobionidae; genus Pseudorasbora; species Pseudorasbora parva. The sequence continues at coordinate 9,455,504 of NC_090179.1, forward strand.
TCTTCCTGCGAGGCGGAGGATCAGGTGCTCATGCTGTCCGATTCCGAGGGATCGTTGACAATGAGCACCGAAGCAGGCGCAGTGGGGCAGTCGCCACCCCACTCGCAGGCTATGGAGGAGCTCGTGGAGGTCTTGACTTGCGCTGTGGCCAAGCTGAGTTTAGATTGGCCACAAGAGGAAGTGCACGTCCAGCCGCCAAGCAAGCTGGACGAGCGCTTCTTCAAGCGTCGAGCCCAGCCTCCACGCCGGGGTCTGCCGTTTTTCCCCGACCTGCACAGTGAGCTGTGCAGGGCGTGGGAGAAACCCTTCTCAGCACGTTTGACTACGCCCCCTGCGCTTGACTTCGCTAACGTGCTGGGGGCGTCTGAGAAGGGATATGTTGCGCTGCCGAGGGTAGAAGAGGCGCTCGCGGGCCACCTCTCTCCCGAGACAGCAGCTTCATTGAAGACCCCGGCATTGCCCTCGAAACCATGCCGAGAGACTTCGAAGCTGGTGGCGAGGGCATATAGTGCGGCTGGTCGCGCTGGTGGGTGCCTGCACACTCTTGCGGTTCTGCAGGCCTACCAAGCGGACTTGCTGAAGGAGCTCGATGAGGGCGAGGGTCCCTCTCCGGAGGATGTGACTGAGCTGAGGAAGGCAGCGGATTTGTCTCTTCGTGTCACCAAACAGGCGGCCCGTGATATCGGCCGCTCCATGACGGGTTTGGTGTGCGCGGAGAGACATCTCTGGCTGAACCTGTCGGGGATCAGGGAGAGAGACAGACACTTTCTCCTTGATTCCCCGGTTTCGCCTTCTGGCCTTTTCGGCGGCGCTGTGAGCACCGTCGTCGAGAGGTTTCAGGAGGTGAAAAAGCAGGCTGCCGCTCTCAGCCAGTTCATCCCTCGCCGCTGGGGCTCCTCCAGCAAGGCTGCCTCGAGTGGGCAGTCTCGGCCAGCAGAGGGCTCCTCGCACCGTGAGGTGCAGAAGCAGAGCGTCGCTTCTCGTGCCCCTCCTGAGGGAGCTTGGCAGAAGAAGCGACGCTCTCGCGGGAAGTCTTCAAAGCTGAAGACCGACCTGACCGACCGACCTTATTCAGGCCAAGAAGGCTTCCAAGCGGTCCTAGCTGCGGCAAGACCGCTGAGAGCTGTCCCCCACGGGGCGGAGCGACCGAGGTCGTTCTCCCCCCGAGGCTCTCGGGAAATCGATGTTGTGCTCTTGCAGTCAAAAGGGCTCCGGACCACGTCGTTTCCCCATGTTCGCGCGCGGCTCTGGCCCGCACATATAAAATCTACGGCAGAGCAGCGACTGCGTTCACACACCGGAAATCTACCTCGATTAGTCCCTGCCGGTTATCCGCTTCAGGGGGTCGAGGGAGAGGTTCGGTTGATACCCCAGACCAGCCTCGAGAGGCTGGTCCCCTTATCAGAGTATCTCGGCGCATGGTCATGCCTTCCGAATATCTCTGTGTGGGCCCTGCGCACTGTAGAACGGGGATACAGACTGCAGTTCAGAGTTCCCCCCCCCGAAATTTGGGGGGATAGTCTGGACAGTGGTCGGTCCCGAGCAGGTGGGGGTAATGGGGCAGGAAGTACACTCTCTGCTGGAAAAAGGGGCGATAGAAAGGGTCCCCCCGCCAGAAAGGGAGGTCGGGTTCTACAGCCGGTACCTCATAGTCCCCAAGAAGGATGGGGGGTTGCGTCCAATTTTAGATCTCAGGCTTCTGAATCGGTCTCTGAGGAGATACAGGTTCAGGATGCTAACCATTCCTGTTATCGTGAGTCAGATCCAGTTCGAGGACTGGTTCGTCACGATAGATCTAAAGGACGCTTACTTCCATATTTCCATCCTTCCCAGTCACAGGAAGTTCCTGAGGTTCGCTTTCGGGGGCGAAGCGTTCCAATATCGGGTCCTTCCCTTTGGCCTAGCCTTGTCACCTCGCACCTTCACAAAGTGCATGGATGCAGCCCTGGCTCTGCTAAGACTCCAGGGCATCGGGGTACTGAATTATATCGACGACTGGTTGATCATGGCCAGGTCGTACGATATGGCAGTTCAGCATCGAGATGCTGTTCTAGCACACATGAGGTGTTTGGGGTTGAGACTCAACGCGAAAAAGAGCGCGTTGACGCCCTCCCAGAGAATTACGTTCCTGGGAATAGTGTGGGACTCGGTAACGATGCGGGCACACATGTCACCCGCACGTATCGAGACCATACGGGCGGAGGTCTCAAGTATAAGGTTGGGCCACAGCATCACTGTCAAACAGTTCCAGAGACTGGTGGGTCTCATGGCAGCACCGTCCAGTGTGATTCCGCTCGGCCTGCTCCACATGAGACCGCTACAGTGGTGGCTGTACCAAGGGGTTTTCTCCGAAGGGGAATCCCTTCCGTATGATCAGGGTAACGCGCAAATGCATTCGTTCCCTGGTTATATGGAAGAAACCTTGGTTTCTGTCCCTGGGGCTAGTATTGGGAGCATCGTGTTGCCGGAAAACCGTTTCAACAGATGCATCCCTTACTGGTTGGGGCGCGGTCATGGAAGGCCGAGGGGCGAGAGGTCCTTGGACAGCCCAGCATGCTACATGGCACATCAACTGCCTAGAGATGCTGGCTGTCTGGAAAGCTCTGAGGAGTTTTCTCGAGGACCTTAGCGGCCACCATGTCCTGATACGATCCGACAACACTGCCGTGGTATCGTATCTAAATCATCAGGGGGGTCTGAGATCGCGCCCTCTGTACAGACTGGCGCATCAGGTCCTCCTGTGGTCCCACGGGAAACTGTCTTCTCTCAGGGCAGTTTATATCCCGGGGGACCAGAACCAGGGAGCAGACATCCTGTCAAGGCAGGGGCTGAGGCCCGGGGAGTGGCGTCTCCATCCAGAGGTGGTGGAGGCCATATGCGAGAGGTTTGGCCAAATGGAAGTGGATTTGTTTGCGTCTCGAGAGACGACCCACTGTCCACTTTGGTTCTCCCTCAGGCATCCGGCTCCGTTGGGCCTGGATGCCATGTCACAGGCGTGGCCGAGGCTGCGTCTGTATGCATTTCCCCCGATTGCTCTGCTCCCGGGAGTTCTGGAGCGGGTTCGCCGGGAAGGCATTCGCCTGCTTCTGATAGCACCCCGGTGGCCGACCAGGGTATGGTTCTCCAACATTATGGACCTGCTAGACGACCTTCCATGGCAGATTCCTCTGAGGAGGGATCTGTTGACTCAGGCGGGGGGCTCGATATTTCACCCCCAGCCAGAGTTATGGAACCTGTGGGCTTGGCCCCTGAGGGGGCAGAGCTCATAGAAGAAGGGCTGTCAGCAGGTGTCGTGGAGACTATACTCAGCTCCAGGGCTCCTTCCACCAGGAAGCTGTACAACTTGAAGTGGAGAGTGTTCTCCATATGGTGTAGAGACCGTGAAGTAGACCCAGTGAACTGCGCTGTGGCTTCAGTACTGGAGTTTCTGCAAGATCGGTTTTCCGCCGGGCTTACCCCGTCCACACTTAAGGTGTATGTGGCAGCGATAGGAGCTTTCCACGCACCATTAGGTGAAGGACCTCTGGGGAGGCACCATCTGGTTGTACGGTTCCTCCGAGGAGCGCGGAGGATGAGACCTGTGGCTCGTTCTAGGATCCCTGCGTGGGATCTGGCAGTGGTTCTCGAAGGGTTGGTTGAGGCCCCCTTCGAACCGCTGGAGTTGGCTGAGGCCAAGAACCTCACGCTTAAGGTAGCTTTTCTCTTAGCCATCACCTCTCTGAGGAGGGTGGGGGACCTTCAGGCATTGGCAGTCACACCCAATTGCTTGGAGTTTGCCCCAGGCAATGTGAAAGCTATCTTGCGGCCGACCCCGGGATCCGTCCCCAAGGTACCGTCTAATGCGGTACGGTCGGTGGTTCTCCAGGCTTTTCATCCCCCGCCTCATGTGACGGCAGATGAGGGCAGGCTTCACCTCCTCTGCCCGGTGCGGGCATTGAGGATTTATTTGGAGAGGTCTGCCCAGTGGAGGAAGTCAGACCAGTTGTTAGTGTGCTTTGGTCCACCTAGGAAAAGGCTGCCTGCAGCCAAACAGACAATTAGTAACTGGATTGTCCAGGCAATAGCCACGGCCTATCAGGTGCGCAACTTGCCTTCACCTATAGCCGTGAGGGCGCATTCTACCAGGGGCATGGCCTCCTCGGTAGCCCTCCTTTCCGGAGCTTCTTTGCAAGAGATTTGCGAGGCGGCTGGGTGGGCCACACCGCATACCTTCGTGAGGTATTATAGTCTGCACCTCCCGGCGACGCCAGGCGCTAGGGTGCTCGCCCCTGATTATGCACTCCGGTTCATGTCATGGGGTGCAAGATAGGCGAGGACTAGTGGGTACTCGTTCCCCGATGTGTCATCTACGATGACGCAGTGCGAGTTCCCTCGATAAAGGGAACGTCTCGGGTTATGAATATAACCCATGTTCCCTGAGAGGGAACGAGACACTGCGTCTCGTAGCCCCGCCTATCTACAGAGCGGCCCGCTTCATAGCAGTAAGCTGCGTTTGCTTGTGCCGGCGTCCCTTTATACCTCCGGGTATGCCGTCACTCGTTACGTCATCACGCAACACCAATCAAGATTGGACTTTTTTGATATGAACTCAGCAGCGTCACGCCGTGGGCGTTCCCCGATGTGTCATCTACGATGACGCAGTGTCTCGTTCCCTCTCAGGGAACATGGGTTATATTCATAACCCGAGACGTTTCTTCAGTATATCAAGGATGAGATTTTTTTGACAAAAAAAAAAACATCTGACCCGAGATTCCATGAACTTGAACTTTCTATGCATATAAATAGAATCCATCTCATGTTTTATTAGTTCTTCAATGATGACCATTTTATCTTATTTTTGGCCAGATTGTTTGAACTTGAACCTTCTTTAAAGACTTCTGACATTCTGATGTTTCTTCAGTAGATCAAGGATGAGAATTTTTTGACAAAAAAAAATCTGACCCTGGATCCCATGAACTTGAACTTTCTATGCATATAAATAGATTACTTCAGATGAAGCGGTTCAAGGATGACCTTTTGAACTTATTTGTGCCCAAATACTCTTTAAACTTGAACATTCTATAAAGACTTTATGACTACCTGTGGTTTCATCAGTAGGTCAAGGAAGATATTTTAAAAAATAAATAAATAAATAAATCTCACCCTAGATTCCTTGATCTTGAACTTTCTATGCATATAAATAGATTCCTTCTGATGCAGTGGTACAGGGATGATCTATTGTACCTATTTGTGGCCAAATAGTCTTTGAACTTGAACATTCCACACAGACTTTATGACTTTTTGTTGTTTCTTCAGTATATCAAGGATGAGATTTTTTTAACAAAAAAAAAAATCTGACCCGAGATTCCATGAACTTGAACTTTCTATGCATATCAATAGATTCCTTCTGATGTTTTATTAGTTCTTCAATGATGACCATTTGAACTTATTTTTGGCCAGATTCTTTGAACTTGAACCTTCTTTAAAGACTTCTGACATTCCGTTGTTTCTTCAGTAGATCAAGGATGAGAATTTTTTGACAAAATTTTTTTTTACCCCTGGATCCCATGAACTTGAACTTTCTATGCATATAAATTGATTCCTTCTGGTGCAGTGGTACAGGGATGATCTATTGAACCTATTTGTGGCCAAATAGTCTTTGAACTTGAACATTCCACACAGACTTTATGACTTTTTGTTGTTTCTTCAGTATATCAAGGATGAGATTTTTTTGACAAAAAAAAGATTCTGACCCTGGATCCCATGAACTTGAAATTTCTATGCACATAAAAAGATTCCTTCTAATGCAGTGGTTCAAGGATGACCTTTTGAACTTATTTGTGCCCAAATACTCTTTAAACTTGAACATTCTATAAAGACTTTATGACTACCTGTGGTTTCATCAGTAGGTCAAGGAAGATATTTTAAAAAATAAATAAATAAATAAATCTCACCCTAGATTCCTTGAACTTGAACTTTTTTTGCATATAAATAGATTCCTTCTGATGCAGTGGTACAGGGATGATCTATTGTACCTATTTGTGGCCAAATAGTCTTTGAACTTGAACATTCCACACAGACTTTATGACTTTCTGTTGTTTCTTCAGTATATCAAGGATGAGATTTTTTTGAAAAAAAAAAAAAAAAATCTGACCCGAGATTCCATGAACTTGAACTTTCTATGCATATAAATAGAGTCCTTCTGATGTTTTATTAGTTCATTAATAAAATAGTTTTATTATAGTTTTATTAATAGTTTTATTAGTTTAAATGATGACCATTTGAACTTATTTTTGGCCAGATTCTTTGAACTTGAACCTTCTTTAAAGACTTCTGACATTCTGTTGTTTCTTCAGTAGATCAAGGATGAGAATTTTTTGACAAAAAAAAATCTGACCCTGGATCCCATGAACTTGAACTTTCTATGCATATAAATAGATTACTTCAGATGAAGTGGTTCAAAGATGACCTTTTGAACTTATTTGTGCCCAAATACTCTTTAAACTTGAACATTCTATAAAGACTTTATGACTACCTGTGGTTTCATCAGTAGGTCAAGGAAGATATTTTTTGAAAAAAATAAATAAATAAATCTCACCCTAGATTCCTTGAACTTGAACTTTCTATGCATATAAATAGATTCCTTCTGATGCAGTGGTACAGGGATGATCTATTGAACCTATTTGTGGCCAAATAGTCTTTGAACTTGAACATTCCACACAGACTTTATGACTTTTTGTTGTTTCTTCAGTATATCAAGGATGAGATTTTTTTAACAACAAAAAAAAAAAAATCTGACCCGAGATTCCATGAACTTGAACTTTCTACGCATATCAATAGATTCCTTCTGATGTTTTATTAGTTCTTCAATGATGACCATTTGAACTTATTTTTGGCCAGATTCTTTGAACTTGAACCTTCTTTAAAGACTTCTGACATTCCGTTGTTTCTTCAGTAGATCAAGGATGAGAATTTTTTGACAAATTTTTTTTTTACCCTGGATCCCATGAACTTGAACTTTCTATGCATATAAATTGATTCCTTCTGATGCAGTGGTACAGGGAAGACCTATTGAACCTATTTGTGGCCAAATAGTCTTTTAACTTGAACATTATACACAGACTTTATGATTTTTGTTGTTTCTACAGTATATCAAGGATGAGATTTTTTTGAGAAAAAAAAATTCTCACCCTAGATTCCATGAACTTGAACTTTATATGCATATAAATAGATTTATTCTGATGTTTTATTAGTTCTTCAAGGATGACCTTTTGAACTTATTTTTGGCAAGATTCTTTGAACTTGAACCTTCTTTAAAGACTTCTGACAGTCTGTTGTTTCTTCAGTAGATCAAGGTTGAGATTTTTTTGACAAAAAAAAAAAAAAGATTCTGACCCTGGATCCCATGAACTTGAACTTTCTACACATATAAATAGATTACTTCTGGTGCAGTGGTTCAAGGATGACCTTTTGAACTTATTTGTGCCCAAATACTCTTTGAACTTGAACATTCTATAAAGACTTATGACTACCTGTGGTTTCATCAGTAGGTCAAGGAAGACATTTTTTGACAAAAAATAATAATCTCACCCTAGATTCCATGAACTTGAACTTTCTATGCATAAAGATTCCTTCTGATGTTTTATTAGTTCTTCAAGGATGACCATTTGAACTTATTTTTGGCCAGATTCTTTGAACTTGAACCTTGTTTAAAGATTTCTGACATTCTGTTGTTTCTTCAGTAGATCAAGGATGAGATTTTTTTGACCAAAAAAAAAAAGATTCTAACCCTGGATCCCATGAACTTGAACTTTCTATGCATATAAATAGATTACTTCTGATGCAGTGGTTCAAGGATGACCTTTTGAACTTATCTGTGCCCAAATACTCTTTGAACTTGAACATTCTACACAGACTTTATGACTACCTGTTTTCATCAGTAGGTCAAGGAAGACATTTTTTGGCAAAAAATAAAATAAAAAATCTCACCCTAGATTCCATGAACTTGAACGTTCTATGCATATAAATAGATTACTTCTGGTGCAGTGGTTCAAGGACGACCTTTTGAAACTATTTGTGCCCAAATACTCTTTGAACTTGAACATTCTATAAAGACTTTATGACTACCTGTGGTTTCATCAGTAGGTCAAGGAAGACATTTTTTGACAAAAAAAAAATCTGACCCTGGATCCCATGAATTTGAACTTTCTATGCATATAATTAGATTCATTCTGAAGCATTGGTTCAGGGATGACCTATTGAACCTATTTGTGGCCAAATAGTCTTTGAACTTGAACATTATACACAGACTTTAGGACTTTTTGTTGTTTCTTCAGTATATCAAGGATGAGATTTTTTTGACAAAAAAAAGATTCTGACCCTGGATCCCATGAACTTGAAATTTCTATGCACATAAAAAGATTCGTTCTGATGCATTGGTTCAGGGATGACCTTTTGAACCTATTTGTGGCCAAATAGTCTTTGAACTTGAACATTATACACAGACTTTATGACTTTTTGTTGTTTCTTCAGTATATCAAGGATGAGATTTTTTTGACAAAAAAAAGATTCTGACCCTGGATCCCATGAACTTGAAATTTCTATGCACATAAAAAGATTCCTTCTAATGCAGTGGTTCAAGGATGACCTTTTGAACTTATTTGTGCCCAAATACTCTTTAAACTTGAACATTCTATAAAGACTTTATGACTACCTGTGGTTTCATCAGTAGGTCAAGGAAGATATTTAAAAAAATAAATAAATAAATAAATCTCACCCTAGATTCCTTGAACTTGAATTTTCTATGCATATAAATTGATTCCTTCTGATGCAGTGGTACAGGGATGATCTATTGAACCTATTTGTGGCCAAATAGTCTTTGAACTTGAACATTCCACACAGACTTTATGACTTTCTGTTGTTTCTTCAGTATATCAAGGATGAGATTTTTTTGACAAAAAAAAAAAATCTGACCCGAGATTCCATGAACTTGAACTTTCTATGCATATAAATAGATTCCTTCTGATGTTTTATTAGTTCTTCAATGATGACCATTTGAACTTATTTTTGGCCAGATTCTTTGAACTTGAACCTTCTTTAAAGACTTCTGACATTCTGTTTTTTCTTCAGTAGATCAAGGATGAGAATTTTTTGACAAAAACAAATCTGACCCTGGATCTCATGAACTTGAACTTTCTATGCATATAAATTGATTCCTTCTGATGCAGTGGTTCAAGGATGACCTTTTGAACTTATTTGTGCCCAAATACTCTTTGACATTGAACATTATTTAAAGACTTTATGACTACCTGTGGTTTCATCAGTAGGTCAAGGAAGACATTTTTTGACAAAAAAAAAAATATCTCACCCTAGATTCCATGAACTTGAACTTTCTATGCATACAGATTCCTTCTGATGTTTTATTAGTTCTTCAAGGATGACCATTTGAACTTATTTTTGGCCAGATTCGTTGAACTTGAACCTTGTTTAAATATTTCTGACATTCTGTTGTTTCTTCAGTATATCAAGGATGAGATTTTTTTGACAAAAAAAAAGATTCTGACCCTGGATCCCATGAACTTGAAATTTCTATGCATATAAATAGATTCCTTCTAATGCAGTGGTTCAAGGATGACCTTTTGAACTTATTTGTACCCAAATACTCTTTAAACTTGAACATTCTATAAAGACTTTATGACTACCTGTGGTTTCATCAGTAGGTCAAGGAAGATATTTTTTTGAAAATAAATAAATAAATAAATCTCACCCTAGATTCCTTGAACTTGAACTTTCTTTGCATTTAAATAGATTCCTTCTGATGCAGTGGTTCAAGGATGATCTATTGAACCTATTTGTGGCCAAATAGTCTTTGAACTTGAACATTCCACACAGACTTTATGACTTTCTGTTGTTTCTTCAGTATATCAAGGATGAGATTTTTTTGACAAACTTTCTATGCATATAAATAGAGTCCTTCTGATGTTTTATTAGTTATTCAATGATGACCATTTGAACTTATTTTTGGCCAGATTCTTTGAACTTGAACCTTCTTTAAAGATTTCTGACATTCTGTTGTTTCTTCAGTAGATCAAGGATAAGAATTTTTTGACAAAAAAGAATCTGACCCTGGATCCCATGAACTTGAACTTTCTATGCATATAAATTGATTCCTTCTGATGCAGTGGTTCAAGGATGACCTTTTGAACTTATTTGTGCCCAAATACTCTTTGAACTTGAACATTCTATAAAGACTTTATGACTACCTGTGGTTTCATCAGTAGGTCAAGGAAGACATTTTTTGACAAAAAAAAAAAAAATCTCACCCTAGATTCCATGAACTTGAACTTTCTATGCATACAGATTCCTTCTGATGTTTTATTAGTTCTTCAAGGATGACCATTTGAACTTATTTTTGGCCAGATTCGTTGAACTTGAACCTTGTTTAAAGATTTCTGACATTCTGTTGTTCAAGGAAGACATTTTTTGACAAAAAAAAAAAAATCTCACCCTAGATTCCATGAACTTGAACTTTCTATGCATACAGATTCCTTCTGATGTTTTATTAGTTCTTCAAGGATGACCATTTGAACATATTTTTGGCCAGATTCGTTGAACTTGAACCTTGTTTAAAGATTTCTGACATTCTGTTGTTTCTTCAGTAGATCAAGGAAGACATTTTTTGACAAAAAAAAAAAAAAATCTCACCCTAGATTCCATGAACTTGAACTTTCTATGCATACAGATTCCTTCTGATGTTTTATTAGTTCTTCAAGGATGACCATTTGAACTTATTTTTGGCCAGATTCGTTGAACTTGAACCTTGTTTAAAGATTTCTGACATTCTGTGGTTTCTTCAGTAGATCAAGGATGAGATTTTTTTGACCAAAAAAAAAAGATTCTGACCCTGGATCCCATGAACTTGAACATTCTATGCATATAAATAGATTACTTCTGGTGCAGTGGTTCAAGGATGATCTATTGAACCCTTTTGTGGCCAAATAGTCTTTGAACTTGAACATTCCACACAGACTTTATTACTTTCTGTTGTTTCTTGAGTATATCAAGGATGAGATTTTTTTGACAAACTTTCTATGCATATAAATAGAGTCCTTCTGATGTTTTATTAGTTATTCAATGATGACCATTTGAACTTATTTTTGGCCAGACTCTTTGAACTTGAACATTCTATAAAGACTTTATGACTACCTGTGGTTACATCAGTAGGTCAAGGAAGACATTTTTTGACAAAAAACTAAAAAAAATCTCACCCTAGATTCCATGAACTTGATCTTTATATGCATACAGATTCCTTCTGATGTTTTATTAGTTCTTCAAGGATGACCATTTGAACTTATTTTTGGCCAGATTCGTTGAACTTGAACCTTGTTTAAAGATTTCTGACATTCTGTTGTTTCTTCAGTAGATCAAGGATGAGATTTTTTTGACCAAAAAAAAAAAGATTCTGACCCTGGATCCCATGAACTTGAACTTTCTATGCATATAAATAGATTACTTCTGATGCAGTGGTTCAGGGATGACCTATTGAACCTATTTGTTGCCAAATAGTCTTTGAACTTGAACATTATACACAGACTTTATGACTTTTTGTTATTTCTTCAGTATATCAAGGATGAGATTTTTTTGACAAAAAAAAAGATTCTGACCCTGGATCCCATGAACTTGAAATTTCTATGCATATAAAAAGATTCCTTCTAATGCAGTGGTTCAAGGATGACATTTTGAACTTATTTGTGCCCAAATACTCTTTAAACTTGAACATTCTATAAAGACTTTATGACTACCTGTGGTTTCATCAGTAGGTCAAGGAAGATATTTTTTGAAAAAAATAAATAAATAAATCTCACCCTAGATTCCTTGAACTTGAACTTTCTATGCATATAAATTGATTCCTTCTGATGCAGTGGTACAGGGATGATCTATTGAACCTATTTGTGGCCAAATAGTCTTTGAACTTGAACATTCCACACAGACTTTATTACTTTCTGTTGTTTCTTCAGTATATCAAGGATGAGATTTTTTTGACAAACTTTCTATGCATTTAAATAGAGTCCTTCTGATGTTTTATTAGTTCTTCAAGGATGACCATTTGAACTTATTTTTGGCCAGATTCGTTGAACTTGAACCTTGTTTAAAGATTTCTGACATTCTGTTGTTTCTTCAGTAGATCAAGGATGATATTTTTTTGACCAAAAAAAAAAGATTCTGACCCTGGATCCCATGAACTTGAACTTTCTATGCATATAAATAGATTACTTCTGATGCAGTGGTTCAAGGATGACCTTCTGAACTTATCTGTGCCCAAATACTCTTTGAACTTGAACATTCTACACAGACTTTATGACTACCTGTTGTTTCATCAGTAGGTCCAGGAAGACATTTTTTGGCAAAAAAATAAATAAATAAATCTCACCCTAGATTCCATGAACTTGAACTTTCTATGCATATAAATAGATTACTTCTGGTGCAGTGGTTCAAGGATAACCTTTTGAGCTTATTTGTGCCCAAATACTCTTTAAACTTGAACATTCTATAATGACTTTATGACTACCTGTGGTTTCATCAGTAGGTCAAGGAAGATATTTTTTGAAAAAAATACATTTATAATTCTCACCCTAGATTCCTTGAACTTGAACTTTCTATGCATATAAATAGATTCCTTCTGATGCAGTGGTACAGGGATGATCTATTGTACCTATTTTTGGCCAAATAGTCTTGGAACTTGAACATTCCACACAGACTTTATGACTTTCTGTTGTTTCTTCAGTATATCAAGGATGAGATTTTTTTGACAAAAAAAAAAAAAAAATCTGACCCGAGATTCCATGAACTTGAACTTTCTATGCATATAAATTGATTCCTTCTGATGCAGTGGTACAGGGATGATCTATTGAACTTATTTGTGCCCAAATACTCTTTGAACTTGAACATTCTATAAAGACTTTATGACTACCTGTGGTTTCATCAGTAGGTCAAGGAAGACATTTTTTGACAAAAAAAAAAAAAATCTCACCCTAGATTCCATGAACTTGAACTTTCTATGCATACAGATTCCTTCTGATGTTTTATTAGTTCTTCAAGGATGACCATTTGAACTTATTTTTGGCCAGATTCGTTGAACTTGAACCTTGTTTAAAGATTTCTGACATTCTGTTGTTCAAGGAAGACATTTTTTGACAAAAAAAAAAAAATCTCACCCTAGATTCCATGAACTTGAACTTTCTATGCATACAGATTCCTTCTGATGTTTTATTAGTTCTTCAAGGATGACCATTTGAACTTATTTTTGGCCAGATTCGTTGAACTTGAACCTTGTTTAAAGATTTCTGACATTCTGTTGTTTCTTCAGTAGATCAAGGAAGACATTTTTTGACAAAAAAAAAAAAAAATCTCACCCTAGATTCCATGAACTTGAACTTTCTATGCATACAGATTCCTTCTGATGTTTTATTAGTTCTTCAAGGATGACCATTTGAACTTATTTTTGGCCAGATTCGTTGAACTTGAACCTTGTTTAAAGATTTCTGACATTCTGTGGTTTCTTCAGTAGATCAAGGATGAGATTTTTTTGACCAAAAAAAAAAGATTCTGACCCTGGATCCCATGAACTTGAACATTCTATGCATATAAATAGATTACTTCTGGTGCAGTGGTTCAAGGATGATCTATTGAACCCTTTTGTGGCCAAATAGTCTTTGAACTTGAACATTCCACACAGACTTTATTACTTTCTGTTGTTTCTTGAGTATATCAAGGATGAGATTTTTTTGACAAACTTTCTATGCATATAAATAGAGTCCTTCTGATGTTTTATTAGTTATTCAATGATGACCATTTGAACTTATTTTTGGCCAGACTCTTTGAACTTGAACATTCTATAAAGACTTTATGACTACCTGTGGTTACATCAGTAGGTCAAGGAAGACATTTTTTGACAAAAAACTAAAAAAAATCTCACCCTAGATTCCATGAACTTGATCTTTATATGCATACAGATTCCTTCTGATGTTTTATTAGTTCTTCAAGGATGACCATTTGAACTTATTTTTGGCCAGATTCGTTGAACTTGAACCTTGTTTAAAGATTTCTGACATTCTGTTGTTTCTTCAGTAGATCAAGGATGAGATTTTTTTGACCAAAAAAAAAAAGATTCTGACCCTGGATCCCATGAACTTGAACTTTCTATGCATATAAATAGATTACTTCTGATGCAGTGGTTCAGGGATGACCTATTGAACCTATTTGTTGCCAAATAGTCTTTGAACTTGAACATTATACACAGACTTTATGACTTTTTGTTATTTCTTCAGTATATCAAGGATGAGATTTTTTTGACAAAAAAAAAGATTCTGACCCTGGATCCCATGAACTTGAAATTTCTATGCATATAAAAAGATTCCTTCTAATGCAGTGGTTCAAGGATGACATTTTGAACTTATTTGTGCCCAAATACTCTTTAAACTTGAACATTCTATAAAGACTTTATGACTACCTGTGGTTTCATCAGTAGGTCAAGGAAGATATTTTTTGAAAAAAATAAATAAATAAATCTCACCCTAGATTCCTTGAACTTGAACTTTCTATGCATATAAATTGATTCCTTCTGATGCAGTGGTACAGGGATGATCTATTGAACCTATTTGTGGCCAAATAGTCTTTGAACTTGAACATTCCACACAGACTTTATTACTTTCTGTTGTTTCTTCAGTATATCAAGGATGAGATTTTTTTGACAAACTTTCTATGCATTTAAATAGAGTCCTTCTGATGTTTTATTAGTTCTTCAAGGATGACCATTTGAACTTATTTTTGGCCAGATTCGTTGAACTTGAACCTTGTTTAAAGATTTCTGACATTCTGTTGTTTCTTCAGTAGATCAAGGATGATATTTTTTTGACCAAAAAAAAAAGATTCTGACCCTGGATCCCATGAACTTGAACTTTCTATGCATATAAATAGATTACTTCTGATGCAGTGGTTCAAGGATGACCTTCTGAACTTATCTGTGCCCAAATACTCTTTGAACTTGAACATTCTACACAGACTTTATGACTACCTGTTGTTTCATCAGTAGGTCCAGGAAGACATTTTTTGGCAAAAAAATAAATAAATAAATCTCACCCTAGATTCCATGAACTTGAACTTTCTATGCATATAAATAGATTACTTCTGGTGCAGTGGTTCAAGGATAACCTTTTGAGCTTATTTGTGCCCAAATACTCTTTAAACTTGAACATTCTATAATGACTTTATGACTACCTGTGGTTTCATCAGTAGGTCAAGGAAGATATTTTTTGAAAAAAATACATTTATAATTCTCACCCTAGATTCCTTGAACTTGAACTTTCTATGCATATAAATAGATTCCTTCTGATGCAGTGGTACAGGGATGATCTATTGTACCTATTTTTGGCCAAATAGTCTTGGAACTTGAACATTCCACACAGACTTTATGACTTTCTGTTGTTTCTTCAGTATATCAAGGATGAGATTTTTTTGACAAAAAAAAAAAAAAAATCTGACCCGAGATTCCATGAACTTGAACTTTCTATGCATATAAATAGAGTCCTTCTGATGTTTTATTAGTTCTTCAATGATGACCATTTGAACTTATTTTTGGCCAGATTCTTTGAACTTGAACCTTCTTTAAAGACTTCTGACATTCTGTTGTTTCTTCAGTAGATCTAGGATGAGAATTTTTTGACAAAAAAAATCTGACCCTGGATCCCATGAACTTGAACTTTCTATGCATATAAATTGATTCCTTCTGATGCAGTGGTTCAAGGATGACCTTTTGAACTTATTTGTGCCCAAATACTCTTTGAACTTGAACATTCTATAAAGACTTTATGACTACCTGTGGTTTCATCAGTAGGTCAAGGAAGACATTTTTTGACAAAAAAAAAAAAATCTCACCCTAGATTCCATGAACTTGAACTTTCTATGCATATAGATTCCTTCTGATGTTTTATTAGTTCTTCAAGGATGACCATTTGAACTTATTTTTGGCCAGATTCTTTGAACTTGAACCTTGTTTAAAGATTTCTGACATTCTGTTGTTTCTTCAGTAGATCAAGGATGAGATTTTTTTGACCAAAAAAAAAAGATTCTGACCCTGGATCCCATGAACTTGAACTTTCTATGCATATAAATAGATTACTTCTGATGCAGTGGTTCAAGGATGACCTTTTGAACTTATCTGTGCCCAAATACTTTTGAACTTGAACATTCTACACAGACTTTATGACTACCTGTTTTCATCAGTAGGTCAAGGAAGACATTTTTTGGCAAAAAAAAAAAAAAATCTCACCCTAGATTCCATGAACTTGAACGTTCTATGCATATAAATAGATTACTTCTGGTGCAGTGGTTCAAGGACGACCTTTTGAAACTATTTGTGCCCAAATACTCTTTGAACTTGAACATTCTATAAAGACTTAATGTCTACCTGTTGTTTCATCAGTAGGTCAAGGAAGACATTTTTTGACAAAAAAAAAAATCTGACCCTGGATCCCATGAATTTGAACTTTCTATGCATATAAATAGATTCATTCTGATGCATTTGTTCAGGGATGACCTATTGAACCTATTTGTGGCCAAATAGTCTTTGAACTTGAACATTATACACAGACTTTATGACTTTTTGTTGTTTCTTCAGTATATCAAGGATGAGGTTTTTTTGACAAAAAAAAGATTCTGACCCTGGATCCCATGAACTTGAAATTTCTATGCATATAAAAAGATTCCTTCTAATGCAGTGGTTCAAGGATGACCTTTTGAACTTATTTGTGCCCAAATACTCTTTAAACTTGAACATTCTATAAAGACTTTATGACTACCTGTGGTTTCATCAGTAGGTCAAGGAAGACATTTTTTGACAAAAAAAAAAAAATCTCACCCTAGATTCCATGAACTTGAACTTTCTATGCATATAGATTCCTTCTGATGTTTTATTAGTTCTTCAAGGATGACCATTTGAACTTATTTTTGGCCAGATTCTTTGAACTTGAACCTTGTTTAAAGATTTCTGACATTCTGTTGTTTCTTCAGTAGATCAAGGATGAGATTTTTTTGACCAAAAAAAAAAGATTCTGACCCTGGATCCCATGAACTTGAACTTTCTATGCATATAAATAGATTACTTCTGATGCAGTGGTTCAAGGATGACCTTTTGAACTTATCTGTGCCCAAATACTTTTGAACTTGAACATTCTACACAGACTTTATGACTACCTGTTTTCATCAGTAGGTCAAGGAAGACATTTTTTGGCAAAAAAAAAAAAAAAAATCTCACCCTAGATTCCATGAACTTGAACGTTCTATGCATATAAATAGATTACTTCTGGTGCAGTGGTTCAAGGACGACCTTTTGAAACTATTTGTGCCCAAATACTCTTTGAACTTGAACATTCTATAAAGACTTAATGTCTACCTGTGGTTTCATCAGTAGGTCAAGGAAGACATTTTTTGACAAAAAAAAAAAATCTGACCCTGGATCCCATGAATTTGAACTTTCTATGCATATAAATAGATTCATTCTGATGCATTTGTTCAGGGATGACCTATTGAACCTATTTGTGGCCAAATAGTCTTTGAACTTGAACATTATACACAGACTTTATGACTTTTTGTTGTTTCTTCAGTATATCAAGGATGAGGTTTTTTTGACAAAAAAAAGATTCTGACCCTGGATCCCATGAACTTGAAATTTCTATGCATATAAAAAGATTCCTTCTAATGCAGTGGTTCAAGGATGACCTTTTGAACTTATTTGTGCCCAAATACTCTTTAAACTTGAACATTCTATAAAGACTTTATGACTACCTGTGGTTTCATCAGTAGGTCAAGGAAGACATTTTTTGAAAAAAAAAAAAAATCTGACCCTGGATCCCATGAATTTGAACTTTCTATGCATATAAATAGATTCCTTCTGATGCAGTGGTACAGGGATGATCTATTGAACCTATTTGTGGCCAAATAGTCTTTGAACTTGAACATTCCACACAGACTTTATGACTTTCTGTTGTTTCTTCAGTATATCAAGGATGAGATTTTTTTGACAAACTTTCTATGCATTTAAATAGAGTCCTTCTGATGTTTTATTAGTTATTCAATGATGACCATTTGAACTTATTTTTGGCCAGATTCTTTGAACTTGAACCTTCTTTAAAGATTTCTGACATTCTGTTGTTTCTTCAGTAGATCAAGGATGAGAATTTTTTGACAAAAAAAAATCTGACCCTGGATCCCATGAACTTGAACTTTCTATGCATATAAATTGATTCCTTCTGATGCAATGTGGTTCAAGGATGACCTTTTGAACTTATTTGTGCCCAAATACTCTTTGAACTTGAACATTCTATAAAGACTTTATGACTACCTGTGGTTTCATCAGTAGGTCAAGGAAGACATTTTTTGACAAAAAAAAAAAAAAAAAAAATCTCACCCTAGATTCCATGAACTTAAACTTTCTATTCATACAGATTCCTTCTGATGTTTTATTAGTTCTTCAAGGATGACCATTTGAACTTATTTTTGGCCAGATTCGTTGAACTTGAACCTTGTTTAAAGATTTCTGACATTCTGTTGTTTCTTCAGTAGATCAAGGATGATATTTTTTTGACCAAAAAAAAAAGATTCTGACCCTGGATCCCATGAACTTGAACTTTCTATGCATATAAATAGATTACTTCTGATGCAGTGGTTCAAGGATGACCTTCTGAACTTATCTGTGCCCAAATACTCTTTGAACTTGAACATTCTACACAGACTTTATGACTACCTGTTGTTTCATCAGTAGGTCCAGGAAGACATTTTTTGGCAAAAAAATAAATAAATAAATCTCACCCTAGATTCCATGAACTTGAACTTTCTATGCATATAAATAGATTACTTCTGGTGCAGTGGTTCAAGGATAACCTTTTGAGCTTATTTGTGCCCAAATACTCTTTAAACTTGAACATTCTATAATGACTTTATGACTACCTGTGGTTTCATCAGTAGGTCAAGGAAGATATTTTTTGAAAAAAATACATTTATAATTCTCACCCTAGATTCCTTGAACTTGAACTTTCTATGCATATAAATAGATTCCTTCTGATGCAGTGGTACAGGGATGATCTATTGTACCTATTTTTGGCCAAATAGTCTTGGAACTTGAACATTCCACACAGACTTTATGACTTTCTGTTGTTTCTTCAGTATATCAAGGATGAGATTTTTTTGACAAAAAAAAATAAATAAATCTGACCCGAGATTCCATGAACTTGAACTTTCTATGCATATAAATAGAGTCCTTCTGATGTTTTATTAGTTCTTCAATGATGACCATTTGAACTTATTTTTGGCCAGATTCTTTGAACTTGAACCTTCTTTAAAGACTTCTGACATTCTGTTGTTTCTTCAGTAGATCTAGGATGAGAATTTTTTGACAAAAAAAATCTGACCCTGGATCCCATGAACTTGAACTTTCTATGCATATAAATTGATTCCTTCTGATGCAGTGGTTCAAGGATGACCTTTTGAACTTATTTGTGCCCAAATACTCTTTGAACTTGAACATTCTATAAAGACTTTATGACTACCTGTGGTTTCATCAGTAGGTCAAGGAAGACATTTTTTGACAAAAAAAAAAAATCTCACCCTAGATTCCATGAACTTGAACTTTCTATGCATATAGATTCCTTCTGATGTTTTATTAGTTCTTCAAGGATGACCATTTGAACTTATTTTTGGCCAGATTCTTTGAACTTGAACCTTGTTTAAAGATTTCTGACATTCTGTTGTTTCTTCAGTAGATCAAGGATGAGATTTTTTTGACCAAAAAAAAAAGATTCTGACCCTGGATCCCATGAACTTGAACTTTCTATGCATATAAATAGATTACTTCTGATGCAGTGGTTCAAGGATGACCTTTTGAACTTATCTGTGCCCAAATACTTTTGAACTTGAACATTCTACACAGACTTTATGACTACCTGTTTTCATCAGTAGGTCAAGGAAGACATTTTTTGGCAAAAAAAAAAAAAAAATCTCACCCTAGATTCCATGAACTTGAACGTTCTATGCATATAAATAGATTACTTCTGGTGCAGTGGTTCAAGGACGACCTTTTGAAACTATTTGTGCCCAAATACTCTTTGAACTTGAACATTCTATAAAGACTTAATGTCTACCTGTTGTTTCATCAGTAGGTCAAGGAAGACATTTTTTGACAAAAAAAAAAATCTGACCCTGGATCCCATGAATTTGAACTTTCTATGCATATAAATAGATTCATTCTGATGCATTTGTTCAGGGATGACCTATTGAACCTATTTGTGGCCAAATAGTCTTTGAACTTGAACATTATACACAGACTTTATGACTTTTTGTTGTTTCTTCAGTATATCAAGGATGAGGTTTTTTTGACAAAAAAAAGATTCTGACCCTGGATCCCATGAACTTGAAATTTCTATGCATATAAAAAGATTCCTTCTAATGCAGTGGTTCAAGGATGACCTTTTGAACTTATTTGTGCCCAAATACTCTTTAAACTTGAACATTCTATAAAGACTTTATGACTACCTGTGGTTTCATCAGTAGGTCAAGGAAGACATTTTTTGAAAAAAAAAAAAAATCTGACCCTGGATCCCATGAATTTGAACTTTCTATGCATATAAATAGATTCCTTCTGATGCAGTGGTACAGGGATGATCTATTGAACCTATTTGTGGCCAAATAGTCTTTGAACTTGAACATTCCACACAGACTTTATGACTTTCTGTTGTTTCTTCAGTATATCAAGGATGAGATTTTTTTGACAAAAAAAAAAAAAATCTGACCCGAGATTCCATGAACTTGAACTTTCTATGCATATAAATAGAATCCATCTCATGTTTTATTAGTTCTTCAATGATGACCATTTTATCTTATTTTTGGCCAGATTGTTTGAACTTGAACCTTCTTTAAAGACTTCTGACATTCTGTTGTTTCTTCAGTAGATCAAGGATGATAATTTTTTGACAAAAAAAAAATCTGCCCCTGGATCCCATGAACTTGAACTTTCTATGCATATAAATAGATTCGTTCTGATGCATTGGTTCAGGGATGACCTATTGAACTTATCTGTGCCCAAATACTCTTTGAACTTGAACATTCTACACAGACTTTATGACTACCTGTGGTTTCATCAGTAGGTCAAGGAAGACATTTTTTGACAAAAAAAAAAAAAAAATTCTGACCCTGGATCCCATGAACTTGAACTTTCTATGCAAATAAATAGATTCATTCTGATGCATTGGTTCAGGGATGACATATTGAACCTATTTGTGGCCAAATAGTCTTTGAACTTGAACATTATACACAGACTTTATGACTTTTTGTTGTTTCTTCAGTATATCAAGGATGAGATTTTTTTTGACAAAAAAAAGATTCTGACCCTGGATCCCATGAACTTGAAATTTCTATGCACATAAAAAGATTCATTCTGATGCATTGGTTCAGGGATGACCTATTGAACCTATTTGTGGCCAAATAGTCTTTGAACTTGAACATTATACACAGACTTTATGACTTTTTGTTGTTTCTTCAGTATATCAAGGATGAGATTTTTTTGACAAAAAAAAGATTCTGACCCTGGATCCCATGAACTTGAAATTTCTATGCACATAAAAAGATTCCTTCTAATGCAGTGGTTCAAGGATGACCTTTTGAACTTATTTGTGCCCAAATACTCTTTAAACTTGAACATTCTATAAAGACTTTATGACTACCTGTGGTTTCATCAGTAGGTCAAGGAAGATATTTTAAAAAATAAATAAATAAATAAATCTCACCCTGGATCCCATGAACTTGAACGTTCTATGCATATAAATAGATTACTTCTGGTGCAGTGGTTCAAGGACGACCTTTTGAAACTATTTGTGCCCAAATACTCTTTGAACTTGAACATTCTATAAAGACTTTATGACTACCTGTGGTTTCATCAGTAGGTCAAGGAAGACATTTTTTGACAAAAAAAAAAATCTGACCCTGGATCCCATGAATTTGAACTTTCTATGCATATAAATAGATTCATTCTGATGCATTGGTTCAGGGATGACCTATTGAACCTATTTGTGGCCAAATAGTCTTTGAACTTGAACATTATACACAGACTTTATGACTTTTTGTTGTTTCTTCAGTATATCAAGGATGAGGTTTTTTTTGACAAAAAAAAGATTCTGACCCTGGATCCCATGAACTTGAAATTTCTATGCATATAAAAAGATTCCTTCTAATGCAGTGGTTCAAGGATGACCTTTTGAACTTATTTGTGCCCAAATACTCTTTAAACTTGAACATTCTATAAAGACTTTATGACTACCGGTGGTTTCATCAGTAGGTCAAGGAAGACATTTTTTGACAAAAAAAAAAATCTGACCCTGGATCCCATGAATTTGAACTTTCTATGCATATAAATAGATTCCTTCTGATGCAGTGGTACAGGGATGATCTATTGAACCTATTTGTGGCCAAATAGTCTTTGAACTTGAACATTCCACAAAGACTTTATGACTTTCTGTTGTTTCTTCAGTATATCAAGGATGAGATTTTTTTGACAAAAAAAATAAATAAATCTGACCCGAGATTCCATGAACTTGAACTTTCTATGCATATAAATAGAATCCATCTCATGTTTTATTAGTTCTTCAATGATGACCATTTTATCTTATTTTTGGCCAGATTGTTTGAACTTGAACCTTCTTTAAAGACTTCTGACATTCTGTTGTTTCTTCAGTAGATCAAGGATGATAATTTTTTGACAAAAAAAAAAAATCTGACCCTGGATCCCATGAACTTGAACTTTCTATGCATATAAATAGATTAATTCTGATGCATTGGTTCAGGGATGACCTATTGAACTTATTTGTGCCCAAATACTCTTTGAACTTGAACATTCTACACAGACTTTATGACTACCTGTGGTTTCATCAGTAGGTCAAGGAATACATTTTTTGAAAAAAAAAAAAATCTGACCCTGGATCCCATGAATTTGAACTTTCTATGCATATAGATTCCTTCTGATGTTTTATTAGTTCTTCAAGGATGACCATTTGAACTTATTTTTGGCCAGATTCTTTGAACTTGAACCTTGTTTAAAGATTTCTGACATTCTGTTGTTTCTTCAGTAGATCAAGGATGAGATTTTTTTGACCAAAAAAAAAAGATTCTGACCCTGGATCCCATGAACTTGAACTTTCTATGCATATAAATAGATTACTTCTGATGCAGTGGTTCAAGGATGACCTTTTGAACTTATCTGTGCCCAAATACTTTTGAACTTGAACATTCTACACAGACTTTATGACTACCTGTTTTCATCAGTAGGTCAAGGAAGACATTTTTTGGCAAAAAAAAAAAAAAAATCTCACCCTAGATTCCATGAACTTGAACGTTCTATGCATATAAATAGATTACTTCTGGTGCAGTGGTTCAAGGACGACCTTTTGAAACTATTTGTGCCCAAATACTCTTTGAACTTGAACATTCTATAAAGACTTAATGTCTACCTGTTGTTTCATCAGTAGGTCAAGGAAGACATTTTTTGACAAAAAAAAAAATCTGACCCTGGATCCCATGAATTTGAACTTTCTATGCATATAAATAGATTCATTCTGATGCATTTGTTCAGGGATGACCTATTGAACCTATTTGTGGCCAAATAGTCTTTGAACTTGAACATTATACACAGACTTTATGACTTTTTGTTGTTTCTTCAGTATATCAAGGATGAGGTTTTTTTGACAAAAAAAAGATTCTGACCCTGGATCCCATGAACTTGAAATTTCTATGCATATAAAAAGATTCCTTCTAATGCAGTGGTTCAAGGATGACCTTTTGAACTTATTTGTGCCCAAATACTCTTTAAACTTGAACATTCTATAAAGACTTTATGACTACCTGTGGTTTCATCAGTAGGTCAAGGAAGACATTTTTTGAAAAAAAAAAAAAATCTGACCCTGGATCCCATGAATTTGAACTTTCTATGCATATAAATAGATTCCTTCTGATGCAGTGGTACAGGGATGATCTATTGAACCTATTTGTGGCCAAATAGTCTTTGAACTTGAACATTCCACACAGACTTTATGACTTTCTGTTGTTTCTTCAGTATATCAAGGATGAGATTTTTTTGACAAAAAAAAAAAAAATCTGACCCGAGATTCCATGAACTTGAACTTTCTATGCATATAAATAGAATCCATCTCATGTTTTATTAGTTCTTCAATGATGACCATTTTATCTTATTTTTGGCCAGATTGTTTGAACTTGAACCTTCTTTAAAGACTTCTGACATTCTGTTGTTTCTATAGTAGATCAAGGATGATAATTTTTTGACAAAAAAAAAATCTGCCCCTGGATCCCATGAACTTGAACTTTCTATGCATATAAATAGATTCGTTCTGATGCATTGGTTCAGGGATGACCTATTGAACTTATCTGTGCCCAAATACTCTTTGAACTTGAACATTCTACACAGACTTTATGACTACCTGTGGTTTCATCAGTAGGTCAAGGAAGACATTTTTTGACAAAAAAAAAAAAAAAATTCTGACCCTGGATCCCATGAACTTGAACTTTCTATGCAAATAAATAGATTCATTCTGATGCATTGGTTCAGGGATGACATATTGAACCTATTTGTGGCCAAATAGTCTTTGAACTTGAACATTATACACAGACTTTATGACTTTTTGTTGTTTCTTCAGTATATCAAGGATGAGATTTTTTTTGACAAAAAAAAGATTCTGACCCTGGATCCCATGAACTTGAAATTTCTATGCACATAAAAAGATTCATTCTGATGCATTGGTTCAGGGATGACCTATTGAACCTATTTGTGGCCAAATAGTCTTTGAACTTGAACATTATACACAGACTTTATGACTTTTTGTTGTTTCTTCAGTATATCAAGGATGAGATTTTTTTGACAAAAAAAAGATTCTGACCCTGGATCCCATGAACTTGAAATTTCTATGCACATAAAAAGATTCCTTCTAATGCAGTGGTTCAAGGATGACCTTTTGAACTTATTTGTGCCCAAATACTCTTTAAACTTGAACATTCTATAAAGACTTTATGACTACCTGTGGTTTCATCAGTAGGTCAAGGAAGATATTTTAAAAAATAAATAAATAAATAAATCTCACCCTGGATCCCATGAACTTGAACGTTCTATGCATATAAATAGATTACTTCTGGTGCAGTGGTTCAAGGACGACCTTTTGAAACTATTTGTGCCCAAATACTCTTTGAACTTGAACATTCTATAAAGACTTTATGACTACCTGTGGTTTCATCAGTAGGTCAAGGAAGACATTTTTTGACAAAAAAAAAAATCTGACCCTGGATCCCATGAATTTGAACTTTCTATGCATATAAATAGATTCATTCTGATGCATTGGTTCAGGGATGACCTATTGAACCTATTTGTGGCCAAATAGTCTTTGAACTTGAACATTATACACAGACTTTATGACTTTTTGTTGTTTCTTCAGTATATCAAGGATGAGGTTTTTTTTGACAAAAAAAAGATTCTGACCCTGGATCCCATGAACTTGAAATTTCTATGCATATAAAAAGATTCCTTCTAATGCAGTGGTTCAAGGATGACCTTTTGAACTTATTTGTGCCCAAATACTCTTTAAACTTGAACATTCTATAAAGACTTTATGACTACCGGTGGTTTCATCAGTAGGTCAAGGAAGACATTTTTTGACAAAAAAAAAAATCTGACCCTGGATCCCATGAATTTGAACTTTCTATGCATATAAATAGATTCCTTCTGATGCAGTGGTACAGGGATGATCTATTGAACCTATTTGTGGCCAAATAGTCTTTGAACTTGAACATTCCACAAAGACTTTATGACTTTCTGTTGTTTCTTCAGTATATCAAGGATGAGATTTTTTTGACAAAAAAAATAAATAAATCTGACCCGAGATTCCATGAACTTGAACTTTCTATGCATATAAATAGAATCCATCTCATGTTTTATTAGTTCTTCAATGATGACCATTTTATCTTATTTTTGGCCAGATTGTTTGAACTTGAACCTTCTTTAAAGACTTCTGACATTCTGTTGTTTCTTCAGTAGATCAAGGATGATAATTTTTTGACAAAAAAAAAAAATCTGACCCTGGATCCCATGAACTTGAACTTTCTATGCATATAAATAGATTAATTCTGATGCATTGGTTCAGGGATGACCTATTGAACTTATTTGTGCCCAAATACTCTTTGAACTTGAACATTCTACACAGACTTTATGACTACCTGTGGTTTCATCAGTAGGTCAAGGAATACATTTTTTGAAAAAAAAAAAATCTGACCCTGGATCCCATGAATTTGAACTTTCTATGCATATAAATAGATTACATCTGATGCAGTGGTTCAAGGATGACCTTTTGAACTTATCTGTGCCCAAATACTCTTTGAACTTGAACATTCTACACAGACTTTATGACTACCTGTTGTTTCATTAGTAGGTCAAGGAAGACATTTTTTGGAGAAAAAAAAAGAAGAAAAAATCTCACCCTAGATTCCATGAACTTGAACTTTCTATGCATATAGATTCCTTCTGATGTTTTATTAGTTCTTCAAGGATGACCATTTGAACTTATTTTTGGCCAGATTCTTTGAACTTGAACCTTGTTTAAAGATTTCTGACATTCTGTTGTTTCTTCAGTAGATCAAGGATGAGATTTTTTTGAGCAAAAACCTTTTGAACTTATCTGTGCCCAAATACTCTTTGAACTTGAACATTCTACACAGACTTTATGACTACCTGTTGTTTCATCAGTAGTTCAAGGAAGACATTTTTTGGCAAAAAAAAAAAAAAAACATCTGACGCTAGATCCCATGAATTTCAACTTTCTATGCATATAAATAGATTCCTTCTGATGCAGTGGTTCAGGGATGACCTATTGAACCTATTTGTGGCCAAATAGTCTTTGAACTTGAACATTCCACACAGACTTTATGACTTTCTGTTGTTTCTTCAGTATATCAAGGATTCGATTTTTTTGACAAAAAAAAAATCCTGACCCTGGATCCCATGATCTTGAACTATATTCTGCTGAAATATCAGAAGAAGTCTGTGAGTCCCAACTGTAACTGTCTAAACATTCATATATTCAGAAACACTAATAGGGTCATTGCACGAGATTTTTCCTATGCGATGCAAATCAGGGCAAAAGTGCTAATATATTCATTGCGCAACGAGTTCTTATGTAATACATTAGCTAGAAAATGTTCCACTGAATATACTTCTTGAGCCTTGTGTGGAATAGGATTTAGTCAGAATCCACTTCAATGCAGTACAATCCTGTAGGTCGAATGTGTATTCCTGTTAAATGCAATGCATATAATTAACTCGTTGAGCGTTTAAGAGATTCGATCTTTTGCATGCATTGCTTGCATTGCATTGCATACGAAAAAAAACTTGTGCACGGGGGAGATTAGTGCTTTATCATTGCATGGAACTCTTCATGCATTGAAGATATTAGCGCTTTTGCATTGCATTGCATAAAATAACTCGTTGTGCATTGAAGATAGCGCGTTCGTATTGAATTACATACGAAAAGTTTTGTGCAATGGAGCGATTCGTGCTTTTGCATTGTATTGAACTCGTCTTGCATTGAAGACATTAGCGCTTTTGCATTGCATTGCATACGAAAAAACTTGTGCACTGAGGTGAATAGTGCTTTTGCATTGCATTATATACAAAAAACTTGCTGTGCATTGAAAAGATAGTGCTTTTGCATTGCATTGCATAAAATAAATCATTGTCCATTGAAAATAGCGCTTTTGCATTGCACTGGGGAGATTAATGCTTTTGCATTGCATTGAACTCTTCATGCATTGAAGATATTAGCGCTTTTGCATTGCATAAAAAACTCGTTGTGCATTGAAGACAGCGCTTTTGCATTGCATACGAAAAAACTTGTGCACTGGGGAGATTAGAGCTTTTGCATTGCATTGAACTCTTCATGCATTGAAGATAATAGCGCTTTTGCATTGCATTGCATACAAAAAACTTGCTGTGCATTGAATATTTCTTTTGCAATGCATAGCATAAAATAACTCGTTGTGCTTTGAAGACAGCACTTTTACATTGCATTGCATACGAAAAAAACTCGTGCACTGGGGAGATTAATGTTTTTGCATTGCATTGAACTTGTTTTGCATTGAAGACATTAAGCGCTTTTGCATTGCATTGCATACAAATAACTGTGCATTGGAAGAGATGGTGCTTTTGCAATGCATTGCATATAATAACTCGTTGTGCATTGAAGATAGCGCTTTTGTATTGAATTACATACGAAAAGTTTTGTGCAATGGAGCGATTCGTGCTTTGGCATTGCATTGAACTCGTCTTGCATTGAAGACATTAGCGCTTTTGCATTATATACATTATTTTGCATTATATACAAAAAACTTGCTGTGCATTGAAGAGATAGTGCTTTTGCATTGCATTGCATAAAACAACTCGTTGTGCTTTGAAGACAGCGCTTTTGCATTGCATTACATTGCATACGAAAAAAACTTTTGCACTGGGGAGATTAATGCTTTTGCATTAAACTCGTCATGCATTGACGATATTAGCGTTTTGCATTGCATTGCATACGAAAAAAACTTGTGCAATGGAGAGATTCGTGCTTTTGCATTGCATTGAACTCGTCTTGCATTGAAGACATTAAAGCGCTTTTGCATTGCATTGCATTGAACTCGTCATGCATTGACGATATTAGCGTTTTGCATTGCATTGCATACGAAAAAACTTTTGCACTGAGGAGAATAGGGCTTTTGCATTGCATTGTATAAAAAAAAACTTGCTGTGCATTGAAAAGATAGTGCTTTTGCATTGCATAAAATAAATCATTGTGCATTGAAGATAGCGCTTTTGCATTGCACTGGGGAGATTAATGCTTTTGCTTTGCATTGAACTCGTCATGCATTGACAATATTAGCGCTTTTGCATTGCATTGCATACGAAAATCCTGCACTGAGGAGATTAGTGCTTTTGCATTGCATACGAAAATAAAATATCTCGTGCATTGAAGACAGCGCTTTTGCATTGCATACGAAAAAACTTGTGCACTGGGGAGATTAGTGCTTTTGCATTGCATTGAACTCTTCATGCATTGAAGATAATAGCGCTTTTGCATTGCATACAAAAAACTTGCTGTGCATTGAATAGTGCTTTTGCAATGCATTGCATAAAATAACTCGTTGTGCTTTGAAGACAGTGCTTTTGCATTGCATTGCATACGAAAAAAACTTGTGCACTGGGGAGATTAATGCTTTTGCATTGCATTGAACTCGTCATGCATTGACGATATTAGCGTTTTGCATTGCATTGCATACGAAAAAACGTGTGCAATGGAAAGATTCGAGATTTTGCATTGCATTGAACTCGTCTTGCATTGAAGACATTAAGCGCTTTTGCATTGCATTGCATACAAAAAACTTGCTTTGAAGAGATAGTGCTTTTGCAATGCACTGTATGAAATAAATCGTTGTGCATTGAAGGTAACGCTATTGCATTGCACTGGGGAGATTAATGCTTTTGCATTGCATTGAACTCGTCATGCATTGACAGTATTAGCGCTTTTGCATTGCATTGCATTGCATTGCATACAAAAAACTTGCTGTGCGTTGAATAGTGCTTTTGCAATGCATTGCATAAAATAACTCGTTGTGCTTTGAAGACAGCACTTTTGCATTGCATTGCATACGAAAAAAACTTGTGCACTGGGGAGATTGATGTTTTTGCATTGCATTTAACTCGTCATGCATTGACGATATTAGCGTTTTGCATTGCATTGCATACGAAAAAAACTTGTGCAATGGACAGATTCGTTCTTTTGCATTGCATTGAACTTGTCTTGCAGTGAAGACATTAAAGCGCTTTTGCATTGCATTGCATACGAAAAAACTTGTGCCTGAGGAGAATAGGGCTTTTGCATTGCATTGTATACAAAAAACTTGCTGTGCATTGAAGATAGCGCTTTTGCATTGCACTGGGGAGATTAATGCTTTTGCTTTGCATTGAACTCGTAATGCATTGACAATATTAACGCTTTTGCATTGCATTGCATACGAAAATCCTGCACTGAGGAGATTAGTGCTTTTGCATTGCATAAAATAACTCGTGCATTGAAGACAGTGCTTTTGCATTGCATACGAAAAAACTTGTGCACTGGGGAGATTAGTGCTTTTGCATTGCATTGAACTCTTCATGCATTGAAGATAATAGCGCTTTTGCATTGCATTGCATACAAAAAACTTGCTGTGCATTGAATAGTGCTTTTGCAATGCATTGCATAAAATAACTCGTTGTGCTTTGAAGACAGCGCTTTTGCATTGCATTGCATACGAAAAAAACTTGAGCACTGGGGAGATTAATGCTTTTGCATTGCATTGAACTCGTCATGCATTGACGATATTAGTGTTTTGCATTGCATTGAATACGAAAAAACGTGTGCAATGGAAAGATTCGAGATTTTGCATTGCATTGAACTCGTCTTGCATTGAAGACATTAAGCGCTTTTGCATTGCATTGCATACAAAAAACTTGCATTGAAGAGATAGTGCTTTTGCAATGCACCGTATGAAATAAATCGTTGTGCATTGAAGGTAACGCTATTGCATTGCCCTGCATAAAATAAATCATTGTGCATTGAAGATAGCGCTTTTGCATTGCACTGGGGAGATTAATGCTTTTGCATTGCATTGAACTCGTCATGCATTGACAATAATTAGCGCTTTTGCATTGCATTGCATACGAAAATCCTGCACTGAGGACATTAGTGCTTTTGCATTGCATTGCATAAAATAACTTGTGCATTGAAGACAGCGCTTTTGCATTGCATAAAATAACTCGTTTTGCATTAAGTACAGCTCTTTTGCATTGCATACGAAAAAACTTGTGCACTGGGGAGATTAGTGCTTTTGCATTGCATTGAACTCTTCATGCATTGAAAATATTAGTGCTTTTGCACTGCATTGCATACAAAAAACTTGCTGTGCATTGATATATAAAATAAATCGATGTGCATTGAAGATAGCGCTTTTGCATTGCACTGCATATAAGAACTTCGTTGCACATGGAAGAAAAAAGTGATTTTGCGTTGGATTGCATTGCATATAAGAATTCGCTGTGCAAAGAAAAGATTAGTGCTTTTCATTGCTTTGCATTGCATAACGAAAAACTTGTGCATTGAAGAGTTTGCATGCATATTTGTGCATTGAATAAATTGGATTTTGCATTGCATTGCATTGTATTGCTTAAAGAACTCGTTGTGCAGAAAGAGATTAGTGCTTTTGCAATGCAATGCATATTAAAACTCGTTGCGCATTGAAGAAATACGTGCTTTTACATCATAGAAAAAAAGCTCGTGCAATGACGCGATTAATGATTTTACATCTCATTGCATACGAAAAACTTGTGCAATGAGGAGATTAAAGCTTTTGCATTGAACTCGTCATGCATTGAAGATATTAGCGCTTTTGCATTTCATTGCACATAAGAACTCTTTGTTGCGCATTGAAGAAACAAGTGTTTTTGCACTGCATTGCATAAAGAACTCGTTGTGCATTAAAAAGATGCGAAAAGGTAATTTCCATAACGAAAAACTCGTGCATTGAAGATTTTGCATGCATGCATACAAAAACTATTTGTGCATTGAATAAATTTGCTTTTGTATTGCATTGCATAAAAAACTCGTTGTGCAGAAAGAGATTAGTGCTTTTGCATTGCATTGCATATAAGATCTTACTGTGCATTAAATAAATAAGTGCATTGTTAGAGAGTTGTGCATTGAATATATTTTGCATCGTCATGCTAAACTCGTCATGCATTGAAGATATTAGCTCTATTGCATTGCATATAAGAATTCAGGGTGCAATGAAAAGATTAGTGCTTTTGCATTCCATACGAAAAAACTCGTGCATTGAAGATTTTGCATTGCATTGCACATAAGAACTCGCGCA
Organism: Pseudorasbora parva; assembly: GCF_024679245.1. NCBI lineage: Eukaryota > Metazoa > Chordata > Actinopteri > Cypriniformes > Gobionidae > Pseudorasbora > Pseudorasbora parva. The sequence continues at coordinate 9,487,520 of NC_090179.1, forward strand.
ATGAATATATTAGCGCTTAGCATTGCATAGAATTCGTGCATTGAACATGGTTATTCTCTGTGCAATGACGAGTTTAGTGCGTTTGCATTGCATTGACTCTTTTTTACATTGAAGAGTTTAAATGGTTTTCAATACAAGAACTCGTGCTGCATTAAATAGATAAGTGCTTTGAACTTAGTATTGTTTAGATTTTACCACTAATCTGGTTAAATGATAAATGGAGTTTTCCCATTCAAGTACTAACCAGTAGTCCCTGAGACCCTGCTGAACTACATGGAATCAATGAGCTGGACTTATCGATAAATATTAAAAGATTCATACTGATGTTTCATTAATTATTTAAGGAAGATCTGTTGAACTTATTTTTGGCCAAATAGTCTTTGAACTTGAATATTCTACACAGACTTTATGACTTTCTGTTGTTTCTTCAGTATATCAAGGATGAGATTTTTTTTGACAAAAAAAAAAAATCTGACCCGAGATTCAATGAACTTGAACTTTCTATGCATATAAATAGATTCCTTCTGATGTTTTATTAGTTCTTCAATGATGACCATTTGAACGTATTTTTTGCCAGATTTTTTGAACTTGAACCTTCTTTAAAGACTTCTGACATTCTGTTGTTCCTTCAGTAGATCAAGGATGAGAATTTTTTGACAAAAAAATTCTGCCCCTGGATCCCATGAACTTGAACTTTCTATGCATATAAATAGATTCCTTCTGATGCAGTGGTTCAAGGATGACCTTTTGAACTTATTTTTGCCCAAATACTCTTTGAACTTGAACATTCTATAAAGACTTTATGGCTACCTGTGGTTCTACCTATGGCTACCTGTGGTTCAAAGACTAACTGTGGTTTCATCAGTAGGTCAAGGAAGACATTTTTTGACAAAAAAAAAAACTCACCCTAGATTCCATGAACTTGAACTTTCTATACTTATAAATAGATTACTTCTGATGTTTTAATAGCTCTTCAAGGATGACCCTTTGAACTTATTTGTGCCCAAAATAGTCTTTGAACTTGAATATTCTACACAGACTTTAGACTACCTGTGGTTTCATCAGTTGGTCAAGGAAGACATTTTTTGGCTAAAATAAAATAAAAAAATTCTCACCCTAGATTCCATGAACTTGAACTTTCTATGCATATAAATAGATTTATTCTGATGTTTTATTAGTTCTTCAAGGATGACCTTTTGAACTTATTTTTGGCAAGATTCTTTGAACTTGAACCTTCTTTAAAGACTTCTGACAGTCTGTTGTTTCTTCAGTAGATCAAGGTTGAGATTTTTTTGACAAAAAAAAAAAAAGATTCTGACCCTGGATCCCATGAACTTGAACTTTCTACACATATAAATAGATTACTTCTGGTGCAGTGGTTCAAGGATGACCTTTTGAACTTATTTGTGCCCAAATACTCTTTGAACTTGAACATTCTATAAAGACTTTATGACTACCTGTGGTTTCATCAGTAGGTCAAGGAAGATATTTTTTGAAAAAAATAAATAAATAAATCTCACCCTAGATTCCATGAACTTGAACTTTCTATGCATATAAATAGATTCCTTCTGATGCAGTGGTACAGGGATGATCTATTGAACCTATTTGTGGCCAAATAGTCTTTGAACTTGAACATTTCACACAGACTTTATGACTTTTTGTTGTTTCTTCAGTATATCAAGGATGAGATTTTTTTAACAAAAAATAAAAAATCTGACCCGAGATTCCATGAACTTGAACTTTCTATGCATATAAATAGAGTCCTTCTGATGTTTTATTAGTTCTTCAATGATGACCATGTGAACTTATTTTTGGCCAGATTCTTTGAACTTGAACCTTCTTTAAAGACTTCTGACATTCTGTTGTTTCTTCAGTAGATCAAGGATGAGAATTTTTTGACAAAAAAAAATCTGACCCTGGATCCCATGAACTTGAACTTTCTATGCATATAAATTGATTCCTTCTGATGCAGTGGTTCAAGGATGACCTTTTGAACTTATTTGTGCCCAAATACTCTTTGAACTTGAACATTCTATAAAGACTTTATGACTACCTGTGGTTTCATCAGTAGGTCAAGGAAGACATTTTTTGACAAAAAAAAAAAAAAAAATCTCACCCTAGATTCCATGAACTTGAACTTTCTATGCATACAGATTCCTTCTGATGTTTTATTAGTTCTTCAAGGATGACCATTTGAACTTATTTTTGGCCAGATTCGTTGCACTTGAACCTTGTTTAAAGATTTCTGACATTCTGTTGTTTCTTCAGTAGATCAAGGATGAGATTTTTTTGACCAAAAAAAAAATATTCTGACCCTGGATCCCATGAACTTGAACTTTCTATGCATATAAATAGATTACTTCTGATGCAGTGGTTCAAGGATGACCTTCTGAACTTATCTGTGCCCAAATACTCTTTGAACTTGAACATTCTACACAGACTTTATGACTACCTGTTGTTTCATCAGTAGGTCAAGGAAGACATTTTTTGGCAAAAAAATAAATAAATAAATCTCACCCTAGATTCCATGAACTTGAACTTTCTATGCATATAAATAGATTACTTCTGGTGCAGTGGTTCAAGGATAACCTTTTGAACTTATTTGTGCCAAAATACTCTTTGAACTTGAACATTCTATAAAGACTTTATGACTACCTGTGGTTTCATCAGTAGGTCAAGGAAGACATTTTTTGACAAAAAAAAATAAATCTGACCCTGGATCCCATGAATTTGAACTTTCTATGCATATAAATAGATTCATTCTGATGCATTGGTTCAGGGATGACCTATTGAACCTATTTGTGGCCAAATAGTCTTTGAACTTGAACATTATACACAGACTTTATGACTTTCTGTTGTTTCTTCAGTATATCAAGGATGAGATTTTTTTGACAAAAAAAAAAAAAGATTCTGACCCTGGATCCCATGAACTTGAAATTTCTATGCATATAAAAAGATTCCTTCTAATGCAGTGGTTCAAGGATGACCTTTTGAACTTATTTGTGCCCAAATACTCTTTAAACTTGAACATTATAAAGACTTTATGACTACCTGTTGTTTCATCAGTAGGTCAAGGAAGATATTTTTTTGAAAATAAATAAATAAATAAATCTCACCCTAGATTCCTTGAACTTGAACTTTCTTTGCATATAAATTGATTCCTTCTGATGCAGTGGTACAGGGATGATCTATTGAACCTATTTGTGGCCAAATAGTCTTTGAACTTGAACATTCCACACAGACTTTATGACTTTCTGTTTTTTCTTCAGTATATCAAGGATGAGATTTTTTTAACAAAAAAAAAAAAAAAAATCTCACCCTAGATTCCATGAACTTGAACTTTCTATGCATATAAATAGATTCCTTCTGATGTTTTATTAGTTCTTCAATGATGACCATTTTAACTTATTTTTGGCCAGATTCTTTGAACTTGAACCTTCTTTAAAGACTTCTGACATTCTGTTGTTTCTTCAGTAGATCAAGGATGATAATTTTTTAACAAAAAAAAAAATCTGACCCTGGATCCCATGAACTTGCCCTTTCTATGCATATAAATAGATTACTTCTGATGCAGTGGTTCAAGGATGACCTTTTGAACTTATCTGTGCCCAAATACTCTTTGAACTTGAACATTCTACACAGACTTTATGACTACCTGTTGTTTCATCAGTAGGTCAAGGAAGACATTTTTTGGCAAAAAAAAAAAATCTGACCCTGGATCCCATGAATTTGAACTTTCTATGCATATAAATTGATTCATTCTGATGCATTGGTTCAGGGAAGACCTATTGAACCTATTTGTGGCCAAATAGTCTTTTAACTTGAACATTATACACAGACTTTATGACTTTTTGTTGTTTCTACAGTATTTCAAGGATGATATTTTTTTAACAAAAAACAAACAATCTGACCTGAGATTCCATGAACTTGAACTTTCTATGCATATAAATAGATTCCTTCTGATGTTTTATTAGTTCTTCAATGATGACCATGTGAACTTATTTTTGGCCAGATTCTTTGAACTTGAACCTTCTTTAAAGACTTCTGACATTCTGTTGTTTCTTCAGTAGATCAAGGATGAGAATTTTTTGACAAAAAAAAATCTGACCCTGGATCCCATGAACTTGAACTTTCTATGCATATAAATTGATTCCTTCTGATGCAGTGGTTCAAGGATGACCTTTTGAACTTATTTGTGCCCAAATACTCTTTGAACTTGAACATTCTATAAAGACTTTATGACTACCTGTGGTTTCATCAGTAGGTCAAGGAAGACATTTTTTGACAAAAAAAAAAAAAATCTCACCCTAGATTCCATGAACTTGAACTTTCTATGCATACAGACTCCTTATGATGTTTTATTAGTTCTTCAAGGATGACCATTTTAACTTATTTTTGGACAGATTCGTTGAACTTGAACCTTGTTTAAAGACTTCTGACATTCTGTTGTTTCTTCAGTAGATCAAGGATGAGATTTTTTTGACCAAAAATAAAAGATTCTGACCCTGGATCCCATGAACTTGAACTTTCTATGCATATAAATAGATTACTTCTGATGCAGTGGTTCAAGGATGACCTTCTGAACTTATCTGTGCCCAAATACTCTTTGAACTTGAACATTCTACACAGACTTTATGACTACCTGTTGTTTCATCAGTAGGTCAAGGAAGACATTTTTTGGTAAAAAAATAAATAAATAAATCTCACCCTAGATTCCATGAACTTGAACTTTCTATGCATATAAATAGATTACTTCTGGTGCAGTGGTTCAAGGATAACCTTTTGAACTTATTTGTGCCCAAATACTCTTTGAACTTGAACATTCTATAAAGACTTTATGACTACCTGTGGTTTCATCAGTAGGTCAAGGAAGACATTTTTTGACAAAAAATAAATAAATCTGACCCTGGATCCCATGAATTTGAACTTTCTATGCATATAAATAGATTCATTCTGATGCATTGGTTCAGGGATGACCTATTGAACCTATTTGTGGCCAAATAGTCTTTGAACTTGAACATTATACACAGACTTTATGACTTTCTGTTGTTTCTTCAGTATATCAAGGATGAGATTTTTTTGACAAAAAAAAAAGATTCTGACCCTGGATCCCATGAACTTGAAATTTCTATGCATATAAAAAGATTTCTTCTAATGCAGTGGTTCAAGGATGACCTTTTGAACTTATCTGTGCTCAAATACTCTTTGAACTTGAACATTCTACACAGACTTTATGACTACCTGTTGTTTCATCAGTAGGTCAAGGAAGACATTTTTTGGCAAAAAAAAAAAAAATGTGACCCTGGATCCCATGAATTTGAACTTTCTATGCATATAAATAGATTCATTCTGATGCATTGGTTCAGGGAAGACCTATTGAACCTATTTGTGGCCAAATAGTCTTTTAACATGAACATTATACACAGACTTTATGACTTTTTGTTGTTTCTACAGTATATCAAGGATGAGATTTTTTTGAGAAAAAAAAAAAACTCACCCTAGATTCCATGAACTTGAACTTTATATGCATATAAATAGATTTATTCTGATGTTTTATTAGTTCTTCAAGGATGACCTTTTGAACTTATTTTTGGCAAGATTCTTTGAACTTGAACCTTCTTTAAAGACTTCTGACAGTCTGTTGTTTCTTCAGTAGATCAAGGTTGAGATTTTTTTGACAAAAAAAAAAAAAGATTCTGACCCTGGATCCTATGAACTTTAACTTTCTACACATATAAATAGATTACTTCTGGTGCAGTGGTTCAAGGATGACCTTTTGAACTTATTTGTGCCCAAATACTCTTTGAACTTTAACATTCTATAAAGACTTATGACTACCTGTGGTTTCATCAGTAGGTCAAGGAAGACATTTTTTGACAAAAAAAAAAAAAAATCTCACCCTAGATTCCGTGAACTTGAACTTTCTATGCATATAGATTCCTACTGATGTTTTATTAGTTCTTCAAGGATGACCATTTAAACTTATTTTTTGCCAGATTCTTTGAACTTGAACCTTGTTTAAAGATTTCTGACATTCTGTTGTTTCTTCAGTAGATCAAGGATGAGATTTTTTTGACCAAAAAAAAAAGATTCTAACCCTGGATCCCATGAACTTGAACTTTCTATGCATATAAATAGATTACTTCTGATGCAGTGGTTCAAGGATGACCTTTTGAACTTATCTGTGCCCAAATACTCTTTGAACTTGAACATTCTACACAGACTTTATGACTTCCTGTTTTCATCAGTAGGTCAAGGAAGACATTTTTTTGCAAAAAAAATAATAATCTCACCCTAGATTCCATGAACTTGAACGTTCTATGCATATATGCAGATTACTTCTGGTGCAGTGGTTCAAGGACGACCTTTTGAAACTATTTGTGCCCAAATACTCTTTGAACTTGAACATTCTATAAAGACTTTATGACTACCTGTGGTTTCATCAGTAGGTCAAGGAAGACATTTTTTGACAAAAAAAAAAAATCTGACCCTGGATCCCATGAATTTGAACTTTCTATGCATATAAATAGATTAATTCTGATGCATTGGTTCAGGGATGACCTATTGAACCTATTTGTGGCCAAATAGTCTTTGAACTTGAACATTATACACAGACTTTATGACTTTTTGTTGTTTCTTCAGTATATCAAGGATGAGGTTTTTTTTGACAAAAAAAAGATTCTGACCCTGGATCCCATGAACTTGAAATTTCTATGCATATAAAAAGATTCCTTCTAATGCAGTGGTTCAAGGATGACCTTTTGAACTTATTCGTGCCCAAATACTCTTTAAACTTGAACATTCTATAAAGACTTTATGACTACCTGTGGTTTCATCAGTAGGTCAAGGAAGACATTTTTTGACAAAAAAAAAAATCTGACCCTGGATCCCATGAATTTGAACTTTCTATGCATATAAATAGATTCCTCCTGATGCAGTGGTACAGGAATGATCTTTTGAACCTATTTGTGGCCAAATAGTCTTTGAACTTGAACATTCCACACAGACTTTATGACTTTCTGTTGTTCCCTTTATCGAGGGAACTCGCACTGCGTCATCATAGATGACACATCGGGGAACGCCCACGGCGTGACGCTGCTGAGTTCATATCAAAAAAGTCCAATCTTGATTGGTGTTGCGTGAAGACGTAACGAGTGACGGCATACCCGGAGGTATAAAGGGACGCCGGCACAAGCAAACGCAGCTTCCTGCTTTCAGCGGTCGCGCTCTGTGTTCTGTCTGTCTATTTGGTGTTGTTTGTCCCGTAGGGCTTATTATATCAGTAGAGAATGGCGAGCGAGCAGTTCAGACGGTGTGTGCCTCCCTGTCCGCGCTTTATTTCGGGCACGGACACACACCAGCTCTGTGTGCAGTGTCTCGGCGTGCAGCACGCCCGGGCCGCTCTCGAGGGAGCGGCTTGCGGCGAATGTGATAAGCTGCCGCTGAGAGTACTGCGCTCGCGGCTGGCGGTCTTTGACGAGGCCGGTCAGCCTCGCGAGCCTCGCGGTTCTGGGCCCGCTGTTGCCGAGGCAGAGCGGCGCCGCAGGTCGTGGGGCTCGCAGCTGGATCTGTCAGCGGGATTAGGGAATGTTGAGGCATCTCTCTCTTCCTCTGACGATTCAGAGGATCTTCCGCCACGTGTGGAAGCCCGCGCTGCGGCTTCTTCCTGCGAGGCGGAGGATCAGGTGCTCATGCTGTCCGATTCCGAGGGATCGTTGACAATGAGCACCGAAGCAGGCGCAGTGGGGCAGTCGCCACCCCACTCGCAGGCTATGGAGGAGCTCGTGGAGGTCTTGACTTGCGCTGTGGCCAAGCTGAGTTTAGATTGGCCACAAGAGGAAGTGCACGTCCAGCCGCCAAGCAAGCTGGACGAGCGCTTCTTCAAGCGTCGAGCCCAGCCTCCACGCCGGGGTCTGCCGTTTTTCCCCGACCTGCACAGTGAGCTGTGCAGGGCGTGGGAGAAACCCTTCTCAGCACGTTTGACTACGCCCCCTGCGCTTGACTTCGCTAACGTGCTGGGGGCGTCTGAGAAGGGATATGTTGCGCTGCCGAGGGTAGAAGAGGCGCTCGCGGGCCACCTCTCTCCCGAGACAGCAGCTTCATTGAAGACCCCGGCATTGCCCTCGAAACCATGCCGAGAGACTTCGAAGCTGGTGGCGAGGGCATATAGTGCGGCTGGTCGCGCTGGTGGGTGCCTGCACACTCTTGCGGTTCTGCAGGCCTACCAAGCGGACTTGCTGAAGGAGCTCGATGAGGGCGAGGGTCCCTCTCCGGAGGATGTGACTGAGCTGAGGAAGGCAGCGGATTTGTCTCTTCGTGTCACCAAACAGGCGGCCCGTGATATCGGCCGCTCCATGACGGGTTTGGTGTGCGCGGAGAGACATCTCTGGCTGAACCTGTCGGGGATCAGGGAGAGAGACAGACACTTTCTCCTTGATTCCCCGGTTTCGCCTTCTGGCCTTTTCGGCGGCGCTGTGAGCACCGTCGTCGAGAGGTTTCAGGAGGTGAAAAAGCAGGCTGCCGCTCTCAGCCAGTTCATCCCTCGCCGCTGGGGCTCCTCCAGCAAGGCTGCCTCGAGTGGGCAGTCTCGGCCAGCAGAGGGCTCCTCGCACCGTGAGGTGCAGAAGCAGAGCGTCGCTTCTCGTGCCCCTCCTGAGGGAGCTTGGCAGAAGAAGCGACGCTCTCGCGGGAAGTCTTCAAAGCTGAAGACCGACCTGACCGACCGACCTTATTCAGGCCAAGAAGGCTTCCAAGCGGTCCTAGCTGCGGCAAGACCGCTGAGAGCTGTCCCCCACGGGGCGGAGCGACCGAGGTCGTTCTCCCCCCGAGGCTCTCGGGAAATCGATGTTGTGCTCTTGCAGTCAAAAGGGCTCCGGACCACGTCGTTTCCCCATGTTCGCGCGCGGCTCTGGCCCGCACATATAAAATCTGTGGCAGAGCAGCGACTGCGTTCACACACCGGAAATCTACCTCGATTAGTCCCTGCCGGTTATCCGCTTCAGGGGGTCGAGGGAGAGGTTCGGTTGATACCCCAGACCAGCCTCGAGAGGCTGGTCCCCTTATCAGAGTATCTCGGCGCATGGTCATGCCTTCCGAATATCTCTGTGTGGGCCCTGCGCACTGTAGAACGGGGATACAGACTGCAGTTCAGAGCTCCCCCCCCCGAAATTTGGGGGGATAGTCTGGACAGTGGTCGGTCCCGAGCAGGTGGGGGTAATGGGGCAGGAAGTACACTCTCTGCTGGAAAAAGGGGCGATAGAAAGGGTCCCCCCGCCAGAAAGGGAGGTCGGGTTCTACAGCCGGTACCTCATAGTCCCCAAGAAGGATGGGGGGTTGCGTCCAATTTTAGATCTCAGGCTTCTGAATCGGTCTCTGAGGAGATACAGGTTCAGGATGCTAACCATTCCTGTTATCGTGAGTCAGATCCAGTTCGAGGACTGGTTCGTCACGATAGATCTAAAGGACGCTTACTTCCATATTTCCATCCTTCCCAGTCACAGGAAGTTCCTGAGGTTCGCTTTCGGGGGCGAAGCGTTCCAATATCGGGTCCTTCCCTTTGGCCTAGCCTTGTCACCTCGCACCTTCACAAAGTGCATGGATGCAGCCCTGGCTCTGCTAAGACTCCAGGGCATCGGGGTACTGAATTATATCGACGACTGGTTGATCATGGCCAGGTCGTACGATATGGCAGTTCAGCATCGAGATGCTGTTCTAGCACACATGAGGTGTTTGGGGTTGAGACTCAACGCGAAAAAGAGCGCGTTGACGCCCTCCCAGAGAATTACGTTCCTGGGAATAGTGTGGGACTCGGTAACGATGCGGGCACACATGTCACCCGCACGTATCGAGACCATACGGGCGGAGGTCTCAAGTATAAGGTTGGGCCACAGCATCACTGTCAAACAGTTCCAGAGACTGGTGGGTCTCATGGCAGCACCGTCCAGTGTGATTCCGCTCGGCCTGCTCCACATGAGACCGCTACAGTGGTGGCTGAGAACCAAGGGGTTTTCTCCGAAGGGGAATCCCTTCCGTATGATCAGGGTAACGCGCAAATGCATTCGTTCCCTGGTTATATGGAAGAAACCTTGGTTTCTGTCCCTGGGGCTAGTATTGGGAGCATCGTGTTGCCGGAAAACCGTTTCAACAGATGCATCCCTTACTGGTTGGGGCGCGGTCATGGAAGGCCGAGGGGCGAGAGGTCCTTGGACAGCCCAGCATGCTACATGGCACATCAACTGCCTAGAGATGCTGGCTGTCTGGAAAGCTCTGAGGAGTTTTCTCGAGGACCTTCGCGGCCACCATGTCCTGATACGATCCGACAACACTGCCGTGGTATCGTATCTAAATCATCAGGGGGGTCTGAGATCGCGCCCTCTGTACAGACTGGCGCATCAGGTCCTCCTGTGGTCCCACGGGAAACTGTCTTCTCTCAGGGCAGTTTATATCCCGGGGGACCAGAACCAGGGAGCAGACATCCTGTCAAGGCAGGGGCTGAGGCCCGGGGAGTGGCGTCTCCATCCAGAGGTGGTGGAGGCCATATGCGAGAGGTTTGGCCAAATGGAAGTGGATTTGTTTGCGTCTCGAGAGACGACCCACTGTCCACTTTGGTTCTCCCTCAGGCATCCGGCTCCGTTGGGCCTGGATGCCATGTCACAGGCGTGGCCGAGGCTGCGTCTGTATGCATTTCCCCCGATTGCTCTGCTCCCGGGAGTTCTGGAGCGGGTTCGCCGGGAAGGCATTCGCCTGCTTCTGATAGCACCCCGGTGGCCGACCAGGGTATGGTTCTCCAACATTATGGACCTGCTAGACGACCTTCCATGGCAGATTCCTCTGAGGAGGGATCTGTTGACTCAGGCGGGGGGCTCGATATTTCACCCCCAGCCAGAGTTATGGAACCTGTGGGCTTGGCCCCTGAGGGGGCAGAGCTCATAGAAGAAGGGCTGTCAGCAGGTGTCGTGGAGACTATACTCAGCTCCAGGGCTCCTTCCACCAGGAAGCTGTACAACTTGAAGTGGAGAGTGTTCTCCATATGGTGTAGAGACCGTGAAGTAGACCCAGTGAACTGCGCTGTGGCTTCAGTACTGGAGTTTCTGCAAGATCGGTTTTCCGCCGGGCTTACCCCGTCCACACTTAAGGTGTATGTGGCAGCGATAGGAGCTTTCCACGCACCATTAGGTGAAGGACCTCTGGGGAGGCACCATCTGGTTGTACGGTTCCTCCGAGGAGCGCGGAGGATGAGACCTGTGGCTCGTTCTAGGATCCCTGCGTGGGATCTGGCAGTGGTTCTCGAAGGGTTGGTTGAGGCCCCCTTCGAACCGCTGGAGTTGGCTGAGGCCAAGAACCTCACGCTTAAGGTAGCTTTTCTCTTAGCCATCACCTCTCTGAGGAGGGTGGGGGACCTTCAGGCATTGGCAGTCACACCCAATTGCTTGGAGTTTGCCCCAGGCAATGTGAAAGCTATCTTGCGGCCGACCCCGGGATCCGTCCCCAAGGTACCGTCTAATGCGGTACGGTCGGTGGTTCTCCAGGCTTTTCATCCCCCGCCTCATGTGACGGCAGATGAGGGCAGGCTTCACCTCCTCTGCCCGGTGCGGGCATTGAGGATTTATTTGGAGAGGTCTGCCCAGTGGAGGAAGTCAGACCAGTTGTTAGTGTGCTTTGGTCCACCTAGGAAAAGGCTGCCTGCAGCCAAACAGACAATTAGTAACTGGATTGTCCAGGCAATAGCCACGGCCTATCAGGTGCGCAACTTGCCTTCACCTATAGCCGTGAGGGCGCATTCTACCAGGGGCATGGCCTCCTCGGTAGCCCTCCTTTCCGGAGCTTCTTTGCAAGAGATTTGCGAGGCGGCTGGGTGGGCCACACCGCATACCTTCGTGAGGTATTATAGTCTGCACCTCCCGGCGACGCCAGGCGCTAGGGTGCTCGCCCCTGATTATGCACTCCGGTTCATGTCATGGGGTGCAAGATAGGCGAGGACTAGTGGGTACTCGTTCCCCGATGTGTCATCTACGATGACGCAGTGCGAGTTCCCTCGATAAAGGGAACGTCTCGGGTTATGAATATAACCCATGTTCCCTGAGAGGGAACGAGACACTGCGTCTCGTAGCCCCGCCTATCTACAGAGCGGCCCGCTTCATAGCAGTAAGCTGCGTTTGCTTGTGCCGGCGTCCCTTTATACCTCCGGGTATGCCGTCACTCGTTACGTCATCACGCAACACCAATCAAGATTGGACTTTTTTGATATGAACTCAGCAGCGTCACGCCGTGGGCGTTCCCCGATGTGTCATCTACGATGACGCAGTGTCTCGTTCCCTCTCAGGGAACATGGGTTATATTCATAACCCGAGACGTTTCTTCAGTATATCAAGGATGAGATTTTTTTGACAAAAAAAAAAACATCTGACCCGAGATTCCATGAACTTGAACTTTCTATGCATATAAATAGAATCCATCTCATGTTTTATTAGTTCTTCAATGATGACCATTTTATCTTATTTTTGGCCAGATTGTTTGAACTTGAACCTTCTTTAAAGACTTCTGACATTCTGATGTTTCTTCAGTAGATCAAGGATGAGAATTTTTTGACAAAAAAAAATCTGACCCTGGATCCCATGAACTTGAACTTTCTATGCATATAAATAGATTACTTCAGATGAAGCGGTTCAAGGATGACCTTTTGAACTTATTTGTGCCCAAATACTCTTTAAACTTGAACATTCTATAAAGACTTTATGACTACCTGTGGTTTCATCAGTAGGTCAAGGAAGATATTTTAAAAAATAAATAAATAAATAAATCTCACCCTAGATTCCTTGATCTTGAACTTTCTATGCATATAAATAGATTCCTTCTGATGCATTGGTACAGGGATGATCTATTGTACCTATTTGTGGCCAAATAGTCTTTGAACTTGAACATTCCACACAGACTTTATGACTTTTTGTTGTTTCTTCAGTATATCAAGGATGAGATTTTTTTAACAAAAAAAAAAATCTGACCCGAGATTCCATGAACTTGAACTTTCTATGCATATCAATAGATTCCTTCTGATGTTTTATTAGTTCTTCAATGATGACCATTTGAACTTATTTTTGGCCAGATTCTTTGAACTTGAACCTTCTTTAAAGACTTCTGACATTCCGTTGTTTCTTCAGTAGATCAAGGATGAGAATTTTTTGACAAAAATTTTTTTTACCCTGGATCCCATGAACTTGAACTTTCTATGCATATAAATTGATTCCTTCTGGTGCAGTGGTACAGGGATGATCTATTGAACCTATTTGTGGCCAAATAGTCTTTGAACTTGAACATTCCACACAGACTTTATGACTTTTTGTTGTTTCTTCAGTATATCAAGGATGAGATTTTTTTGACAAAAAAAAGATTCTGACCCTGGATCCCATGAACTTGAAATTTCTATGCACATAAAAAGATTCCTTCTAATGCAGTGGTTCAAGGATGACCTTTTGAACTTATTTGTGCCCAAATACTCTTTAAACTTGAACATTCTATAAAGACTTTATGACTACCTGTGGTTTCATCAGTAGGTCAAGGAAGATATTTTAAAAAATAAATAAATAAATAAATCTCACCCTAGATTCCTTGAACTTGAACTTTTTTTGCATATAAATAGATTCCTTCTGATGCAGTGGTACAGGGATGATCTATTGTACCTATTTGTGGCCAAATAGTCTTTGAACTTGAACATTCCACACAGACTTTATGACTTTCTGTTGTTTCTTCAGTATATCAAGGATGAGATTTTTTTGAAAAAAAAAAAAAAAAATCTGACCCGAGATTCCATGAACTTGAACTTTCTATGCATATAAATAGAGTCCTTCTGATGTTTTATTAGTTCATTAATAAAATAGTTTTATTATAGTTTTATTAATAGTTTTATTAGTTTAAATGATGACCATTTGAACTTATTTTTGGCCAGATTCTTTGAACTTGAACCTTCTTTAAAGACTTCTGACATTCTGTTGTTTCTTCAGTAGATCAAGGATGAGAATTTTTTGACAAAAAAAAATCTGACCCTGGATCCCATGAACTTGAACTTTCTATGCATATAAATAGATTACTTCAGATGAAGTGGTTCAAAGATGACCTTTTGAACTTATTTGTGCCCAAATACTCTTTAAACTTGAACATTCTATAAAGACTTTATGACTACCTGTGGTTTCATCAGTAGGTCAAGGAAGATATTTTTTGAAAAAAATAAATAAATAAATCTCACCCTAGATTCCTTGAACTTGAACTTTCTATGCATATAAATAGATTCCTTCTGATGCAGTGGTACAGGGATGATCTATTGAACCTATTTGTGGCCAAATAGTCTTTGAACTTGAACATTCCACACAGACTTTATGACTTTTTGTTGTTTCTTCAGTATATCAAGGATGAGATTTTTTTAACAACAAAAAAAAAAAAATCTGACCCGAGATTCCATGAACTTGAACTTTCTATGCATATCAATAGATTCCTTCTGATGTTTTATTAGTTCTTCAATGATGACCATTTGAACTTATTTTTGGCCAGATTCTTTGAACTCGAACCTTCTTTAAAGACTTCTGACATTCCGTTGTTTCTTCAGTAGATCAAGGATGAGAATTTTTTGACAATTTTTTTTTTTACCCTGGATCCCATGAACTTGAACTTTCTACACATATAAAGAGATTACTTCTGGTGCAGTGGTTCAAGGATGACCTTTTGAACTTATTTGTGCCCAAATACTCTTTGAACTTGAACATTCTATAAAGACTTATGACTACCTGTGGTTTCATCAGTAGGTCAAGGAAGACATTTTTTGACAAAAAATAATAATCTCACCCTAGATTCCATTAACTTGAACTTTCTATGCATAAAGATTCCTTCTGATGTTTTATTAGTTCTTCAAGGATGACCATTTGAACTTATTTTTGGCCAGATTCTTTGAACTTGAACCTTGTTTAAAGATTTCTGACATTCTGTTGTTTCTTCAGTAGATCAAGGATGAGATTTTTTTAACCAAAAAAAAAAAGATTCTAACCCTGGATCCCATGAACTTGAACTTTCTATGCATATAAATAGATTACTTCTGATGCAGTGGTTCAAGGATGACCTTTTGAACTTATCTGTGCCCAAATACTCTTTGAACTTGAACATTCTACACAGACTTTATGACTACCTGTTTTCATCAGTAGGTCAAGGAAGACATTTTTTGGCAAAAAATAAAATAAAAAATCTCACCCTAGATTCCATGAACTTGAACGTTCTATGCATATAAATAGATTACTTCTGGTGCAGTGGTTCAAGGACGACCTTTTGAAACTATTTGTGCCCAAATACTCTTTGAACTTGAACATTTTATAAAGACTTTATGACTACCTGTGGTTTCATCAGTAGGTCAAGGAAGACATTTTTTGACAAAAAAAAAAATCTGACCCTGGATCCCATGAATTTGAACTTTCTATGCATATAATTAGATTCATTCTGAAGCATTGGTTCAGGGATGACCTATTGAACCTATTTGTGGCCAAATAGTCTTTGAACTTGAACATTATACACAGACTTTATGACTTTTTGTTGTTTCTTCAGTATATCAAGGATGAGATTTTTTTGACAAAAAAAAGATTCTGACCCTGGATCCCATGAACTTGAAATTTCTATGCACATAAAAAGATTCGTTCTGATGCATTGGTTCAGGGATGACCTATTGAACCTATTTGTGGCCAAATAGTCTTTGAACTTGAACATTATACACAGACTTTATGACTTTTTGTTGTTTCTTCAGTATATCAAGGATGAGATTTTTTTGACAAAAAAAAGATTCTGACCCTGGATCCCATGAACTTGAAATTTCTATGCACATAAAAAGATTCCTTCTAATGCAGTGGTTCAAGGATGACCTTTTGAACTTATTTGTGCCCAAATACTCTTTAAACTTGAACATTCTATAAAGACTTTATGACTACCTGTGGTTTCATCAGTAGGTCAAGGAAGATATTTAAAAAAATAAATAAATAAATAAATCTCACCCTAGATTCCTTGAACTTGAATTTTCTATGCATATAAATTGATTCCTTCTGATGCAGTGGTACAGGGATGATCTATTGAACCTATTTGTGGCCAAATAGTCTTTGAACTTGAACATTCCACACAGACTTTATGACTTTCTGTTGTTTCTTCAGTATATCAAGGATGAGATTTTTTTGACAAAAAAAAAAAAATCTGACCCGAGATTCCATGAACTTGAACTTTCTATGCATATAAATAGATTCCTTCTGATGTTTTATTAGTTCTTCAATGATGACCATTTGAACTTATTTTTGGCCAGATTCTTTGAACTTGAACCTTCTTTAAAGACTTCTGACATTCTGTTTTTTCTTCAGTAGATCAAGGATGAGAATTTTTTGACAAAAACAAATCTGACCCTGGATCTCATGAACTTGAACTTTCTATGCATATAAATTGATTCCTTCTGATGCAGTGGTTCAAGGATGACCTTTTGAACTTATTTGTGCCCAAATACTCTTTGACATTGAACATTATTTAAAGACTTTATGACTACCTGTGGTTTCATCAGTAGGTCAAGGAAGACATTTTTTGACAAAAAAAAAAATATCTCACCGAAGATTCCATGAACTTGAACTTTCTATGCATACAGATTCCTTCTGATGTTTTATTAGTTCTTCAAGGATGACCATTTGAACTTATTTTTGGCCAGATTCGTTGAACTTGAACCTTGTTTAAATATTTCTGACATTCTGTTGTTTCTTCAGTATATCAAGGATGAGATTTTTTTGACAAAAAAAAAGATTCTGACCCTGGATCCCATGAACTTGAAATTTCTATGCATATAAATAGATTCCTTCTAATGCAGTGGTTCAAGGATGACCTTTTGAACTTATTTGTACCCAAATACTCTTTAAACTTGAACATTCTATAAAGACTTTATGACTACCTGTGGTTTCATCAGTAGGTCAAGGAAGATATTTTTTTGAAAATAAATAAATAAATAAATCTCACCCTAGATTCCTTGAACTTGAACTTTCTTTGCATTTAAATAGATTCCTTCTGATGCAGTGGTTCAAGGATGATCTATTGAACCTATTTGTGGCCAAATAGTCTTTGAACTTGAACATTCCACACAGACTTTATGACTTTCTGTTGTTTCTTCAGTATATCAAGGATGAGATTTTTTTGACAAACTTTCTATGCATATAAATAGAGTCCTTCTGATGTTTTATTAGTTATTCAATGATGACCATTTGAACTTATTTTTGGCCAGATTCTTTGAACTTGAACATTCTATAAAGACTTTATGACTACCTGTGGTTTCATCAGTAGGTCAAGGAAGACATTTTTTGACAAAAAAAAAAAAAATCTCACCCTAGATTCCATGAACTTGAACTTTCTATGCATACAGATTCCTTCTGATGTTTTATTAGTTCTTCAAGGATGACCATTTGAACTTATTTTTGGCCAGATTCGTTGAACTTGAACATTGTTTAAAGATTTCTGACATTCTGTTGTTCAAGGAAGACATTTTTTGACAAAAAAAAAAAAATCTCACCCTAGATTCCATGAACTTGAACTTTCTATGCATACAGATTCCTTCTGATGTTTTATTAGTTCTTCAAGGATGACCATTTGAACTTATTTTTGGCCAGATTCGTTGAACTTGAACCTTGTTTAAAGATTTCTGACATTCTGTTGTTTCTTCAGTAGATCAAGGAAGACATTTTTTGACAAAAAAAAAAAAAAATCTCACCCTAGATTCCATGAACTTGAACTTTCTATGCATACAGATTCCTTCTGATGTTTTATTAGTTCTTCAAGGATGACCATTTGAACTTATTTTTGGCCAGATTCGTTGAACTTGAACCTTGTTTAAAGATTTCTGACATTCTGTGGTTTCTTCAGTAGATCAAGGATGAGATTTTTTTGACCAAAAAAAAAAGATTCTGACCCTGGATCCCATGAACTTGAACTTTCTATGCATATAAATAGATTACTTCTGGTGCAGTGGTTCAGGGATGACCTATTGAACCTATTTGTGGCCAAATAGTCTTTGAACTTGAACATTATACACAGACTTTATGACTTTTTGTTGTTTCTACAGTATATCAAGGATGAGATTTTTTTGACAAAAAAAAAATTCTCACCCTAGATTCCATGAACTTGAACTTTATATGCATATAAATAGATTTATTCTGATGTTTTATTAGTTCTTCAAGCATGACCCTTTGAACTTATTTTTGGCAAGATTCTTTGAACTTGAACCTTCTTTAAAGACTTCTGACAGTCTGTTGTTTCTTCAGTAGATCAAGGTTGAGATTTTTTTGACAAAAAAAAAGAAAAGATTCTGACCCTGGATCCCATGAACTTGAACTTTCTATGCATATAAATAGATTACTTCTGGTGCAGTGGTTCAAGGATGATCTATTGAACCCTTTTGTGGCCAAATAGTCTTTGAACTTGAACATTCCACACAGACTTTATTACTTTCTGTTGTTTCTTGAGTATATCAAGGATGAGATTTTTTTGACAAACTTTCTATGCATATAAATAGAGTCCTTCTGATGTTTTATTAGTTATTCAATGATGACCATTTGAACTTATTTTTGGCCAGACTCTTTGAACTTGAACCTTCTTTAAAGACTTCTGACATTCTGTTGTTTCTTCAGTAGATCTAGGATGAGAATTTTTTGACAAAAAAAATCTGACCCTGGATCCCATGAACTTGAACTTTCTATGCATATAAATTGATTCCTTCTGATGCAGTGGTTCAAGGATGACCTTTTGAACTTATTTGTGCCCAAATACTCTTTGAACTTGAACATTCTATAAAGACTTTATGACTACCTGTGGTTTCATCAGTAGGTCAAGGAAGACATTTTTTGACAAAAAAAAAAAATCTCACCCTAGATTCCATGAACTTGAACTTTCTATGCATATAGATTCCTTCTGATGTTTTATTAGTTCTTCAAGGATGACCATTTGAACTTATTTTTGGCCAGATTCTTTGAACTTGAACCTTGTTTAAAGATTTCTGACATTCTGTTGTTTCTTCAGTAGATCAAGGATGAGATTTTTTTGACCAAAAAAAAAAGATTCTGACCCTGGATCCCATGCACTTGAACTTTCTATGCATATAAATAGATTACTTCTGATGCAGTGGTTCAAGGATGACCTTTTGAACTTATCTGTGCCCAAATACTTTTGAACTTGAACATTCTACACAGACTTTATGACTACCTGTTTTCATCAGTAGGTCAAGGAAGACATTTTTTGGCAAAAAAAAAAAAAAAATCTCACCCTAGATTCCATGAACTTGAACGTTCTATGCATATAAATAGATTACTTCTGGTGCAGTGGTTCAAGGACGACCTTTTGAAACTATTTGTGCCCAAATACTCTTTGAACTTGAACATTCCATAAAGACTTAATGTCTACCTGTTGTTTCATCAGTAGGTCAAGGAAGACATTTTTTGACAAAAAAAAAAATCTGACCCTGGATCCCATGAATTTGAACTTTCTATGCATATAAATAGATTCATTCTGATGCATTTGTTCAGGGATGACCTATTGAACCTATTTGTGGCCAAATAGTCTTTGAACTTGAACATTATACACAGACTTTATGACTTTTTGTTGTTTCTTCAGTATATCAAGGATGAGGTTTTTTTTGACAAAAAAAAGATTCTGACCCTGGATCCCATGAACTTGAAATTTCTATGCATATAAAAAGATTCCTTCTAATGCAGTGGTTCAAGGATGACCTTTTGAACTTATTTGTGCCCAAATACTCTTTAAACTTGAACATTCTATAAAGACTTTATGACTACCTGTGGTTTCATCAGTAGGTCAAGGAAGACATTTTTTGACAAAAAAAAAAAAATCTCACCCTAGATTCCATGAACTTGAACTTTCTATGCATATAGATTCCTTCTGATGTTTTATTAGTTCTTCAAGGATGACCATTTGAACTTATTTTTGGCCAGATTCTTTGAACTTGAACCTTGTTTAAAGATTTCTGACATTCTGTTGTTTCTTCAGTAGATCAAGGATGAGATTTTTTTGACCAAAAAAAAAAGATTCTGACCCTGGATCCCATGAACTTGAACTTTCTATGCATATAAATAGATTACTTCTGATGCAGTGGTTCAAGGATGACCTTTTGAACTTATCTGTGCCCAAATACTTTTGAACTTGAACATTCTACACAGACTTTATGACTACCTGTTTTCATCAGTAGGTCAAGGAAGACATTTTTTGGCAAAAAAAAAAAAAAAAATCTCACCCTAGATTCCATGAACTTGAACGTTCTATGCATATAAATAGATTACTTCTGGTGCAGTGGTTCAAGGACGACCTTTTGAAACTATTTGTGCCCAAATACTCTTTGAACTTGAACATTCTATAAAGACTTAATGTCTACCTGTGGTTTCATCAGTAGGTCAAGGAAGACATTTTTTGACAAAAAAAAAAAATCTGACCCTGGATCCCATGAATTTGAACTTTCTATACATATAAATAGATTCATTCTGATGCATTTGTTCAGGGATGACCTATTGAACCTATTTGTGGCCAAATAGTCTTTGAACTTGAACATTATACACAGACTTTATGACTTTTTGTTGTTTCTTCAGTATATCAAGGATGAGGTTTTTTTGACAAAAAAAAGATTCTGACCCTGGATCCCATGAACTTGAAATTTCTATGCATATAAAAAGATTCCTTCTAATGCAGTGGTTCAAGGATGACCTTTTGAACTTATTTGTGCCCAAATACTCTTTAAACTTGAACATTCTATAAAGACTTTATGACTACCTGTGGTTTCATCAGTAGGTCAAGGAAGACATTTTTTGAAAAAAAAAAAAAATCTGACCCTGGATCCCATGAATTTGAACTTTCTATGCATATAAATAGATTCCTTCTGATGCAGTGGTACAGGGATGATCTATTGAACCTATTTGTGGCCAAATAGTCTTTGAACTTGAACATTCCACACAGACTTTATGACTTTCTGTTGTTTCTTCAGTATATCAAGGATGAGATTTTTTTGACAAAAAAAAAAAAAATCTGACCCGAGATTCCATGAACTTGAACTTTCTATGCATATAAATAGAATCCATCTCATGTTTTATTAGTTCTTCAATGATGACCATTTTATCTTATTTTTGGCCAGATTGTTTGAACTTGAACCTTCTTTAAAGACTTCTGACATTCTGTTGTTTCTTCAGTAGATCAAGGATGATAATTTTTTGACAAAAAAAAAAAATCTGACCCTGGATCCCATGAACTTGAACTTTCTATGCATATAAATAGATTAATTCTGATGCATTGGTTCAGGGATGACCTATTGAACTTATCTGTGCCCAAATACTCTTTGAACTTGAACATTCTACACAGACTTTATGACTACCTGTGGTTTCATCAGTAGGTCAAGGAAGACATTTTTTGAAAAAAAAAAAATCTGACCCTGGATCCCATGAATTTGAACTTTCTATGCATATAAATAGATTACATCTGATGCAGTGGTTCAAGGATGACCTTTTGAACTTATCTGTGCCCAAATACTCTTTGAACTTGAACATTCTACACAGACTTTATGACTACCTGTGGTTTCATCAGTGGGTCAAGGAAGACATTTTTTGACAAAAAAAAAAAAAAAATCTGACCCTGGATCCCATGAACTTGAACTTTCTATGCATATAAATAGATTCATTCTGATGCATTGGTTCAGGGATGACATATTGAACCTATTTGTAGCCAAATAGTCTTTGAACTTGAACATTATACACAGACTTTATGACTTTTTGTTGTTTCTTCAGTATATCAAGGATGAGATTTTTTTTGACAAAAAAAAGATTCTGACCCTGGATCCCATGAACTTGAAATTTCTATGCACATAAAAAGATTCATTCTGATGCATTGGTTCAGGGATGACCTATTGAACCTATTTGTGGCCAAATAGTCTTTGAACTTGAACATTATACACAGACTTTATGACTTTTTGTTGTTTCTTCAGTATATCAAGGATGAGATTTTTTTGACAAAAAAAAGATTCTGACCCTGGATCCCATGAACTTGAAATTTCTATGCACATAAAAAGATTCCTTCTAATGCAGTGGTTCAAGGATGACCTTTTGAACTTATTTGTGCCCAAATACTCTTTAAACTTGAACATTCTATAAAGACTTTATGACTACCTGTGGTTTCATCAGTAGGTCAAGGAAGATATTTTAAAAAATAAATAAATAAATAAATCTCACCCTAGATTCCTTGAACTTGAACTTTCTATGCATATAAATAGATTCCTTCTGATGCAGTGGTACAGGGATGATCTATTGTACCTATTTGTGGCCAAATAGTCTTTGGACTTGAACATTCCACACAGACTTTATGACTTTCTCTTGTTTCTTCAGTATATCAAGGATGAGATTTTTTTGACAAAAAAAAAATTCTGACCCGAGATTCCATGAACTTGAACTTTCTATGCATATAAATAGAGTCCTTCTGATGTTTTATTAGTTCTTCAATGATGACCATTTGAACTTATTTTTGGCCAGATTCTTTGAACTTGAACCTTCTTTAAAGACTTCTGACAATCTGTTGTTTCTTCAGTAGATCAAGGATGAGAATTTTTTGACAAAAAAAAATCTGACCCTGGATCCCATGAACTTGAACTTTCTATGCATATAAATAGATTACTTCAGATGCAGTGGTTCAAGGATGACCTTTTGAACTTATTTGTGCCCAAATAATCTTTGAACTTGAACATTCTATAAAGACTTCTGACATTCTGTTGTTTCTTCAGTAGATCAAGGATGAGAATTTTTTGACAAAAAAATCTGACCCTGGATCCCATGAACTTGAACTTTCTATGCATATAAATTGATTCCTTCTGATGCAGTGGTTCAAGGATGACCTTTTGAACTTATTTGTGCCCAAATACTCTTTGAACTTGAACATTCTATAAAGACTTATGACTACCTGTGGTTTCATCAGTAGGTCAAGGAAGACATTTTTTGACAAAAAAAATTATAATCTCACCCTGGATCCCATGAACTTGAACGTTCTATGCATATAAATAGATTACTTCTGGTGCAGTGGTTCAAGGACGACCTTTTGAAACTATTTGTGCCCAAATACTCTTTGAACTTGAACATTCTATAAAGACTTTATGACTACCTGTGGTTTCATCAGTAGGTCAAGGAAGACATTTTTTGACAAAAAAAAAAAATCTGACCCTGGATCCCATGAATTTGAACTTTCTATGCATATAAATAGATTCATTCTGATGCATTGGTTCAGGGATGACCTATTGAACCTATTTGTGGCCAAATAGTCTTTGAACTTGAACATTATACACAGACTTTATGACTTTTTGTTGTTTCTTCAGTATATCAAGGATGAGGTTTTTTTTGACAAAAAAAAGATTCTGACCCTGGATCCCATGAACTTGAAATTTCTATGCATATAAAAAGATTCCTTCTAATGCAGTGGTTCAAGGATGACCTTTTGAACTTATTTGTGCCCAAATACTCTTTAAACTTGAACATTCTATAAAGACTTTATGACTACCTGTGGTTTCATCAGTAGGTCAAGGAAGACATTTTTTGACAAAAAAAAAAATCTGACCCTGGATCCCATGAATTTGAACTTTCTATGCATATAAATAGATTCCTTCTGATGCAGTGGTACAGGGATGATCTATTGAACCTATTTGTGGCCAAATAGTCTTTGAACTTGAACATTCCACAAAGACTTTATGACTTTCTGTTGTTTCTTCAGTATATCAAGGATGAGATTTTTTTGACAAAAAAAATAAATAAATCTGACCCGAGATTCCATGAACTTGAACTTTCTATGCATATAAATAGAATCCATCTCATGTTTTATTAGTTCTTCAATGATGACCATTTTATCTTATTTTTGGCCAGATTGTTTGAACTTGAACCTTCTTTAAAGACTTCTGACATTCTGTTGTTTCTTCAGTAGATCAAGGATGATAATTTTTTGACAAAAAAAAAAAATCTGACCCTGGATCCCATGAACTTGAACTTTCTATGCATATAAATAGATTAATTCTGATGCATTGGTTCAGGGATGACCTATTGAACTTATCTGTGCCCAAATACTCTTTGAACTTGAACATTCTACACAGACTTTATGACTACCTGTGGTTTCATCAGTAGGTCAAGGAAGACATTTTTTGGAAAATAAAAAGAAGAAAAAATCTCACCCTAGATTCCATGAACTTGAACTTTCTATGCATATAGATTCCTTCTGATGTTTTATTAGTTCTTCAAGGATGACCATTTGAACTTATTTTTGGCCAGATTCTTTGAACTTGAACCTTGTTTAAAGATTTCTGACATTCTGTTGTTTCTTCAGTAGATCAAGGATGAGATTTTTTTGAGCAAAAACCTTTTGAACTTATCTGTGCCCAAATACTCTTTGAACTTGAACATTCTACACAGACTTTATGACTACCTGTTGTTTCATCAGTAGTTCAAGGAAGACATTTTTTGGCAAAAAAAAAAAAAAAACATCTGACGCTAGATCCCATGAATTTCAACTTTCTATGCATATAAATAGATTCCTTCTGATGCAGTGGTTCAGGGATGACCTATTGAACCTATTTGTGGCCAAATAGTCTTTGAACTTGAACATTCCACACAGACTTTATGACTTTCTGTTGTTTCTTCAGTATATCAAGGATTCGATTTTTTTGACAAAAAAAAAATCCTGACCCTGGATCCCATGATCTTGAACTATATTCTGCTGAAATATCAGAAGAAGTCTGTGAGACCCAACTGTAACTGTCTAAACATTCATATATTCAGAAACACTAATAGGGTCATTGCACGAGATTTTTCCTATGCGATGCAAATCAGGGCAAAAGTGCTAATATATTCATTGCGCAAAGAGTTCTTATGTAATACATTAGCTAGAAAATGTTCCACTGAATATACTTCTTGAGCCTTGTGTGGAATAGGATTTAGTCAGAATCCACTTCAATGCAGTACAATCCTGTAGGTCGAATGTGTATTCCTGTTAAATGCAATGCATATAATTAACTCGTTGAGCGTTTAAGAGATTCGGGCTTTTGCATGCATTGCTTGCATTGCATTGCATACGAAAAAAAACTTGTGCACGGGGGAGATTAGTGCTTTATCATTGCATGGAACTCTTCATGCATTGAAGATATTAGCGCTTTGCATTGCATTGCATAAAATAACTCGTTGTGCATTGAAGATAGCGCGTTCGTATTGAATTACATACGAAAAGTTTTGTGCAATGGAGCGATTCGTGCTTTTGCATTGTATTGAACTCGTCTTGCATTGAAGACATTAGCGCTTTTGCATTGCATTGCATACGAAAAAACTTGTGCACTGAGGTGAATAGTGCTTTTGCATTGCATTATATACAAAAAACTTGCTGTGCATTGAAAAGATAGTGCTTTTGCATTGCATTGCATAAAATAAATCATTGTCCATTGAAAATAGCGCTTTTGCATTGCACTGGGGAGATTAATGCTTTTGCATTGCATTGAACTCTTCATGCATTGAAGATATTAGCGCTTTTGCATTGCATAAAAAACTCGTTGTGCATTGAAGACAGCGCTTTTGCATTGCATACGAAAAAACTTGTGCACTGGGGAGATTAGAGCTTTTGCATTGCATTGAACTCTTCATGCATTGAAGATAATAGCGCTTTTGCATTGCATTGCATACAAAAAACTTGCTGTGCATTGAATATTTCTTTGGCAATGCATAGCATAAAATAACTCGTTGTGCTTTGAAGACAGCACTTTTACATTGCATTGCATACGAAAAAAACTCGTGCACTGGGGAGATTAATGTTTTTGCATTGCATTGAACTTGTCTTGCATTGAAGACATTAAGCGCTTTTGCATTGCATTGCATACAAATAACTGTGCATTGGAAGAGATGGTGCTTTTGCAATGCATTGCATATAATAACTCGTTGTGCATTGAAGATAGCGCTTTTGTATTGAATTACATACGAAAAGTTTTGTGCAATGGAGCGATTCGTGCTTTGGCATTGCATTGAACTCGTCTTGCATTGAAGACATTAGCGCTTTTGCATTATATACATTATTTTGCATTATATACAAAAAACTTGCTGTGCATTGAAGAGATAGTGCTTTTGCATTGCATTGCATAAAACAACTCGTTGTGCTTTGAAGACAGCGCTTTTGCATTGCATTACATTGCATACGAAAAAAACTTTTGCACTGGGGAGATTAATGCTTTTGCATTAAACTCGTCATGCATTGACGATATTAGCGTTTTGCATTGCATTGCATACGAAAAAAACTTGTGCAATGGAGAGATTCGTGCTTTTGCATTGCATTGAACTCGTCTTGCATTGAAGACATTAAAGCGCTTTTGCATTGCATTGCATTGAACTCGTCATGCATTGACGATATTAGCGTTTTGCATTGCATTGCATACGAAAAAACTTTTGCACTGAGGAGAATAGGGCTTTTGCATTGCATTGTATAAAAAAAAACTTGCTGTGCATTGAAAAGATAGTGCTTTTGCATTGCATAAAATAAATCATTGTGCATTGAAGATAGCGCTTTTGCATTGCACTGGGGAGATTAATGCTTTTGCTTTGCATTGAACTCGTCATGCATTGACAATATTAGCGCTTTTGCATTGCATTGCATACGAAAATCCTGCACTGAGGAGATTAGTGCTTTTGCATTGCATACGAAAATAAAATATCTCGTGCATTGAAGACAGCGCTTTTGCATTGCATACGAAAAAACTTGTGCACTGGGGAGATTAGTGCTTTTGCATTGCATTGAACTCTTCATGCATTGAAGATAATAGCGCTTTTGCATTGCATACAAAAAACTTGCTGTGCATTGAATAGTGCTTTTGCAATGCATTGCATAAAATAACTCGTTGTGCTTTGAAGACAGTGCTTTTGCATTGCATTGCATACGAAAAAAACTTGTGCACTGGGGAGATTAATGCTTTTGCATTGCATTGAACTCGTCATGCATTGACGATATTAGCGTTTTGCATTGCATTGCATACGAAAAAACTTGTGCCTGAGGAGAATAGGGCTTTTGCATTGCATTGTATACAAAAAACTTGCTGTGCATTGAAGATAGCGCTTTTGCATTGCACTGGGGAGATTAATGCTTTTGCTTTGCATTGAACTCGTAATGCATTGACAATATTAACGCTTTTGCATTGCATTGCATACGAAAATCCTGCACTGAGGAGATTAGTGCTTTTGCATTGCATAAAATAACTCGTGCATTGAAGACAGCGCTTTTGCATTGCATACGAAAAAACTTGTGCACTGGGGAGATTAGTGCTTTTGCATTGCATTGAAATCTTCATGCATTGAAGATAATAGCGCTTTTGCATTGCATTGCATACAAAAAACTTGCTGTGCATTGAATAGTGCTTTTGCAATGCATTGCATAAAATAACTCGTTGAGACAGCGCTTTTGCATTGCATTGCATACGAAAAAAACTTGAGCACTGGGGAGATTAATGCTTTTGCATTGCATTGAACTCGTCATGCATTGACGATATTAGTGTTTTGCATTGCATTGAATACGAAAAAACGTGTGCAATGGAAAGATTCGAGATTTTGCATTGCATTGAACTCGTCTTGCATTGAAGACATTAAGCGCTTTTGCATTGCATTGCATACAAAAAAACTTGCATTGAAGAGATAGTGCTTTTGCAATGCACCGTATGAAATAAATCGTTGTGCATTGAAGGTAACGCTATTGCATTGCCCTGCATAAAATAAATCATTGTGCATTGAAGATAGCGCTTTTGCATTGCACTGGGGAGATTAATGCTTTTGCATTGCATTGAACTCGTCATGCATTGACAATAATTAGCGCTTTTGCATTGCATTGCATACGAAAATCCTGCACTGAGGACATTAGTGCTTTTGCATTGCATTGCATAAAATAACTTGTGCATTGAAGACAGCGCTTTTGCATTGCATAAAATAACTCGTTTTGCATTAAGTACAGCTCTTTTGCATTGCATACGAAAAAACTTGTGCACTGGGGAGATTAGTGCTTTTGCATTGCATTGAACTCTTCATGCATTGAAAATATTAGTGCTTTTGCACTGCATTGCATACAAAAAACTTGCTGTGCATTGATATATAAAATAAATCGTTGTGCATTGAAGATAGCGCTTTTGCATTGCACTGCATATAAGAACTTCGTTGCACATGGAAGAAAAAAGTGATTTTGCGTTGGATTGCATTGCATATAAGAATTCGCTGTGCAAAGAAAAGATTAGTGCTTTTCATTGCTTTGCATTGCATAACGAAAAACTTGTGCATTGAAGAGTTTGCATGCATATTTGTGCATTGAATAAATTGGATTTTGCATTGCATTGCATTGTATTGCTTAAAGAACTCGTTGTGCAGAAAGAGATTAGTGCTTTTGCAATGCAATGCATATTAAAACTCGTTGCGCATTGAAGAAATACGTGCTTTTACATCATAGAAAAAAAGCTCGTGCAATGACGCGATTAATGATTTTACATCTCATTGCATACGAAAAACTTGTGCAATGAGGAGATTAAAGCTTTTGCATTGAACTCGTCATGCATTGAAGATATTAGCGCTTTTGCATTTCATTGCACATAAGAACTCTTTGTTGCGCATTGAAGAAACAAGTGTTTTTGCACTGCATTGCATAAAGAACTCGTTGTGCATTAAAAAGATGCGAAAAGGTAATTTCCATAACGAAAAACTCGTGCATTGAAGATTTTGCATGCATGCATACAAAAACTATTTGTGCATTGAATAAATTTGCTTTTGTATTGCATTGCATAAAAAACTCGTTGTGCAGAAAGAGATTAGTGCTTTTGCATTGCATTGCATATAAGATCTTACTGTGCATTAAATAAATAAGTGCATTGTTAGAGAGTTGTGCATTGAATATATTTTGCATCGTCATGCTAAACTCGTCATGCATTGAAGATATTAGCTCTATTGCATTGCATATAAGAATTCAGGGTGCAATGAAAAGATTAGTGCTTTTGCATTCCATACGAAAAAACTCGTGCATTGAAGATTTTGCATTGCATTGCACATAAGAACTCGCGCAATGAATATATTAGCGCTTAGCATTGCATAGAATTCGTGCATTGAACATGGTTATTCTCTGTGCAATGACGAGTTTAGTGCGTTTGCATTGCATTGACTCTTTTTTACATCGAAGAGTTTAAATGGTTTTCAATACAAGAACTCGTGCTGCATTAAATAGATAAGTGCTTTGAACTTAGTATTGTTTAGATTTTACCACTAATCTGGTTAAATGATAAATGGAGTTTTCCCATTCAAGTACTAACCAGTAGTCCCTGAGACCCTGCTGAACTACATGGAATCAATGAGCTGGACTTATCGATAAATATTAAAAGATTCATACTGATGTTTCATTAATTATTCAAGGAAGATCTGTTGAACTTATTTTTGGCCAAATAGTCTTTGAACTTGAATATTCTACACAGACTTTATGACTTTCTGTTGTTTCTTCAGTATATCAAGGATGAGATTTTTTTTGACAAAAAAAAAAAATCTGACCCGAGATTCAATGAACTTTGAACTTTCTATGCATATAAATAGATTCCTTCTGATGTTTTATTAGTTCTTCAATGATGACCATTTGAACGTATTTTTTGCCAGATTTTTTGAACTTGAACCTTCTTTAAAGACTTCTGACATTCTGTTGTTCCTTCAGTAGATCAAGGATGAGAATTTTTTGACAAAAAAATTCTGCCCCTGGATCCCATGAACTTGAACTTTCTATGCATATAAATAGATTCCTTCTGATGCAGTGGTTCAAGGATGACCTTTTGAACTTATTTTTGCCCAAATACTCTTTGAACTTGAACATTCTATAAAGACTTTATGGCTACCTGTGGTTCTACCTATGGCTACCTGTGGTTCAAAGACTAACTGTGGTTTCATCAGTAGGTCAAGGAAGACATTTTTTGACAAAAAAAAAAACTCACCCTAGATTCCATGAACTTGAACTTTCTATACTTATAAATAGATTACTTCTGATGTTTTAATAGCTCTTCAAGGATGACCCTTTGAACTTATTTGTGCCCAAAATAGTCTTTGAACTTGAATATTCTACACAGACTTTAGACTACCTGTGGTTTCATCAGTTGGTCAAGGAAGACATTTTTTGGCTAAAATAAAATAAAAAAATTCTCACCCTAGATTCCATGAACTTGAACTTTCTATGCATATAAATAGATTTATTCTGATGTTTTATTAGTTCTTCAAGGATGACCTTTTGAACTTATTTTTGGCAAGATTCTTTGAACTTGAACCTTCTTTAAAGACTTCTGACAGTCTGTTGTTTCTTCAGTAGATCAAGGTTGAGATTTTTTTGACAAAAAAAAAAAAAAGATTCTGACCCTGGATCCCATGAACTTGAACTTTCTACACATATAAATAGATTACTTCTGGTGCAGTGGTTCAAGGATGACCTTTTGAACTTATTTGTGCCAAAATACTCTTTGAACTTGAACATTCTATAAAGACTTTATGACTACCTGTGGTTTCATCAGTAGGTCAAGGAAGATATTTTTTGAAAAAAATAAATAAATAAATCTCACCCTAGATTCCACGAACTTGAACTTTCTATGCATATAAATAGATTCCTTCTGATGCAGTGGTACAGGGATGATCTATTGAACCTATTTGTGGCCAAATAGTCTTTGAACTTGAACATTCCACACAGACTTTATGACTTTTTGTTGTTTCTTCAGTATATCAAGGATGAGATTTTTTTAACAAAAAATAAAAAATCTGACCCGAGATTCCATGAACCGGAACTTTCTATGCATATAAATAGATTTCTTTCTGATGTTTTATTAGTTCTTCAATGATGACCATGTGAACTTATTTTTGGCCAGATTCTTTGAACTTGAACCTTCTTTAAAGACTTCTAACATTCTGTTGTTTCTTCAGTAGATCAAGGATGAGAATTTTTTGACAAAAAAAAATCTGACCCTGGATCCCATGAACTTGAACTTTCTATGCATATAAATTGATTCCTTCTGATGCAGTGGTTCAAGGATGACCTTTTGAACTTATTTGTGCCCAAATACTCTTTGAACTTGAACATTCTATAAAGACTTTATGACTACCTGTGATTTCATCAGTAGGTCAAGGAAGACATTTTTTGACAAAAAAAAAAAAAAAATCTCACCCTAGATTCCATGAACTTGAACTTTCTATGCATACAGATTCCTTCTGATGTTTTATTAGTTCTTCAAGGATGACCATTTGAACTTATTTTTGGCCAGATTCGTTGCACTTGAACCTTGTTTAAAGATTTCTGACATTCTGTTGTTTCTTCAGTAGATCAAGGATGAGATTTTTTTGACCAAAAAAAAAAAGATTCTGACCCTGGATCCCATGAACTTGAACTTTCTATGCATATAAATAGATTACTTCTGATGCAGTGGTTCAAGGATGACCTTCTGAACTTATCTGTGCCCAAATACTCTTTGAACTTGAACATTCTACACAGACATTATGACTACCTGTTGTTTCATCAGTAGGTCAAGGAAGACATTTTTTGGCAAAAAAATAAATAAATAAATCTCACCCTAGATTCCATGAACTTGAACTTTCTATGCATATAAATAGATTACTTCTGGTGCAGTGGTTCAAGGATAACCTTTTGAACTTATGTGTGCCAAAATACTCTTTGAACTTGAACATTCTATAAAGACTTTATGACTACCTGTGGTTTCATCAGTAGGTCAAGGAAGACATTTTTTGACAAAAAAAAATAAATCTGACCCTGGATCCCATGAATTTGAACTTTCTATGCATATAAATAGATTCATTCTGATGCATTGGTTCAGGGATGACCTATTGAACCTATTTGTGGCCAAATAGTCTTTGAACTTGAACATTATACACAGACTTTATGACTTTCTGTTGTTTCTTCAGTATATCAAGGATGAGATTTTTTTGACAAAAAAAAAAAAAGATTCTGACCCTGGATCCCATGAACTTGAAATTTCTATGCATATAAAAAGATTCCTTCTAATGCAGTGGTTCAAGGATGACCTTTTGAACTTATTTGTGCCCAAATACTCTTTAAACTTGAACATTATAAAGTCTTTATGACTACCTGTGGTTTCATCAGTAGGTCAAGGAAGATATTTTTTTGAAAATAAATAAATAAATAAATCTCACCCTAGATTCCTTGAACTTGAACTTTCTTTGCATATAAATTGATTCCTTCTGATGCAGTGGTACAGGGATGATCTATTGAACCTATTTGTTGCCAAATAGTCTTTGAACTTGAACATTCCACACAGACTTTATGACTTTCTGTTGTTTCTTCAGTATATCAAGGATGAGATTTTTTTAACAAAAAAAAAAAAAAATCTCACCCTAGATTCCATGAACTTGAACTTTCTATATATATAAATAGATTCCTTCTGATGTTTTATTAGTTCTTCAATGATGACCATTTTAACTTATTTTTGGCCAGATTCTTTGAACTTGAACCTTCTTTAAAGACTTCTGACATTCTGTTGTTTCTTCAGTAGATCAAGGATGAGAATTTTTTGACAAAAAAAAATCTGACCCTGGATCCCATGAACTTGAACTTTCTATGCATATAAATTGATTCCTTCTGATGCAGTGGTTCAAGGATGACCTTTTGAACTTATTTGTGCCCAAATACTCTTTGAACTTGAACATTCTATAAAGACTTTATGACTACCTGTGGTTTCATCAGTAGGTCAAGGAAGACATTTTTTGACAAAAAAAAAAAAAAAATCTCACCCTAGATTCCATGAACTTGAACTTTCTATGCATACAGATTCCTTCTGATGTTTTATTAGTTCTTCAAGGATGACCATTTGAACTTATTTTTGGCCAGATTCGTTGCACTTGAACCTTGTTTAAAGATTTCTGACATTCTGTTGTTTCTTCAGTAGATCAAGGATGAGATTTTTTTGACCAAAAAAAAAAAAGATTCTGACCCTGGATCCCATGAACTTGAACTTTCTATGCATATAAATAGATTACTTCTGATGCAGTGGTTCAAGGATGACCTTCTGAACTTATCTGTGCCCAAATACTCTTTGAACTTGAACATTCTACACAGACATTATGACTACCTGTTGTTTCATCAGTAGGTCAAGGAAGACATTTTTTGGCAAAAAAATAAATAAATAAATCTCACCCTAGATTCCATGAACTTGAACTTTCTATGCATATAAATAGATTACTTCTGGTGCAGTGGTTCAAGGATAACCTTTTGAACTTATGTGTGCCAAAATACTCTTTGAACTTGAACATTCTATAAAGACTTTATGACTACCTGTGGTTTCATCAGTAGGTCAAGGAAGACATTTTTTGACAAAAAAAAAATAAATCTGACCCTGGATCCCATGAATTTGAACTTTCTATGCATATAAATAGATTCATTCTGATGCATTGGTTCAGGGATGACCTATTGAACCTATTTGTGGCCAAATAGTCTTTGAACTTGAACATTATACACACACTTTATGACTTTCTGTTGTTTCTTCAGTATATCAAGGATGAGATTTTTTTGACAAAAAAAAAAAAAGATTCTGACCCTGGATCCCATGAACTTGAAATTTCTATGCATATAAAAAGATTCCTTCTAATGCAGTGGTTCAAGGATGACCTTTTGAACTTATTTGTGCCCAAATACTCTTTAAACTTGAACATTATAAAGTCTTTATGACTACCTGTGGTTTCATCAGTAGGTCAAGGAAGATATTTTTTTGAAAATAAATAAATAAATAAATCTCACCCTAGATTCCTTGAACTTGAACTTTCTTTGCATATAAATTGATTCCTTCTGATGCAGTGGTACAGGGATGATCTATTGAACCTATTTGTTGCCAAATAGTCTTTGAACTTGAACATTCCACACAGACTTTATGACTTTCTGTTGTTTCTTCAGTATATCAAGGATGAGATTTTTTTAACAAAAAAAAAAAAAAATCTCACCCTAGATTCCATGAACTTGAACTTTCTATATATATAAATAGATTCCTTCTGATGTTTTATTAGTTCTTCAATGATGACCATTTTAACTTATTTTTGGCCAGATTCTTTGAACTTGAACCTTCTTTAAAGACTTCTGACATTCTGTTGTTTCTTCAGTAGATCAAGGATGATAATTTTTTAACAAAAAAAAAAATCTGACCCTGGATCCCATGAACTTGCCCTTTCTATGCATATAAATAGATTACTTCTGATGCAGTGGTTCAAGGATGACCTTTTGAACTTATCTGTGCCCAAATACTCTTTGAACTTGAACATTCTACACAGACTTTATGACTACCTGTTGTTTCATCAGTAGGTCAAGGAAGACATTTTTTGGCAAAAAAAAAAATCTGACCCTGGATCCCATGAATTTGAACTTTCTATGCATATAAATAGATTCATTCTGATGCATTGGTTCAGGGAAGACCTATTGAACCTATTTGTGGCCAAATAGTCTTTTAACTTGAACATTATACACAGACTTTATGACTTTTTGTTGTTTCTACAGTATATCAAGGATGAGATTTTTTTGACAAAAAAAAAATTCTCACCCTAGATTCCATGAACTTGAACTTTATATGCATATAAATAGATTTATTCTGATGTTTTATTAGTTCTTCAAGCATGACCTTTTGAACTTATTTTTGGCAAGATTCTTTGAACTTGAACCTTCTTTAAAGACTTCTGACAGTCTGTTGTTTCTTCAGTAGATCAAGGTTGAGATTTTTTTGACAAAAAAAAAAAAAAGATTCTGACCCTGGATCCCATGAACTTGAACTTTCTATGCATATAAATAGATTACTTCTGATGCAGTGGTTCAAGGATGACCTTCTGAACTTATCTGTGCCCAAATACTCTTTGAACTTGAACATTCTATAAAGACTTTATGACTACCTGTGGTTTCATCAGTAGGTCAAATAAGACATTTTTTGACAAAAAAATAAAAAATCTCACCCTAGATTCCATGAACTTGAACTTTCTATGCATACAGATTCCTTCTGATGTTTTATTAGTTCTTCAAGGATGACCATTTTAACTTATTTTTGGACAGATTCGTTGAACTTGAACCTTGTTTAAAGACTTCTGACATTCTGTTGTTTCTTCAGTAGATCAAGGATGAGATTTTTTTGACCAAAAAAAAAAGATTCTGACCCTGGATCCCATGAACTTGAACTTTCTATGCATATAAATAGATTACTTCTGATGCAGTGGTTCAAGGATGACCTTCTGAACTTATCTGTGCCCAAATACTCTTTGAACTTGAACATTCTACACAGACTTTATGACTACCTGTTGTTTCATCAGTAGGTCAAGGAAGACATTTTTTGGCAAAAAATAAATAAATAAATCTCACCCTAGATTCCATGAACTTGAACTTTCTATGCATATAAATAGATTACTTCTGGTGCAGTGGTTCAAGGATAACCTTTTGAACTTATTTGTGCCCAAATACTCTTTGAACTTGAACATTCTATAAAGACTTTATGACTACCTGTGGTTTCATCAGTAGGTCAAGGAAGACATTTTTTGACAAAAAATAAATAAATCTGACCCTGGATCCCATGAATTTGAACTTTCTATGCATATAAATAGATTCATTCTGATGCATTGGTTCAGGGATGACCTATTGAACCTATTTGTGGCCAAATAGTCTTTGAACTTGAACATTATACACAGACTTTATGACTTTCTGCTGTTTCTTCAGTATATCAAGGATGAGATTTTTTTGACAAAAGAAAAAAGATTCTGACCCTGGATCCCATGAACTTGAAATTTCTATGCATATAAAAAGATTTCTTCTAATGCAGTGGTTCAAGGATGACCTTTTGAACTTATCTGTGCCCAAATACTCTTTGAACTTGAACATTCTACACAGACTTTATGACTACCTGTTGTTTCATCAGTAGGTCAAGGAAGACATTTTTTGGCAAAAAAAAAAAATCTGACCCTGGATCCCATGAATTTGAACTTTCTATGCATATAAATAGATTCATTCTGATGCATTGGTTCAGGGAAGACCTATTGAACCTATTTGTGGCCAAATAGTCTTTTAACTTGAACATTATACACAGACTTTATGACTTTTTGTTGTTTCTACAGTATATCAAGGATGAGATTTTTTTGAGAAAAAAAAAAAACTCACCCTAGATTCCATGAACTTGAACTTTATATGCATATAAATAGATTTATTCTGATGTTTTATTAGTTCTTCAAGGATGACCTTTTGAACTTATTTTTGGCAAGATTCTTTGAACTTGAACCTTCTTTAAAGACTTCTGACAGTCTGTTGTTTCTTCAGTAGATCAAGGTTGAGATTTTTTTGACAAAAAAAAAAAAAAAGATTCTGACCCTGGATCCTATGAACTTGAACTTTCTACACATATAAATAGATTACTTCTGGTGCAGTGGTTCAAGGAGGACCTTTTGAACTTATTTGTGCCCAAATACTCTTTGAACTTTAACATTCTATAAAGACTTATGACTACCTGTGGTTTCATCAGTAGGTCAAGGAAGACATTTTTTGACAAAAAAAAAAAAAATCTCAACTTAGATTCCATGAACTTGAACTTTCTATGCATATAGATTCCTTCTGATGTTTTATTAGTTCTTCAAGGATTACCATTTGAACTTATTTTTTGCCAGATTCTTTGAACTTGAACCTTGTTTAAAGATTTCTGACATTCTGTTGTTTCTTCAGTAGATCAAGGATGAGATTTTTTTGACCAAAAAAAAAAGATTCTAACCCTGGATCCCATGAACTTGAACTTTCTATGCATATAAATAGATTACTTCTGATGCAGTGGTTCAAGGATGACCTTTTGAACTTATCTGTGCCCAAATACTCTTTGAACTTGAACATTCTACACAGACTTTATGACTACCTGTTTTCATCAGTAGGTCAAGGAAGACATTTTTTTGCAAAAAAAAAAAAAAATCTCACCCTAGATTCCATGAACTTGAACGTTCTATGCATATAAATAGATTACTTCTGGTGCAGTGGTTCAAGGACGACCTTTTGAAACTATTTGTGCCCAAATACTCTTTGAACTTGAACATTCTATAAAGACTTTATGACTACCTGTGGTTTCATCAGTAGGTCAAGGAAGACATTTTTTGACAAAAAAAAAAAAATCTGACCCTGGATCCCTGAATTTGAACTTTCTATGCATATAAATAGATTCATTCTGATGCATTGGTTCAGGGATGACCTATTGAACCTATTTGTGGCCAAATAGTCTTTGAACTTGAACATTATACACAGACTTTATGACTTTTTGTTGTTTCTTCAGTATATCAAGGATGAGGTTTTTTTGACAAAAAAAAGATTCTGACCCTGGATCCCATGAACTTGAAATTTCTATGCATATAAAAAGATTCCTTCTAATGCAGTGGTTCAAGGATGACCTTTTGAACTTATTTGTGCCCAAATACTCTTTAAACTTGAACATTCTATAAAGACTTTATGACTACCTGTGGTTTCATCAGTAGGTCAAGGAAGACATTTTTTGACAAAAAAAAAAATCTGACCCTGGATCCCATGAATTTGAACTTTCTATGCATATAAATAGATTCCTTCTGATGCAGTGGTACAGGGATGATCTATTGAACCTATTTGTGGCCAAATAGTCTTTGAACTTGAACATTCCACACAGACTTTATGACTTTCTGTTGTTCCCTTTATCGAGGGAACTCGCACTGGGTCATCGTAGATGACACATCGGGGAACGCCCACGGCGTGACGCTGCTGAGTTCATATCAAAAAAGTCCAATCTTGATTGGTGTTGCGTGAAGACGTAACGAGTGACGGCATACCCGGAGGTACAAAGGGACGCCGGCACAAGCAAACGCAGCTTCCTGCTTTCAGCGGTCGCGCTCTGTGTTCTGTCTGTCTATTTGGTGTTGTTTGTCCCATAGGGCTTATTATATCAGTAGAGAATGGCGAGCGAGCAGTTCAGACGGTGTGTGCCTCCCTGTCCGCGCTTTATTTCGGGCACGGACACACACCAGCTCTGTGTGCAGTGTCTCGGCGTGCAGCACGCCCGGGCCGCTCTCGAGGGAGCGGCTTGCGGCGAATGTGATAAGCTGCCGCTGAGAGTACTGCGCTCGCGACTGGCGGTCTTTGACGAGGCCGGTCAGCCTCGCGAGCCTCGCGGTTCTGGGCCCGCTGTTGCCGAGGCAGAGCGGCGCCGCAGGTCGTGGGGCTCGCAGCTGGATCTGTCAGCGGGATTAGGGAATGTTGAGGCATCTCTCTCTTCCTCTGACGATTCAGAGGATCTTCCGCCACGTGTGGAAGCCCGCGCTGCGGCTTCTTCCCGCGAGGCGGAGGATCAGGTGCTCATGCTGTCCGATTCCGAGGGATCGTTGACAATGAGCACCGAAGCAGGCGCAGTGGGGCAGTCGCCACCCCACTCGCAGGCTATGGAGGAGCTCGTGGAGGTCTTGACTTGCGCTGTGGCCAAGCTGAGTTTAGATTGGCCACAAGAGGAAGTGCACGTCCAGCCGCCAAGCAAGCTGGACGAGCGCTTCTTCAAGCGTCGAGCCCAGCCTCCACGCCGGGGTCTGCCGTTTTTCCCCGACCTGCACAGTGAGCTGTGCAGGGCGTGGGAGAAACCCTTCTCAGCACGTTTGACTACGCCCCCTGCGCTTGACTTCGCTAATGTGCTGGGGGCGTCTGAGAAGGGATATGTTGCGCTGCCGAGGGTAGAAGAGGCGCTCGCGGGCCACCTCTCTCCCGAGACAGCAGCTTCATTGAAGACCCCGGCATTGCCCTCGAAACCATGCCGAGAGACTTCGAAGCTGGTGGCGAGGGCATATAGTGCGGCTGGTCGCGCTGGTGGGTGCCTGCACACTCTTGCGGTTCTGCAGGCCTACCAAGCGGACTTGCTGAAGGAGCTCGATGAGGGCGAGGGTCCCTCTCCGGAGGATGTGACTGAGCTGAGGAAGGCAGCGGATTTGTCTCTTCGTGTCACCAAACAGGCGGCCCGTGATATCGGCCGCTCCATGACGGGTTTGGTGTGCGCGGAGAGACATCTCTGGCTGAACCTGTCGGGGATCAGGGAGAGAGACAGACACTTTCTCCTTGATTCCCCGGTTTCGCCTTCTGGCCTTTTCGGCGGCGCTGTGAGCACCGTCGTCGAGAGGTTTCAGGAGGTGAAAAAGCAGGCTGCCGCTCTCAGCCAGTTCATCCCTCGCCGCTGGGGCTCCTCCAGCAAGGCTGCCTCGAGTGGGCAGTCTCGGCCAGCAGAGGGCTCCTCGCACCGTGAGGTGCAGAAGCAGAGCGTCGCTTCTCGTGCCCCTCCTGAGGGAGCTTGGCAGAAGAAGCGACGCTCTCGCGGGAAGTCTTCAAAGCCGAAGACCGACCTGACCGACCGACCTTATTCAGGCCAAGAAGGCTTCCAAGCGGTCCTAGCTGCGGCAAGACCGCTGAGAGCTGTCCCCCACGGGGCGGAGCGACCGAGGTCGTTCTCCCCCCGAGGCTCTCGGGAAATCGATGTTGTGCTCTTGCAGTCAAAAGGGCTCCGGACCACGTCGTTTCCCCATGTTCGCGCGCGGCTCTGGCCCGCACATATAAAATCTGCGGCAGAGCAGCGACTGCGTTCACACACCGGAAATCTACCTCGATTAGTCCCTGCCGGTTATCCGCTTCAGGGGGTCGAGGGAGAGGTTCGGTTGATACCCCAGACCAGCCTCGAGAGGCTGGTCCCCTTATCAGAGTATCTCGGCGCATGGTCATGCCTTCCGAATATCTCTGTGTGGGCCCTGCGCACTGTAGAACGGGGATACAGACTGCAGTTCAGAGTTCCCCCCCCGAAATTTGGGGGGATAGTCTGGACAGTGGTCGGTCCCGAGCAGGTGGGGGTAATGGGGCAGGAAGTACACTCTCTGCTGGAAAAAGGGGCGATAGAAAGGGTCCCCCCGCCAGAAAGGGAGGTCGGGTTCTACAGCCGGTACCTCATAGTCCCCAAGAAGGATGGGGGGTTGCGTCCAATTTTAGATCTCAGGCTTCTGAATCGGTCTCTGAGGAGATACAGGTTCAGGATGCTAACCATTCCTGTTATCGTGAGTCAGATCCAGTTCGAGGACTGGTTCGTCACGATAGATCTAAAGGACGCTTACTTCCATATATCCATCCTTCCCAGTCACAGGAAGTTCCTGAGGTTCGCTTTCGGGGGCGAAGCGTTCCAATATCGGGTCCTTCCCTTTGGCCTAGCCTTGTCACCTCGCACCTTCACAAAGTGCATGGATGCAGCCCTGGCTCCGCTAAGACTCCAGGGCATCGGGGTACTGAATTATATCGACGACTGGTTGATCATGGCCAGGTCGTACGATATGGCAGTTCAGCATCGAGATGCTGTTCTAGCACACATGAGGTGTTTGGGGTTGAGACTCAACGCGAAAAAGAGCGCGTTGACGCCCTCCCAGAGAATTACGTTCCTGGGAATAGTGTGGGACTCGGTAACGATGCGGGCACACATGTCACCCGCACGTATCGAGACCATACAGGCGGAGGTCTCAAGTATAAGGTTGGGCCACAGCATCACTGTCAAACAGTTCCAGAGACTGGTGGGTCTCATGGCAGCACCGTCCAGTGTGATTCCGCTCGGCCTGCTCCACATGAGACCGCTACAGTGGTGGCTGAGAACCAAGGGGTTTTCTCCGAAGGGGAATCCCTTCCGTATGATCAGGGTAACGCGCAAATGCATTCGTTCCCTGGTTATATGGAAGAAACCTTGGTTTCTGTCCCTGGGGCTAGTATTGGGAGCATCGTGTTGCCGGAAAACCGTTTCAACAGATGCATCCCTTACTGGTTGGGGCGCGGTCATGGAAGGCCGAGGGGCGAGAGGTCCTTGGACAGCCCAGCATGCTACATGGCACATCAACTGCCTAGAGATGCTGGCTGTCTGGAAAGCTCTGAGGAGTTTTCTCGAGGACCTTCGCGGCCACCATGTCCTGATACGATCCGACAACACTGCCGTGGTATCGTATCTAAATCATCAGGGGGGTCTGAGATCGCGCCCTCTGTACAGACTGGCGCATCAGGTCCTCCTGTGGTCCCACGGGAAACTGTCTTCTCTCAGGGCAGTTTATATCCCGGGGGACCAGAACCAGGGAGCA
Source organism: Pseudorasbora parva (assembly GCF_024679245.1). Lineage (NCBI taxonomy): Eukaryota > Metazoa > Chordata > Actinopteri > Cypriniformes > Gobionidae > Pseudorasbora > Pseudorasbora parva. The sequence continues at coordinate 9,528,718 of NC_090179.1, forward strand.
GACATCCTGTCAAGGCAGGGGCTGAGGCCCGGGGAGTGGCGTCTCCATCCAGAGGTGGTGGAGGCCATATGCGAGAGGTTTGGCCAAATGGAAGTGGATTTGTTTGCGTCTCGAGAGACGACCCACTGTCCACTTTGGTTCTCCCTCAGGCATCCGGCTCCGTTGGGCCTGGATGCCATGTCACAGGCGTGGCCGAGGCTGCGTCTGTATGCATTTCCCCCGATTGCTCTGCTCCCGGGAGTTCTGGAGCGGGTTCGCCGGGAAGGCATTCGCCTGCTTCTGATAGCACCCCGGTGGCCGACCAGGGTATGGTTCTCCAACATTATGGACCTGCTAGACGACCTTCCATGGCAGATTCCTCTGAGGTGGGATCTGTTGACTCAGGCGGGGGGCTCGATATTTCACCCCCAGCCAGAGTTATGGAACCTGTGGGCTTGGCCCCTGAGGGGGCAGAGCTCATAGAAGAAGGGCTGTCAGCAGGTGTCGTGGAGACTATACTCAGCTCCAGGGCTCCTTCCACCAGGAAGCTGTACAACTTGAAGTGGAGAGTGTTCTCCATATGGTGTAGAGACCGTGAAGTAGACCCAGTGAACTGCGCTGTGGCTTCAGTACTGGAGTTTCTGCAAGATCGGTTTTCCGCCGGGCTTACCCCGTCCACACTTAAGGTGTATGTGGCAGCGATAGGAGCTTTCCACGCACCATTAGGTGAAGGACCTCTGGGGAGGCACCATCTGGTTGTACGGTTCCTCCGAGGAGCGCGGAGGATGAGACCTGTGGCTCGTTCTAGGATCCCTGCGTGGGATCTGGCAGTGGTTCTCGAAGGGTTGGTTGAGGCCCCCTACGAAACCGCTGGAGTTGGCTGAGGCCAAGAACCTCACGCTTAAGGTAGCTTTTCTCTTAGCCATCACCTCTCTGAGGAGGGTGGGGGACCTTCAGGCATTGGCAGTCACACCCAATTGCTTGGAGTTTGCCCCAGGCAATGTGAAAGCTATCTTGCGGCCGACCCCGGGATCCGTCCCCAAGGTACCGTCTAATGCGGTACGGTCGGTGGTTCTCCAGGCTTTTCATCCCCCGCCTCATGTGACAGCAGATGAGGGCAGGCTTCACCTCCTCTGCCCGGTGCGGGCATTGAGGATTTATTTGGAGAGGTCTGCCCAGTGGAGGAAGTCAGACCAGTTGTTAGTGTGCTTTGGTCCACCTAGGAAAGGGCTGCCTGCAGCAAAACAGACAATTAGTAACTGGATTGTCCAGGCAATAGCCACGGCCTATCAGGTGCGCAACTTGCCTTCACCTATAGCCGTGAGGGCGCATTCTACCAGGGGCATGGCCTCCTCGGTAGCCCTCCTTTCCGGAGCTTCTTTGCAAGAGATTTGCGAGGCGGCTGGGTGGGCCACACCGCATACCTTCGTGAGGTATTATAGTCTGCACCTCCCGGCGACGCCAGGCGCTAGGGTGCTCGCCCCTGATTATGCACTCCGGTTCATGTCATGGGGTGCAAGATAGGCGAGGACTAGTGGGTACTCGTTCCCCGATGTGTCATCTACGATGACGCAGTGCGTGTTCCCTCGATAAAGGGAACGTCTCGGGTTATGAATATAACCCATGTTCCCTGAGAGGGAACGAGACACTGCGTCTCGTAGCCCCGCCTATCTACAGAGCGGCCCGCTTCATAGCAGTAAGCTGCGTTTGCTTGTGCCGGCGTCCCTTTATACCTCCGGGTATGCCGTCACTCGTTACGTCATCACGCAACACCAATCAAGATTGGACTTTTTTGATATGAACTCAGCAGCGTCACGCCGTGGGCGTTCCCCGATGTGTCATCTACGATGACGCAGTGTCTCGTTCCCTCTCAGGGAACACGGCTTATATTCATAACCCGAGACGTTTCTTCAGTATATCAAGGATGAGATTTTTTTGACAAAAAAAAAAAAAAATCTGACCCGAGATTCCATGAACTTGAACTTTCTATGCATATAAATAGAATCCATCTCATGTTTTATTAGATCTTCAATGATGACCATTTTATCTTATTTTTGGCCAGATTGTTTGAACTTGAACCTTCTTTAAAGACTTCTGACATTCTGATGTTTCTTCAGTAGATCAAGGATGATAATTTTTTGACAAAAAAAAATCTGACACTGGATCCCATGAACTTGAACGTTCTATGCATATAAATAGATTCATTCTGATGCATTGGTTCAGGGATGACCTATTGAACTTATCTGTGCCCAAATACTCTTTGAACTTGAACATTCTACACAGACTTTATGACTACCTGTGGTTTCATCAGTAGGTCAAGGAAGACATTTTTTGACAAAAAAAAAAATCTGACCCTGGATCCCATGAATTTGAACTTTCTATGCATATAAATAGATTCATTCTGATGCATTGGTTCAGGGATGACATATTGAACCTATTTGTGGCCAAATAGTCTTTGAACTTGAACATTATACACAGACTTTATGACTTTTTGTTGTTTCTTCAGTATATCAAGGATGAGATTTTTTTTTGACAAAAAAAAGATTCTGACCCTGGATCCCATGAACTTGAAATTTCTATGCACATAAAAAGATTCATTCTGATGCATTGTTTCAGGGATGACCTATTGAACCTATTTGTGGCCAAATAGTCTTTGAACTTGAACATTATACACAGACTTTATGACTTTTTGTTGTTTCTTCAGTATATCAAGGATGAGATTTTTTTGACAAAAAAAAAGATTCTGACCCTGGATCCCATGAACTTGAAATTTCTATGCACATAAAAAGATTCCTTCTAATGCAGTGGTTCAAGGATGACCTTTTGAACTTATTTGTGCCCAAATACTCTTTAAACTTGAACATTCTATAAAGACTTTATGACTACCTGTGGTTTCATCAGTAGGTCAAGGAAGATATTTTAAAAAATAAATAAATAAATAAATCTCACCCTAGATTCCTTGATCTTGAACTTTCTATGCATATAAATAGATTCCTTCTGATGCAGTGGTACAGGGATGATCTATTGTACCTATTTGTGGCCAAATAGTCTTTGAACTTGAACATTCCACACAGACTTTATGACTTTTTGTTGTTTCTTCAGTATATCAAGGATGAGATTTTTTTAACAAAAAAAAAAAATCTGACCCGAGATTCCATGAACTTGAACTTTCTATGCATATCAATAGATTCCTTCTGATGTTTTATTAGTTCTTCAATGATGACCATTTGAACTTATTTTTGGCCAGATTCTTTGAACTTGAACCTTCTTTAAAGACTTCTGACATTCCGTTGTTTCTTCAGTAGATCAAGGATGAGAATTTTTTGACAAAATTTTTTTTTACCCTGGATCCCATGAACTTGAACTTTCTATGCATATAAATTGATTCCTTCTGATGCAGTGGTACAGGGATGATCTATTGAACCTATTTGTGGCCAAATAGTCTTTGAACTTGAACATTCCACACAGACTTTATGACTTTCTGTTGTTTCTTCAGTATATCAAGGATGAGATTTTTTTGACAAAAAAAAAAAAATCTGACCCGAGATTCCATGAACTTGAACTTTCTATGCATATAAATAGATTCCTTCTGATGTTTTATTAGTTCTTCAATGATGACCATTTTAACTTATTTTTGGCCAGATTCTTTGAACTTGAACCTTCTTTAAAGACTTCTGACATTCTGTTGTTTCTTCAGTAGATCAAGGATGAGAATTTTTTGACAAAAAAAAATCTGACCCTGGATCCCATGAACTTGAACTTTCTATGCATATAAATTGATTCCTTCTGATGAAGTGGTTCAAGGATGACCTTTTGACATTATTTGTGCCCAAATACTCTTTGACATTGAACATTCTTTAAAGACTTTATGACTACCTGTGGTTTCATCAGTAGGTCAAGGAAGACATTTTTTGACAAAAAAAAAAAAAAAAATCTCACCCTAGATTCCATGAACTTGAACTTTCTATGCATACAGATTCCTTCTGATGTTTTATTAGTTCTTCAAGGATGACCATTTGAACTTATTTTTGGCCAGATTTGTTGAACTTGAACCTTGTATAAAGATTTCTGACATTCTGTTGTTTCTTCAGTAGATCAAGGATGAGATTTTTTTGACCAAAAAAAAAAGATTCTGACCCTGGATCCCATGAACTTGAACTTTCTATGCATATAAATAGATTACTTCTGATGCAGTGGTTCAAGGATGACCTTCTGAACTTATCTGTGCCCAAATACTCTTTGAACTTGAACATTCTACACAGACTTTATGACTACCTGTTGTTTCATCAGTAGGTCAAGGAAGACATTTTTTGGCAAAAAAATAAATAAATAAATCTCACCCTAGATTCCATGAACTTGAACTTTCTATGCATATAAATAGATTACTTCTGGTGCAGTGGTTCAAGGATAACCTTTTGAACTTATTTGTGCCCAAATACTCTTTGAACTTGAACATTCTATAAAGACTTTATGACTACCTGTGGTTTCATCAGTAGGTCAAGGAAGACATTTTTTGACAAAAAAAAATAAATCTGACCCTGGATCCCATGAATTTGAACTTTCTATGCATATAAATAGATTCATTCTGATGCATTGGTTCAGGGATGACCTATTGAACCTATTTGTGGCCAAAAAGTCTTTGAACTTGAACATTATACACAGACTTTATGACTTTGCGTTGATTCTTCAGTATATCAAGGATGAGATTTTTTTGACAAAAAAAAAAAAGATTCTGACCCTGGATCCCATGAACTTGAAATTTCTATGCATATAAAAAGATTCCTTCTAATGCAGTGGTTCAAGGATGACCTTTTGAACTTATTTGTGCCCAAATACTCTTTAAACTTGAACATTCTATAAAGACTTTATGACTACCTGTGGTTTCATCAGTAGGTCAAGGAAGATATTTTTTTGAAAATAAATAAATAAATAAATCTCACCCTAGATTCCTTGAACTTGAACTTTCTTTGCATATAAATAGATTCCTTCTGATGCAGTGGTACAGGGATGATCTATTGAACCTATTTGTGGCCAAATAGTCTTTGAACTTGAACATTCCACACAGACTTTATGACTTTCTGTTGTTTCTTCAGTATATCAAGGATGAGATTTTTTTAACAAAAAAAAAAAAAAATCTCACCCTAGATTCCATGAACTTGAACTTTCTATGCATATAAATAGATTCCTTCTGATGTTTTATTAGTTCTTCAATGATGACCATTTTAACTTATTTTTGGCCAGATTCTTTGAACTTGAACCTTTTTTAAAGACTTCTGACATTCTGTTGTTTCTTCAGTAGATCAAGGATGATAATTTTTTAACAAAAAAAAAAATCTGACCCTGGATCCCCTGAACTTGCCCTTTCTATGCATATAAATAGATTACTTCTGATGCAGTGGTTCAAGGATGACCTTTTGAACTTATCTGTGCCCAAATACTCTTTGAACTTGAACATTCTACACAGACTTTATGACTACCTGTTGTTTCATCAGTAGGTCAAGGAAGACATTTTTTGGCAAAAAAAAAAATCTGACCTTGGATCCCATGAATTTGAACTTTCTATGCATATAAATAGATTCATTCTGATGCATTGGTTCAGGGAAGAGCTATTGAACCTATTTGTGGCCAAATAGTCTTTTAACTTGAACATTATACACAGACTTTATGACTTTTTGTTGTTTCTACAGTATATCAAGGATGAGATTTTTTTGAGTAAAAAAAATTCTCAACCTAGATTCCATGAACTTGAACTTTATATGCATATAAATAGATTTATTCTGATGTTTTATTAGTTCTTCAAGGACGACCTTTTGAACTTATTTTTGGCAAGATTCTTTGAACTTGAATCTTCTTTAAAGACTTCTGACGGTCTGTTGTTTCTTCAGTAGATCAAGGTTGAGATTTTTTTTGACAAAAAAAAAAAAAGATTCTGACCCTGGATCCCATGAACTTGAACTTTCTACACATATAAATAGATTACTTCTGGTGCAGTGGTTCAAGGATGACCTTTTGAACTGATTTGTGCCCAAATACTCTTTGAACTTGAACATTCTATAAAGACTTATGACTACCTGTGGTTTCATCAGTAGGTCAAGGAAGACATTTTTTGACAAAAAATAATAATCTCACCCTAGATTCCATGAACTTGAACTTTCTATGCATATAGATTCCTTCTGATGTTTTATTAGTTCTTCAAGGATGACCATTTGAACTTATTTTTGGCTAGATTCTTTGAACTTGAACCTTGTTTAAAGATTTCTGACATTCTGTTGTTTCTTCAGTAGATCAAGGATGAGATTTTTTTGACCAAAAAAAAAAGATTCTAACCCTGGATCCCATGAACTTGAACTTTCTATGCATATAAATAGATTACTTCTGATGCAGTGGTTCAAGGATGACCTTTTGAACTTATTTGTGCCCAAATACTCTTTGAACTTGAACATTCTACACAGACTTTATGACTACCTGTTTTCATCAGTAGGTCAAGGAAGACATTTTTTGGCAAAAAAAAAAAAAATCTCACCCTAGATTCCATGAACTTGAACGTTCTATGCATATAAATAGATTACTTCTGGTGGAGTGGTTCAAGGACGACCTTTTGAAACTATTTGTGCCCAAATACTCTTTGAACTTGAACATTCTATAAAGACTTTATGACTACCTGTGGTTTCATCAGTAGGTCAAGGAAGACATTTTTTGACAAAAAAAAAAATCTGACCCTGGATCCCATGAATTTGAACTTTCTATGCATATAAATAGATTCATTCTGAAGCATTGGTTCAGGGATGACCTATTGAACCTATTTGTGGCCAAATAGTCTTTGAACTTGAACATTATACACAGACTTTATGACTTTTTGTTGTTTCTTCAGTATATGAAGGATGAGATTTTTTTTGACAAAAAAAAAGATTCTGACCCTGGATCCCATGAACTTGAAATTTCTATGCACATAAAAAGATTCATTCTGATGCATTGGTTCAGGGATGACCTATTGAACCTATTTGTGGCCAAATAGTCTTTGAACTTGAACATTATACACAGACTTTATGACTTTTTGTTGTTTCTTCAGTATATCAAGGATGAGATTTTTTTGACAAAAAAAAGATTCTGACCCTGGATCCCATGAACTTGAAATTTCTATGCACATAAAAAGATTCCTTCTAATGCAGTGGTTCAAGGATGACCTTTTGAACTTATTTGTGCCCAAATATTCTTTAAACTTGAACATTCTATAAAGACTTTATGACTACCTGTGGTTTCATCAGTAGGTCAAGGAAGATATTTTAAAAAATAAATAAATAAATAAATCTCACCCTAGATTCCTTGAACTTGAACTTTCTATGCATATAAATAGATTCCTTCTGATGCAGTGGTACAGGGATGATCTATTGTACCTATTTGTGGCCAAATAGTCTTTGAACTTGAACATTCCACACAGACTTTATGACTTTCTGTTGTTTCTTCAGTATATCAAGGATGAGATTTTTTTGAAAAAAAAAAAAAAAAATCTGACCCGAGATTCCATGAACTTGAACTTTCTATGCATATAAATAGAGTCCTTCTGATGTTTTATTAGTTCATTAATAAAATAGTTTTATTATAGTTTTATTAATAGTTTTATTAGTTTAAATGATGACCATTTGAACTTATTTTTGGCCAGATTCTTTGAACTTGAACCTTCTTTAAAGACTTCTGACATTCTGTTGTTTCTTCAGTAGATCAAGGATGAGAATTTTTTGACAAAAAAAAATCTGACCCTGGATCCCATGAACTTGAACTTTCTATGCATATAAATAGATTACTTCAGATGAAGTGGTTCAAAGATGACCTTTTGAACTTATTTGTGCCCAAATACTCTTTGAACTTGAACATTCTATAAAGACTTTATGACTACCTGTGGTTTCATCAGTAGGTCAAGGAAGATATTTTTAAAAAAAAAAAAATAAATAAATCTCACCCTAGATTCCTTGAACTTGAACTTTCTATGCATATAAATAGATTCCTTCTGATGCAGTGGTACAGGGATGATCTATTGAACCTATTTGTGGCCAAATAGTCTTTGAACTTGAACATTCCACACAGACTTTATGACTTTTTGTTGTTTCTTCAGTATATCAAGGATGAGATTTTTTTAACAAAAAAAAAAAAAAAATCTGACCCGAGATTCCATGAACTTGAACTTTCTATGCATATCAATAGATTCCTTCTGATGTTTTATTAGTTCTTCAATGATGACCATTTGAACTTATTTTTGGCCAGATTCTTTGAACTTGAACCTTCTTTAAAGACTTCTGACATTGCGTTGTTTCTTCAGTAGATCAAGGATGAGAATTTTTTGACAAAATTTTTTTTTACCCTGGATCCCATGAACTTGAACTTTCTATGCATATAAATTGATTCCTTCTGATGCAGTGGTACAGGGATGATCTATTGAACCTATTTGTGGCCAAATAGTCTTTGAACTTGAACATTCCACACAGACTTTATGACTTTCTGTTGTTTCTTCAGTATATCAAGGATGAGATTTTTTTGACAAAAAAAAAAAAAAAATCTGACCCGAGATTCCATGAACTTGAACTTTCTATGCATACAAATAGATTCCTTCTGATGTTTTATTAGTTCTTCAATGATGACCATTTTAACTTATTTTTGGCCAGATTCTTTGAACTTGAACCTTCTTTAAAGACTTCTGACATTCTGTTGTTTCTTCAGTAGATCAAGGATGAGAATTTTTTGACAAAAAAAATCTGACCCTGGATCCCATGAACTTGAACTTTCTATGAATATAAATTGATTCCTTCTGATGCAGTGGTTCAAGGATGACCTTTTGAACTTATTTGTGCCCAAATACTCTTTGACATTGAACATTCTTTAAAGACTTTATGACTACCTGTGGTTTCATCAGTAGGTCAAGGAAGACATTTTTTGACAAAAAAAAAAAAAAATCTCACCCTAGATTCCATGAACTTGAACTTTCTATGCATACAGATTCCTTCTGATGTTTTATTAGTTCTTCAAGGATGACCATTTGAACTTATTTTTGGCCAGATTCGTTGCACTTGAACCTTGTTTAAAGATTTCTGACATTCTATTGTTTCTTCAGTAGATCAAGGATGAGATTTTTTTGACCAAAAAAAAAAAGATTCTGACCCTGGATCCCATGATCTTGAACTTTCTATGCATATAAATAGATTACTTCTGATGCAGTGGTTCAAGGATGACCTTCTGAACTTATCTGTGCCCAAATACTCTTTGAACTTGAACATTCTACACAGACTTTATGACTACCTGTTGTTTCATCAGTAGGTCAAGGAAGACATTTTTTGGCAAAAAAATAAATAAATAAATCTCACCCTAGATTCCATGAACTTGAACTTTCTATGCATATAAATAGATTACTTCTGGTGCAGTGGTTCAAGGATAACCTTTTGAACTTATTTGTGCCCAAATACTCTTTGAACTTGAACATTCTATAAAGACTTTATGACTACCTGTGGTTTCATCAGTAGGTCAAGGAAGATATTTTTTGACAAAAAATAAATAAATCTGACCCTGGATCCCATGAATTTGAACTTTCTATGCATATTAATAGATTCATTCTGATGCATTGGTTCAGGGATGACCTATTGAACCTATTTGTGGCCAAATAGTCTTTGAACTTGAACATTATACACAGACTTTATGACTTTGCGTTGTTTCTTCAGTATATCAAGAATGAGATTTTTTTGACAAAAAAAAAAAAGATTCTGACCCTGGATCCCATGAACTTGAAATTTCTATGCATATAAAAAGATTCCTTCTAATGCAGTGGTTCAAGGATGACATTTTGAACTTATTTGTGCCCAAATACTCTTTAAACTTGAACATTCTATAAAGACTTTATGACTACCTGTGGTTTCATCAGTAGGTCGAGGAAGATATTTTTTTGAAAATAAATAAATAAATAAATCTCACCCTAGATTCCTTGAACTTGAACTTTCTTTGCATATAAATAGATTCCTTCTGATGCAGTTGTACAGGGATGATCTATTGAACCTATTTGTGGCCAAATAGTCTTTGAACTTGAACATTCCACACAGACTTTATGACTTTTTGTTGTTTCTTCAGTATATCAAGGATGAGATTTAAAAAAAAAAAAAAAAAAAAAAAATCTGACCCTGAGATTCCATGAACTTGAACTTTCTATGCATATCAATAGATTCCTTCTGATGTTTTATTAGTTCTTCAATGATGACCATTTGAACTTATTTTTGGCCAGATTCTTTGAACTTGAACCTTCTTTAAAGACTTCTGACATTCCGTTGTTTCTTCAGTAGATCAAGGATGAGAATTTTTTGACAAAATTTTTTTTTACCCTGGATCCCATGAACTTTAACTTTCTATGCATATAAATTGATTCCTTCTGATGCAGTGGTACAGGGATGATCTATTGAACCTATTTGTGGCCAAATAGTCTTTGAACTTGAACATTCCACACAGACTTTATGACTTTCTGTTGTTTCTTCAGTATATCAAGGATGAGATTTTTTTGACAAAAAAAAAAAAAAAAATCTGACCCGAGATTCCATGAACTTGAACTTTCTATGCATACAAATAGATTCCTTCTGATGTTTTATTAGTTCTTCAATGATGACCATTTTAACTTATTTTTGGCCAGATTCTTTGAACTTGAACCTTCTTTAAAGACTTCTGACATTCTGTTGTTTCTTCAGTAGATCAAGGATGAGAATTTTTTGACAAAAAAAATCTGACCCTGGATCCCATGAACTTGAACTTTCTATGAATATAAATTGATTCCTTCTGATGCAGTGGTTCAAGGATGACCTTTTGAACTTATTTGTGCCCAAATACTCTTTGACATTGAACATTCTTTAAAGACTTTATGACTACCTGTGGTTTCATCAGTAGGTCAAGGAAGACATTTTTTGACAAAAAAAAAAAAAAATTCTCACCCTAGATTCCATGAACTTGAACTTTCTATGCATACAGATTCCTTCTGATGTTTTATTAGTTCTTCAAGGATGACCATTTGAACTTATTTTTGGCCAGATTCGTTGCACTTGAACCTTGTTTAAAGATTTCTGACATTCTATTGTTTCTTCAGTAGATCAAGGATGAGATTTTTTTGACCAAAAAAAAAAAGATTCTGACCCTGGATCCCATGATCTTGAACTTTCTATGCATATAAATAGATTACTTCTGATGCAGTGGTTCAAGGATGACCTTCTGAACTTATCTGTGCCCAAATACTCTTTGAACTTGAACATTCTACACAGACTTTATGACTACCTGTTGTTTCATCAGTAGGTCAAGGAAGACATTTTTTGGCAAAAAAATAAATAAATAAATCTCACCCTAGATTCCATGAACTTGAACTTTCTATGCATATAAATAGATTACTTCTGGTGCAGTGGTTCAAGGATAACCTTTTGAACTTATTTGTGCCCAAATACTCTTTGAACTTGAACATTCTATAAAGACTTTATGACTACCTGTGGTTTCATCAGTAGGTCAAGGAAGACATTTTTTGACAAAAAATAAATAAATCTGACCCTGGATCCCATGAATTTGAACTTTCTATGCATATTAATAGATTCATTCTGATGCATTGGTTCAGGGATGACCTATTGAACCTATTTGTGGCCAAATAGTCTTTGAACTTGAACATTATACACAGACTTTATGACTTTGCGTTGTTTCTTCAGTATATCAAGAATGAGATTTTTTTGACAAAAAAAAAAAAAGATTCTGACCCTGGATCCCATGAACTTGAAATTTCTATGCATATAAAAAGATTCCTTCTAATGCAGTGGTTCAAGGATGACATTTTGAACTTATTTGTGCCCAAATACTCTTTAAACTTGAACATTCTATAAAGACTTTATGACTACCTGTGGTTTCATCAGTAGGTCAAGGAAGATATTTTTTTGAAAATAAATAAATAAATAAATCTCACCCTAGATTCCTTGAACTTGAACTTTCTTTGCATATAAATAGATTCCTTCTGATGCAGTTGTACAGGGATGATCTATTGAACCTATTTGTGGCCAAATAGTCTTTGAACTTGAACATTCCACACAGACTTTATGACTTTTTGTTGTTTCTTCAGTATATCAAGGATGAGATTTTTTTAACAAAAAAAAAAAAAAATCTGACCCTGAGATTCCATGAACTTGAACTTTCTATGCATATCAATAGATTCCTTCTGATGTTTTATTAGTTCTTCAATGATGACCATTTGAACTTATTTTTGGCCAGATTCTTTGAACTTGAACCTTCTTTAAAGACTTCTGACATTCCGTTGTTTCTTCAGTAGATCAAGGATGAGAATTTTTTGACAAAATTTTTTTTTACCCTGGATCCCATGAACTTTAACTTTCTATGCATATAAATTGATTCCTTCTGATGCAGTGGTACAGGGATGATCTATTGAACCTATTTGTGGCCAAATAGTCTTTGAACTTGAACATTCCACACAGACTTTATGACTTTCTGTTGTTTCTTCAGTATATCAAGGATGAGATTTTTTTGACAAAAAAAAAAAAAATCTGACCCGAGATTCCATGAACTTGAACTTTCTATGCATACAAATAGATTCCTTCTGATGTTTTATTAGTTCTTCAATGATGACCATTTTAACTTATTTTTGGCCAGATTCTTTGAACTTGAACCTTCTTTAAAGACTTCTGACATTCTGTTGTTTCTTCAGTAGATCAAGGATGAGAATTTTTTGACAAAAAAAATCTGACCCTGGATCCCATGAACTTGAACTTTCTATGAATATAAATTGATTCCTTCTGATGCAGTGGTTCAAGGATGACCTTTTGAACTTATTTGTGCCCAAATACTCTTTGACATTGAACATTCTTTAAAGACTTTATGACTACCTGTGGTTTCATCAGTAGGTCAAGGAAGACATTTTTTGACAAAAAAAAAAAAAAAATCACCCTAGATTCCATGAACTTGAACTTTCTATGCATACAGATTCCTTCTGATGTTTTATTAGTTCTTCAAGGATGACCATTTGAACTTATTTTTAGCCAGATTCGTTGCACTTGAACCTTGTTTAAAGATTTCTGACATTCTATTGTTTCTTCAGTAGATCAAGGATGAGATTTTTTTGACCAAAAAAAAAAAGATTCTGACCCTGGATCCCATGATCTTGAACTTTCTATGCATATAAATAGATTACTTCTGATGCAGTGGTTCAAGGATGACCTTCTGAACTTATCTGTGCCCAAATACTCTTTGAACTTGAACATTCTACACAGACTTTATGACTACCTGTTGTTTCATCAGTAGGTCAAGGAAGACATTTTTTGGCAAAAAAATAAATAAATAAATCTCACCCTAGATTCCATGGACTTGAACTTTCTATGCATATAAATAGATTACTTCTGGTGCAGTGGTTCAAGGATAACCTTTTGAACTTATTTGTGCCCAAATACTCTTTGAACTTGAACATTCTATAAAGACTTTATGACTACCTGTGGTTTCATCAGTAGGTCAAAATACAATTTTTTGTATTTTTTGACAAAAAATAAATAAATCTGACCCTGGATCCCATGAATTTGAACTTTCTATGCATATTAATAGATTCATTCTGATGCATTGGTTCAGGGATGACCTATTGAACCTATTTGTGGCCAAATAGTCTTTGAACTTGAACATTATACACAGACTTTATGACTTTGCGTTGTTTCTTCAGTATATCAAGAATGAGATTTTTTTGACAAAAAAAAAAAAAGATTCTGACCCTGGATCCCATGAACTTGAAATTTCTATGCATATAAAAAGATTCCTTCTAATGCAGTGGTTCAAGGATGACATTTTGAACTTATTTGTGCCCAAATACTCTTTAAACTTGAACATTCTATAAAGACTTTATGACTACCTGTGGTTTCATCAGTAGGTCAAGGAAGATATTTTTTTGAAAATAAATAAATAAATAAATCTCACCCTAGATTCCTTGAACTTGAACTTTCTTTGCATATAAATAGATTCCTTCTGATGCAGTTGTACAGGGATGATCTATTGAACCTATTTGTGGCCAAATAGTCTTTGAACTTGAACATTCCACACAGACTTTATGACTTTCTGTTGTTTCTTCAGTATATCAAGGATGAGATTTTTTTAACAAAAAAAAAATCTCACCCTAGATTCCATGAACTTGAACTTTCTATGCATATAAATAGATTCCTTCTGATGTTTTATTAGTTCTTCAATGATGACCATTTTAACTTATTTTTGGCCAGATTCTTTGAACTTGAACCTTTTTTAAAGACTTCTGACATTCTGTTGTTTCTTCAGTAGATCAAGGATGATAATTTTTTGACAAAAAAAAAAATCTGACCCTGGATCCCCTGAACTTGCCCTTTCTATGCATATAAATAGATTACTTCTGATGCAGTGGTTCAAGGATGACCTTTTGAACTTATCTGTGCCCAAATACTCTTTGAACTTGAACATTCTACACAGACTTTATGACTACCTGTTGTTTCATCAGTAGGTCAAGGAAGACATTTTTTGGCAAAAAAAAAATCTGACCTTGGATCCCATGAATTTGAACTTTCTATGCATATAAATAGATTCATTCTGATGAATTGGTTCAGGGAAGACCTATTGAACCTATTTGTGGCCAAATAGTCTTTTAACTTGAACATTATACACAGACTTTATGACTTTTTGTTGTTTCTACAGTATTTCAAGGATGAGATTTTTTTGAGAAAAAAAAAATTCTCACCCTAGATTCCATGAACTTGAACTTTATATGCATATAAATAGATTTATTCTGATGTTTTATTAGTTCTTCAAGGATGACCTTTTGAACTTATTTTTGGCAAGATTCTTTGAACTTGAACCTTCTTTAAAGACTTCTGACAGTCTGTTGTTTCTTCAGTAGATCAAGGTTGAGATTTTTTTGACAAAAAAAAAAAAAAGATTCTGACCCTGGATCCCATGAACTTGAACTTTCTACACATATAAATAGATTACTTCTGGTGCAGTGGTTCAAGGATGACCTTTTGAACTTATTTGTGCCCAAATACTCTTTGAACTTGAACATTCTATAAAGACTTATGACTACCTGTGGTTTCATCAGTAGGTCAAGGAAGACATTTTTTGACAAAAAATAATAATCTCACCCTAGATTCCATGAACTTGAACTTTCTATTCATAAAGATTCCTTCTGATGTTTTATTAGTTCTTCAAGGATGACCATTTGAACTTATTTTTGGCCAGATTCTTTGAACTTGAACCTTGTTTAAAGATTTCTGACATTCTGTTGTTTCTTCAGTAGATCAAGGATGAGATTTTTTTGACCAAAAAAAAAAAGATTCTAACCCTGGATCCCATGAACTTGAACTTTCTATGCATATAAATAGATTACTTCTGATGCAGTGGTTCAAGGATGACCTTTTGA
Source organism: Pseudorasbora parva (assembly GCF_024679245.1). Taxonomy (NCBI): domain Eukaryota; kingdom Metazoa; phylum Chordata; class Actinopteri; order Cypriniformes; family Gobionidae; genus Pseudorasbora; species Pseudorasbora parva. Next base: position 9,544,118 of record NC_090179.1, read on the forward strand.
ACTTATCTGTGCCCAAATACTCTTTGAACTTGAACATTCTACACAGACTTTATGACTACCTGTTTTCATCAGTAGGTCAAGGAAGACATTTTTTGGCAAAAAAAAAAAAAAAAAATCTCACCCTAGATTCCATGAACTTGAACGTTCTATGCATATAAATAGATTACTTCTGGTGCAGTGGTTCAAGGACGACCTTTTGAAACTATTTGTGCCCAAATACTCTTTGAACTTGAACATTCTATAAAGACTTATGACTACCTGTGGTTTCATCAGTAGGTCAAGGAAGACATTTTTTGACAAAAAATAATAATCTCACCCTAGATTCCATGAACTTGAACTTTCTATGCATAAAGATTCCTTCTGATGTTTTATTAGTTCTTCAAGGATGACCATTTGAACTTATTTTTGGCCAGATTCTTTGAACTTGAACCTTGTTTAAAGATTTCTGACATTCTGTTGTTTCTTCAGTAGATCAAGGATGAGATTTTTTTGACCAAAAAAAAAAAAGATTCTAACCCTGGATCCCATGAACTTGAACTTTCTATGCATATAAATAGATTACTTCTGATGCAGTGGTTCAAGGATGACCTTTTGAACTTATCTGTGCCCAAATACTCTTTGAACTTGAACATTCTACACAGACTTTATGACTACCTGTTTTCATCAGTAGGTCAAGGAAGACATTTTTTGGCAAAAAAAAAAAAAAAATCTCACCCTAGATTCCATGAACTTGAACGTTCTATGCATATAAATAGATTACTTCTGGTGCAGTGGTTCAAGGACGACCTTTTGAAACTATTTGTGCCCAAATACTCTTTGAACTTGAACATTCTATAAAGACTTTATGACTACCTGTGGTTTCATCAGTAGGTCAAGGAAGACATTTTTTGACAAAAAAAAAATCTGACCCTGGATCCCATGAATTTGAACTTTCTATGCATATAAATAGATTCATTCTGATGCATTGGTTCAGGGATGACCTATTGAACCTATTTGTGGCCAAATAGTCTTTGAACTTGAACATTATACACAGACTTTATGACTTTTTGTTGTTTCTTCAGTATATCAAGGATGAGGTTTTTTTGACAAAAAAAAGATTCTGACCCTGGATCCCATGAACTTGAAATTTCTATGCATTTAAAAAGATTCCTTCTAATGCAGTGGTTCAAGGATGACCTTTTGAACTTATTTGTGCCCAAATAATCTTTGAACTTGAACATTCTTTAAAGACTTCTGACAGTCTGTTGTTTCTTCAATAGATCAAGGATGAGAATTTTTTGACAAAAAAAAAATCTGACCCTGGATCCCATGAACTTGAACTTTCTATGCATATAAATAGATTACTTCAGATGCAGTGGTTCAAGGATGACCTTTTGAACTTATTTGTGCCCAAATACTCTTTAAACTTGAACATTCTATAAAGACTTTATGACTACCTGTGGTTTCATCAGTAGGTCAAGGAAGACATTTTTTGACAAAAAAAAAAAATCTGACCCTGGATCCCATGAATTTGAACTTTCTATGCATATAAATAGATTCCTTCTGATGCAGTGGTACAGGGATGATCTATTGAACCTATTTGTGGCCAAATAGTCTTTGAACTTGAACATTCCACACAGACTTTATGACTTTCTGTTGTTTCTTCAGTGTAATCAAGGATGAGATTTTTTTGACAAAAAAAAAAAAAATCTGACCCGAGATTCCATGAACTTGAACTTTCTATGCATATAAATGATTCCTTCTCATGTTTTATTAGTTCTTCAATGATGACCATTTTAACTTATTTTTGGCCAGATTCTTTGAACTTGAACCTTCTTTAAAGACTTCTGACATTCTGTTGTTTCTTCAGTAGATCAAGGATGATAATTTTTTGACAAACAAAAAATCTGACCCTGGATCCCATGAACTTGAACTTTCTATGCATATAAATAGATTACTGATGCAGTGGTTCAAGGATGACCTTTTGAACTTATCTGTGCCTAAATACTCTTTGAACTTGAACATTCTACACAGACTTTATGACTACCTGTTGTTTCATCAGTAGGTCAAGGAAGACATTTTTTGGCAAAAAAAAAAAAAAACATCTGACTTTAGATCCCATGAATGTGAACTTTCTATGCATATAAATAGATTCCTTCTGATGCAGTGGTTCAGGGATGACCTATTGAACCTATTTGTGCCCAAATACTCTTTGAACTTGAACATTCTACACAGACTTTATGACTTTCTGTTGTTTCTTCAGTATATCAAGGATTAGATTTTTTTGACAAAAAAAAAATTCTGACCCTGGATCCCATGATCTTGATCTATATTCTGCTGAAATATCAGAAGAAGTCTGTGAGTCCCAACTGTAACTGTCTAAACATTCATACATTCAGAAACACTAATCGGGTCATTGCACGAGATTTTTCCTATGCGATGCAAATCAGGGCAAAAGTGCTAATATATTCATTGCGCAACAAATTCTTATGTAATACATTAGCTAGAAAATGTTCCACTGAATATACTTCTTGAGCCTTGTGTGGAATAGGATTTAGTCAGAATCCACTTCAATGCAGTTCAATCCTGTAGGTCGAATGTGTATTCCTGTTTAATGCAATGCATATAATTAACTCGTTGTGCGTTTAAGAGATTCGGGCTTTTGCATGCATTGCTTGCATTGCATTGCATTGCAAACGAAAAAAACTTGTGCACGGGGGAGATTAGTGCTTTATCATTGCATTAAACTCTTCATGCATTGAAGATATTAGCGCTTTTGCATTGCATTGCATAAAATAACTCGTTGTGCATTGAAGATAGCGCGTTCGTATTGAATTACATACGAAAAGTTTTGTGCAATGGAGCGATTCGTGCTTTTGCATTGCATTGAACTCGTCTTGCATTGAAGACATTAGCGCTTTTGCATTGCATTGCATACGAAAAAACTTGTGCACTGAGGAGAATAGTGCTTTTGCATTGCATTATATACAAAAAACTTGCTGTGCATCGAAAAGATAGTGCTTTTGCATTGCATTGCATAAAATAAATCATTGTGCATTGAAAATAGCGCTTTTGCATTGCACTGGGGAGATTAATGCTTTTGCATTGCATTGAACTCTTCATGCATTGAAGATAATAGCGCTTTTGCATTGCATTGCATACAAAAAACTTGCTGTGCATTGAATAGTGCTTTTGCAATGCATTGCATAAAATAACTCGTTGTGCTTTGAAGACAGCACTTTAACATTGCATTGCATACGAAAAAAACTCGTGCACTGGGGAGATTAATGTTTTTGCATTGCATTGAACTTGTCTTGCATTGAAGACATTAAGCGCTTTTGCATTGCATTGCATACAAATAACTGTGCATTGGAAGAGATGGTGCTTTTGCAATGCATTGCATATAATAACTCGTTGTGCATTGAAGATAGCGCTTTCGTATTGAATTACATACGAAAAGTTTTGTGCAATGGAGCGATTCGTGCTTTGGCATTGCATTGAACTCTTCTTGCATTGAAGACATTAGCGCTTTTGCATTATATACATTATTTTGCATTATATACAAAAAACTTGCTGTGCATTGAAGAGATAGTGCTTTTGCATTGCATTGCATAAAATAACTCGTTGTGCTTTGAAGACAGCGCTTTTGCATTGCATTACATTGCATACGAAAAAAACTTGTGCAATGGAGAGATTCGTGCTTTTGCATTGCATTGAACTCGTCTTGCATTGAAGACATTAAAGCACTTTTGCATTGCATTGCATTGAACTCGTCATGCATTGACAATATTAGCGCATTTGCATTGCATTGCATACGAAAATCCTGCACTGAGGAGATTAGTGCTTTTGCATTGCATTGCATAAAATAACTCGTGCATTGAAGACAGCGCTTTTGCATTGCATACGAAAAAACTTGTGCACTGGGGAGATTAGTGCTTTTGCATTGCATTGAACTCTTCATGCATTGAAGATAATAGCGCTTTTGCATTGCATACAAAAAACTTGCTGTGCATTGAATAGTGCTTTTGCAATGCATTGCATAAAATAACTCCATGTGCTTTGAAGACAGTGCTTTTGCATTGCATTGCATACGAAAAAAACTTGTTCACTGGGGAGATTAATGCTTTTGCATTGCATTGAACTCGTCATGCATTGACGATATTAGCGTTTTGCATTGCATTGCATACGAAAAAACGTGTGCAATGGAAAGATTCGAGATTTTGCATTGCATTGAACTCGTCTTGCATTGAAGACATTAAGCGCTTTTGCATTGCATTGCATACAAAAAACTTGCTTTGAAGAGATAGTGCTGTTGCAATGCACTGTATGAAATAAATCGTTGTGCATTGAAGGTAACGCTATTGCATTGCACTGCATAAAATCATTGTGCATTGAAGATAGCGCTTTTGCATTGCACTGGGGAGATTAATGCTTTTGCATTGCATTGAACTCGTCATGCATTGACAGTATTAGCGCTTTTGCATTGCATTGCATTGCATACAAAAAACTTGCTGTGCATTGAATAGTGCTTTTGCAATGCATTGCATAAAATAACTCGTTGTGCTTTGAAGACAGCACTTTTGCATTGCATACGAAAAAAACTTGTGCACTGGGGAGATTAATGTTTTTGCATTGCATTTAACTCGTCATGCATTGACGATTATTAGCGTTTTGCATTGCATTGCATACGAAAAAAACTTGTGCAATGGACAGTTTCGTTCTTTTGCATTGCATTGAACTTGTCTTGCAGTGAAGACATTAAAGCGCTTTTGAATTATATTGCATACGAAAAAACTTGTGCCTGAGGAGAATAGGGCTTTTGCATTGCATTGTATACAAAAAACTTGCTGTGCATTGAAGATAGCGCTTTTGCATTGCACTGGGGAGATTAATGCTTTTGCTTTGCATTGAACTCGTCATGCATTGACAATATTAACGATTTTGCATTGCATTGCATACGAAAATCCTGCACTGAGGAGATTAGTGCTTTTGCATTGCATAAAGTAACTCGTGCATTGAAGACAGCGCTTTTGCATTGCATACGAAAAAACTTGTGCACTGGGGAGATTAGTGCTTTTGCATTGCATTGAACTCTTCATGCATATAAATAAGATAATAGCGCTTTTGCATTGCATTGCATACAAAAAACTTGCTGTGCATTGAACAGTGCTTTTGCAATGCATTGCATAAAATAACTCGTTGTGCTTTGAAGACAGCGCTTTTGCATTGCATTGCATACGAAAAAAACTTGTGCACTGGGGAGATTAATGCTTTTGCATTGCATTGAACTCGTCATGCATTGACGATATTAGCGTTTTGCATTGCATTGAATACGAAAAAACGTGTGCAATGGAAAGATTCGAGATTTTGCATTGCATTGAACTCCTCTTGCATTGAAGACATTAAGCGCTTTTGCATTGCATTGCATACAAAAAACTTGCTTTGAAGAGATAGTGCTTTTGCAATGCACTGTATGAAATAAATCGTTGTGCATTGAAGGTAACGCTATTGCATTGCCCTGCATAAAATAAATCATTGTGCATTGAAGATAGCGCTTTTGCATTGCACTGGGGAGATTAATGCTTTTGCATTGCATTGAACTCTTCATGCATTGACAATATTAGCGCTTTTGCATTGCATTGCATACGAAAAAACCTGCACTGAGGAGATTAGTGCTTTTGCATTGCATTGTATACAAAAAAAACCTGCACTGAGGAGATTAGTGCTTTTCCATTGCATTGCATAAAATAACTCGTTTTGCATTAAGTACAGCTCTTTTGCATTGCATACGAAAAAACTTGTGCACTGGGGAGATTAGTGCTTTTGCATTGCATTGAACTCTTCATGCATTGAAGATAGCGCTTTTGCATTGCACTGCATATAAGAACTTCGTTGCACATGGAAGAAAAAAGTGATTTTGCGTTGCATTGCATTGCATATAAGAATTCGCTGTGCAAAGAAAAGATTAGTACTTTTCATTGCTTTGCATTGCATAACGAAAAACTTGTGCATTGAAGAGTTTGCATGCATATTTGTGCATTGAATAAATTGGGTTTTGCATTGCATTGCATTGTATTGCTTAAAGAACTCGTTGTGCAGAAAGAGATTAGTGCTTTTGCAATGCAATGCATATTGAAACTCGTTGCGCATTGAAGAAATAAGTGCTTTTACATCATAGAAAAAAGGTCGTGCAATGACGCGATTAATGATTTTACATCTCATTGCATACGAAAAACTTGTGCAATGAGGAGATTAAAGCTTTTGCATTGAACTCGTCATGCATTGAAGATATTAGCGCTTTTGCATTTCTTTGCACATAAGAACTCTTTGTTGCGCATTGAAGAAACAGTGTTTTTGCATTGCATTGCATAAAGAACTCGTGCATTAAAAAGATGCGAAAAAGTAATTTCCATAACGAAAAACTCGTGCATTGAAGCATGCATGCATACAAAAACTATTTGTGCATTGAATAAATTTGCTTTTGCATTGCATTGCATAAAAAACTCGTTGTGCAGAAAGAGATTAGTGCTTTTGCATTGCATTGCATATAAGATCTTACTGTGCATTAAAGAAATAAGTGCATTGTTAGAGAGTTGTGCATTGAATATATTTTGCATCGTCATGCTAAACTCGTCATGCATTGAAGATATTAGCGCTATTGCATTGCATATAAGAATTCAGGGTGCAATGAAAAGATTAGTGCTTTTGCATTCCATACGAAAAAACTCGTGCATTGAAGATTTTGCATTGCATTGCACATAAGAACTCGCGCAATGAATATATTAGCGCTTAGCATTGCATAGAATTCGTGCATTGAACATGGTTATTCTCTGTGCAATGACGAGTTTAGTGCGTTTGCATTGCATTGACTCTTTTTTACATTGAAGCGTTTAAATGGTTTTCAATACAAGAACTCGTGCTGCATTAAATAGATAAGTGCTTTGAACTTAGTATTGTTTAGATTTTAGCACTAATCTGGTTAAATGATAAATGGAGTTTTCCCATTCAAGTACTAACCAGTAGTCCCTGAGACCCTGCTGAACTTCATGGAATCAATGAGCTTGACTTATCGATAAATATTAAAAGATTCATACTGATGTTTCATTAATTATTCAAGGAAGATCTGTTGAACTTATTTTTGGCCAAATAGTCTTTGAACTTGAATATTCTACACAGACTTTATGACTTTCTGTTGTTTCTTCAGTATATCAAGGATGAGATTTTGTTGACAAAAAAAAAAAAATCTGACCCGAGATTCCATGAACTTGAACTTTCTATGCATATAAATAGATTCCTTCTGATGTTTTATTAGTTCTTCAATGATGACCATTTGAACGTATTTTTTGCCAGATTTTTTGAACTTGAACCTTCTTTAAAGACTTCTGACATTCTGTTGTTTATTCAGTAGATCAAGGATGAGATTTTTTTGACAAAAAATGTCAAAAAATGCATATAAATAGATTCCTTCTGATGCAGTGGTTCAAGGATGACCTTTTGAACTTATTTGTGCCCAAATACTCTTTGAACTTGAACATTCTATAAAGACTTTATGACTACCTGTGGTTTCATCAGTAGGTCAAGGAAGACATTTTTTGACAAAAAAAAAACTCACCCTAGATTCCATGAACTTGAACTTTCTATACTTATAAATAGATTACTTCTGATGTTTTAATGACTTATGACTACCTGTGGTTTCATCAATAGGTCAAGGAAGACATTTTTTGACAACAAAAAAAATCTGACCCTGGATCCCATGAATTTGAACTTTCTATGCATATAAATAGATTCCTTCTGATGTATTGGTTCAGGGATGACCTATTGAACCTATTTGTGGCCAAATAGTCTTTGAACTTGAACATTCCACACAGACTTTATGACTTTCTGTTGTACTTGAACCTTGTTTAAAGATTTCTGAAATTCTGTTGTTTCTTCAGTAGATCAAGGATGAGATTTTTTTGACAAAAAAAAAATTCTCACCCTAGATTCCATGAACTTGAACTTTCTATACAGATAAATAGATTACTTCTGATGCAGTGGTTCAAGGATGACCTTTTGATCTTATTTGTGCCCAAATAGACTTTGAACTTGAATATTCTACACAAACTTTATGACTTTCTGTTGTTTCTTCAGTATATCAAGGATGAGATTTTTTTCACAAAAAAAAAAATCTGACCCGAGATTCCATGAATTTGAACGTTCTATGCATATAAATAGATTACTTCTGATGTTTTATTAGTTCTTCAAGGATGATCATTTTAACTTATTTTTGGCCAGATTCTTTGAACTTGAACCTTGTTTAAAGATTTCTGACATTCTGTTGTTTCTTCAGTAGATCAAGGATGAGATTTTTTTGACAAAAAAAAGAATCTGACCCTGGATCCCATGAACTTGAACTTTCTATACATATAAATAGATTACTTCTGATGCAGTGGTTCAATGATGACCTTTTGAACCTATTTGTGCCCAAATACTCTTTGAACTTGAACATTCTATAAAGACTTTATGACTACCTGTGGTTTCATCAGTAGGTCAAGGAAGACATTTTTTGACAAAAAATAAATAAAAAAATCTCACCCTAGATTCCATGAACTTGAACTTTCTATGCATATAAATAGATTCCTTCAGATGTTTTATTAGTTCTTCAAGGATGACCATTTTACATTTACATTTACATTTATGCATTTAGCAGACGCTTTTATCCAAAGCGACTTACAACTCAGGAGAACAGGAAGCGATCCGTCAAGAAGAGGCAACAAAACACAAGAAGTGCCCTAAATACTAAGATTTGTACACTGCTCAGAGTAGCAAAGACCAGAAAAGGAAAGAAGAAAGGAGAAATAGAGGGGGAAATAATTATTATTATTATTATTTTTTTTAATGTAAGATTAAGTGCTCATGGAAGAGATGAGTTTGTACCTGTCTTTTGAACGAAGTGAGTGATTCTGTTGTGCGTATGGAGGACGGAAGATCGTTCCACCAACCCGGAACAATGAAAGAAAAAGTTCGAGAGAGGGATTTCATGCCTCTCTGTGATGGTACCACAAGCCTTCACTCATTAGCTGAGCGAAGGCTTCTGGTGGGTGTGTAGACGCGTAGGAGTGAGTCGAAGTATGCGGGTGCTGCGCTTGTGGAAGATCCATAAGCAAGAGTCAGGGCTTTGAATTTGATCCGGGCAGCGAGTGGTAGCCAATGCAGAGAGATGAATAGAGGTGTGACATGAGCCCTTTTGGGCTCATTGAATACAAGACGTGCTGCAGCGTTCTGGATCATTTGCAGCGGTTTGATTGCACAAGACGGAAGTCCAGCCAGAAGCACATTGCAATAGTCAAGTCTAGAAATGACCAGGGCTTGGACAAGAAGCTGTGTTGCATGCTCCGTAAGGAACGGTCTGATTTTCCTGATATTGTGCAATGCAAACCTGCATGACCGAGCCGTCTTCGAGATGTGGTCTTTGAAGGACAGCTGGTCATCAAAGATTACACCAAGATTTCTGACCGACCCCGAAGGAGTAAACAGAGAACTTATTTTAACTTATTTTTGGCCAGATTCTTTGAACTTGAACCTTGTTTAAAGATTTCTGACAATCTGTTGTTTCTTCAGTAGATCAAGGATGAGATTTTTTTGACAAAAAAAAAAAGAATCTGACCCTGGATCCCATAAACTTGAACTTTCTATACTTATAAATAGATTACTTCTGATGTTTTAATAGCTCTTCAAGGATGACCCTTTGAACTTATTTGTGCCCAAATAGTCTTTGAACTTGAATATTCTACACAGACTTTATGACTACCTGTGGTTTCATCAGTAGGTCAAGGAAGACATTTTTTGACAAAAAAATAAATAAAAAATCTGACCCTAGATTCCATGAACTTGAACTTTCTATGGATATAAATAGATTCCGTCTGATGCAGTGGTACAGGGATGATCTATTGAACCTATTTGTGGCCAAATAGTCTTTGAAATTGAACATTCCACACAGACTTTATGATTACCTGTTGTTTCATCAGTTGGTCCTGGAAGACATATTTTGGCAAAAAAATAAATAAAAAAATTCTCACCCTAGATTCCATGAACTTGAACGTTCTATGCATATAAATAGATTTATTCTGATGTTTTATTAGTTCTTGAAGGATGACCTTTTGAACATATTTTTGGCAAGATTCTTTAAACTTGAACCTTCTTTAAAGACTTCTGATATTCTGTTGTTTCTTCAGTAGATCAAGGATGAGATTTTTTTGACAAAAAAAAAGAATCTGACCCTGGATCCCATGAATTTGAACTTTCTATGCATACGAATAGATTCCTTCTGATGCATTGGTTCAGGGATGACCTATTGAACCTATTTGTGGCCAAATAGTCTTTGAACTTGAACATTATACACAGACTTTATGACTTTCTGTTGTTTCTTCAGTATATCAAGGATGAGGTTTTTTTGACAAAAAAAAAAAAAAATCTGACCCTGGATCCCATGAACTTGAACTTTCTATGCATATAAATAGATTCCTTCTGATGCAGTGGTTCAGGGATGACCTATTGAACCGATTTGTGGCCAAATAGTCTTTGAAATTGACCAATTCCACACAGACTTTATGATTACCTGTTGTTTTATCAGTTGGTCAAGGAAGACATTTTTTGGCAAAAAAAAAAAAAATGTCTCACCCTAGATTCCATGAACTTGATCTTTCTATGCATATAAATAGATTACTTCTGATGCAGTGGTTCAAGGATGACCTTTTGAACTTATTTATGCCCAATTACTCTTTGAACTTGAATATTCTATAAAGACTTTATGACTACCTGTGGTTTCATCAGTAGGTCAAGGAAGAAATTTTTTGACAAAAAAAAAAAAATCTGACCCTGGATACCATGAATTTGAACTTTCTATGCATATAAATGGATTCCTTCTGATGCATTGGATCAGGGATGACCTATTGAACCTATTTGTGGCCAAATAGTCTTTGAACTTGAACATTATACACAGACTTTATGACTTTCTGTTGTTTCTTCAGTATATCAAGGATGAGATTTTTTTGACAAAAAAAAAAGATTCTGACCCTGGATCCCATGAACTTGAAATTTCTATGCATATAAAAAGATCCCTTCTAATGCAGTGGCTCAAGGATGACCTTTTGAACTTATTTGTGCCCAAATACTCTTTAAACTTGAACATTCTATAAAGACTTTATGCCTACCTGTGGTTTCATCAGTAGGTCAAGGAAGACATTTTTTGACAAAAAAAAATAAAAATAAAAATCCCACCCTAGATTCCATGAACTTGAACTTTCTATGCATATAAATAAATTTATTCTGATGTTTTATTAGTTCTTCAAGGATGACCTTTTGAACTTATTTTTGGCAAGATTCTTTGAACTTGAAACTTCTTTAAAGACTTCTGGCATTCTGTTGTTTCTTCAGTAGATCAAGGATGAGAATTTTTTGAAAAAAAAAAATCTGACCCTGGATCCCATGAACTGGAACTTTCTATGCATATAAATAGATTACTTCTGATGCAGTGGTTCAAGGATGACATTTTGAACTTATTTGTGCCCAAATACTCTTTGAACTTGAACATTCTTTAAAGACTTTATGACTACCTGTAGTTTCATCAGTAAGGTCAAGGAAGACATTTTTTGACAAAAAAAAATCTCACCCTAGATTCCATGAACTTGAACTTTCTATGCATACAGATTCCTTCTGATGTTTTATTAGTTCTTCAAGGATGACCATTTCAACTTATTTTTGGCCAGATTCGTTGAACTTGAACCTTGTTTAAAGATTTCTGACATTCTGTTATTTCTTCAGTAGATCAAGGATGAGATTTTTTTGACCAAAAAAAAAAGATTCTGACCCTAGATCCCATGAACTTGAACTTTCTATGCATATAAATAGATTACTTGTGATGCAGTGGTTCAAGGATGACCTTTTGAACTTATCTTTGCCCAAATACTCTTTGAACTTGAACATTCTACACAGACTTTATGACTACCTGTTGTTTCATCAGTAGGTCAAGGAAGACATTTTTTGGCAAAAAATAAATAAAAAATCTCACCCTAGATTCCATGAACTTGAACTTTCTATGCATATAAATCGATTACTTCTGGTGCAGTGGTTCAAGGATGACCTTTTGAACTTATTTGTGCCCAAATACTCTTTGAACTTGAACATTCTATAAAGACTTTATGACTACCTGTGGTTTCATCAGTAGGTCAAGGAAGACATTTTTTGACAAAAAAAAAAAATCTGACCCGAGATTCCATGAACTTGAACTGTCTATGCATATAAATAGATTCCTTCTGATGTTTTATTAGTTCTTCAATGATGACCATTTGAACTTATTTTTGGCCAGATTCTTTGAACTTGAACCTTCTTTAAAAACTTCTGACATTCTGTTGTTTCTTCAGTAGATCAAGGATGAGAATTTTTTGACAAAAAAAAATCTGACCCTGGATCCCATGAACTTGAACTTTCTATGCATATAAATAGATTACTTCTGATGCAGTGGTTCAAGGATGACATTTTGAACTTATTTGTGCCCAAATACTCTTTGAACTTGAACATTCTTTAAAGACTTTATGACTACCTGTAGTTTCATCAGTAGGTCAAGGAAGACATTTTTTGACAAAAAAAATCTCACCCTAGATTCCATGAACTTGAACTTTCTATGCATACAGATTCCTTCTGATGTTTTATTAGTTCTTCAAGGATGACCATTTCAACTTATTTTTGGCCAGATTCGTTGAACTTGAACCTTGTTTAAAGATTTCTGACATTCTGTTATTTCATCAGGAGATCAAGGATGATATTTTTTTGACCAAAAAAAAAAGATTCTGACCCTGGATCCCATGAACTTGAACTTTCTATGCATATAAATAGATTACTTCTGATGCAGTGGTTCAAGGATGACCTTTTGAACTTATCTTTGCCCAAATACTCTTTGAACTTGAACATTCTACACAGACTTTATGACTACCTGTTGTTTCATCAGTAGGTCAAGGAAGACATTTTTTTGCCAAAAAATAAATAATAATCTCACCCTAGATTCCATGAACTTGAACTTTCTATGCATATAAATCGATTACTTCTGGTGCAGTGGTTCAAGGATGACCTTTTGAACTTATTTGTGCCCAAATACTCTTTGAACTTGAACATTCTATAAAGACTTTATGACTACCTGTGGTTTCATCAGTAGGTCAAGGAAGACATTTTTTGACAAAAAAAAAAATCTGACCCTGGATCCCATGAATTTGAACTTTCTATGCATATAAATAGAATCATTCTGATGCATTGGTTCAGGGATGACATATTGAACCTATTTGTGGCCAAATAGTCTTTGAACTTGAACATTATACACAGACTTTATGACTTTTTGTTGTTTCTTCAGTATATCAAGGATGAGATTTTTTTGACAAAAAAAAGATTCTGACCCTGGATCCCATGAACTTGAAATTTTTATGCATATAAAAAGATTCCTTCTAATGCAGTGGTTCAAGGATGACCTTTTGAACTTATTTGTGCCCAAATACTCTTTAAACTTGAACATTCTATAAAGACTTTATGACTACCTGTGGTTTCATCAGTAGGTCAAGGAAGATATTTTTTTGAAAATAAATAAATAAATAAATCTCACCCTAGATTCCTTGAACTTGAACTTTCTTTGCATATAAATAGATTCCTTCTGATGCAGTGGTACAGGGATGATCTATTGAACCTATTTGTGGCCAAATAGTCTTTGAACTTAAACATTCCACACAGACTTTTTGACTTTCTGTTGTTTCTTCAGTATATCAAGGATGAGATTTTTTTGACAATAAAAAAAAAATCTGACCCGAGATTCCATGAACTTGAACTTTCTATGCATATAGATTCCTTCTAATGTTTTATTAGTTCTTCAATGATGACCATTTTAACTTATTTTTGGCCAGATTCTTTGAACTTGAACCTTCTTTAAAGACTTCTGACATTCTGTTGTTTCATCATTAGATCAAGGATGATAATTTTTTGACAAAAAAAAATCTGACCCTGGATCCCATGAACTTGAACTTTCTATGCATATAAATAGATTACTTCTGATGCAGTGGTTCAAGGATGACCTTTTGAACTTATCTGTGCCCAAATACTCTTTGAACTGTAACATTCTACGCAGACTTTATGACTACCTGTTGTTTCATCAGTAGGTCAAGGAAGACATTTTTTGGCAAAAAAAAAAAAAAAAAAAAAAATTCTCACCCTAGATTCCATGAACTTGAACTTTCTATGCATATAAATAGATTACTTCTGGTGCAGTGGTTCAAGGATGACCTTTTGAACTTATTTTTGCCCAAATACTCTTTGAACTTGAACATTCTATAAAGACTTTATGACTACCTGTGGTTTCATCAGTAGGTCAAGGAAGACATTTTTTGACAAAAAAAAAAATCTGAACCTGAATCCCATGAATTTGAACTTTCTATGCATATAAATAGATTCATTCTGATACATTGGTTCAGGGAAGACCTATTGAACCTATTTGTGGCCAAATAGTCTTTTAACTTGAACATTATACACAGACTTTATGACTTTTTGTTGTTTCTTCAGTATATCAAGGATGAGATTTTTTTGACAAAAAAAAATTCTCACCCTAGATTCCATGAACTTGAACTTTCTATGCATATAAATAGATTTATTCTGATGTTTTATTAGTTCTTCAAGGATGACCTTTTGAACTTATTTTTGGCAAGATTCTTTGAACTTGAACCTTCTTTAAAGACTTCTGACATTTTGTTGTTTCTTCACTAGATCAAGGATGAGATTTTTTTGACCAAAAAAAAAAAAGATTCTGACCCTGGATCCCATGAACTTGAACTTTCTACACATATAAATAGATTACTTCTGGTGCAGTGGTTCAAGGATGACCTTTTGAACTTATTTGTGCCCAAATACTCTTTGAACTTGAACATTCTATAAAGACTTTATGACTACCTGTGGTTTCATCAGTAGGTCAAGGAAGATATTTTTTGAAAAAAAAATCTCACCCTAGATTCCATGAACTTGAACTTTCTATGCATATAAATAGATTTATTCTGATGTTTTATTAGTTCTTCAAGGATGACCTTTTGAACTGATTTTTGGCCAGATTCTTTGAACTTGAACCTTCTTTAAAGACTTCTGACATTCTGTTGTTTCTTCAGTAGATCAAGGATGATAATTTTTTGACAAAAAAAAATCTGACCCTGGATCCCATGAACTTGCCCTTTCCATGCATATAAATAGATTACTTCTGATGCAGTGGTTCAAGGATGACCTTTTGAACTTATCTGTGCCCAAATACTCTTTGAACTTGAACATTCTGCACAGACTTTATGACTACCTGTTGTTTCATCAGTAGGTCAAGGAAGACATTTTTTGACAAAAAAAAAAAAAATCTGACCCTGGATCCCATGAACTTGAACTTTCTATGCATATAAATTGATTCCTTCTGATGCAGTGGTACAGGGATGATCTATTGAACCTATTTGTGGCCAAATAGTCTTTGAACTTGAACATTATACACAGACTTTACCATTTTTTTTGTTTCTTCAGTATATCAAGGATGAGATTTCTTTGACAAAAAAAAGATTCTGACCCTGGATCCCATGAACTTGAAATTTCTATTCATATAAAAAGATTCCTTCTAATGCAGTGGTTCAAGGATGACCTTTTGAACTTATTTGTGCCCAAATACTCTTTAAACTTGAACATTCTATAAAGACTTTATGACTACCTGTGGTTTCATCAGTAGGTCAAGGAAGACATTTTTTGACAAAAAAAAAAAAATCTGAACCTGAATCCCATGAATTTGAACTTTCTATGCATATAAATAGATTCATTCTGATACATTGGTTCAGGGAAGACCTATTGAACCTATTTGTTGCCAAATAGTCTTTTAACTTGAACATTATACACAGACTTTATGACTTTTTGTTGTTTCTTCAGTATATCAAGGATGAGATTTTTTTGACAAAAAAAAATTCTCACCCTAGATTCCATGAACTTGAACTTTCTATGCATATAAATAGATTTATTCTGATGTTTTATTAGTTCTTCAAGGATGACCTTTTGAACTTATTTTTGGCAAGATTCTTTGAACTTGAACCTTCTTTAAAGACTTCTGACATTTTGTTGTTTCTTCACTAGATCAAGGATGAGATTTTTTTGACCAAAAAAAAAAAGATTCTGACCCTGGATCCCATGAACTTGAACTTTCTACACATATAAATAGATTACTTCTGGTGCAGTGGTTCAAGGATGACCTTTTGAACTTATTTGTGCCCAAATACTCTTTGAACTTGAACATTCTATAAAGACTTTATGACTACCTGTGGTTTCATCAGTAGGTCAAGGAAGACATTTTTTGACAAAAAAAAAAAAAAAAATCTGACCCTGGATCCCATGAATTTGAACTTTCTATGCATATAAATAGATTCCTTCTGATGCATTGGTACAGGGATGATCTATTGAACCTATTTGTGGCCAAATAGTCTTTGAACTTGAACATTCCACACAGACTTTGTTGTTTTTATGTTGACTTTATGTTTCTGTTGTTTCTTCAGTATATCAAGGATGAGATTTTTTTGACAAAAAAAAATAAAAAATCTGACCCGAGATCCCATGAACTTGAACTTTCTATGCATATAAATTGATTCCTTCTGATGCAGTGGTACAGGGATGATCTATTGAACCTATTTGTGGCCAAATAGTCTTTGAACTTGAACATTCTTTAAAGACTTTAAGACTACCTGTGGTTTCATCAGTAGGTCAAGGAAGACATTTTTTGACAAAAAAAAAAAAAAAAATCTCACCCTAGATTCCATGAACTTGAACTTTCTATGCATACAGATTCCTTCTGATGTTTTATTAGTTCTTCAAGGATGACCATTTGAACTTATTTTTGGCCAGATTCGTTGAACTTGAACCTTGTTTAAAGATTTCTGACATTCTGTTGTTTCTTCAGTAGATCAAGGATGAGATTTTTTTGACCAAAAAAAAAAAGATTCTGACCCTGGATCCCATGAACTTGAACTTTCTATGCATATAAATAGATTACTTCTGATGCAGTGGTTCAAGCATGACCTTTTGAACTTATCTTTGCCCAAATACTCTTTGAACTTGAACATTCTACACAGACTTTATGACTACCTGTTGTTTCATCAGTAGGTCAAGGAAGACATTTTTTGGCAAAAAAAAAAAAAAAAAAATCTCACCCTAGATTCCATGAACTTGAACTTTCTATGCATATAAATAGATTACTTCTGGTGCAGTGGTTCAAGGATGACCTTTTGAACTTATTTATGCCCAATTACTCTTTGAACTTGAACATTCTATAAAGCCTTTATGACTACCTGTGGTTTCATCAGTAGGTCAAGGAAGACATTTTTTGACAAAAAAAAAAAATCTGACCCTGGATCCCATGAATTTGAACATTCTATGCATATAAATAGATTCATTTTGATGCATTGCTTCAGGGATGACCTATTGAACCTATTTGTGGCCAAATAGTCTTTGAACTTGAACATTATTTACAGACTTTATGACTTTTTGTTGTTTCTTCAGTATATCAAGGATGAGAATTTTTTGACAAAAAAAAAGAATCTGACCCTGGATCCCATGAACTTGAAATTTCTATGCATATAAAAAGATTCCTTCTAATGCAGTCGTTCAAGGATGACCTTTTGAACTTATTTGTGCCCAAATACTCTTTAAACTTGAACATTCTATAAAGACTTTATGACTACCTGTGGTTTCATCAGTAGGTCAAGGAAGATATTTTTTGAAAAAAATAAAAAAATAAATCTCACCCTAGATTCCTTGAACTTGAACTTTCTATGCATATAAATAGATTCCTTCTGATGCAGTGGTACAGGGATGATCTATTGAACCTATTTGTGGCCAAATAGTCTTTGAACTTGAACATTCCACACAGACTTTATGACTTTCTGTTGTTTCTTCAGTATATCAAGGATGAGATTTTTTTGACAAAAAAAAAAAAAAAATCTGACCCGAGATTCCATGAACTTGAACTTTCTCTGCATATAAATAGATTCCTTCTGATGTTTTATTAGTTCTTCAATGATGACCATTTGAACTTATTTTTGCCAGATTCTTTGAACTTGAACCTTCTTTAAAGACTTCTGACATTCTGTTGTTTCTTCAGTAGATCAAGGATGATAATTTTTTGACAAAAAAAAAAATCTGACCCTGGATACATGAATTAGAACTTTCTATGCATATAAATAGATTCATTCTGATGCATTGGTTCAGGAATGACCTATTGAAACTATTTGTGGCCAAATAGTCTTTGAACTTGAACATTCCACACAGACTTTATGACTTTCTGTTGTTTCTTCAGTATATCAAGGATGAGATTTTTTTGACAAAAAAAAAAAATCTGTCCTGAGATTCCATGAACTTGAACTTTCCATGCATATAAATAGATTCCTTCTGATGTTTTATTAGTTCTTCAATGATGACCATTTGAACTTATTTTTGGCCAATTTCTTTGAACTTGAACCTTCTTTAAAGACTTCTGACATTCTGTTGTTTCTTCAGTAGATCAAGGATGAGAATTTTTTGACAAAAAAAAATCTGACCCTGGATCCCATGAACTTGAACTTTCTATGCATATAAATAGATTTCTTCTGATGCAGTGGTTCAAGGATGACCTTTTGAACTTATCTGTGCCCAAATACTCTTTGAAATTGAACATTCTACACAGACTTTATGACTACCTGTTGTTTGATCAGTAGGTCAAGGAAGACATTTTTTGACAAAAAAAAAAAAAAAAAAAAATCTCACCCTAGATTCCATGAACTTGAACTTTCTATGCATATAAATAGATTACTTCTGGTGCAGTGGTTCAAGGATGACCTTTTGAACTTATTTTTGCCCAAATACTCTTTGAACTTGAACATTCTATAAAAACTTTATGACTACCTGTGGTTTCATCAGTAGGTCAAGGAAGACATTTTTTGACAAAAAAAAAAATCTGACCCTGGATCCCATGAATTTGAACTTTCTATGCATATAAATAGATTCATTCTGATGCATTGGTTCAGGGAAGACCTGTTGAACCTATTTGTGGCCAAAAAGTCTTTTAACTTGAACATTATACACAGACTTTATGACTTTTTGTTGTTTCTTCAGTATATCAAGGATGAGATTTTTTTGACAAAAAAAAAAATTCTCACCCTAGATTCCATGAACTTGAACTTTCTATGCATATAAATAGATTTATTCTGATGTTTTATTAGTTCTTCAATGATGACCTTTTGAACTTATTTTTGGCAAGATTCTTTGAACTTGAACCTTTTTTAAAGACTTCTGACATTGTGTTGTTTCTTCAGTAGATCAAGGTTGAGATTCTTTTGACAAAAAAAAAAAAAAAAAGATTCTGACCCTGGATCCCATGAACTTGAACTTTCTACACATATAAATAGATTACTTCTGGTGCAGTGGTTCAAGGATGACCTTTTGAACTTATTTGTGCCCAAATACTCTTTGAACTTGAACATTCTATAAAGACTTTTTGACTACCTGTGGTTTCATCAGTAGGTCAAGGAAGATATTTTTTGAAAAAAATAATTAAATAAATCTCACCCTAGATTCCTTGAACTTGAACTTTCTATGCATATAAATAGATTCCTTCTGATGCAGTGGTACAGGGATGATCTATTGAACCTATTTGTGGCCAAATAGTCTTTGAACTTGAACATTCCACACAGACTTTATGACTTTTTGTTGTTTCTTCAGTATATCAAGGATGAGATTTTTTTTAACAAAAAAAAAAAAAATCTGACCCGAGATTCCATGAACTTGATCTTTCTATGCATATAAATAGATTCCTTCTGATGTTTTATTAGTTCTTCAATGATGACCATTTGAACTTATTTTTGGCCAGATTCTTTGAACTTGAACCTTCTTTAAAGACTTCTGACATTCTGTTGTTTCTTCAGTAGATCAAGGATGAGAATTTTTTGACAAAAAAAAATCTGACCCTGGATCCCATGAACTTGAACTTTCTATGCATATAAATTGATTCCTTCTGATGCAGTGGTACAGGGATGATCTATTGAACCTATTTGTGGCCAAATAGTCTTTGAACTTGAACATTCTTTAAAGACTTTATGACTACCTGTGGTTTCATCAGTAGGTCAAGGAAGACATTTTTTGACAAAAAAAAAAAAAAATCTCACCCTAGATTCCATGAACTTGAACTTTCTATGCATACAGATTCCTTCTGATGTTTTATTAGTTCTTCAAGGATGACCATTTGAACTTATTTTTGGCCAGATTCGTTGAACTTGAACCTTGTTTAAAGATTTCTGACATTCTGTTGTTTCTTCAGTAGATCAAGGATGAGATTTTTTTGACCAAAAAAAAAAAAGATTCTGACCCTGGATCCCATGAACTTGAACTTTCTATGCATATAAATAGATTACTTCTGATGCAGTGGTTCAAGCATGACCTTTTGAACTTATCTTTGCCCAAATACTCTTTGAACTTGAACATTCTACACAGACTTTATGACTACCTGTTGTTTCATCAGTAGGTCAAGGAAGACATTTTTTGGCAAAAAACAAAAACAAAATCTCACCCTAGATTCCATGAACTTGAACTTTCTATGCATATAAATAGATTACTTCTGGTGCAGTGGTTCAAGGATGACCTTTTGAACTTATTTGTGCCCAAATACTCTTTGAACTTGAACATTCTATAAAGACTTTATGACTACCTGTGGTTTCATCAGTAGGTCAAGGAAGACATTTTTTGACAAAAAAAAAATCTGACCCTGGATCCCATGAATTTGAACTTTCTATGCATATAAAAAGATTCATTCTGATGCATTGGTTCAGGGATGACCTATTGAACCTATTTGTGGCCAAATAGTCTTTGAACTTGAACATTATACACAGACTTTATGACTTTTTGTTGTTTCTTCAGTATATCAAGGATGAGATTTTTTTGACAAAAAAAAAGATTCTGACCCTGGATCCCATGAACTTGAAATTTCTATGCATATAAATTGATTCCTTCTGATGCAGTGGTTCAAGGATGACCATTTGAACTTATTTTTGGCCAGATTTGTTGAACTTGAACCTTGTTTAAAGATTTCTGACATTCTGTTGTTTCTTCAGTAGATCAAGGATGAGATTTTTTGACCAAAAAAAAAAAAGATTCTGACCCTGGATCCCATGAACTTGAACTTTCTATGCATATAAATAGATTCCTTCTGATGCAGTGGTTCAAGGATGACCTTTTGAACTTATCTGTGCCCAAATACTCTTTGAACTTGAACATTCTACACAGACTTTATGACTACCTGTGGTTTCATCAGTAGGTCAAGGAAGACATTTTTTGACAAAAAAAAAATCTGACCCTGGATCCCATGAATTTGAACTTTCTATGCATATAAATAGATTCATTCTGATGCATTGGTTCAGGGATGACCTATTGAACCTATTTGTGGCCAAATAGTCTTTGAACTTGAACATTATACACAGACTTTATGACTTTTTGTTGTTTCTTCAGTATATCAAGGATGAGATTTTTTTGACAAAAAAAAGATTCTGACCCTAGATTCCATGAACTTGAACTTTCTATGCAAATAAATAGATTACTTCTGGTGCAGTGGTTCAAGGATAACCTTTTGAACATATTTGTGCCCAAATACTCTTTAAACTTGAACATTCTATAAAGACTTTATGACTACCTGTGGTTTCATCAGTAGGTCAAGGAAGACATTTTTTGACAAAAAAAAAAAAAATCTGAACCTGAATCCCATGAATTTGAACTTTCTATGCATATAAATAGATTCATTCTGATACATTGGTTCAGGGAAGACCTATTGAACCTATTTGTTGCCAAATAGTCTTTTAACTTGAACATTATACACAGACTTTATGACTTTTTGTTGTTTCTTCAGTATATCAAGGATGAGATTTTTTTGACAAAAAAAAATTCTCACCCTAGATTCCATGAACTTGAACTTTCTATGCATATAAATAGATTACTTCTGATGCAGTGGTTCAAGGA
The DNA here is from genome assembly GCF_024679245.1 of Pseudorasbora parva. Taxonomy (NCBI): domain Eukaryota; kingdom Metazoa; phylum Chordata; class Actinopteri; order Cypriniformes; family Gobionidae; genus Pseudorasbora; species Pseudorasbora parva. The sequence continues at coordinate 9,566,144 of NC_090179.1, forward strand.
TGACCTTTTGAACTTATCTGTGCCCAAATACTCTTTGAACTTGAATATTCTACACAGACTTTATGACTACCTGTGGTTTCATCAGTAGGTCAAGGAAGACATTTTTTGGCAAAAAAAAAAAAAAAAATCTCACCCTAGATTCCATGAACTTGAACGTTCTATGCATATAAATAGATTACTTCTGGTGCAGTGGTTCAAGGACGACCTTTGAAACTATTTGTGCCCAAATACTCTTTGAACTTGAACATTCTATAAAGACTTAATGACTACCTGTGGTTTCATCAGTAGGTCAAGGAAGACATTTTTTGACAACAAAAAAAAAAATCTGACCCTGGATCCCATGAATTTGAACTTTCTATGCATATAAATAGATTCATTCTGATGCATTGGTTCAGGGATGACCTATTGAACCTATTTGTGGCCAAATAGTCTTTGAACTTGAACATTATACACAGACTTTATGACTTTTTGTTGTTTCTTCAGTATATCAAGGATGAGGTTTTTTTGACAAAAAAAAAGATTCTGACCCTGGATCCCATGAACTTGAAATTTCTATGCATATAAAAAGATTCCTTCTAATGCAGTGGTTCAAGGATGACCTTTTGAACTTATTTGTGCCCAAATACTCTTTAAACTTGAACATTCTATAAAGACTTTATGACTACCTGTGGTTTCATCAGTAGGTCAAGGAAGATATTTTTTAAAAATAAATAAATAAATAAATCTCACCCTAGATTCCTTGAACTTGAACTTTCTATGCATATAAATAGATTCCTTCTGATGCAGTGGTACAGGGATGATCTATTGTACCTATTTGTGGCCAAATAGTCTTTGAACTTGAACATTCCACACAGACTTTATGACTTTCTGTTGTTTCTTCAGTATATCAAGGATGAGATTTTTTTGACAAAAAAAAAAAAAAGATTCTGACCCTGGTTCCCATGAACTTGAACTGTCTATGCATATAAATAGATTCCTTCTGATGCAGTGGTTCAAGGATGACCTTTTGAACCTATTTGTGGCCAAATAGTCTTTGAACTTGAACATTCCACACAGACTTTATGACTTTCTGTTGTTTCTTCAGTATATCAAGGATGACATTTTTTTGACAAAAAAAAAAAAAAAAAATTCTGACCCGAGATTCCATGAACTTGAACTTTCTATGCATATAGATTCCTTCTGATGTTTTATTAGTTCTTCAAGGATGACCATTTGAACTTATTTTTGGCAAGATTCTTTGAACTTGAACCTTGTTTAAAGATTTCTGACATTCTGTTGTTTCTTCAGTAGATCAAGGATGAGATTTTTTTGACCAAAAAAAAAAAAGATTCTGACCCTGGATCCCATGAACTTGAACTTTCTATGCATATAAATAGATTACTTCTGATGCAGTGGTTCAAGGATGACCTTTTGAACTTATCTGTGCCCAAATACTCTTTGAACTTGAACATTCTACACAGACTTTATGACTACCTGTGGTTTCATCAGTAGGTCAAGGAAGACATTTTTTGGCAAAAAAAAAAAAAAAAAAAATCTGACCCTGGATCCCATGAACTTGAACTTTCTATTCATATAAATAGATTCATTCTGATGCATTGGTTCAAGGATGACCTATTGAACTTATCTGTGCCCAAATACTCTTTGAACTTGAACATTCTTACACAGACTTGATGACTACCTGTGGTTTCATCAGTAGGTCAAGGAAGACATTTTTTGACAAAAAAAAAAAAAAAAAATCTGACCCTGGATCCCATGAATTTGAACTTTCTATGCACATAAAAAGATTCATTCTGATGCATTGGTTCAGGGATGACCTATTGAACCTATTTGTGGCCAAATAGTCTTTGAACTTGAACATTATACACAGACTTTATGACTTTTTGTTGTTTCTTCAGTATATCAAGCATGAGATTTTTTTGACAAAAAAAAGATTCTGACCCTGGATCCCATGAACTTGAAATTTCTATGCACATAAAAAGATTCCTTCTAATGCAGTGGTTCAAGGATGACCTTTTGAACTTATTTGTGCCCAAATACTCTTTGAACTTGAACATTCTATAAAGACTTTATGGCTACCTGTGGTTTCATCAGTAGGTCAAGGAAGATATTTTTTAAAAAATATAAATAAATAAATCTCACCCTAGATTCCTTGAACTTGAACTTTCTATGCATATAAATAGATTCCTTCTGATGCAGTGGTACAGGGATGATCTATTGTACCTATTTGTGCCCAAATACTCTTTAAACTTGAACATTCTATAAAGACTTTATGACTACCTGTGGTTTCATCAGTAGGTCAAGGAAGACATTTTTTGACAAAAAAAAAAAAATCTCACCCTAGATTCCATGAACTTGAACTTTCTATGCATATAGATTCCTTCTGATGTTTTATTAGTTCTTCAAGGATGACCATTTGAACTTATTTTTGGCCAGATTCTTTGAACTTGAACCTTGTTTAAAGATTTCTGACATTCTGTTGTTTCTTCAGTAGATCAAGGATGAGATTTTTTTGACCCAAAAAAAAAAGATTCTGACCCTGGATCCCATGAACTTGATCTTTCTATGCATATAAATAAATTACTTCTGATGCAGTGGTTCAAGGATGACCTTTTGAACTTATCTGTGCCCAAATACTCTTTGAACTTGGACATTCTACACAGACTTTATGACTACCTGTTGTTTCATCAGTAGGTCAAGGAAGACATTTTTTGGCAAAAAAAAAAAAAAAAAACCTTCTGACGCTAGAGCCCATGAATTTGAACTTTCTATGCATATAAATAGATTCCTTCTGATGCAGTGGTTCAAGGATGACCTATTGAACCTATCTGTGGCCAAATAGTCTTTGAACTTGAACATTCCACACAGACTTTATGACTTTCTGTTGTTTCTTCAGTATATCAAGGATTAGATTTTTTTGACAAAAAAAAAATTCTGACCCTGGATCCCATGATCTTGAACTATATTCTGCTGAAATATCAGAAGAAGTCTGTGAGTCCCAACTGTAACTGTCTAAACATTCATACATTATGAAACACTAATCGGGTCATTGCACGAGATTTTTCCTATGCGATGCAAATCAGGGCAAAAGTGCTAATATATTCATTGCGCAACGAGTTCTTATGTAATACATTAGCTAGAAAATGTTCCACTGAATATACTTCTTGAGCCTTGTGTGGAATAGGATTTAGTCAGAATCCACTTCAATGCAGTTCAATCCTGTAGGTCGAATGTGTATTCCTGTTAAATGCAATGCATATAATTAACTCGTTGTGCGTTTAAGAGATTCGGGCTTTTGCATGCATTGCTTTGCATTGCATTGCATACGAAAAAAACTTGTGCACTGGGGAGATTAGTGCTTAATCATTGCATTAAACTCTTCATGCATTGAAGATATTAACGCTTTTGCATTGCATTTCATACAAAAAAAAACTTGCTTAAAATAACTCGTTGTGCATTGAAGATAGCGCGTTCGTATTGAATTACATACGAAAAGTTTTGTGCAATGGAGCGATTCGTGCTTTTGCATTGCATTGAACTCGTCTTGCATTGAAGACATTAGCGCTTTTGCATTGCATTGCATACGAAAAAACTTGTGCACTGAGGAGAATAGTGCTTTTGCATTGCATTATATACAAAAAACTTGCTGTGCATTGAAAAGATAGCAATGCTTTTGCATTGCATTGAAGATAATGCATTGAAGATCATGCATTGAAGATAATAGCACTTTTGCATTGCATTGCATACAAAAAACTTGCTGTGCATTGAATAGTGCTTTTGCAATGCATTGCATAAAATAACTCGTTGTACTTTGAAGACAGCACTTTAACATTGCATTGCATACGAAAAAAGCTTGTGCACTGGGGAGATTAATGTTTTTGCATTGCATTTAACTCGTCATGCATTGACGATATTAGCGTTTTGCATTGCATTGCATACGAAAAAAACTTGTGCAATGGACAGATTCGTGCTTTTGCATTGCATTGAACTTGTCTTGCAGTGAAGACATTAAAGCGCTTTTGAATTGCATTGCATACGAAAAAAACTTGTGCACTGGGGAGATTAATGCTTTTGCATTGCATTGCATACAAAAAACTTGCTGTGCATTGAATAGTGCTTTTGCAATGCATTGCATAAAATAACTCGTTGTACTTTGAAGACAGCACTTTTACATTGCATTGCATACGAAAAAAGCTTGTGCACTGGGGAGATTAATGTTTTTGCATTGCATTTAACTCGTCATGCATTGACGATATTAGCGTTTTGCATTGCATTGCATACGAAAAAAACTTGTGCAATGGACAGATTCGTGCTTTTGCATTGCATTGAACTTGTCTTGCAGTGAAGACATTAAAGCGCTTTTGAATTGCATTGCATACGAAAAAAACTTGTGCACTGGGGAGATTAATGCTTTTGCATTGCATTGCATACAAAAAACTTGCTGTGCATTGAATAGTGCTTTTGCAATGCATTGCATAAAAAATAACTCGTTGTGCTTTGAAGACAGCGCTTTTGCATTGCTTTGCATACAAAAACTTGCTTTGAAGAGATAGTGCTTTTGCAATGCACTGTATGAAATAAATCGTTGTGCATTGAAGGTAACGCTATTGCATTGCACTGCATAAAATAAATCATTGTGCATTGAAGATAGCGCTTTTGCATTGCACTGGGGAGATTAATGCTTTTGCATTGAACTCGTCATGCATTGACAATATTAGCGCTTTTGCATTGCATTGCATACAAAATTTTTGCTGTGCATTGAATAGTGCTTTTGCAATGCATTGCATAAAATAACTCGTTGTGCTTTGAAGACAGCACTTTTGCATTGCATTGCATACGAAAAAAACTTGTGCACTGGGAGATTAGTGCTTTTGCATTGCATTTAACTCGTCATGCATTGACGATATTAGCGTTTTGCATTGCATTGCATACGAAAAAAACTTGTGCAATGGACAGATTCGTGCTTTTGCATTGCATTGAACTTGTCTTGCAGTGAAGACATTAAAGCGCTTTTGAATTGCATTGCATACGAAAAAACTTGTGCACTGAGGAGAATAGGGCTTTTGCATTGCATTGTATACAAAAAACTTGCTGTGCATTAAAGATAGCGCTTTTGCATTGCACTGGGGAGATTAATGCTTTTGCTTTGCATTGAACTCGTCATGCATTGACAATATTAACGCTTTTGCATTGCATTGCATACGAAAATCCTGCACTGATGAGATTAGTGCTTTTGCATTGCAAAAAATAACTCGTGCATTGAAGACAGCGCTTTTGCATTGCATACGAAAAAACTTGTGCAATGGGGAGATTAGTGCTTTTGCATTGCATTGAACTCTTCATGCATTGAAGATAATAGCGCTTTTGCATTGCATTGCATACAAAAAACTTGCTGTGCATTGAATAGTGCTTTTGCAATGCATTGCATAAAATAACTCGTTGTGCTTTGAAGACAGCGCTTTTGCATTGCATTGCATACGAAAAAAACTTGTGCACTGGGGAGATTAATGCTTTTGCATTGCATTGAACTCTTCATGCATTGAAGATAATAGCGCTTTTGCATTGCATTGCATACAAAAAACTTGCTGTGCATTGAATAGTGCTTTTGCAATGCATTGCATAAAAAATAACTCGTTGTGCTTTGAAGACAGCGCTTTTGCATTGCTTTGCATACAAAAACTTGCTTTGAAGAGATAGTGCTTTTGCAATGCACTGTATGAAATAAATCGTTGTGCATTGAAGGTAACGCTATTGCATTGCACTGCATAAAATAAATCATTGTGCATTGAAGATAGCGCTTTTGCATTGCACTGGGGAGATTAATGCTTTTGCATTGCATTGAACTCGTCATGCATTGACAATATTAGCGCTTTTGCATTGCATTGCATACAAAAATTTTGTTGTGCATTGAATAGTGCTTTTGCAATGCATTGCATAAAATAACTCGTTGTGCTTTGAAGACAGCACTTTTGCATTGCATTGCATACGAAAAAAACTTGTGCACTGGGGAGATTAATGTTTTTGCATTGCATTTAACTCGTCATGCATTGACGATATTAGCGTTTTGCATTGCATTGCATACGAAAAAAACTTGTGCAATGGACAGATTCGTGCTTTTGCATTGCATTGAACTTGTCTTGCAGTGAAGACATTAAAGCGCTTTTGAATTGCATTGCATACGAAAAAACTTGTGCACTGAGGAGAATAGGGCTTTTGCATTGCATTGTATACAAAAAAACTTGCTGTGCATTGAAGATAGCGCTTTTGCATTGCACTGGGGAGATTAATGCTTTTGCTTTGCATTGAACTCGTCATGCATTGACAATATTAACGCTTTTGCATTGCATTGCATACGAAAATCCTGCACTGATGAGATTAGTGCTTTTGCATTGCAAAAAATAACTCGTGCATTGAAGACAGCGCTTTTGCATTGCATACGAAAATACTTGTGCAATGGGGAGATTAGTGCTTTTGCATTGCATTGAACTCTTCATGCATTGAAGATAATAGCGCTTTTGCATTGCATACAAAAAACTTGCTGTGCATTGAATAGTGCTTTTGCAATGCATTGCATAAAATAACTCGTTGTGCTTTGAAGACAGCGCTTTTGCATTGCATTGCATACGAAAAAAACTTGTGCACTGGGGAGATTAATGCTTTTGCATTGCATTGAACTCGTCATGCATTGACGATATTAGCGTTTTGCATTGCATTGAATACGAAAAAACGTGTGCAATGGAAAGATTCGAGATTTTGCATTGCATTGAACTCGTCTTGCATTGAAGACATTAAGCGCTTTTGCATTGCATTGCATACAAAAAACTTGCTTTGAAGAGATAGTGCTTTTTGCAATGCACTGTATGAAATAAATCGTTGTGCATTGAAGGTAACGCTATTGCATTGCACTGCATAAAATAAATCATTGTGCATTGAAGATAGCGCTTTTGCATTGCACTGGGGAGATTAATGCTTTTGCATTGCATTGAACTCGTCATGCATTGACAATATTAGCGCTTTTGCATTGCATTGCATACAAAAAAACCTGCACTGAGGAGATTAGTGCTTTTGCATTGCATTGCATACGAAAAAGCTTGTGCACTGGGGAGATTAGTGCTTTTGCATTGCATTGAACTCTTCATGCATTGAAAATATTAATGCTTTTGCACTGCATTGCGTACAAAAAACTTGCTGTGCATTGATATATAAAATAAATCGTTGTGCATTGAAGATAGCGCTTTTGCATTGCACTGCATATAAGAACTTCGTTGCACATGGAAGAAAAAAGGATTTTGCGTTGCATTGCATTGCATATAAGAATTCGCTGTGCAAAGAAAAGATTAGTGCTTTTCATTGCTTTGCATTGGATAACGAAAAACTTGTGCATTGAAGAGTTTGCATGCATATTTGTGCATTGAATAAATTGGGTTTTGCATTGCATTGCATTGTATTGCTTAAAGAACTCGTTGTGCAGAAAGAGATTAGTGCTTTTGCAATGCAATGCATATTAAAACTCGTTGCGCATTGAAGAAATGTGCTTTTACATCATAGAAAAAAGCTCGTGCAATGACGCGATTAATGATTTTACATCTCATTGCATACGAAAAACTTGTGCAATGAGGAGATTAAAGCTTTTGCATTGAACTCGTCATGCATTGAAGATATTAGCGCTTTTGCATTTCATTGCACATAAGAACTCTTTGTTGCGCATTGAAGAAACAAGTGTTTTTGCAATGCATTGCATAAAGAACTCGTTGTGCATTAAAAAGATGCGAAAAAGTAATTTCCATAACGAAAAACTCGTGCATTGAAGATTTTGCATGCATGCATACAAAAACTATTTGTGCATTGAATAAATTTGCTTTTGCATTGCATTGCATAAAAAACTCGTTGTGCAGAAAGAGATTAGTGCTTTTGCATTGCATTGCATATAAGATCTTACTGTGCATTAAATAAATAAGTGCATTGTTAGAGAGTTGTGCATTGAATATATTTTGCATCGTCATGCTAAACTCGTCATGCATTGAAGCTATTAGCGCTATTGCATTGCATATAAGAATTCAGGGTGCAATGAAAAGATTAGTGCTTTTGAATTCCATACGAAAAAACTCGTGCATTGAAGATTTTGCATTGCATTGCACATAAGAACTCGCGCAATGAATATATTAGCGCTTAGCATTGCAAAGAATTCGTGCACTGAACATGGTTATTCTCTGTGCAATGACGAGTTTAGTGCGTTTGCATTGCATTGACTCTTTTTTACATTGAAGAGTTTAAATGGTTTTCAATACAAGAACTCGTGCTGCATTAAATAGATAAGTGCTTTGGAACTTAGTACTGTTTAGATTTTAGCACTAATCTGCACTTAAATGATAAATGGAGTTTTCCCATTCAAGTAATAACCAGTAGTCCCTGAGACCCTGCTGAACTTCATGGAATCAATGAGCTTGACTTATCGATAAATATTAAAAGATTCATACTGATGTTTCATTAATTTTTCAAGGAAGATCTGTTGAACTTATTTTTGGCCAACAAGTGTTTGAACTTTATATGTAAATCTGGATCCCATGAACTTGAACTTTCTATACATATAAATAGATTACTTCTGATGCAGTGGTTCAAGGATGACCTTTTGAACTTATTTGTGCCCAAATACTCTTTAAACTTGAACATTCTATAAAGACTTTATGACTACCTGTGGTTTCATCAGTAGGTCAAGGAAGTTATTTTTTGAAAATAAATAAATAAATAAATCTCACCCTAGATTCCTTGAACTTGATCTTTCTATGCATATAAATAGATTCCTTCTGATGCAGTGGAACAGGGATGATCTATTGAACCTATTTGTGGCCAAATAGTCTTTGAACTTGAACATTCCAGACAGACTTTATGACTTTCTGTTGTTTCTTCAGTATTTCAAGGATGAGATTTTTTTGACAAAAAAAAAAAAAGATTCTGACCCTGGATCCCATGAACTTGAAGTTTCTATGCATATAAAAAGATTCCTTCAATGCAGTGGTTCAAGAATGACCTTTTGAACTTATTTGTGCCCAAATACTCTTTAAACTTGAACATTCTATAAAGACTTTATGACTACCTGTGGTTTCATCAGTAGGTCAAGGAAGACATTTTTTGACAAAAAATAAATAAATAAAAAATCTCACCCTAGATTCCATGAACTTGAACTTTCTATGCATATAAACAGATTCCTTCGGATGTTTTATTAGTTCTTCAAGGATGACCTTTTGAACATATTTTTGGCAAGATTCTTTGAACTTGAACCTTCTTTAAAGACTTCTGACTTTCTGTTGTTTCTTCAGTATATCAAGGATGAGATTTTTTTGACAAAAAAAGAATCTGACCCGAGATTCCATGAATTTGAACGTTCTATTCATATAAATAGATTCCTTCTGATGCAGTGGTTCAATGATGACCTTTTGAACCTATTTGTGCCCAAATACCTCTTGAACTTGAACATTCTATAAAGACTTTATGACTACCTGTGGTTTCATCAGTAGGTCAAGGAAGACATGTTTTGACAAAAAAAAAAAAAAAATCTCACCCTAGATTCCATGAACTTGAACTTTCTATGCATATAAATAGATTCCTTCTGATGTCTTATTAGTTCTTCAAGGATGACCATTTTAACTTATTTTTGGCCAGATTCCTTGAACTTGAACCTTGTTTAAAGATTTCTGACATTCTGTTGTTTCTTCAGTAGATCAAGGATGAGATTTTTTTGACAAAAAAAAAAGATCCTGACCCTGGATCCCATGAACTAGAACTTTCTATACATATAAATAGATTACTTCTGATGCTGTGGTTCAATGATTACTTTTTGAACCTATTTGTGCCCAAATACTCTTTGAACTTGAACATTCTATAAAGACTTTATGATTACCTGTTGTTTCATCAGTTGGTCAAGGAAGACATTTTTTGGCAAAAAAAAAAAAAAAAAAAAAAAAAAATTCTCACCCTAGATTCCATGAACTTGAACTTTCTATGCATATAAATAGATTACTTCTGATGCAGTGGTTCAAGGATGAACTTTTGAACTTATTTGTGCCCAAATACTCTTTGAACTTGAACATTCTATAAAGACTTTATGACTACCTGTGGTTTCATAAGTAGGTCAAGGAAGACATTTTTTGACAAAAAAAAAAAAATCTGACCCTGGATCCCATGAATTTGAACTTTCTATGCATATAAATAGATTCCTTCTGATGCATTGGTTCAGGGATGACCTATTGAACCTATTTGTGGCCAAATAATCTTTGAACTTGAACATTATACACAGACTTTATGACTTTCTGTTGTTTCTTCAGTATATCAAGGATGAGATTTTTTTGACAAAAAAAAAAAAAAGATTCTGACCCTGGATCCCATGAACTTGAAATTTCTATGCATATAAAAAGATTCCTTCTGATGCAGTGGTTCAAGGATGACCTTTTGAACTTATTTGTGCCCAAATACTCTTTAAACTTGAACATTCTATAAAGACTTTATGACTACCTGTGGTTTCATCAGTAGGTCAAGGAAGACATTTTTTGACAAAAAACAAAAAAAAACAAATCTCACCCTAGGAAGTTTTATTAGTTCTTCAAGGATGACCATTTGAACTTATTTTTTGCCAGATTCTTTGAACTTGGACCTTCTTTAAAGACTTCTGACATTCTGTTGTTTCTTCAGTAGATCAAGGATGAGATTTTTTTGACAAAAAAAAAAAAAAAGATTCTGACCCTGGATCCCATGAACTTGAACTTTCTATACATATAAATAGATTACTTCTGATACAGTGGTTCAATGTTGACCTTTTGAACTTATTTGTGCCCAAATAGTCTTTGAATTTGAATATTCTACACAGACTTTATGAATTTCTGTTGTTTCTTCAGTATATCAAGGATGAGATTTTTTTGACAAAAAAAAATCTTACCCGAGATTCCATGAACTTGAACTTTCTATGCATATAAAAAGATTCCTTCTGATGCAGTGGTTCAATGATGACCTTTTGAACCTATTTGTACCCAAATACTCTTTGAACTTGAACATTCTATAAAGACTTTATGACTACCTATGGTTTCATCAGTAGGTCAAGGAAGACATTTTTTGACAAAAAAAAAAAATCTCACCCTAGATTCCATCAACTTGAACTTTCTATGCATATAAATAGATTCCTTCTGATGTTTTATTAGTTCTTCAATGATGACCATTTGAAGTTATTTTTGGCCAGATTCTTTGAACTTGAACCTTCTTTAAAGACTTCTGACATTCTGTTGTTTCTTCAGTAGATCAAGGATGAGAATTTTTTGACAAAAAAAAATCTTACCCTGGATCCCATGAACTTGAACTTTCTATGCATATAAATAGATTACTTCTGATGCAGTGGTTCAAGGATGACCTTTTGAACTTATCTGTGCCCAAATACTCTTTGAACTTGAACATTCTAGACAGAGTTTATGACTACCTGTTGTTTCATCAGTAGGTCAAGGAAGACATTTTTTGGCAAAAAACAAAAAAACAAATCTCACCCTAGATTCCATGAACTTGAACTTTCTATGCATATAAATAGATTACTTCTGGTGCAGTGGTTCAAGGATGACCTATTGAACCTATTTGTGGCCAAATAGTCTTTTAACTTGAACATTATACACAGACTTTATGACTTTTTTTTGTTTCTTCAGTATATCAAGGATGAGATTTTTTTGACAAAAAAAAGATTCTGACCCTGGATCCCATGAACTTGAAATTTCTATGCATATAAATAGATTCTTTCTGATGTTTTATTAGTTCTTCAATGATGACCATTTGAAGTTATTTTTGGCCAGATTCTTTGAACTTGAACCTTCTTTAAAGACTTCTGACATTCTGTTGTTTCTTCAGTAGGTCAAGGAAGACATTTTTTGACAGGAAAAAAGATTCTGACCATGGATCCCATGAACTTGAAATTTCTATGCATATAAAAAGATTCCTTCTAATGCAGTGGTTCAAGGATGACCTTTTGAACTTATTTGTGCCCAAATACTCTTTAAACTTGAACATTCTATAAAGACTTTATGACTACCTATGGTTTCATCAGTAGGTCAAGGAAGATATTTTTTTGAAAATAAATAAATAAATAAATCTCACCCTAGATTCCTTGAACTTGAACTTTCTTTGCATATAAATAGATTCCTTCTGATGCAGTGGTACAGGGATGATCTATTGAACCTATTTGTGGCCAAATAGTCTTTGAACTTGAACATTCCACACAGACTTTTTGACTTTCTGTTGTTTCTTCAGTATATCAAGGATGAGATTTTTTTGACAATAAAAAAAAAAAATCTGACCCGAGATTCCATGAACTTGAACTTTCTATGCATATAAATAGATTCCTTCTAATGTTTTATTAGTTCTTCAATGATGACCATTTTGACTTATTTTTGGCCAGATTCTTTGAACTTGAACCTTGTTTAAAGACTTCTGACATTCTGTTGTTTCATCAGTAGATCAAGGATGATAATTTTTGACAACAAAAAAAATCTGACCCTGGATCCCATGAACTTGAACTTTCTATGCATATAAATAGATTACTTCTGATGCTGTGGTTCAAGGATGACCTTTTGAACTTCTCTGTGCCCAAATACTCTTTGAACTGTGTAGCGACTCAGGCGAATCAAACACACAATTGCCAGTTACATTTAACAAATATGTTTTTGAAAGCGTTGTGCTTACTGACAGACCTTCCCCCAACACAACAGAGAAAGATTCTTCGTCACCCTGGAAACCATCTGATAAGATGTTTTATGGCTCAAAAGAATTTGGCCACAGAGAAGGGCAGGAAGAGTGTCTTATACACAAAGAGTTTAAGACACAGAGCTTTTGCCTCAAATTATAGACAAACCATCTATAAATGAACATGCACCCCAGGACATTATATGTAAACACATAACTGTCTTGTAAAATGTTTATTCTGTATGGTATTTTGCATCTTTTTGTCTGTGTCTTAACAAAGTACTAGTTCAGATAACCTCATATATGTCATGTCTCCTATCAAATTAATGCTCACTTCACAACTTACACTTCCATGTATATCACTTATTCAGAAAATGCAGTGTGTGTTTGTTGCATTAATTATAGTATGAAGACTCAGAGACCCACTGAGTCGAACTTTGAAACAAAGAACCATAAATCTGCTGAGGAATTTCCCGCCGGGAAATCCCAACACTCTCATTGGTTAAGTCTAACCCTGGAGGGTGGGACTATTTCCAGACCTTAAAAGACCAGTGGAGACAATCTCTTATTCTCTTCTCTTCTCCGAAAATCTCTTGCTCTTACTTCTCCAACTCTCTCCCTGTGGGAGCCAACACCCACGGGGGGGCTGGCACATAAGCCATGCCACCAATGCAGGCCCTCCAAGCAGGCCTCATCTCTTCCAAAAATCTTCTCTTCTACAATCCGATCTTCAACAACACGGAGCATCCCTAAAAGCAACCAGCTGCTCCCTCCCGACCTCGGAGAAAGCCACCGAACACGCAGAAATACACGCACACAAGCGAGAAGCCAAAACGAAACCAAAAGAATGCAAGTATTCTTATTCTTACTGCTGTAAAGAGGGTGTGTTATTTTCCTGTTGGGACAAGTTAACTCCATGAAGGTCGTATTTGAGGAACTGAAGGAAAGCTGTTTCTTACCCTCCCCCACTCTCTTTGTCTCTCTCTCTCTCCCTCTCTTTGTCTCTCTCTCTCTCTTTTATCTCTCTCTAACTTCAGTCTATTCATTATTCTCTTTCATGTATTCTTTCGTTAATATCTATACTTCTACTCTCTTGATGCATATTTAGTATGTACTTTCTATGTGAATTGTAGTGTTATTTTTAGTCTGTGTTTATTAAACCTCCAAAAGTAATTTAATGAGTTGAATCTGTTATTCTGCCACATACACAAAGTCAATGAAACTTGTGATCTAACGTTACCTAACTGCTTATGCTACTATGTTAGTAAAGTAAACTGTATGACCATTTGAAATATTGAACTTATCCTGATCAGTAAAGTTAATTTTTCTTATGCGCTCGTAAAGCAGTAATCCCTTATTGAGAATTGATTTGAAAAGTCTATAACTAATTTGCAGGACAAACTTAGTAGGATAATTTCAAGCAATTTCATAAAGGGTTACTTGTATTTAATTAAACAATTTTCCCTATCGGAAAATTTTAATACGTAATGAATGACTGCCAAATAATATTCATAAATTCATGAATATTGAATATTAAATCCCTTTTGAGTTAATTATTCCCCGAGACATTAAACTCAGGAGTCATAGTTGTTACAACTGTAACATTCTACACAGACTTTATGACTACCTGTTGTTTCATCAGTAGGTCAAGGAAGACATTTATTGGCAAAAATAAAAAATAAAAAATCTCACCCTAGATTCCATGAACTTGAACTTTCTATGCATATAAATAGATTACTTCTGGTGCAGTGGTTCAAGGATGACATTTTGAACTTATTTGTGCCCAAATACTCTTTGAACTTGAACATTCTATAAAGACTTCATGACTACCTGTGGTTTCATCAGTAGGTCAAGGAAGACATTTTTTGACAAAAAAAAAAATCTGACCCTGGATCCCATGAATTTGAACTTTCTATGCATATAAATAGATTCATTCATAGATACATTGGTTCAGGGAAGACCTATTGAACCTATTTGTGGCCAAATAGTCTTTTAACTTGAACATTATACACAGACTTTATGACTTTTTGTTGTTTCTTCAGTATATCAAGGATGAGATTTTTTTGACAAAAAAAAAAAAATTCTCACCCTAGATTCCATGAACTTGAACTTTCTATGCAAATAAATAGATTTATTCTGATGTTTTATTAGTTCTTCAAGGATGACCTTTTGAACTTATTTTTGGCAAGATTCTTTGAACTTGAACCTTCTTTAAAGACTTCTGACATTCTGTTGTTTCTTCAGTAGATCAAGGTTGAGATTTTTTTGATAAAAAAAAAAAAAGATTCTGACCCTGGATCCCATGAACTTGAACTTTCTACACATATAAATAGATTACTTCTGGTGCAGTGGTTCAAGGATGATCTTTTGAACTTATTTGTGCCCAAATACTCTTTGAACTTGAACATTCTATAAAGACTTTATGACTACCTGTGGTTTCATCAGTAGGTCAAGGAAGATATTTTTTGAAAAAAAAAAATAAATAAATCTCACCCTAGATTCCTTGAACTTGAACTTTCTATGCATATAAATAGATTCCTTCTGATGCAGTGGTACAGGGATGATCTATTGAACCTATTTGTGGCCAAATAGTCTTTGAACTTGAACATTCCACACAGACTTTATGACTTTTTGTTGTTTCTTCAGTATATCAAGGATTTGATTTTTTAACAACAACAAAAAAAAATCTGACCTGAGATTCCATGAACTTGAACTTTCTATGCATATAAATAGATTCCTTCTGATGTTTTATTAGTTCTTCAATGATGACCATTTGAAGTTATTATTGGCCAGATTCTTTGAACTTGAACCTTCTTTAAAGACTTCTGACATTCTGTTGTTTCTTCAGTAGATCAAGGATGAGAATTTTTTTACAAAAAAAAATCTGACCCTGGATCCCATGAACTTGAACTTTCTATGCATATAAATTGATTCCTTCTGATGTTTTATTAGTTCTTCAATGATGACCATTTGAACTTATTTTTGGCCAGATTCTTTGAACTTGAACCTTCTTTAAAGACTTCTGACATTCTGTTGTTTCTTCAGTATATCAAGGATGAGAATTTTTTGACAAAAAAAATCTGACCCTGGATCCCATGAACTTGAACTTTCTATGCATATAAATAGATTACTTCTGATGCAGTGGTTCAAGGATGACCTTTTGAACTTATCTGTGCCCAAATACTCTTTGAACTTGAACATTCTACACAGACTTTATGACTACCTGTTGTTTCATCAGTAGGTCAAGGAAGACATTTTTTGGCAAAAAAAAAAAAAAAAAAATCTCACCCTAGATTCCATGAACTTGAACTTTCTATGCATATAAATAGATTACTTCTGGTGCAGTAGTTCAAGGATGACCTTTTGAACTTATTTTTGCCCAAATACTCTTTGAACTTGAACATTCTATAAAGACTTTATGACTTTTTGTTGTTTCTTCAGTATATCAAGGATGAGATTTTTTTGACAAAAAAAAATTCTCACCCTAGATTCCATGAACTTGAACTTTCTATATAAATAGATTTATTCTGATGTTTTATTCGTTCTTCAAGGATGACCTTTTGAACTTATTTTTGGCAAGATTCTTTGAACTTGAACCTTCTTTAAAGACTTCTGACATTCTGTTGTTTCTTCAGTAGATCAAGGTTGAGATTTTTTTGACAAAAAAAAAAAGATTCTGACCCTGGATCCCATGAACTTGAACTTTCTTCACATATAAATAGATTACTTCTGGTGCAGTGGTTCAAGGATGATCTTTTGAACTTATTTGTGCCCAAATACTCTTTGAACTTGAACATTCTATAAAGACTTTATGACTACCTGTGGTTTCATCAGTAGGTCAAGGAAGATATTTTTTGAAAAAAATAAATAAATAAATCTCACCCTAGATTCCTTGAACTTGAACTTTCTATGCATATAAATAGATTCCTTCTGATGCAGTGGTACAGGGATGATCTATTGAACCTATTTGTGGCCAAATAGTCTTTGAACTTGAACATTCCACACAGACTTTATGACTTTTTGTTGTTTCTTCAGTATATCAAGGATTTGATTTTTTTAACAACAACAAAAAAAAATCTGACCTGAGATTCCATGAACTTGAACTTTCTATGCATATAAATAGATTCCTTCTGATGTTTTATTAGTTCTTCAATGATGACCATTTGAAGTTATTATTGGCCAGATTCTTTGAACTTGAACCTTCTTTAAAGACTTCTGACATTCTGTTGTTTCTTCAGTAGATCAAGGATGAGAATTTTTTGACAAAAAAAAATCTGACCCTGGATCCCATGAACTTGAACTTTCTATGCATATAAATTGATTCCTTCTGATGCAGTGGTACAGGGATGATCTATTGAACCTATTTGTGGCCAAATAGTCTTTGAACTTGAACATTCCACACAGACTTTATGACTTTCTGTTGTTTCTTCAGTATATCAAGGATGAGATTTTTTTGACAAAAAAAAAATCTGACCCGATATTCCATGAACTTGAACTTTCTATGCATATAAAAAGATTCCTTCTGATGCAGTGGTTCAATGATGACCTTTTGAACCTATTTGTACCCAAATACTCTTTGAACTTGAACATTCTATAAAGACTTTATGACTACCTATGGTTTCATCAGTAGGTCAAGGAAGAACTTTTTTGACAAAAAAAAAATCTCACCCTAGATTCCATGAACTTGAACTTTCTATGCATATAAATAGATTCCTTCTGATGTTTTATTAGTTCTTCAATGATGACCATTTGAAGTTATTTTTGGCCAGATTCTTTGAACTTGAACCTTCTTTAAAGACTTCTGACATTCTGTTGTTTCTTCAGTAGATCAAGGATGAGAATTTTTTGACAAAAAAAAAATCTGACCCTGGATCCCATGAACTTGAACTTTCTATGCATATAAATAGATTACTTCTGATGCAGTGGTTCAAGGATGACCTTTTGAACTTATCTGTGCCCAAATACTCTTTGAACTTGAACATTCTACACAGACTTTATGACTACCTCTTGTTTCATCAGTAGGTCGAGGAAGACATTTTTTGGCAAAAAAAAAAAAAAAAAATCTCACCCTAGATTCCATGAACTTGAACTTTCTATGCATATAAATAGATTTATTCTGATGTTTTATTAGTTCTTCAAGGATGACCTTTTGAACTTATTTTTGGCAAGATTTTTTGAACTTGAACCTTCTTTAAATACTTCTGACATTCTGTTGTTTCTTCAGTAGATCAAGGATGAGAATTTTTTGACAAAAACAAATCTGACCCTGGATCCCATGAACTTGAACTTTCTATGCATATAAATAGATTACTTCTGATGCAGTGGTTCAAGGATGACATTTTGAACTTATTTGTGCCCAAATACTCTTTGAACTTGAACATTCTTTAAAGACTTTATGACTACCTGTGGTTTCATCAGTAGGTCAAGGAAGACATTTTTTGACAAAAAAAAATCTCACCCTAGATTCCATGAACTTGAACTTTCTATGCATACAGATTCCTTCTGATGTTTTATTAGTTCTTCAAGGATGACCATTTGAACTTATTTTTGGCCAGATTCGTTGAACTTGAACCTTGTTTAAAGATTTCTGACATTCTGTTGTTTCTTCAGTAGATCAAGGATGAGATTTTTTTGACCAAAAAAAAAAAAAAGATTCTGACCCTGGATCCCATGAACTTGAACTTTCTATGCATATAAACAGATTACTTCTGATGCAGTGGTTCAAGGATGACCTTTTGAACTTATCTTTGCCCAAATACTCTTTGAACTTGAACATTCTACACAGACTTTATGACTACCTGTTGTTTCATCAGTAGGTCAAGGAAGACATTTTTTGGCAAAAATAAAATAAAAAAATCTCACCCTAGATTCCATGAACTTGAACTTTCGATGCATATAAATCGATTACTTCTGGTGCAGTGGTTCAAGGATGACCTTTTGAACTTATTTGTGCCCAAATACTCTTTGAACTTGAACATTCTATAAAGACTTTATGACTACCTGTGGTTTCATCAGTAGGTCAAGGAAGACATTTTTTGAAAAAAAAAAAAAAAAAAAATCTCACCCTAGATTCCTTGAACTTGAACTTTCTATGCATAGAAATAGATTCCTTCTGATGCAGTGGTACAGGGATGATCTATTGAACCTATTTGTGGCCAAATAGTCTTTGAACTTGAACATTCCACACAGACTTTATGACTTTTTGTTGTTTCTTCAATATATCAAGGATGAGATTTTTTTAACAAAAAAAAAAAAAAATCTGATCCGAGATTCCATGAACTTGAACTTTCTATGCATATAAATAGATTCCTTCTGATGTTTTATTAGTTCTTCAATGATGACCATTTGAACTTATTTTTGGCCAGATTCTTTGAACTTGAACCTTCTTTAAAGACTTCTGACATTCTGTTGTTTCTTCAGTAGATCAAGGATGAGAATTTTTTGACAAAAAAAAATCTGACCCTGGATCCCATGAACTTGAACTTTCTATGCATATAAATTGATTCCTTCTGATGCAGTGGTACAGGGATGATCTATTGAACCTATTTGTGGCCAAATAGTCTTTGAACTTGAACATTCCACACAGACTTTATGACTTTCTGTTGTTTCTTCAGTATATCAAGGATGAGATTTTTTTGACAAAAAAAAAATCTGACCCGATATTCCATGAACTTGAACTTTCTATGCATATAAAAAGATTCCTTCTGATGCAGTGGTTCAATGATGACCATTTGAACCTATTTGTACCCAAATACTCTTTGAACTTGAACATTCTATAAAGACTTTATGACTACCTATGGTTTCATCAGTAGGTCAAGGAAGAACTTTTTTGACAAAAAAAAAATCTCACCCTAGATTCCATGAACTTGAACTTTCTATGCATATAAATAGATTTATTCTGATGTTTTATTAGTTCTTCAAGGATGACCTTTTGAACTTATTTTTGGCAAGATTTTTTGAACTTGAACCTTCTTTAAATACTTCTGACATTCTGTTGTTTCTTCAGTAGATCAAGGATGAGAATTTTTTGACAAAAACAAATCTGACCCTGGATCCCATGAACTTGAACTTTCTATGCATATAAATAGATTACTTCTGATGCAGTGGTTCAAGGATGACATTTTGAACTTATTTGTGCCCAAATACTCTTTGAACTTGAACATTCTTTAAAGACTTTATGACTACCTGTGGTTTCATCAGTAGGTCAAGGAAGACATTTTTTGACGAAAAAAAATCTCACCCTAGATTCCATGAACTTGAACTTTCTATGCATACAGATTCCTTCTGATGTTTTATTAGTTCTTCAAGGATGACCATTTGAACTTATTTTTGGCCAGATTCGTTGAACTTGAACCTTGTTTAAAGATTTCTGACATTCTGTTGTTTCTTCAGTAGATCAAGGATGAGATTTTTTTGACCAAAAAAAAAAAAAGATTCTGACCCTGGATCCCATGAACTTGAACTTTCTATGCATATAAACAGATTACTTCTGATGCAGTGGTTCAAGGATGACCTTTTGAACTTATCTTTGCCCAAATACTCTTTGAACTTGAACATTCTACACAGACTTTATGACTACCTGTTGTTTCATCAGTAGGTCAAGGAAGACATTTTTTGGCAAAAATAAAATGAAAAAATCTCACCCTAGATTCCATGAACTTGAACTTTCTATGCATATAAATCGATTACTTCTGGTGCAGTGGTTCAAGGATGACCTTTTGAACCTATTTGTGCCCAAATACTCTTTGAACTTGAACATTCTATAAAGACTTTATGACTACCTGTGGTTTCATCAGTAGGTCAAGGAAGACATTTTTTGAAAAAAAAAAAAAAAAAAATCTCACCCTAGATTCCTTGAACTTGAACTTTCTATGCATAGAAATAGATTCCTTCTGATGCAGTGGTACAGGGATGATCTATTGAACCTATTTGTGGCCAAATAGTCTTTGAACTTGAACATTCCACACAGACTTTATGACTTTTTGTTGTTTCTTCAATATATCAAGGATGAGATTTTTTTAACAAAAAAAAAAAAAATCTGATCCGAGATTCCATGAACTTGAACTTTCTATGCATATAAATAGATTCCTTCTGATGTTTTATTAGTTCTTCAATGATGACCATTTGAACTTATTTTTGGCCAGATTCTTTGAACTTGAACCTTCTTTAAAGGCTTCTGACATTCTGTTGTTTCTTCAGTATATCAAGGATGAGAATTTTTTGACAAAAAAAATCTGACCCTGGATCCCATGAACTTGAACTTTCTATGCATATAAATAGATTACTTCTGATGCAGTGGTTCAAG
Organism: Pseudorasbora parva; assembly: GCF_024679245.1. Taxonomy (NCBI): domain Eukaryota; kingdom Metazoa; phylum Chordata; class Actinopteri; order Cypriniformes; family Gobionidae; genus Pseudorasbora; species Pseudorasbora parva. Next base: position 9,587,154 of record NC_090179.1, read on the forward strand.
GATGACCTTTTGAACTTATCTGTGCCCAAATACTCTTTGAACTTGAACATTCTACACAGACTTTATGACTACCTGTTGTTTCATCAGTAGGTCAAGGAAGACATTTTTTGGCAAAAAAAAAAAAAAAAAATCTCACCCTAGATTCCATGAACTTGAACTTTCTTTGCATATAAATAGATTCCTTCTGGTGCAGTAGTTCAAGGATGACCTTTTGAACTTATTTTTGCCCAAATACTCTTTGAACTTGAACATTCTATAAAGACTTTATGACTTTTTGTTGTTTCTTCAGTATATCAAGGATGAGATTTTTTTGACAAAAAAAAATTCTCACCCTAGATTCCATGAACTTGAACTTTCTATGCATATAAATAGATTTATTCTGATGTTTTATTCGTTCTTCAAGGATGACCTTTTGAATTTATTTTTGGCAAGATTCTTTGAACTTGAACCTTGTTTAAAGACTTCTGACATTCTGTTGTTTCTTCATTAGATCAAGGATGAGATTTTTTTGACCAAAAAAAAAAAAAGATTCTGACCCTGGATCCCATGAACTTGAACTTTCTATGCATATAAATAGATTACTTCTGATGCAGTGGTTCCAGGATGACATTTTGAACTTATTTGTGCCCAAATACTCTTTGAACTTGAACATTCTTTAAAGACTTTATGACTACCTGTGGTTTCATCAGTAGGTCAAGGAAGACATTTTTTGGCAAAAAAAAAAAAAAAAAATCTCACCCTAGATTCCATGAACTTGAACTTTTTATGCATATAAATAGATTTATTCTGATGTTTTATTAGTTCTTCAAGGATGACCTTTTGAACTTATTTTTGGCAAGATTTTTTGAACTTGAACCTTCTTTAAATACTTCTGACATTCTGTTGTTTCTTCAGTGGATCAAGGATGAGAATTTTTTGACAAAAACAAATCTGACCCTGGATCCCATGAACTTGAACTTTCTATGCATATAAATAGATTACTTCTGATGCAGTGGTTCAAGGATGACATTTTGAACTTATTTGTGCCCAAATACTCTTTGAACTTGAACATTCTTTAAAGACTTTATGACTACCTGTGGTTTCATCAGTAGGTCAAGGAAGACATTTTTTGACAAAAAAAAATCTCACCCTAGATTCCATGAACTTGAACTTTCTATGCATACAGATTCCTTCTGATTTTTTATTAGTTCTTCAAGGATGACCATTTGAACTTATTTTTGGCCAGATTCGTTGAACTTGAACCTTGTTTAAAGATTTCTGACATTCTGTTGTTTCTTCAGTAGATCAAGGATGAGATTTTTTTGACCAAAAAAAAAAAAGATTCTGACCCTGGATCCCATGAACTTGAACTTTCTATGCATATAAACAGATTACTTCTGATGCATTGGTTCAAGGATGACCTTTTGAACTTATCTTTGCCCAAATACTCTTTGAACTTGAACATTCTACACAGACTTTATGACTACCTGTGGTTTCATCAGTAGGTCAAGGAAGACATTTTTTGAAAAAAAAAAAAAAATCTGACCCTGGATTCCTTGAACTTGAACTTTCTATGCATAGAAATAGATTCCTTCTGATGCAGTGGTACAGGGATGATCTATTGAACCTATTTGTGGCCAAATAGTCTTTGAACTTGAACATTCCACACAGACTTTATGACTTTCTGTTGTTTCTTCAGTATATCAAGGATGACATTTTTTTGACAAAAAAAAAAAAAAAAAAATTCTGACCCGAGATTCCATGAACTTGAACTTTCTATGCATATAAATAGATTCCTTCTGATTTTTTATTATTTCTTCAATAATGACCATGTGAACTTATTTTTGGCCAGATTTTTTGAACTTGAACCTTGTTTAAAGACTTCTGACATTCTGTTGTTTCTTCATTAGATCAAGGATGAGATTTTTTTGACCAAAAAAAAAAAGATTCTGACCCTGGATCCCATGAACTTGAACTTTCTATGCATATAAATAGATTACTTCTGATGCAGTGGTTCCAGGATGACCTTTTGAACTTATCTGTGCCCAAATACTCTTTGAACTTGAACATTCTATAAAGACTTTATGACTACCTGTGGTTTCATCAGTAGGTCAAGGAAGATATTTTTTGAAAAAAAAAAAAAAAATCTCACCCTAGATTCCATGAACTTGAACTTTCTATGCATATAAATAGATTACTTCTGGTGCAGTGGTTCAAGGATTACCTTTGGAACTTATTTGTGCCCAAATACTCTTTGAACTTGAACATTCTATAAAGACTTTATGACTACCTGTGGTTTCATCAGTAGGTCAAGGAAGACATTTTTTGATAAAAAAAAAAACAAATCTGACCCTGGATCCCATGAATTTGAAATTTCTATGCATATAAAAAGATTCCTTCTAATGCAGTGGTTCAAGGATGACCTTTTGAACTTATTTGTGCCCAAATACTCTTTAAACTTGAACATTCTATAAAGACTTTATGACTACCTGTGGTTTCATCAGTAGGTCAAGGAAGATATTTTTTTTGAAAATAAATAAATAAATAAATCTCACCCCTAGATTCCTTGAACTTGAACTTTCTTTGCATATAAATAGATTCCTTCTGATGCTGTGGTACAGGGATGATCTATTGAACCTATTTGTGGCCAAATAGTCTTTGAACTTGAACATTCCACACAGACTTTATGACTTTCTGTTGTTTCTTCAGTATATCAAGGATGAGATTTTTTTGACAAAAAAAAAAAAAAAATCTCACCCTAGATTCCATGAACTTGAACTGTCTATGCATATAAATAGATTCCTTCTCATGTTTTATTAGTTCTTCAATGATGACCATTTTAACTTATTTTTGGCCAGATTATTTGAACTTGAACCTTCTTTAAAGACTTCTGACATTCTGTTGTTTCTTCAGTAGATCAAGGATGAGAATTTTTTGACAAAAAAAAAATCTGACCCTGGATCCCATGAACTATGCATATAAATAGATTACTTCTGATGCACTGGTTCAAGGATGACCTTTTGAACTTATCTGTGCCCAAATACTCTTTGAACTTGAACATTCTACACAGACTTTATGACTACCTGTTGTTTCATCAGTAGGTCAAGGAAGACATTTTTTGGCTAAAAAAAAAAAATCTCACCCTAGATTCCATGAACTTGAACTCTCTATGCATATAGATTCCTTCTGATGTTTTATTAGTTCTTCAAGGATGACCATTTGAACTTATTTTTGGCCAGATTCTTTGAACTTGAACCTTCTTTAAAGATTTCTGACATTCTGTTGTTTCTTCAGTAGATCAAGGATGAGATTTTTTTGACCAAAAACCTTTTGAACTTATCTATGCCCAAATACTCTTTGAACTTGAACATTCTACACAGACTTTATATGTGTTGTTTCATCAGTAGGTCAAGGAAGACATTTTTTGGCAAAAAACAAACAAAAAACATCTGACGCTAGATCCCATGAATTTGAACTTTCTATGCATATAAATAGATTCCTTCTGATGCAGTGGTTCAGGGATGACCTATTGAACCTATTTGTGGCCAAATAGTCTTTGAACTTGAACATTCCACACAGACTTTATGACTTTCTGTTGTTTCTTCAGTATATCAAGGATTAGATTTTTTTTGACAAAAAAATTGCACAAGATTTTTCCTATGCGATGCAAATCAGGCCAAAAGTGCTAATATATTCATTGCGCAACGAGTTCTTATGTAATACATTAGCTAGAAAATGTTCCACTGAAATATACTTCTTGAGCCTTGTGTGGAATAGGATTTAGTCAGAATCCACTTCAATGCAGTTCAATCTTGTAGGTCGAATGTGTATTCCTGTTAAATGCAATGCATATAATTAACTCGTTGTGCGTTTAAGAGATTCGGGCTTTTGCATGCATTGCTTTGCATTGCATTGCATACGAAAAAAACTTGTGCACTGGGGATATTAGTGCTTAATCATTGCATTGAACTCTTCATGCATTGAAGATATTAGCGCTTTTGCATTGCATTCCATACAAAAAAAACTTGCTGTGCTTTGGAATAGTGCTTTTGCAATGCATTGCATAAAATAACTCGTTGTGCATTGAAGATGTATGTATGATGATGTATGATCATGTATGCACATGATGAAATGTATTGAATTACATACGAAAAGTTTTGTGCAATGGAGCGATTCGTGCTTTTGCATTGCATTAAACTCGTCTTGCATTGAAGACATTAGCGCTTTTGCATTGCTTTGCATACGAAAAAACTTGTGCACTGAGGAGAATAGTGCTTTTGCATTGCATTATATACAAAAAACTTGCTGTGCATTGAAAAGATAGTGCTTTTGCATTGCATTGCATAAAATAAATCATTGTGCATTGAAAATAGCGCTTTTGCATTGCACTGGGGAGATTAATGCTTTTGCATTGCATTGAACTCTTCATGCATTGAAGATATTAGCGCTTTTGCATTGCATAAAAAACTCCTTGTGCATTGAAGACAGCGCTTTTGCATTGCATACAAAAAAACTTGTGCACTGGGGAGATTAGTGCTTTTGCATTGCATTGAACTCTTCATGCATTGAAGATAATAGCGCTTTTGCAATGCATTGCATACAAAAAACTTGCTGTGCATTGAATAGTGCTTTTGCAATGCATTGCATAAAATAACTCGTTGTCCTTTGAAGACAGCACTTTTGCATTGCATTGCATACGAAAAAAACTTGTGCACTGGAAGAGATAGTGCTTTTGCAATGCATTGCATATAATAACTCGCTGTGCATTGAAGATAGCGCTTTCGTATTGAATTACATACGAAAAGTTTTGTGCAATGGAGCGATTCGTGCTTTGGCATTGCATTGAACTCGTCTTGCATTGAAGACATTAGCGCTTTTGCATTATATACAAAAAACTTGCTGTGCATTGAAGAGCTTTTGCATTGCATTGCATAAAATAACTCGTTGTGATTTGAAGACAGCGCTTTTGCATTGCATTACATTGCATACGAAAAAACTTGTGCACTGGGGAGATTAATGCTTTTGCATTGCATTGAACTCATTGACGGTATTAGCGTTTTGCATTGCATTGCATACGAAAAAACTTGTGCACTGAGGAGATTAGTGCTTTTGCATTGCATTGCATGAAATAACTCGTGCATTGAAGACAGCGCTTTTGCATTGCATACGAAAAAACTTGTGCACTGGGGAGATTAGTGCTTTTGCATTGCATTGAACTCTTCATGCATTTAAGATAATAGCGCTTTTGCATTGCATACAAAAAACTTGCTGTGCATTGAATAGTGCTTTTGCAATGCATTGCATAAAATAACTCGTTGTGCTTTGAAGACAGCGCTTTTGCATTGCATTGCATACGAAAAAAACTTGTGCACTGGGGAGATTAATGCTTTTGCATTGCATTGAACTCGTCATGCATTGACGATATTAGCGTTTTGCATTGCATTTCATACGAAAAAACGTGTGCAATGGAAAGATTCGAGATTTTGCATTGCATTGAACTCGTCTTGCATTGAAGACATTAAGCGCTTTTGCATTGCATTGCATACAAAAAACTTGCTTTGAAGAGATAGTGCTTTTGCAATGCACTGTATGAAATAAATCGTTGTGCATTGAAGGTAACGCTATTGCATTGCACTGCATAAAATAAATCATTGTGCATTGAAGATCGCGCTTTTGCATTGCACTGGGGAGATTAATGCTTTTGCATTGCATTGAACTCGTCATGCATTGACAATATTAGCGCTTTTGCATTGCATTGCATACGAAAAAACCTGCACTGAGGAGAGTAGTGCTTTTGCATTGCATTGTATACAAAAACCTGCACTGAGGAGATTAGTGCTTTTGCATTGCATTGCATAAAATAACTCGTTTTCCATTAAGTACAGCTCTTTTGCATTGCATACGAAAAAACTTGTGCACTGGGGAGATTAGTGCTTTTGCATTGCATTGAACTCTTCATGCATTGAAAATATTAGTGCTTTTGCATTGCATTGCATACAAAAAACTTGCTGTGCATTGATATATAAAATAAATCGTTGTGCATTGAAGATAGCGCTTTTGCATTGCACTGCATATAAGAACTTCGTTGCACATGGAAGAAAAAAGTGAGTTTGCGTTGCATTGCATTGCATATAAGAATTCGCTGTGCAAAGAAAAGATTAGTGCTTTTCATTGCTTTGCATTGCATAACGAAAAACTTGTGCATTGAAGAGTTTGCATGCATGCATACAAAAACTATTTGTGCATTGAATAAATTGGGTTTTGCATTGCATTGCATTGTATTGCTTAAAGAACTCGTTGTGCAGAAAGAGATTAGTGCTTTTGCAATGCAATACATATTGAAACTCGTTGCGCATTGAAGAAATAAGTGCTTTTACATGAAAGAAAATAGCTCGTGCAATGACGCGATTAATGATTTTACATCTCATTGCATACGAAAAACTTGTGCAATGAGGAGATTAAAGCTTTTGCATTGAACTCGTCATGCATTGAAGATATTAGCGCTTTTGCATTTCATTGCACATAAGAACTCTTTGTTGCGCATTGAAGAAACAGGTGTTTTTGCATTGCATTGCATAAAGAACTCGCTGTGCATTAAAAAGATGCGAAAAAGTAATTTCCATAACGAAAAACTCGTGCATTGAAGATTTTGCATGCATGCATACAAAAACTATTTGTGCATTGAATAAATTTGCTTTTGCATTGCATTGCATATAAGATCTTACTGTGCATTAAAGAAATAAGTGCATTGTTAGAGAGTTGTGCATTGAATATATTTTGCATCGTCATGCTAAACTCGTCATGCATTGAAGATATTAGCGCTATTGCATTGCATATAAGAATTCAGGGTGCAATGAAAAGATTAGTGCTTTTGCATTCCATACGAAAAAACTCGTGCATTGAAGATTTTGCATTGCATTGCACATAAGAACTCGCGCAATGAATATATTAGCGCTTAGCATTGCATAGAATTCGTGCATTGAACATGGTTATTCTCTGTGCAATGACGAGTTTAGTGCGTTTGCATTGCATTGACTCTTTTTTACATTGAAGAGTTTAAATGGTTTTCAATACAATAACTCGTGCTGCATTAAATAGATAAGTGCTTTGAACTTAGTGCTGTTTAGATTTTAGCACTAATCTGGTTAAATGATAAATGGAGTTTTCCCATTCAAGTACTAACCAGTAGTCCCTGAGACCCTGCTGTACTTCATGGAATCAATGAGCTTGACTTATCGATAAATATTAAAAAATCCATAGTGATGTTTCATTAATTATTCAAGGAAGATCTGTTGAACTTATTTTTGGCCAACAAGTGTTTGAAATTTATATGTAAATCTGGATCCCATGAACTTGAACTTTCTATACATATAAATAGATTCCTTCTGATGCATTGGTTCAGGGATGACCTATTGAACCTATTTGTGGCCAAATAGTCTTTGAACTTGAACATTCCACACAGACTTTATGACTTTCTGTTGTACTTGAACCTTGTTTAAAGATTTCTTTCAAAAAAAAGATTTCTTGATATACTGTTGTTTCTTCAGTATATCAAGGATGAGATTTTTTTGACAAAAAAAAATCTGACCCGAGATTCCATGAACTTGAACTTTCTATGCATATAAATAGATTCCTTATGATGCAGTGGTTCAATGATGACCTTTTGAACCTATTTGTGCCGAAATACTCTTTGAACTTGAACATTCTATAAAGACTTTATGACTACCTGTGGTTTCATCAGTAGATCAAGGAAGACATTTTTTGTCAAAAAAAAATTCTCACCCTAGATTCCATGAACTTGAACTTTCTATGCATATAAATAGATTCCTTCTGATGTTTTATTAGTTCTTCAAGGATGACCATTTTAACTTATTTTTGGCCAGATTCTTTGAACTTGAACCTTGTTTAAAGATTTCTGACATTCTGTTGTTTCTTCAGTAGATCAAGGATGAGATTTTTTTGACAAAAAAAAAAAAGAATCTGACCCTGGATCCCATAAACTTGAACTTTCTATACTTATAAATAGATTACTTCTGATGTTTTAATAGCTCTTCAAGGATGACCCTTTGAACTTGTTTGTGCCCAAATAGTCTTTGAACTTGAATATTCTACACAGACGTTATGACTACCTGTGGTTTCATCAGTAGGTCAAGGAAGACATTTTTTGACAAAAAAATAAATAAAAAATCTGACCCTAGATTCCATGAACTTGAACTTTCTATGCATATAAATAGATTCGTTCTGATGCGGTGGTTCAGGGATGAGCTATTGAACCTATTTGTGGCCAAATAGTCTTTGAAATTGAACATTCCACACAGACTTTATGATTACCTGTTGTTTCATAAGTTGGTCAAGGAAGACATATTTTGGAAAAAAAAAAAAAAAAAAAATTCTCACCCTAGATTCCATGAACTTGAACGTTCTATGCATATAAATAGATTTATTCTGATGTTTTATTAGTTCTTGAAGGATGACCTTTTGAACTTATTTTTGGCAAAATTCTTTGAACTTGAACCTTCTTTAAAGACTTCTGACATTCTGTTGTTTCTTCAGTAGATCAAGGATGAGATTTTTTTGACAAAAAAAACGATTCTGACCCTGGATCCCATGAACTTGAATTCCCTATCTCGAGGGAACTTCGAGCTGCGTCGAAACGCTAGGGGACGCCTCTGCGTGCCATGTCATGAAGCACTTGTGTAATCAGTCCAATAGCGGGACGATACGTCACGGGCGGGTGACGTCATCGACCAGGAAGCTATAAAGCATGCCCGGACCAAACAGTCACTAGCTTCTGTGTCTTCACAAGCGCTCTGTGTGAATTGTATGTCCATTTATTGTGTGTGTGTTCAAAAAAGAAAGAAAGAAAGAAATATGGCAAGTCAGTATAGGTGTTGTGTTCCTCCCTGTGGGGATACACACGTCCTAATGTGTGATGTGTTTGGGGCTCGAGCATGCCCAGTCAGCTCTCGAGGGGGTCGGCTGCGAGCATTGCGAGAGACTCCCAATGCGCATATTAAGATCACGCCGGGCACTCTTCGAGGAGAGTGCTTTGGCTCGCGGTCCTCAGGGCTCGGGTCCCGCTGTTGCCGAGGCGCAGCGAAGGCTCGCGTCCTGGGGATCGCAGTTGGATCTAGTGGCGGGGTTAGAGACGGGTGATCCCCTATCTCTGCCTTTACCCGCTGGATCTCATGCCTCAGTTAGCGAGCTGGAAGCACGCTCTGCGGTTTTCTTCCGCTCGCGCTGAGGCACAAGCGCAGCAGCACTCCAGCTCCGAGGAACTGGATGTTGTTAGCGCTGATGATGATCTGCCAAAAGAAAACGACACACACACACTCATAAAAAGAGGTGCTATTGGTGTAACTCGCGCTGTGTCCAGGTTAAGTTTAGACTGGCCGGCCGAGTGTCAAGAAGTTCGCCAAAAAATAAATAAATATATAAATAAAATAAGAAAGAGAAAGAACAATATAATGGCGAGCAGACAGTATGTTTGAGATTACGAGGGGCTGAATCTAGTGGCTCGGATCTCGCGTTTGCCGAGGCAGCGTGTAGATCACGGGTCTACAATATAGATTCTATGACTCGATCGCGGATCTCGCGCTTGCCGAGGCAGCGTGTAGATTACGGGGTTGAGTTTAGTGGCTCAGATCGCGTGTTTGCCGAGGCATCGCGTATTATGGGTCTGCATCTATCATTCAGAAAGGGCGACGATGTCTCGCGGGGAAGAGACGCTTGCGAGCTATCTCTCCCCCGAGTCCACATCGTCACACAGCCCCACAGCTGCCCACAACAAGCCGGTAAAAAAAAAAAAAAAAAAGTCGGCTTTGGGGGTAGGGCATATTCGGCAGCAGATCAGGCGGCCGCCGGTTTGTATACGGCGGTTGCCCTGCAAGCATATAAAACAAGCAGACCTGCTGGGGGATATTGATATTGAGATGTGAAATATAAAAATATATATATATAATAAATAAATAAATAAATCAAAATGTCCCTCTGGGGCTGTCGGGCGGGGCAGCCTCAGCCGAGTACATCCTTTCTCAAACCTACACCGAGCAAAACAAAGAGAGAGCGTGGCCGCTCGGGGCCCCCCCCCCGCAGAGGGATCGGGGATCCGGGCGACGCGCTCAGCCGGGACCTTCCCGTGGTAGGGCGGATCTGAGGGCCGTCCTTACTGCTAGGAAGGCCTCGGCTAAGAAGTCCTGACGTCAGAGGCGCAGGACTTCCGATGGCAGTCCCCTCCGGGAGAGTGCGGCTCGCCGAGGCGCCCGCTCTTTCCCGGTGCCATCGGGGGGGGCCGGTCTGCCAACCCTGCCACCGTTGGTGCTTCAGGGCGCGGCGGTCCCCGGCGAACATATATCTCCTTGTCCGCCCGGAAACGTAGCGGCTTGGGGATGTTCGCGCCCTCTCGTGAGGGCCCCGGGGCGGTCAGTTCGGTTGCTACCTGCCGGTTATCCGTTACAGGACACCGGGCTGACCACCCAGGAAAATCCAGAGACCAGCCTCGAGAGGCTGGTTCCCTTAGTAGATTTTCTGGCAGCGTGGAAACTTCTGCCGAATATCTCAGAATGGGTCCTGCTCACATTATAAAAAGGGTTCGGGTCACACCCACCCGTGTTCAGCAGGGTTACTCCTACGGTAGTAACCCCCGAGCAGCCTCTGGTCATGGAACGAGAGGTACAGACTCTTCTGCGAAAAGAGGCTATACACGGGTCCCTCCCCTCTGCAGAGAGTCGGGCTTTTACAGCCGGTACTTCATAGTTCCAAAGAAGGATGGAGGGTTAAGGCCTATTTTTAGATCTGCATCAGCTAAACAAAATGCTCACGATAAAACAGATCGTGTGTCACGTCAGGTCCGAGGACTGGTGTGTCACAATAGACCTAAAAAATGTATACTTCCACATCTCCATCCTTCCGCAGCACAGACAGGTCTTCAGGTTTGCTTTTGGGGGCGAAGCTTACCAGTATTGAGTGCTGCCATTCGGCCTAGCTTAATCACCCCACACTTTCACCAAGTGCGTGAATGCAGCTCTGGCTCAGGTGCGACTCCAGGGCATTCGCGTGCTCAACTATATCGACGATTGGCTGATGTTAGCATAGTCGAAACAGTGGGCGTTCAGCATTGAGATGCTGTTCTCGCCCATATGAGAGTGTTGGGGCTAAGGTTGAACGGAAAGAAATGTGTGCTGGCACCTATAAGCTGCAGAGTACTACTTTTCTGGCGGTAGTCTGGGACACGAAAATAATGTTGGCTCGGCTATCCCCTCCCAGGATAAAAACGATCCTGGATACCGTGAACCAGATAAAGCTAGGTCAGTCACTCACTGTGAAACACTTTCAGAGAGTGTTAGGGCTGATGACAGCAGCGTCCAACGGGGTACCTTTTGGCCTGCGGTACATGAGACCCTTACAGTGGTGGCTCAGGACCAAGGGGTTCTCCCTGAGGGGAAACCCTTTTTCGCTTGATCAAGGTCACGCGGCGCTGCCTACGTGCCTTAGTGAAGTGAAAAGATCCTTGGTTCCTGTCCCAAGGTCCAGTTCTGGGGGCTCCTTGTCGTCGCGTAACGCTAACGACGGATGCCTCCCTAACTGGCTGGGGAGCGGTCATGAGTGGCCGCTCGGCCCAAGGTCTGAGCGGCCGTCAGCTCTCCTGGCACATAAACCAGCTGGAGCTGATGGCTGTGTTTCAATCATATAAAATCAAACACTTCCTCTCAGACCTGCGGGGCCGCCATGTGTTAGTTCGGTCAGACAACACTTCGGTGGTCTCGTATATAAATCACCAGGGGGGGGTTGAGATTGCGTCGGGTGTGGAAGCTGACGCGTCATATGCTAACATGGGCCCACGGCAAGATGCTCTCGCTCAGGGCGATGTACATCCCGGGGGTCCTGTATGTAGTGGCAGACTCCCTGTCGAGGCAGGGAGTGATGCCGGGAGAATGGAGACTCCACCCGAGGTGGTGGAGGAGCTGTGGATCCGCTTTGGGCGAGCCCAGGTGGATCTGTTTGCGTCTCGAGAGACGACACACTGTCCAGCATATTTCTCCCTCACGCATCCAGCCCTGCTGGGGCTGGACGCAATGGTACAGACGTGGCCGAGGTTGCGTCTGTACGCCTTCCCCCCTCTGGCATTGCTCCCAGGAGTGCTGGAGAGCGTCCGCCGGGACGGGGTTCAGCTTTTATTGGTAGCCCCGCTCTGGCCGGGCCAAGTATGGCTCGCCGACATTATGTCTCTCCTAGAAGGTCCTCCCTGGAAAATCCCAGTCAGGAGAGATCTTCTTTCGCAGGCCGGGGGGGTCAGTACTGCACCCGCGCCCGGAACTGTGGAAACGGTGGGCTTGGCCCCTGAGGGGGCCCAGTTCATAAACACGGGTCTATCTACTGAGGTGATAGAGACCATGTTGCACTCCAGAGCACCATCCACAAGGAGACTTTACGCACTCAAATGGAGAGTTTTTGTCGCCTGGTGTACGCACCAGGCTTTGGACCCTGTTAACTGCCCGTTCGGTTCAGTTCTTGAGTTCCTACAAGAAAAATTCTCCGCAGGGTTATCTCCGTCAACACTGAAAGTATATGTGTCGGCGATATCTGCTTATCATATTCCATTAGATAATGCATCATTGGGGAAACACCCTTGGGTCATGCGTTTCCTTCGTGGTACTTTGAGGCGCAGACCTGCGGCACGCTCGAGGGTGCCTACTTAGGCAGTGGCACCCTCTTGTCTGGAGTTTGCACCAGGAATGGTAAAAGCATTTCTCTTCCCGAGGGAAGGATATGCTCCCAAGGTCCCGACTAATGTGCCGGGACCACTAATGCTGCAGGCTTTCTGTCCGCCTCCGTTCACTAGTCAAGACCAAGAGAAGCTAAATCTGCTATGTCCGGTCAGGGCCCTAGATGCATATGTCCACAGGGCTGCCCTGTGGCGAAACTCAGAACAGTTGTTTGTGTGTTTTTGGGTCCCCGAGCAAGGGAAAACCGGCTTCAAAGCAGATGCTTAGCAAGTGGATAGTCGAGGCTATTTCGCTCGCTTATGAGTCGGCCGGACATCCTTCACCAATGAGGGTCCGCGCCCACTCCACTAGGAGTATGGCTGCCTCTATGGCTCTTATTTCGGGAGTTTCATTGTCAGAGGTATGTGATGCGGCTGGGTGGTCCTCTCCGCATACATTTGTGAGGTTTTACAATCTAGATGTAGCCTCTACACCGGGGTCCCGGGTGTTTCTGGGTTGATTCACACATACAGACATTTGGGACTCTGGCGGCGTGGGTATTGAGGTCCCCTAGCGTTTCGACGCAGCTCGAAGTTCCCTCGAGATAGGGAACGTCTCAGGTTACGTATGTAACCATGGTTCCCTGAGAGGGAACGAGACGCTGCGTCGAGATGCCATACTCCCGGCATGCCTGTGATCGATTTGTTCGACTTTTCCAGAAGCTAGTGACTGTTTGGTCCGGGCATGCTTTATAGCTTCCTGGTCGATGACGTCACCCGCCCGTGACGTATCGTCCCGCTATTGGACTGATTACACAAGTGCTTCATGACATGGCACGCAGAGGCGTCCCCTAGCGTTTCGACGCAGCGTCTCGTTCCCTCTCAGGGAACCATGGTTACATACGTAACCTGAGACGCTTTCTATACATATAAATAGATTACTTCTGATGCAGTGGTTCAAGGATGACCTTTTGAACTTATTTGTGCCCAAATACTCTTTGAACTTGAACATTCTATAAAGACTTTATGACTACCTGTGGTTTCATCAGTAGGTCAAGGAACACATTTTTTGACAAAAAAAAAAAAAAAAAAATCTGACCCTGGATCCCATGAACTTGATCTTTCTATACATATAAATAGATTCCTTCTGATGCAGTGGTTCAGGGATGACCTATTGAACCTATTTGTGCCCAAATACTATTTGAACTTGAACATTCTATAAAGACTTTTTGATTACCTGTTGTTTCATCAGTTGGTCAAGGAAGACATTTTTTGGCAAAAAAAAAATAAAAATAAAAAATTCTCACCCTAGATTCCATGAACTTGAACATTCTATGCATATAAATAGATTCCTTCTAATGCAGTGGTTCAAGGATGACCTTTTGAACTAATTTGTGCCCAAATACTCTTTAAACTTGAACATTCTATAAAGACTTTATGACTACCTGTGGTTTTATCAGTAGGTCAAGGAAGAACTTTTTTGACAAAAATAAAAATAAAAATAAAAATCTCACCCTAGATTCCATGAACTTGAACTTTCTATGCATATAAATAATTTTTTTCTGATGTTTTATTAGTTCTTCAAGGATGACCTTTTGAACATATTTTTGGCCAGATTCGTTGAACTTGAACCTTGTTTAAAGATTTCTGACATTCTGTTGTTTCTTCAGTAGATCAAGGATGAGATTTTTTTGACCAAAAAAAAAAGATTCTGACCCTGGATCCTACGAACTTGAACTTTCTATGCATATAAATAGATTACTTCTGATGCAGTGGTTCAAGGATGACCTATTGAAACTATTTGTGGCCAAATAGTCTTTGAACTTGAACATTATACACAGACGTTATGACTTTTTGTTGTTTCTTCAGTATATCAAGGATGAGATTTTTTTGACAAAAAAAAGATTCTGACCCTGGATCCCATGAACTTGAAATTTCTATGCATATAAAAAGATTCCTTCTAATGCAGTGGTTCAAGGATGACCTTTTGAACTTATTTGTGCCCAAATACTCTTTAAACTTGAACATTCTATAAAGACTTTATGACTACCTGTGGTTTCATCAGTAGGTCAAGGAAGATATTTTTTGAAAAAATAAAATAAATAAATCTCACCCTAGATTCCTTGAACTTGAACTTTCTATGCATATAAATAGATTCCTTCTGATGCAGTGGTACAGGGATGATCTATTGAACCTATTTGTGGCCAAATAGTCTTTGAACTTGAACATTCCACACAGACTTTATGACTTTCTGTTGTTTCTTCAGTATATCAAGGATGATATTTTTTTGACAAAAAATAAAATAAAATCTGACCCGAGATTCCATGAACTTGAACTTTCCATGCATACAAATAGATTCCTTCTGATGTTTTATTAGTTCTTCAATGATGACCATTTGAACTTATTTTTGGCCAGATTCTTTGAACTTGAACCTTCTTTAAAGACTTCTGACATTCTGTTGTTTCATCAGTAGATCAAGGATGAGAATTTTTTGACAAAAAAAAAATCTGACCCTGGATCTCATGAACTTGAACTTTCTATGCATATAAATAGATTACTTCTGATGCATTGGTTCAAGGATGACCTTTTGAACTTATCTGTGCCCAAATACTCTTTGAACTTGAACATTCTACACAGACTTTATGACTACCTGTTGTTTCATCAGTAGGTCAAGGAAGACATTTTTTGGCAAAAATAAAATAAAAATAATAATCTCACCCTAGATTTCATGAACTTGAACTTTCTATGCATATAAATAGATTCCTTCTGATGCAGTGGTTCAAGCATGACCTTTTGAACTTATTTTTGCCCAAATACTCTTTGAACTTGAACCTTCTATAAAGACTTTATGACTACCTGTGGTTTCATCAGTAGGTCAAGGAAGACATTTTTTGACAAAAAAAAAAAAAAATCTGACCCTGGATCCCATGAATTTGAACTTTCTATGCATAGATAAATAGATTCATTCTGATGCATTGGTTCAGGGAAGACCTATTGAACCTATTTGTGGCCAAATAGTCTTTTAACTTGAACATTATACACAGACTTTATGACTTTTTGTTGTTTCTTCAGTATATCAAGGATGAGATTTTTTTTTAGAAAAAAAAAAAAAAAAATCTCACCCTAGATTCCATGAACTTGAACTTTCTATGCATATAAATAGATTTATTCTGATGTTTTATTAGTTCTTCAAGGATGACCTTTTGAACTTATTTTTGGCAAGATTCTTTGAACTTGAACCTTTTTTTAAAGACTTCTGACATACTGTTGTTTCTTCAGTAGATCAAGGTTGAGATTTTTTTGACAAAAAAAAAAAAGATTCTGACCCTGGATCCCATGAACTTGAACTTTCTACACATATAAATATGTTACTTCTGGTGCAGTGGTTCAAGGATGACCTTTTGAACTTATTTGTGCCCAAATACTCTTTGAACTTGAACATTCTATAAAGACTTTATGACTACCTGTGGTTTCATCAGTATGTCAAGGAAGACATTTTTTGACAAAAAAAAAAAAACTGACCCGAGATTCCATGAACTTGAACTTTCTATGCATATAAATAGATGCAGTGGTTCAAGGATGACCTTTTGAACCTATTTGTGCCCAAATAGTCTTTGAACTTGAATATTCTACACAGACTTTATGACTACCTGTGGTTTCATCAGTAGGTCAAGGACCACATTTTTTGATAAAAAAAAAATCTCACCCTAGATTCCATGAACTTGAACTTTCTATGCATATAAATAGATTCCTTCTGAAGTTTTATTAGTTCTTCAAGGATGACCATTTGAACTTTTTTTTGGCCAGATTCTTTGAACTTGAACCTTGTTTAAAGATTTCTGACATTCTGTTGTTTCTTCAGTAGATCAAGGATGAGATTTTTTTGACAAAAAAAGAATCTGACCCTGGATCCCATAAACTTGAACTTTCTATACTTATAAATAGATTACTTCTGATGTTTTAATAGCTCTTCAAGGATGACCCTTTGAACTTATTTGTGCCCAAAATAGTCTTTGAACTTGAATATTCTACACAGACTTTATGACTACCTGTGGTTTCATCAGTTGGTCAAGGAAGGCATTTTTTGGCAAAAATAAAATAAAAAAATTCTCACCCTAGATTCCATGAACTTGAACTTTCTATGCATATAAATAGATTTATTCTGATGTTTTATTAGTTCTTCAAGGATGACCTTTTGAACTTATTTTTTGGCAGGATTCTTTGAACTTGAACCTTCTTTAAAGACTTCTGACATTCTGTTGTTTCTTCAGTAGATCAAGGATGAGATTTTTTTTGACAAAAAAAAAAAAAAAGATTCTGACCCTGGATCCCATGAACTTGAACTTTCTATACATATAAATAGATTACTTCTGATGTTTTAATAGCTCTTCAAGGATGACCCTTTGAACTTTTTTGTGCCCAAATACTCTTTGAACTTGAACATTCTATAAAGACTTTATGACTACCTGTGGTTTCATCAGTAGGTCAAGGAAGACATTTTTTGACAAAAAAAAAATCTGACCCTGGATCCCATGAATTTGAACTTTCTATGCATATAAATAGATTCCTTCTGATGTATTGGTTCAGGGATGACCTATTGAACCTATTTGTGGCCAAATAGTCTTTGAACTTGAATATTCTACACTGACTTTATGACTACCTGTTGTTTTATCAGTAGGTCAAGGAAGACATTTTTTGGCAAAAACAAAAAAACAAAAACAAAAATCTGTTGCTGAAAAAGAGTGACATGAAGAAAAAATCTGAAGATTTTCATTGAAAAATACAAATAAATCCCAATACAATAAAAGAATAAGATTGTAAGATTTAAATTTTTTTATTTTTTCATTGCCAATACTTGTTTCAATGCCAATACAACTGTTTTCAATGCAAATTTTTCAATGCCAATGTTTACTTTTTCAGTTCTGCTTTTGTTTTCAATGACAATTTTAATTTGTGATGCCAAATTTTAAAGTCACCATTCTGGCTCCATATTTCTAAAGCTTAAATATAATAATTTTACAAACAAATTTGGGATTTAGTGGATTCGAAGACCACACAAAATGTTTTATGAAAAGCAAGTCTTTGGGAACAGTGGCGTAACTTACTAATGATGGGCCCCAGTGCAGGCTATGGGCCCCCTGGGCTGCACCCTAACCTAGCCTATGTAACACTTTAGGTTTAGGTTTCATTTCTATATCAGGATATCGGTTGTTTATTATTATTTACAAATCAAATATTAATGGCTTATTCTGTGTCACCATAATGTATGGCTGCCTACATCCCTTAATCGTAAAAAAGACACTCTTTTATAATCACTTAGATTCCAAATGTGAGTTATTTAGGGTGGTTCGGGGGCATGCTCCCCCGAGAAAATTTCGATTTCTAGGATCTACATATGTGCATTTTAAGATGTTCTGAAGGCCAAAAAAGTAGATAACATATTACTAGAGACTCATCAAGATGGACATGTTGACATAGGTTTCTTTTTGTGTGAGTTTGTCCGTTCAAACGCAAGACTTGAAAGAGAACTCTATATTAGCGCGCTGTGAGACTGCGCGCTTTCGGATGAGTGCACAGAGACAGATGTTCCCATTCGTGTCTTCTGGCACTACACGCGGGGGATGATGGTGAAAATGACTGTCCATATTCGAACCTAAGGCAGCACTCGCATGCATTGAACAAAGTTTATAAAGAGAGACCGTTTTGCCCACGTTTTTCTTTTATAATCGCTGGTATTAGTGTATCACTGAGGAGCCAGTGCGTGTATCCATCAAGAGAAACTAGACAAAGTATTATTTTCAAGTTACAACCCTATGGTTACACAACCCACAGATGCGTCATCAGATGTGAGATGGACCACATCTTTAGACCAGCACGCAGGTCGCGGTTTCTGTTTGCGTCATCACATTTCGGACGTATTGTTTCGGTGATGAAAGTCTTTCAGCCAAGAATGCACCGAGAATGCACATGTATATGTAATAATAATAATAATAATAATAATAATAATAATAATAATAATAATAATAATAATAATAATAATAATAATAATAATAATAATAATAAATTATTTTAAGGGCTATTATTTAAACATAGATATGAAACTAAATAGGCTACTGTTTCTTTGACCCTCTGGCTGAAGAACGCACCGGCGAGTTCGGATGTTTTTTCCCCTCACGAGTCATGACGGGGATATAACTCGCAATACTCCGTAATTTTTGGCCATAAAGATAAATGTGAGACATAATTATAAACTATTAATTGTCTACTTTTATTTGTGTACACTCACATAACAACAAAACTTTGTGCTTTAGTAAAATAAATAAAAAAAGGTCCGCTTTCTATCTACGAGAATCTGAAACTCAGTGAATACATGACATAAACATGAAACACATCTAAAGAAAGCTTGAAATCGCTAGATTTAAATCAAATAATTCACATTTTATAGTGAATTGTGGAGCTCACTGGCATAGAGCGGAATATCTAGTGGAGCGTCATGCAACTGTGTTCCGCGCATGCTCTGATGAAAAAGGTGGTCAGTATCCTAAGCGTGACGGTAGAGCGTGACAGCAGCGTGATTTTCAAATCTGAAACCAGTGCTCTTCATTTGAAATGTGAGTGTCACAATATTCTGCGGAGTCACTTTGTCGCCAGGGGCCGTTTGCAATGTGGCCATGCCCCCCCCCCCCCTCATTCTGTAATTTGATATTTGTTCAGAGTGACTCTGACTATTACTGTATAATGTTAATAGTCATTTTACTGCATAGTTTTGGAGAAAAGAACAGTCAAACTTACCCCAAAAATCAAAATGCATTCAAACACTTTCAATGTCCAATTTTTAAAAATTCATAAAAATCTTTTCTTTACAGGTTTGCTCATTCTGTAAATTGATATTTGCTCAGAGTGACTCTGACTCTGACTATTACTATATTATGTTTTAAAGTCATTTTACTGTATAGTTTAGTAGAAATGTATACAGTCAAATTCGTCCCAAAAATCAAAGTGCATATTCAAACACTTACAATGTACAATTTAAAAAAAAATATATAAATCTTTTCTTTATAGGTTTGCTCATTCTGTAAATTGATATTTGGTCAGAGTGAGTCTGAATATTACTGTGTTATGTTAAAAGTCATTTTACTGTATAGTTTTGGAGAAAAGAACAGTCAAACTTACCCCAATAATCAAAATGCATTCAAGCACTTACAATGTCCAATTTTCCAAAATTCATAAAAATATTTTCTTTATAGGTTTGCTCATTCTGTAATTTGATATTTGGTCAGAGTGACTCTGACTATTACTGTACTATGTTAATAGTCATTTTACTGTATAGTTTTGGAGAAAAGTACAGCCAAACTCTCCCTAAAAATCAAAGTGCATTCAATAAAACACTATAAAATTTTCCAAATTTCATAAAAATCTTTTCTTTATAGGTTTGCTCATTCTGTAAATTGATATTTGGTCAGAGGGACTCTGACTATTACTGTATTATGTTCATAGTAATTTGACTGTATAGTTTTGGAGAAAAGAACAGTCAAACTTACCCCACAAATCAAAATGCATTCTATGCTGATGACTCTCAACTCTACTTCTCATTTCAACCAGATGATCCTACAGTCAATGTTCATATCGCTGCCTGTCTGACAGACATTTCTGACTGGATGAAGGAGCATCACCTTCAACTCAATCTTGCAAAGACAGAATTACTTGTTTTCTCAACCAAACCAGCACTTCATCAAAATTTCTCCATTCAGCTTGGTTCATCAACCATAACTCCATACAGGACAGCCAGGAACCTTGGAATTGTGATTGATGACCAGTTAAACTTCACTGACCACATTACTGCAACAGATTTGCAGATTTGCTTTATACAACATTAGAAAGATTAGACCCTTTCTATCAGAACAGGCTGCACAACTCCTGGTTCAAGCTCTTGTTCTCTCCAGACTGGACTATTGTAATGCTCTTCTGGCCGGGCTTCCAGCATGCACTATCAAACCCTTACAGCTGATCCAGAATGCAGCAGCGAGAGTGATCTTTAATGAGCCGAAGAGAGCGCATGTCCCGCCTCTCTTCTTTAGACTGCACTGGTTGCCAATGGCTGCTCGCATCAAATTCAAGGCACTTGTTCTCGCCTACAAAACAACCACCGGCTCTGCACCAATATACCTAAACTCGGTTGTTCAGACTTACACACCCTCCAGAAGCTTGCGTTCTGCGAGTGAGCGATGCCTCGTGGTTCCATCCCAAAGAGGCATGAAATCACTCTCACAGACATTTTCCTGGACCGTTCCCACCTAGTGGAATGACCTGCCGATCTCAATTCGTGCTGCCGAGTCTGTAGCCATTTTTAAAAAAACATCTTAAGACACATCTTTTCCAATTGCACCTGACCAACAAAGAATAGCACTTAACTATCCATTAAATTTTGTTTGTTTGTCAAAAAAAAAAAAAAAAAAAATGGTGTACTGTGCTAATTAATTGAGACTTCTTACAGCTCTTACAGGTAACCCTGTTTAAGGTGATATTGTTCTTTGCTGGCTCTCTGTAGTAATGTTTATGAAATGCCATTCTGAACCCTTCCTTTCTCTCCTTTCTCCTTTTCTATTCGTCATTACTCTGTATTTACATGTATTCTTTATTTAGTCGTATGTATTAGTAGTATCAATTATTAAAACCACTGTATCCATGTTTGATTGTCATTGTTACTGCTAAAAAAAAAAGTAACTTTAATGTTCAGATCTACAGCTACAGCTCTCATGAGTGTCTTTGAATACTTTAACTAATATCCCAATAGCTCGGAAAGTTTATTCTTTGTGGCCAGAAGAGTAACCTTCCCGAAAATTGGGTAGAAAGAATAAAAGCTTAAATTTATATTGCCTAAATACGTAGGTTAGGTATTTCCTTTCGGGTGATTTGAAGATTTATAGTTTGATCATAACCAGTTATGATTAATAATAAATAATTAAATATGAATACCTATAATTCCCTATTGAGCTAATTTAATTTATTATTATATGTAGCCCAGTCACTACAGTGGGACTAAATCTTAAGTGTTAGTCTTAGAGTTGATTTACGACACTTTGCTGTGCCACAAATGGGATTTTGGATGATGTCATAGGCATGAACCAATCACTGAATAGATGTCCTTATTTAAGAATATTCTCAGATAAATTCACATTGAATGGTGAAGTTCCTATAAGAGGAGTTTACATCCAACACACATTTGACAATAAAGAGTTTTCAAGAGAATACATTATAATATACACATTTGAAATGAAAGATAAACATGTTTTCATCCATGTCTTAATTACAATTTTGAAACTGATGTGCTGTTAACTGACCTGCCTATATAAGGACCTCTAGTACCAAGCCTAGATTTTTTTTTATATAATCAGCCACCATGGATTCCAAAAGAAAACCGAACTGGCAGGAGGAAGAAGCGATTGCTACTGCTTGCTGAATGATGCCTGCTCTGTCCAAACGATACCGTTTGAAACATTTCAAACACATTCTCCCTCTCTTGAAAGATTTGCGCACGTCTCTGTTTCCTCAGTGTCATCACAAGCCCCTACTGGCAACTCCTAACCACTTGAGAGACCTCTCGAGCTGTATTAAATAACTGGGAGAGTAAGAATGATTCTTAGCTTTAAAACATTTGATAACTTGCTTTTATACTTAAGTTTGAAAGTAGGAGTAAATTTAATGAATTCTCAGCACTATAAAGACTAAAATAGCAATTTGAGAAGCTTGATAAATACGGGCCCAGATGCTGTTGGCTGCTCAATGAGCAGAATATAATCATTGTGTAGTGGCATAATTCACAGATCTTATGATTTTAATGAGCAATGTACTAATACACTGAAAATGATGACTTTTATTGTAAAATCTATTACATTAATTAATGTACATTGTAAAATCAAGATTACCTTTTTTACAAAAAGGTCCCCCACTTGTTCAGTGGTGGCAGAGACGGTCATTTTGGGATGTTGCTTTTATGTGGCTGACTTATTCTCAATAAGTTTTGACTTTTAACTGAACGTGAGTTGTAATCACAATAACGGTGGCTAAAGCTACATAAGCTCTTATTGAGAATTGTAGTGGACAGCACATTCCAGGGCCCAGTTTATGGCCGGGGCCCCTCTTTGCCCGAAACAGTGGACAAAGGTTTGCTACATTTTGATTGGATCTTGTTGGACTAGCACAAACAAGATGTCCAACGCCATCAGATAAAGATGCTTGGACAACAGCCAGACACCTCTTTGATGGCAAGAAGAAGACCTCTAGTACCAAGCCCAGGAAGGACAGGACTTCTCATTGGTCCACATGCAGTTTCTGCCCTTCACCCACCTAGAGCCTGATCCCTAATGACCTGATTTGTGACGGCCATAAACATTCCTCAGGACCTCAGCAGTAGTGGGTGAATCAAAGAAAGACCAAAACTGATCCATCCAAATCCATTCACAACTTTGTTTGGAAACCTTAAGACTGATGTAAACTACACATATCCATCTCATACTTATTCAGAGAAATAAGTATTCTCAGTGACAGCTATTTGTAATGCAACATCTTACACAAATTCAGCTGTTAATGAACATGTTAATGAACACATGACAGTTCAATCTTTTTCTATCATGTTTGGTGTCTATTTGTTTAGTATATAGTGCCAAGGGTATTCTAATGGGGGTTTGAAAAGTAAGAAATGCATTGATAAACTTTAAAGACACTTTAAAGAATTCTTACTGTGTACAGTATGCAAATGAGTTCCACAGGGGAAAGAAGGGTGGGCCACACTGTGTGCCCTCTCTGATGCCAGCAGCCAATAGCAACATTGAAATGGAGAAGCGCCAAATTGCAATCTCCTCCAATTCGGAAAAGGATAAAGGTACCCTTTCAATAGACACTCCTTGTTCTGAGTCTGTCCGCTGAGGATTAGACTGTGACAGAGCAACCAGGTTTTGAGTCTCCACGCGAGTGACAAACATTCCAACCAAGTTCTGAGTCTGTCTGCCGAGGATTAGACTGTGACAGAGCAACCAAGTTCTGAGCCTCTGGTTTAACCAGAGAGACAACACAAGATCCGAGGATCTGAATCTACAGCTTGTGAGGCAGTGACAGATACGACAACGTTCTGAGCCTCCAGCCTGTGAGGAAAGAGACATTAACCAACACTACGTTCAGAGTTTTAGTCCAGCAAGACGACTACAGCACGTCCCGAGTGTCAGGTCCAAAGAGGCAGAAGACACACAGAGACATTTGCAACAAGGTTAAGCTAAGGAGAGCAAACCTTCACTTTAAGGTTCCTTCGTCTGCGTGTTCCAGATTAAGGACCTTCTGCACCAACTTCAGGGCCACATCTGCGTGTTCCAGATTTTAGGACCCTTTGGTGCCCCAGGAGATCAGCATCCCACAGATCTTCGTGTTCAAGGCTGTTGAAACAGATTCCAGCTCCTTTCTTCACTGCATTGTCTCCCAGCAAAACCAGTGGAAGAAGTCATCACCATCGGACTGCTTACTCAACCACGTGGAACGTAAATATCACTTAACCAAACCTCTTTCTAGTGACCTTGGCATTGTTGTATATTATCAGTATATGATTTTCTAATTTACATTAGAGGTAATATAACTGATGCTAGTTAATAACAAATAATCTTTAGTTTATTTGTTTAATGCATAATAAGGTTCTTCACCTTAGTTTCAGAGAAACAACAGTTTATCTTTCCATAAGATAACATAACTCTTCTATAGCCACACTTAACTTACTCACATGTATTTTATGCATTTTACGCACTTTATTCCTTTATCATTCATTGTATTCATTAAGTAGTTGTGTTAATTGTACTGTTTATCTTTTGTTAATAAAATCTATTTTATTACAATTGTGTCTTCCTTGTGCTGATAAAGCAGAAAAGGCTCAACAAGTTAGAAATCTCACCAATCTTTCAGATAAATCAGCTGACCAACTCTCCCCCCTTTTACATTCATTCCTCCTGTTCGGAGTGTTCTCATACAGCCAAGGTAAAAGACCTTGACCTTTGTCCCAAACTAAGAGGGGGGAAGGTGGCCATCTGGGCCCGTATTTATCAAACATCTTAGAATTACTCACAAGAACACTGCTAAGAATTGACTTAAGAGTAAAAAAATTCTTGGCTCAAAGCTGCGCTTAAAAGTTAGTTATCAAGCATCCCAATCATACTTTAAGTAAAGTGTAGGACTAGATCTTAAGTGCTAGTCTTAGAGTGGATTTATGACAGTTTGCTGTGCCACAAATGGAATTTTGGATGATGTCATTGGCATGAACCAATCACTGAATAGATGTCCTTATTTAAGAATATAAAGATAAATTCACTCTGAATGGTGAAATTCCTAAGAGGAGTTTACATTCAATACACATTTGACAATAAAGAGTTTTCAAGAGAATACATTATAATATACACATTTTAAATGAAAGATAAACATGTTTTCATCCATGTAATTAATTTTTTTAAACTGGTGTGCTGTTAAATTGCCTATATATAGCCTAGATTTTTTTTATATATATAATCAGCCACCATGGATTCCAAAAGAAAACCGACATGGCAGGAGAGAGAAACGATCGCTACTGCTTGCTGAATTACTCGAAGAGTGTTTTATTTTTTATTTTTTATTTTTTATAAAACCCAACATTAATCAGTGCTGAAAAAGATGATGTCTGCTCTGTCTAAACAATACTGTTTGATGAACTATTTGTCGTCAAACATTTCAAACACATTCTCCCTCTATTGAAAGATTTGCGCACGTCTCTGTCTCCATAGCGCCATCACAAGCCCCTACTGGCAACTCCTAACCACTTGAGAGACCTCTCGAGCTGTCTTAAATAACTGGGAGAGTAAGAGTGATTCTTAGCTTTAAGAAATTTGATAACTTGCTTTTATACTTAAGTTTGAAAGTAGGAGTAAATGTCATGAATTCTCAGCACTTAAGACTAAAATAGCACTTTGAGAAGCTTGATAAATACGGGCCCTGATGTACTCATAACCACACCTTAAGTGACGTGTGATCTAAAAATCACAACGTCAGCGGTGATGTGAGTACCAATCACTACCTTACTTAGTTTCCTTGGGTGGACAAAAGTAAAGATCACTACATAATTAATAGAGTATTTTTATGTCACCATTATGGTGATCAGTGTTTTCTTTAGTTGGGCAGTTTGATGACTTCTTAATGTTAGTATTTCTCTGGCTGCTGTATCTGGGTTTACTATGGCAAGAAAAGCAGAGAAACCACAATCAAGTGCTGTTGGCTGCTTGATGATCAGAATATGATCATTGTGTAGTGGCTTAATTCACCAATTTTATGACTGAGTATGAGCAATATACTATTAACCTTGTTTTATTTTAGAAAAGATCTAGCATTGTTTTAACCAGAAAAGTTGAATACGTTTTATAACAGACTGTACACTAAGCACTCCTGCAAGCTTTACTCACACATAGAGATCAAGATTCAGCCTACGAATCTCAACAAAGGTGACATGCTTCATGCCACAATGCAATGCAATGCATTGTGGCATGAAGCATGTCACCTTTTAAAATTAAAATTACTTGACTATTTTTAATAAATACAACCTGCTAAGTTAAATATAATTAAGTAACAATAACTTAATGTCTTTGCAAATGTTACATTTATAGTATTTTACTTGATACTGGCAAGTAATGTGTACTTGATAACACAGCAGTAAAATTTACTAAGAAAAATTAAGCGCAAATTGTTACGAAGATTTTATCAGGTAAATCCTACAAGTTGTTTTTATAAAAGTTTATAAATGTTGTTGGTATGTTTAGATAAAATGTTATTAAAGAAAATTTATGTTAAAAGTTTAAGGATTAAACTACTTAAATCTAAAATTAAACTAGAATTAAACTTAAAAGTTAAAGTTTAAATGTTTCAACCAAATTCAAAACTAAAGATTAAACATGATAATAAAAACAACAATAAAAATGACATTAAAATATAAAAACTGAAATAAAATACAATCAATAATACAAGCAGATCACACGTATACCCTCCATCTCTGATTTTCGCATAAGTAGTCACCCTCTTAAATCTGTGAAAGAAGTTAGAAAATATGCATAGGCTGTTTTTGCGAGATATAGTCTCTATTTTTGTAGCAAGCATATATAGTCTAAAGTCAGAAGAAACATTAAGCAAAGTAATTCCCTAATCTTTAGGGTTCTCGTCACCAGTCTCCTTACCAGTCCTGCTACACATTGAACATATCAATATGGTAAGCATATCAATATCAGAACAATTACAGCCATAATACAGTGTATCCTAACATCCCTCTAGGCTTGCTATCCACCCAAACCATGTGTCATCAGCTTTCTCAGGATCCTTCACTGCCATTCTCATGTGATCAATAATGCTTGTTACATTGCTGCATGACAATCCCAACATTGTGCAAACTCCTTTTTCTTCTATTCAAATGTTTAAAAACTGTTTCACTTCCTCATTCACCATTAAACATATTTAGTGCTGGTAGCTATTGCTAGTACAGTCCACGCCAACCCATGGATCTCATATCACTAGCTCTTGAAATGGTTTCGACTTTTTACAGAAACAGTCGCTTGATATCTTTCAATAGCTTCTAACTTGAATGTTGGCTCTGTCAGCACTCTTGGCAGATGTCCCTGCTCCTGTATCGATCATGGCAGGGGATGTTTATGTTTGACCTCTGCCAGCACTAACATGTGCTTCCTGTTGCTCTCCTCTTGGCTCTTCCACCTCGGTCACCGCTGGGACCTTTCTCCAATGGCTCACATGTACCCACGTCGCTCTTTCTGTGACCTTGACGGCGGTGTGTGTGTGTGTGTGTCGTCAACAGCACCACGAAAGGTCCTAGCCACCTCCCAGCTCCTCCTCCTCAGGGTCGAATCACCACGAAATCACCCAGTTCGATATTGTGTAGAGGAATTTCTGCTGGCTTTCCCTGAGTCGCTTTTACCTGCACGCAGATGTTAGATAACACAGACACACAACACATTTCCTTTCAATAATTCAACAAAACACACTCTCGCACAGATTTGTGGATGGAAACTGTTGTTTTACCCTCTTTCATGCCGATAAAAAGTGGTTTTCCAAAGACGATTTCAAACAGACTTAAATTTGCTTTCAGGTCTTTTTCTACGGCTCCTCCTGAGGCAACATAGTAACTACAGTGTGTTCTCATGTCTATTCCTAAAAACTGAGCCACTTGTTTGATTGCCTCATTCACAAAATGTGTTTCGTGATCTGAACTGATCTTTTCCGTAAAACATTCAAAAACAAACATTCAAAAACAGTAAAACAAACAGTAAAACATTCAAAATCTAGGATTTCCTTTAAAGTACCCTTTATCTTTCAATGTCTCATCCATTAAAACTCTTTAGGTGTATGCTCCAAATTACCAAAATCTTAAACCTCTTGATTCCTGTCAGTGATACTTATCATTAAATCCTCACTAGACCAACTTAGCACTTACACCAAGATTTTTATAATTTTACCAAGAACTTACAATTTCTATGGTCTTTATAAAGTATTCAAATTTGTCTTTATTAATCTTTGGGGCTATTTCTCTTGTCCCATTATTCCTCGATCAAATTCTTAGTCCGTGGCTGCACCATGTGATCATTCTTGTTTTAGTATCACATATCTCTTCTGCTCTGCAGAAACCAAAATATTATTGTCCTCATATTAAAATCCAAGTCACAAAGAAAGCCTAACAGTCTTCTTTTTCCATTAATGGTAATTCTCTAAATTAATCAAATGTCTTCCTTCCCTTCTGAGGAAGCATACAAATAAAACTTTTTTTTCGGTTCTATTCTCTCATTCGCACTCCAGTATTTCATAATTGTGATAGTCTCTGGATAATTTCAATAGTGACTTCAGCCAATCTTTCACTTTGTCTCTGCTTCAAGTCTATAACTTTTACTAATCCAGAATGTAATTCAACATCATAAATGACAAAAGTAGTCATAACTACCCTTAACAGACTGAGCTGGATATCAATCCACTTAAAGCTCGTCCCAATGTTCTCCTGGATCATCTTTTTATCAGACTCACTCAGAATAATAAACTTCTTTTAAAGTTTTTTCCGTTTAACTTAATTATCTGTAGTGCTAAAACACTACACTCAATTAGGACACATAAATATGAACTGCTCACTCTCAAAATTTGCTTTTACTTGGTCTCTTAACCAGTTTCAAATTCACTATTAAGTTGTCTTTAGAAAGGTCAGCCGAGTAGTTGTAACAAGTCACCTGATGCCATTGTTTTTGTTTTGTCTCAGTTTTAACAGTCACTGTGCCATATCTGCCTCCAAAACCAGCCTCTCTCACTCTCTGTCACTTACACAGAAAATCTTTTCAACAGCCTCTGAGACTAGTATTAAATTCTATGAAAATTTCTCAAGTTATCTTTAGTTTAAATACCTTTTGTTTTCCAGACCTTCTGTCTAAACTTCAAACCCATCCTCATCTCAAAGCCATCACCATGTCTCCAAATTATCCTCTGCATATCTAATGACCTGAAGGATTTAAAACTATGATAGAGACATATTAGTTCAATATCACACAGTTTTACTAATACCAATTAATACATTTTGTTCTGATCTCCACAAAAGTTAATGACAATCACCTCATGGTCTCAGCTGGCTCTTGAATGCCCCTTACTATCCCTTTAGGGTGCTCTCTGGCATTCAAACACACCATGTGGTTTTTGGGTGAGCAGTATAGAGGAACCTTTCTTTGGGGCAGACTGCTGTATCTCTGTCTGGCCCCTACAAAACACAGCTCCCCCTACACATTGAGTCTGATTGCCTCACGCAGACATCTGTTCAACTCTCATACACACCTCACATGAACCCCACCAACTTATTTTGGGCAGGGTCCGAGTGTCTATGATGAAAACCCTGGCTTAGGTTGCTCTGCGTCAGGCCACACAGAATCTTACCCGTCATTGGGCCCTGTGCCTTTATCTTGTGACACTGGCCCAGATATCAGGTTTGAGCTGATTTGGAATGAGAGAGAGAGAGAGAGAGAGAGAGAGAGAGAGAGAGAGAGAGAGAGAGAGAGAGAGAGAGAGAGAGAGAGAGAGAGAGAGAGAGAGAGAGAGAGAGAGAGAGAGAGAGAGAGGGAGGCCTTCAGGGGAAAGGCCTTACTGCATTCTCATAAACGTTTCACTCTTCACACTAGCTCAGCGTAAGATCTGGCTAGGAATTAAAATTGTTTTCAAATTAAAACATCCTTTTCCTTTTTCTTAATTATATCCTTAGACTAAAATTAAATTTTCAAAAAATCATAATTTTTATTTTTACATGAATCTATCAATTTCCACTCCAGATTGAGTCTCTGTTCCTCAAGTTAGGCCAGTCAGAAATGAAATGGTGGGGGCAGATTCAGATAAGCGAATTGTTTTATTAGCTCAGCACAAGCTTATCTTTTGAAACCAAAACTTCAGCTTCTCTGGTTTCCAACATATTAGCCTACCTATAGTCAGTGGCGTAGCAACAAATTTTGGGCCCTGGGTACAAACCATCTTGCTGGGCCCCCGTACCATGTATGTGTATGTATAGGAAATGTATGCCTCGGGCCCTGGTTACTCAGTAACCTTTATCCCCCCAGTCCCACGCCCCTGCCTATAGTTATTTCAACAACAACCAGTATTCCAATAAGCATTATCAGAGTTTTGCAAAAGTGAGAAGAGCAGGAACATATTTATTATAATTATGTTTTTTTTTTTTTATTATTTAAACTCTCTACAAAATCATATCCTTACAACATGTTTTATCATCTTTAATTTTACCTCATTGTTATCTCATTATTTTCTTAGACAAAGTGTAAATCTCATATCTGTTTATTTCTTTTTACTGTGTTTTGTTTACAGAATTTAGTCTGGTGGCTTAATTTGCCACATTTTCAACACCTTATGCGTGCATGTACACAGTTATGTGTAAAATTGTGCTGACCACAATTAAAACCCTCTCTGTACTTCAGGAACCTTGCATTTTTCAGTCTGGTTTCTGGTCTTTAAGGCAGTGCCTTAAGTGGCGATTGCTCAGACAGTCAGAGAAGAGAGCTCTGGTCCAATAAAACATACATTTGGTTTTCCAATTATACAATCCCTCAGTTACTGGGATTTTTCCTCCGGGGTTAAATGACACCCCAGCCATTTTAAAATCCACGAATAAGCTCTAACAACATCTAGAAATTTAAATTTCTCTTGTTCTCAATTTATTTATAGCCTGTTAAGTTACTGTTTACTTTTCTAAAACAGAATTAAAACATTGCTACTCATTTCCTTAATACGTTCTGCTTATTTCTTTAAATTGTGGGCTTCAGAGCAGAGCTGCTACAGCATTTGCTCTCTCTAGTCTCAATATTTTACCGGACTGATCATGTTACTGATCATGTCATTCAAATTGTTAGTTCTAATTTAGTTAACACAAATTGTTATCCATAGCTTAATCAAAGTTCATACTCACCAGCGATCTTTAAACAGCTGTGGCTTCTGTGTGACGAGACAACGCTTTCACTTTCCCTGTATCTGCTTCACATACCACATTTCACGTTTCTCACACACATTTCCCACAACAGATCTTTTCGATTTATCTCCCCTCTTCAACAGACTCTCAGTCTGGTGACACACAACATTCCC
Organism: Pseudorasbora parva; assembly: GCF_024679245.1. Lineage (NCBI taxonomy): Eukaryota > Metazoa > Chordata > Actinopteri > Cypriniformes > Gobionidae > Pseudorasbora > Pseudorasbora parva. The sequence goes on from NC_090179.1 coordinate 9,618,502, forward strand.
TCTCCTGGGAATCATAATCAAATTATTTAACTTCCCTATACCTTTCTTTCATTTTTGGCCATATAATTTCTCATTTGTCAAAATACCGGTGTATATTCTGCTTGCTTGCTTTGAGATTTCCCATATTGCCAGTCTGTCTCTATGATCTTTCACGTGCACGCTATTAATCTGTAGAACGTCTCTCACAGATCTGATCCTTCACCCAGGACAGACAGGTCGGACGCTTTTCCCTCTATGTGATCTCAATTTCTCCTGGATGTCTTAACCCCTTAGTTTCTTCCTCGAATATGAATTCTCCAAAACTCGTTCCAAGTTTAAATCCTAAAATATTAATCCTCCCCAACTAATGTCTTAATCCTCCCAGAAATATCTTAACCACTGGCATGATTTAAATTTCTCCCGAATTTCTTAACCACGGTACTCAATTCTCCCAGAATATTTTAATCACCCACGTAACCTCAATTCTCCCAAAACTTCTTGATCACGTTCCATGATCTCAGTTTTCCCAGAATATAGTCACGATGCTCACAGATTCAGACTCTCACTATGGTTTTCTCTTTTACCATTAAGGTTTCCTCAGGTTTAACCCAAATTCTCAAATTAAACAAAGTTCTACATTAAACTCTCATTTAAACACATTAAAATTCCACCGAATTTTAAGTTTTTCTCTTACCAGAAAAGTCCCATTGCCACCTCGGTTTGGTTTTCTCTGATTCCAGTGGTCGAACCCTCCGGACCCCCCTGAGGGTCAGCCCTTGTCCCTCAATCATGTCGGGGTAAGGCTGTGACTCTAACGTCCAGGATGATCAGTCACCATCCACTCACGGGGTCCAGACGGCACATCCAAGGAATCCCACTATCTGACACCAAATTGTAATGGCAAAATAATTAACTCCGTCACTTCATTGGATAACATACAAACATTAGCCAATTATAATTATAAAGGTTATAATAAAAAAGTTTCTTGCAAGAAAGAGGCACAGTTGATGAAACCACAAGGCCACACCAAGTGTACACTCAAGTCATAACAGAAGTTGCTATCTCTTTATACTGTTGGCAGCATCCTCACCCCTCAGCACATTTCCATACAGGCCACTTTTTAAGTCAGGATGTCACATAGGCCATGTATAGCTCATAGTACACATATGTCATGTACTGCATATCTCACACCATGGGAAGGCAAACATACGGTTATACCAAGACCACAACATACACTAACACTTTTAAACTTATGTGAGCTTTTCTCACACACAGACACACACAGAAAATAATATTATCATATTATTGATAATCAGCCTATGAATCTCAACAATGGTGACATGCTTTATGCTGCACTGCATTCTGGAAGCCATGGAGAATTTTGCATGATGCACCCAGAATGCATTGTGACATGAAGCATCTTACCATTGTTGAGCTTCATAGGCTGATTATTGATGTCTGTGTGTGAGAACAGCTTGCAGGAGTTAGAAGTGCTAAGAAATCTAAATTATGTACATGTTTTACAATTTGTTCAGTTTATCTGATTAAAACACTGCAGGATCCCCTGTCGTAGAGTCACAAAACTATGGTAATCAATGACTGAGGAGTTCAGCAAATAAAGACATAATATGATAACTGCATTGTGAACAACAAGCTAAAATCATCTGTTAACAATTTGTCATCATCAATTTTCTTTTGCTGTTAAAAAGTAAAGGGGAGGGCGCTGCCGAGCTGTACAAGGAGTAAATGTGTTTTATTGAGCTCCTTCAGGCCAAGTTTTTAAATTTGTTAAATTAGGTGCCGTCTTTATTTTTAGTTCGTACAGGTGTGTTGTGAACTTCCATTTAGTATTCCTCACTTGTCTACACCTTGATACACAAAAATGCCTTCAAAAACAGCAAAAGCCTCGGAAGGTCCTCAGCCGTCAGCTAGCTGTGATGAAGCTAATCCTGATAGTCATGCCGATGATGATGTGCCACTGATGTGGGAAAAGATATCTAACAAGATTCTTGCAATCATAAATGAAAGGTTCGACAAGTTCGGGGAAGACTTTCGATCCCTACAGACATCGTTACATGAATTCGTGGAGAGAGTGGAGACTGTCGAGGGTCAGACACAATACCATGAGAGCCGTTTATGCTCTTTCGAGGCGGCTTTGACTGATTTGCAGAAGATGAACAAAGTTCTTAGAGCGAAGGTCAATGACTTAGAAGGGCTATCAGATCCCTAAACTGCTGGGCGAGACTCACTTTCCAGGACCGCTGGTCATTGACCGCGCTCATCGTGCTCTCAAGCCAATGCCGCGGGAGGGCAAGAGACCACATATCATCATGGCATGAGTGCATTTCTTTCAAGAAGAATAATTAATCCTTCGACTACGCTGTGATCACAACCTGGTCTACAATGGACACAAGGTGTATATCGTTCAAGATTACACTGCAGAAGTGATGGAAGCGCGAAGGGCGTTCAGTGATTTGATGCGTGAGCTGAGAGAGTTAAAGGTGACACATAGTCTTCACTTTCCTGTGTTCAGCACAACGGACAGGTCAAGACCTTCACTGACCCTGCAGATGCTGCGGAATTTGTGGAGACCAGACTGAGGCAGGAGTGGAGAACTTTGCGCAACACTGGTATCACTCTTAAAATACTTTATTTCTGCCTATTGATTCCTAAATTACATCTATATGGACGGCGTCGTTAATAGTTCTAAAACATGAAAAGTTCGTAACTTGGAACGGAGGTGAGCAAGATCGCCACGAAGTGACTGCCGATGTCACTACTACTTTAATGTGAGTAGTGTTCTCGGTTTGAAAAGGGGACAAAGTGCTTCATTTCGGGGAAGCCAGACGTGGGAGGGGGTGGGATGGCTTAGTTCCATGTTATGAAGCGTTCTACATGGTTGGCGTTGGTGTTTTATGTAATTATTAATATGTTTCTTTCTTTTTTTCTCTCTTTTTGGACAGCCTCATTTCAATATTCCAATCTCTAATTTTTGCAGAGATTAATGACTAATATTAATGGGGAAGCTATTACATTGGCTTCTTGAAATGTTAGAGGACTTGGCCATGTAATTTAAAGGAGTAGAGTGTTTGCACATTTGAAATCCCTCAAGGCTGATATAATATTTCTCCAGGAAACTCAACTTAGTGTAACTCATCAATGCAGACTCACAACCAACTGGATATCTCAAGTTTACCAGGCCCCATTCAATGCCAAAGCTAGAGGTGTAGTTATTATTTTCCATAAAAATGTCCTTTTTTGACTTTCATCCATGGTGGCTGATCCTCAAGGTAGATATATAATGGTATCTGGACAAATCAATTTTCTCCCCATAACTTTGCTTAATATATATGGCCCCAATTTTGATTACTCAGAATTTTTTTGCAAAATCTTTGGTATAATTCCAGATGTAAACTCATATAATAATAGGTGGTGGTGGATCGCCTACGGTGGTTCTGACTGCAGGGTTGCCGAACGACTAAAGAAACGTTATCAGCGTGATGGTAGAAAACTGTACATTTCTTGTCTATAACCACCCACTGCAACTTATACCAACGACGGAAATAAGCGCAGTTACAATAGCAAAATGTGTGGGAGAGCGTTGCTTTAATGTGACTATATTGTATTGCAATAGGTAGCACTTCAAATCAATACCAAACCAAAACTAGTTAGCAAATCATTTATAATTGAAAGAATTTAATGACAAAATCCGGTTATGGTTACACTTAAAATAGTTACAAAATAGATGAATGAGATGATAAAACTTATACCATTAATTGTACCCAGCATGTATAGAATGTTACCTGAGAGATAGAGAGAGATAAATAGAGATAGAAATATAGAAAGAGAGAGCAAAGAGAAGAGCCAAAGAAGGCCCTAGAAGAGACAGCCAGAGAAAAAGACAGCGTCAGAGGAAAGAGACCCCCAGAGAAAAAGAAAAGACCTTCAGAGGAAGAAGACCCAGAGAAAAGACCTCGAGCAACAGTTGCAATCTTCTTTTATACATCCCTTGACCATGTGACTGAAACCCTGAGACATTCAAACTGACCAGTCAGACCAGACTTCCCCCACTGTACTACAGGTGTGGCACCATTTGGCCTACAGGCCCTCAACATCTCTTTGTCTTTAGGAATCCCAAACAGCCCCACTGATAAGAGAGAGGGGGGTGAAACACAGTAAAACAAATGTCTTTGTTCAATGAAAAATATCAAATATCTTTGATTATTTTGGATTCTTTCAGTCCTCCCATGGCATCTTTGGCCACGCTCATAAAGTGTCCAGAGGTGACACAGAACACAAAGACATTCTTCCAGTTGTGTGTAGATGTCATCTTCAGACTTGTCGTCCAGAAATGTTGCAAAAGCAGTTTGCCAGTTCAGTGTTTGTTCTCATTGCAGTCCTCCATGGGAAGGCTCCATCAAATGGTGTTGCATCATTCTTTGATATGCAAAACGCCCATTGAATACCTCACACCTCGAGAGAACAGTCACTGAAGGTTAGAGCAAACGCTTGTCCCTCTTTCTGAGGACACAGGATGGGAACTTGTCCAGCAGGTATCCTGTGATTAAAAGAACATATAGCACAACAAAGAGCAAAAGCATACATGGCATTTGTCATTGGTCAGAAGTTTGATATGGTCAGATTCAAATGGTCTCTGGCAATAAGCCATTAAATCGATATACTTAATAAAGTGGTCAAGGTTGAGAATAAAAGATGATCTCACAAGCTCTTACATTGTTTCTGGAAACATTAAAAAGAATTTGCATTATAACAAAACAACAATTATTGCTGGTTTTAAACCCCTTTTTCATGAAGAGTATCAACAAAGTATTCAGTGTAACCGAAACAGAGATTCAATCGAATGGATGTCCAAAAACATTGTTCTAAGTCAAATGGACAAAATTCAAATAATCAAATAAGTTCAAAATCAAAAACATTGTTGCAAGTCAAATGGACAAAATACACATAATCAAATAAGTTTCAGAAATGTTTCAAATCAAACTCATTGTTACAATACAATGATAAAATAAATGTTTGCACTTAGGTAAGAATGAGAATTACTAACGTAAATTTCTATATTTAACTTGGTGAGACAAATAATTACTAACTGAATTAGTAAATCAAAGAAAAACAAAACAAACAATAACTGGAAGAAATTCACAGTTATAATACAGTCTAGATGTAAATAATTTTTATGAGGCAGATATAGATTTGACTTTGTGTGTGAAGATCAAATCTATGTGAATGCATTTAGCTGTGGCTATGTGTAAATCATGCCCCAAACATGGTGAGGAGGGTTTACAATTGTGATGTAAATTTGGTCCTGTTGAACAGGCAGCCAGCTGAGAATGTGAGTGAGGTGTGGTTGGCTCAACATCTCCCCCCACCAATGTTTGTGTTAGAGGGCATGATAAAGTGCAAAAGTCAGAGTGACTGAATCCTGCTGTGATGAAAGCATTTTCATGGTTAATGCAAGTGTAAATTACAATGTAGCCAAAATGGCAATTCTATGCTCCTGTACATGGTTTTACTTCAGCTATATGAAAAATAGCAGAGTTTTCCACTTAGGAGACAAACAAATTCAACATAGAAACACATGAAACTTGAAATTGTTTTACAATTCAAGTATTAAAGTTCTTCCAATTTTCACAAGATACATGGTCTAGAATGCATAGCATCTACAACCTTTATCCTAAGTGTTTCATAGAACACTTACAGTAAAGCAATCATGTGTTTTAAAGAATAAACTTAACGAGTCTATGTGTATTTATTAACACAAACAACTATAATGTGTTTTCAATGCGCACAATGCATTAATACAATTACAAATTTGAAAATACAAACAGGATCATTGCAATTTGGATGTTTAACTATTAAACTCACTGCTATTAGGCTGCTAGCCCACTAGCCAGTGAGGTTAATATTTGAAGGCCTTGCATGAACAATGCAGTTAACTCACTGAGAGTTTTACCTGCAAATGAGCGATAATCTTTGCCCTTAGAAAGGAATTTCCTATCTTTCTGAAAGTAAGGTGGAGGTCGACCTCGGCCCAGTGACCAGCATTTTACCTCTGAATGGCCTATTTTCTGACAGGAACTGCAAAACCTGTTCTCTTTGCCATAGGTTTGTCTGCTATGTTCTCCTGGAGTTGGAGGATTTTTATGACTCTCTAATGCTTGAACACGAAGCGTACTGGTACATGACTCTGCACTATTGCGGTGCTGCATCACCTTAAGAACTGAAATAGGCACACTTCCTTGAGTTGCACATGCATTTTCTGAACTAAACGTTTCAGATTCATTAGATTGAACATGCGTTTTAGTCCCATCGCTGTTAAGCGTTTTGGAGATGGACTTTTTAGCTATTAGCTTAGCCTTGAGATCTGCAATGGTCTCCTTATGATTTTTACACTTCTCAGTCAGGGCTAACTGATCAGCTAGTAATTTATCTAGCTGTGCTTGAAGATCTTGAATCTTTGCCTCAGACTTTTCTGCTTCAGCATTTTTAGAATCAATTACATTTAGCCTCTAGACTTGATAATAGAAATGGTGTCACAACATTATGTAGCCTTTTACAACTTATGAAGTTTAAAGCCTCAATTATTTCACCATGTTTTGATTTCTTTTGGTGTTTGCCAATTATGTCCCACCATTTAAGCATTTTATCATCTGAACTGTTGATTCCAATATCCTCTTTCTTAAGTTTGGACAAGGTAGGCTCAACTTTTTCACTCCATATAGCAAACAATATCTCACTTTTATCAAAAATGTTCCCTTCCATCCCGAGGTGATATTCTGAATATTCTCGGATTGTACAGTAATGGGACTATTGGAGCTGTTTAAAACCTTCTTCTTGGATGAAGTTCTGTTTCATGCAATTCATAAACAATGAAAACAGACTTACCCAATCCTTAGTCAGAAGGCCAGCTTTAATCCAAACACAAGATCAATTGTGGAAAAATGTCCTCATTCTGATGAATTTCAGAAAATTCACTGCAAGGGATCCCGGGTTTCGGCACCATCTGTAAGGGTGGATCGCCTACAGTGGTTCTGACTGCAGGGTTGCCGAACGACTAAAGAAACGTTATCAGCGTGATGGTAGAAAACTGTACATTTCTTGTCTATAACCACCCACTGCAACTTATACCAACGACGGAAATAAGCGCAGTTACAATAGCAAAATATGTGGGAGAGCGTTGCTTTAATGTGACTATATTGTATTGCAATAGGGAGCACTTCAAATCAATACCAAACCAAAACTAGTTAGCAAATCATTTATAATTGAAAGAATTTAATGACAAAATCCGGTTATGGTTACACTTAAAATAGTTACAAAATAGATGAATGAGATGAGAAAACTTATACCATTAATCGTACCCAGCATGTGTAGAATGTTACCTGAGAGATAGAGAGAGATAGAAAGAGAGAAAAAGAGAGAAAAAGAGAGAGCAAAGAGAAGAGCCAGAGAAGGCCCTAGAAGAGACAGCCAGAGAAAAAGACAGCGTCAGAGGAAAGAGACCCCCAGAGAAAAAGAGAAGACCTTCAGAGGACGAAGCCCCCGAGCAACAGTTGCAATCTTCTTTTATACATCCCTTGACCATGTGACTGAAACCCTGAGACATTCAAACTGACCAGTCAGACCAGACTTCCCCCACTGTACTACAGGTGTGGCACCATTTGGCCTACAGGCCCTCAACATCTCTTTGTCTTTAGGAATCCCAAACAGCCCCACTGCATTATATATAGAGGGGGGTGAAACACAGTAAAACAAATGTCTTTGTTCAATGAAAAATATCAAATATCTTTGGTTATTTTGGATTCTTTCAATTTCAACTGTTACTTAGATCCATATATGGATAGACTTTCCTCAAAACCACCACCTACAATTACCTCCATACAAACACTTCACAACTTAACCAAATCTAGAAATATGGTTGATATTTGGAGGCTTCAGCATCACACAGACAGGGATTATTCATTTTATTCTCATGTTCATAAATCATACACTAGAACCAAATATTTTTGGTAACATCAGAATTGATTTCTAATATTAACAGTAAATATCATGATATATTAATATCAGATCATAGCCCAGTTACTTCAACTTGAAAGTAGCTTTTTAGCATTTTAACCCAAGGTTATTAAAAGATTCAACTTTTATATCATATTTAACTGGAAAAATAGAGGAGTTTTTTGCGACTTACGACAATGGAGAGGTTTCCAATAGTCGACTTCGGAAAATAGAGGAAACACTCCCAATACTCGAACAAGCATATAGCATATGCCACTCTCAAAGTCTGACTATAATAAAATTTTAAAATTAAAACTTGAGTATAATTCTATCTTGAATGGGCAAATAAGTAACTTTCTCCTCAAACTTAAACAGAAGTATTTTGAGTTGGGGATAAACCCGGAAGGTTGCTCGCAAGGCAATTGAGGGGAGAACAAGCTAAGAAGGCGATTTATATGATAAAATCAAAAACGGGCAGTAATCCTAATCCCAAGGAGATAAATGAACGTTTCAGGGAGTTTTATTCCGAATTATACACTTCTAAAATTAAAGATACAGACCCTAATTTTGATAGCTTTTTTTCAAAATTAAGTCTTCCAAAACTTAGTGAAGCCTCTAGGTCTGATCTAGACTCTGAACTTTCAATAGAAGATTGACTAAAGGCAATTCATGCTTTTCCAACTGGGAAAACTGCAGTTGGCCCCTTATATGCTAAGAATGCTACAAGATTCAATCCTAAAACAGAAACTTCCTGATTCTTTATATGAAGCAAATATTTGTGTAGTTCTGAAAAAAGAGAAATCTGAGACCGAGCCAGCAAATTATAGACCAATTGCCCTCTTAAATTTTAATCAAAAAGTATTGACTAAAATATTGGCCTCCAGATTAGCACACCACATCTCAACGATTATACATCTTGACCAAACTGGGTTTATTCCAGGAAGTTTTTCATTTTGTAATGTCCACCTACTACTAAATATTTTATATGCAGACCGTCAGTTAGCCAACAATTTTGGAGCTGTTATTTCTCTAGATGCCCAAAAAGCCTTCGATCAGATTGAATGGCCATATACTGTATGTTTGAGGCACCCTGTGTCCATCCTGTGTCCACCCTGTGGACCCACCCTGTGTCCATCTCTGCCTTTCTCCATTGTTTTCCCCCTTTCCTTTCCTTTCCCTTCCTTTCCTTTCCTTTCCTTTCCTTTCCTTTCCTTTCCTTTCCTTTCCTTTCCTTTCCTCTCCTCTCCTCTCCTCTCCTCTCCTCTCCTCTCCTCTCCTCTCCTCTCCTCTCCTCTCCTCTCCTCTCCTCTCCTCTCCTCTCCTTTCCTTTCCTTTCCTTTCCTTTCCTTTCCTTTCCTTTCCTTTCCTTTCCTTTCCTTTAAAAAAAAACTACTGATGAAGAGGAGTCTATAGGCCTATGTATTATTGTATTGGTCAGGTCTGCCCTTAAACAATAGACAGTATATTTTATTGATCATAAACTGTGTGTCTATTGAAGCCTCTGCACATTTTTGTTTTGTTGGGTTTAGAAAATGCATGTAGGCCTATTATGTATCCATATACACGTGAGCTGAATTTTGAATCGACTTCTGACAGAAGAGCTGAATGATGGGCACAGGGTGAATTCAGTACATTGACGATTTGAGGGAAATATTATATACATTTAATATAAAACCTTGAAATGGAGCTCTGTGGCGTGGCAGGAATTTGAACAGCTACCTGAGTCGCTGCGGACAGGCACCGAATGCCGCCACCGGTGTGCGTACACTCATTTTTTATGGTGTACACTCATTGAAATCAATGTGTTCGACGTGCGACCCTTTATAAGACGAGACTAGACAAAGTGTCTGTGGAGGCGGAGGCTGCTTCCGAGACCTGGAAAATGCTGCCTTCGAAGGACACATTTGAAGGCAGGAAGGCATCATGCCACGTCCGAATCTAATGTTAGCTTCACTTCCTGTCTCCTGAGAGACCTTCATACTGATAAAGGCTCAATCATCTCACTAGTCCACTAGTCAGGGCACTGCCGAGTGCCGACATAAGTCAATGGGCTGACTCCCTGATCAGTGCCCTGACTACTGAACTAGTGAGATGATTGAGCACAAAGTGTTGAAGGCAGCATACATGTATCCTTTGCTGCCTTTGATATTCCACTATCCTGTGCTTTCCATTCAGTGACTGTTGAGCTGGAAAAAAACATGGCTGCATTTGCTGGTCAGTTTGTGTGTAAATGTAAGTTTTTTTAAACAATATTTTCCACTTCTGATGTCATTTCTAGAGAGAAATTACTAATGTAGTAACTAAATATTCGTTAAGTTCTCACCAAAGCTCGCTCTATTTAGCTGTAGATTATTAAACTGTTACACTGCCTTACAAGTCAGTCCGAAATTAGTTTCGTGGTGCCTTCGTGCACAAAACGCTGCCTTACAAGCCATTGTCTGATTGGGCAGCGAGGCAACGAGTCAGCTGCCTAGGTTCTCTGACGCAGCCGCCTGAGAGTCTTTTTTAACTGGTGCAGGTGGAATGAGTTTGATTAATAATGTGTTATGTGAGTTGGCAGAGTGTAAGTGGAGCCTGGTGACAACACTGCAAGTGTGGCGTGAGCTGCGTGGCGTGTCCGTTTTTATTTTGGCTCCCAGGTTACAGCTTACACACTGCCCGCGTGACACGCACGTCCGAAAACGCGTAGGCCTACATGCTAGAAATAGAAACTACGCCTATTTTTCACACAGCAAGAGTGTTAGCAGGCCTACCAGGCAAAATAGAATAGGAAAAAATATTAATTTTGACACAAATGCATATTAATAAATTACATTTTGATGTTTGAAAGACTTTAGGTTTTGACATAATGCAGATATAACTGTGTTTAAATAACTAATAATAATTATCGATTTTCAAATGTTGAACGTCACTACAGAACGAAATATTCTGTAGCCTGTTTTGCCGTCAATACAATAAGTATGGTCAATACTGCAGAGTGCCGACGTTGTCGTTGCTGTATCAGTAGGCTATATTTATGTTTAACAAGAAGTATAGGGCTTCCCTGTAGGCAATAGACAGCAGGGCCACGTCAGACACGCTTCTGTAGAAAACGCCACGCTTCTGTGATGAAACAATTCAATATTCAGTTCATAAGCTCCGAAGTTTATTCTAGTAAAGCATTTAAAAGTAGGCCTAAATGCTATTAGCAAAACTACAGGTGTGTTCAGATAGCATACAGAATATACAAGTTTATGTGTGTTTGAATTCATACAGGAGCTAACATGTGTTTCTGCCATGCAGGGCACTTCTCTAAAACTTTATAGAGACAGAGACTGGTGACCTGTGGGGTCGCAGGACACCTATTTGAGGACTCTCACGGACCAAAGGTGTCCGGCAGAACTAATTCTAAGGGCAAGGTGTAAGGAAATCAGGACAGATGGGAGGTTCTTACTTTTAACATGTGGAAAACTGAGAGGGATTGTTTAGTTAGACAATGGGGGTATAAGAGATTGTGGTTTCTGTTATGTCTTCAGTTAGCCCTCTGTAGACATTCAGGATGGCTGTATGACTGACTCTTCTTGCAAGAAACTAAATCTTTATTAAGATGATCGGCTTAGTCTTGCCTCTTATTCAAAAAAGCAACGTATATATATATATATATATATATATATATATATATATATATATATATATATATATATATATATATATATATATATATATTACATTACCATTCCTCAATGTTTTTATATTTTTATAACACATATCCCTAAAAATCACAAATGTATACAGTCACTGAACTTTATTGTTCACACTTCTAATTATACATACAGTTCATAGATGGGAAGAAAGGAGGCGGGAGCAGCAAATGTTTAACAACTTTTAATTCAAAGCAATAAACAAAAGTATGGGCAGCCCCTCACAGACGATTGCAAACAAAAGATAGACCCAGGCCTGACCCTCTCTCATGTTCCACTGTCTTCGCTCCTCCTTTTATACTTCCGTCACTCCGCTGTGGTGAGACGACACCGGTGTGGCGTGCAGCTGGCGCTCATCATTATCACTCACCACCGGCCCACTCTCACAGTCACTTGCTGCTTGGCACAATATTCTTATGAGAGGAAAATCGTTGTGAATGTTGAATCAATTGTCCTCAACATCTTCACAATTCTCTTCCATTGTGGTTGGTGGTATTGTTTAACAATGACAGTTGTATTCAATTGAATGCAAATTTAGTCATCCACCTCAGTGTTCTTGAAAAATGTCCTTCGATAATTTTATTAAACATGAAATGTTTACAGAATCACAATTAGAAATTTGCTAATAAATATGCTACATTTAATTGTAATTTTATTCAGTAGTTACTAACCCATAATTCACCCTGAACACAGCACAAGGCAAAACCTTAAATCACAGCCATTAACTTTAAACTTTTAATTGTTTGAGTTAAACTGCGCATTATAGGTTGTTCTAAACTCTTACAAATATATTTGAAATTAAACCTAAAATGTATTGTTTTATTGAAAAAACTGGAATTATATATTACAAAACATACTCTATGTACTCAAAACATAATACTCTATGTATTATGATGAAAATGAACATATGTAATTATACATACATGGGGTATTTAGGAAAGACCTCTATAATTTTTTTTTAGAAATGTCTTAATGCATTTAATGATTAGTTATTCTTCATTTAGTTGCTAAAATAGCTATTTCTTACAAGTTAGGAATCCTTTAAAAGTTAATACATTTTAATTCAAATGTCACAGGACTGACCTGGGCCACGAACCAGCCTTCTGTCTGCCATGCTGCTGTTCCATAGTTTTAGATTTAGTGGCAAACGTATATTGCAAAGACCCAAGTGAAGGGAGGTCCAATAAAAGATGAGATGCAAATTTTACATAATCATAACTTTCGTACCCATGACCTTTTTTTTGCAATTGATAATCTGCAAATCATTTATGTGCCTGACTGGGAGGGAATAGACATCTATTATAGAAATCAATGCAAGCTGTTCAAAAATGTCTCTGGCACATCCTCCAGTGTTGCCATGTTCATTTAAAACAGTCCAACCTGTAACGTTTGTTCTATGCTCATGAAATGTGGACCCATCAACAAATTGTTTCATGGCATTAAAGGGATACTTCACCGCTTTTTCATATTAAACTATGTTATTCCCTTAACTAAAACGAGTTGATACATACCTCTCTCGTCTGAGTGCATGCACTTAATCGCTCTGACGCACCGTGACGATCTGATAGCATTTAGCTTAGCCCACTAAGCCCAGTTCATTCACTATGGTATCAAACAGAAATCAAGTTAGAAGCGACCAAACACCTCCACGTTTTCCCTATTTAAATACAGTTACACGAATAGTTGAACGATCAAGTATGATGACACAAAATAAAACGTGGCGCTTTTCTGAGCGGATTAAAAAGCAGAACTATAATGTATGGCGGAGGAGCACTTCTGAGAGTACTTCGACTCGGCGCAGTAAAAAGTCACGGCTGAAACATCCTCCCTCACATCTTCCCCTCCCCCCTATTGACAGAAATGAGAGAGGGAGGGGGAGATGTGAGGGAGGATTTTTCCAAGGGGGTAATCTAGCGCTCGGAAAGCGTTCCACCCATAGGGGCGGCCATTGCTAACCAAGCCATCACCTGCTGTTAGCATCCCATTGACTCCCATTCATTTTTGAGTCACTTTGACAGTGAATAACTTTACATCTGAGGCATTTAAAGACTCCATTTGTCCATTGTTTATTTATAAAAAAACACGACAATGCATAAAAGGCTCTATTACCTTGTATCTTACACTATCGCCCCGTAGAAGCTGTTTTTGTAAAAACAGGCTAACGATTGCGTCATAACCAGTTGAGAAATTGCCATATAGACAGGAGGAGACACGCAGAAATAATCTTTTACAGTCTATGAGGCAGTCGGGGGGAAGTGGAGACATAAAGTCCGATAAAGTCAAGGGAGAAGAATGGGGAGAAGCCGATAGTAAGTTAGATTTCACTTTCCACAACTACTAGAAGACCTACAACTGTCAGACAGGTTGCTTACGTCACATCTACGTCGTCAAGCTCAGTCTGACCCTGCGCAGTTCGCTCAGCCATCAGGAAGTGTGTGCCTCTGATTGGCCTCATTTTTCCGCCGTTGAAGTCAATAGGATAGCTCTGTCCATTTCTTTTACTGTCTATGGATTTTTCAGGCAGAACTTTTTTCTGCGCTTTTTAATCCGCTTAGAAAAGTGCCACGTTTTATTTTATGTCATCATACTTGATCTTACTTGATAAATACTTGTTCAACTATTCATGTAACTGTATTTAAATAGGGGAGGTGTTTGGTCGCTTCTTACTTGATCTCTGTTTGGTACCATAGGGAATGAACTGGGCTTAGTGGGCTAAGCGCTATCAAAATGTCACCGTGCGTCAGAGTGATTAAGTGCACGCACTCAGACGACAGAGGTATGTATTAACTCGTTTTAGTTAAGGGAATGACATAGTTTAATATGAAAAAGCGGTGAAGTAACCCTTTAAGAGTGGCTCAGAGTTGAAAGGGCTTATGTGCTGTTCCTTCATCTGGTTGCAGTGAAGAATGGCATTTTCAGAGTATCTGTATTACAACATTTTTTCTCAACAGAATGAAGAAATTTTAAAGACTGTTGGTAACCAGACTGTTGACATTAGCCACTGAATTCCATAGTAGGAAAACAAGGGTCAACAATATTGTCAACCGTCAGGTTCAGAAACACATTCTTTAAAATATATTTTGTGTTCAACTCATTCATGTTTGGAACTATTGGAGGTTGAGTAAATTATGAATTTTAATTTTTGAGTGAACTATGTCCAAAATAATAGTTAAAGGTCTAAGTACCTAGCCACAAATACTGAAAGTAATATAACTAACCATATTTACTTGTACACTGTGAAAAAGTTTTGTTGTCTTTTCCATTTCAGTCTTTCTATTTTCTATTCAGAATTTCATGTTTAATTCAGAGTAGGCTATTACTTGACATGTCTTTGTAATTATTTGTGAAATGTACCACCAATTTCTGGGAATTGTTTCTATAACATGTTTATGTTAAACATGTTTACCTGATACTTCAATTCTTAAATTTAATAAGTAAACAACTTTACTTAGGTTTTTAAAATATTGAAAAGCCAATATTCTAAAACATGTAACCTGAATAGTTATCTTAAATTAGCAGAAGATTTTACAGTAGTTTGAAATTTGAATATAGTGATTTTAGACTAATAAATCAAAACTGACATGATCATTTTTCACTCTTGAGTCTTCACTTTTCACTCAAGAAAACATTATTATTGTTAAAGGTCTGTGCCTGAAATAGATAATTCAACCAAAAAATTCTGTCATTATTTACTCGCCCTTGGCTTTTGAAGCCTGAATTACTTTCTTTCACTGAACACAAAATTAGTTATTTACAGCACCATGTACACAACAAAAGTGAATGGATACACTACTGCAACATCATTTCGTGGCAGTTATTCTCTTCCTCCTGGGTGCCTCAGCCTCCTTCTCTGGGTGTCTTAAAGCAGACACAAAAGCTTGATACTAGCTACTGCTAATGCTCTAACAAAAAAATATTTTGAACAGTTTAAACAGTTGTAACAATTATATTTTTAATGAACAGTTGAACTAGCCAACTAAACTGTACCAATTAAACACTAAAATACATTGGATCAGTGTTCACTAAATCAATTGAAAAGAACTCGTCTCATGTATCTATGATGTACTGATGCCCACATATTAAAAAAAAAGATCGAAAGGCCTCAATTTAGATACAAAGAGATCTAGATATCATAATTTAAAGATGTTGTCTCTTCCCTGGACTAACAAACAAATAAATACGAAACAAACTAACCCATAAAAGCGAGACATTATTTGATTAATGTCAAATAATGGCAAATTGAAATACTACAGACAACGCATATTTAATCTTTGGTTTATAAACTACATTAGATCCCATTCTATTAAAGCACGTATTGTTAATTATTTGATTTAACAAACGAATATGACTCCCCAGTCTAAATTGTCAGCAGTAAATACAAGAATATTCTGTCCTGCAGCAACAATTATTTTCCTATGACAAAATATGTACACATAAGAAGAGAGATGTTTATGGTTTTATGGCATGGAACAGCCTTGGGACAATAAAAGCAGTGATCAACATTCATCAACACGTTTTTAAAACAACTGTAGTCATGAAAACCTTGAACAAACTAGTTTACTGAAAACTGCACAAAACTGTGGAAGTAGTGAGGGAACTATACAAGCAGTTGTTATTATTTTCTTATCTGTGCTGCCGCCTTGAACCCTTGAATGGATCAAACTCATCCTGAGAGGAGAAAAAAAAGGCAAAGATCAATTTGTGAACAAATCCAACACAAATATCATTGTACATTAACACTACCTCATCGTCGTCATCATCATAGCATACTCCTTTCAAAGACTGGCTCTGGCTCTGGGAGCCTCTTTTACTGGAGCTTAATGAAGTCAGCCTATTGATTTAAGCAAAGAGGGAAGATATGGGTAAGCCGTTTTCTTACTTTTTTAAAATAACATCTTACAGTGTATAGCTTTTCAGTCTTAGGGTTTCTCTACTTGAATCAATCCAGGAAACTGTCTATGCATATGTGAATAACTTGTGCTGCTAAATGATTGCTTGCTGTACGTTCTCATGCTTTTGTTGTCATTTTTAGTTATTCATTTTTTCAGGCATTAAAGGAAAAAAACTGAATGAAAAACATGTCATGTTCTTTTAACAAACACTTTAAATACAAGCGTTTAAGGGAAGATAACAGTTTAATAAAGGGTTTTCTTTTGCAAGATTGATACTGCAAACTGATACTGCAACGCTTGACATATTTTTGTCATACAAATAATAGACCAATGAGCCAAGCCCAACTAATTTCTTCAGATACATCGGAGCATTCCTTCATTAGAAGCCATTAGAAGTCCATGCCAGTTAACCTGGATGAACAAGTAGAGCAAAGCACATATAAACATGTAAACCACTTACTTTTGTTTTGTCCTGGAACATTTTAAAAATGAAACATTCTCATCTGAGTCACTGTCCTCTATGGTGATCTGATCACAGAGAAAGAAAATAAGTTAAAATGAAATCAAATTAAATTTCACACAGCAAGACCACATTCCAAAAACTATTTCTCTTGTAAAAAAATATCTCTAAACAAACAGGTGTATGAAGCTATATATACTTTCCAAATAAAGTTATGATTGCAGATTACCATTTTATGAAAATAGTCATAATTTATATATTTTTCTAAATTATGTTGTTGTGGACTAAAATTTTGGGACCCACTTTACTGCCTTAACTGTGGTGGCCTTAACTACCATGTACGATACAATGTACTTATTGTGTACATACATGTTTTTACATTGTACTTACATTTTAAAAATACAGTGCCTTGCGAATGTATTCGGCCCCCTTGAACTTTGCGACCTTTTGCCACATTTCAGGCTTCACACATAAAGATATAAAACTGTAATTTTTGTGAAGAATCAACAACAAGTGGGAAACAATCATGAAGTGGAATAAAATGTATTTCTAACTTTTTTAACAAATCAAAAACTGAAAAATTGTGCGTGCAAAATTATTCAGCCCCTTTACTTTCAGTGCAGCAATCTCTCTCCAGAAGTTCAGTGAGGATCTCTGAATGATCCAATGTTGACCTAAATGACTAATGATGATAAATACAATCAACCTGTGTGTAATCAAGTCTCCGTATAAATGCACCTGCACTGTGATAGTCTCAGAGCATCATGAAGCTTCATGATGCTCTGAGACTATCACAGTGCAGGTGCATATATACAGGCAGGTCCGAGATACTGTTGTAGAGAAGTTTAAAGCCGGATTTGGATACAAAAAGATTTCCCAAGCTTTAAACATCCCAAGGAGCACTGTGCAAGCGATAATATTGAAATGGAAGGAGTATCAGACCACTGCAAATCTACCAAGACCTGGCCGTCCCTCTAAACTTTCAGCTCATACAAGGAGAAGACTGATCAGAGATGCAGCCAAGAGGCCCACTCATCACTCTGGAGGAACTGCAGAGATCTACAGCTGAGGTGGGAGAGACTGACCAAAGGACAACAATCAGTTGTATACTGCACAAATCTGGCCTTTATGGAAGAGTGGCAAGAAGAAAGCCATTTCTTAAAGATATCCATCAAAAGTGTTGTTTAAAGTTTGCCACAAGCCACCTGGGAGACACACCAAACATGTGGAAGATGGTGCTCTGGTCAGATGAAACCAAAATTGATCTTTTTGGCAACAATGCAAAACGTTATGTTTGGCGTAAA